>NC_091792.1:38803333-39456666 GCF_041296235.1 Equus asinus
TTTTTGAGAACTTGCTGTGTGCCTGGCATATGCGTTATCTCAGTCTGTCTTCACAGTAAAAGTAGATACTATTATTATCCCCATCAGTTAGAGAGAAAACCGAAGCTTAGAGAGGTTAATTCGCCCATGTCACAGAGATGGTAAATAGCAGAGTCAAAGCTAGATTTGTCTGACTGTGGATTTTAGGCCACAGAACTTCGAATTGCATTGGGTAGGAAGAAAATTGTCACTCAGTGGTTAAGCTGCTCAGAGTGTTGGTATGGACCAGCTTTGTGGCCTTGGAGGAAGCAGCCAGGCCTGGGATAAAGGGCAGTGTTTTAGTCCTAGAGGAAGAGGAAACAGCAGGATCAGGTCTGTTGCAGTGTGGACCAGCTCTCGAAGTCTTCACCAGGTGCCTTGGGAGGTGATTACCTTGGTACGGGATAAAGAAAGTAATAGTTCCTGTGAAGTGCAGAAGATGTGTGTGGGGTTAGAGGTGCGTGCAGTAGATAGGGGTGGAAAATCAGACTCAATGGAAGTTTCATAGGAACTTGGAGGTTTTGGCGGTTGTGAGTAAAGTCTACTGGGATATTTTGTATTCTTGGTTTCTTAACTGTGTATGAGGGAATATCTAGAACTGTAGAATAAAGAACTAAAACGTTCCGGGTCTGACATTTAATCCAGGGCTTCCTGTTACAATACACTTTAAAACTAAATGAGGTTTTAGTCTGGGTGGAGGGGACTGACTTCTCTGCTGTCTTTTGTTTGGTTATCTCAGGCTCCCTCTCACATGCCCCAGAACAGCTTTTCTGGGGCATAGTGGACCTCTGTCAGGATCACTGGCATTTCCCATAATATGTAGTAAAAAAGAGTCATAAAGGAAGTGTCCTCACAAACCTTTGGTTGAATTAACCAGCACAATGAAAATATTTGGCTGTTAACATAGCTCCTTTAAACAAACAAGTCACTGACTTGTTGCACATTCTAGTTCTCAAAGCCTCTCTGTCTAAGTGACTTTAACTCAAGGAAATGAAAAGTAAAGCCAAGCTATTCCTAACCAGCTGCACGTGAGCATGAACCCTAGGAAACACAGCAGCCTCTTTGAGAGGCCAGTTTGCATAAACCTCTCCGAATGCTAAAGAGAATTAAAAAAAGAGAAGTATACACACACACGAAAAAAATCAAAGGACTATATCGTGACTTTTTTCCTGAAAAATGTAAATACAAAAATATTTGAGAAGGTAAGATTGAATAATGGAATTTGCTTTCTGCAGCCTAGAGACTTAAATAGATACTGAAGGAGGTGGAAGCAAACTTAGCTGCAGGAAACCTGATACTGCTAGAAGAAGGAGGGTAGGGGTGGGACCAAAATAGAGCCTGAGTGGGTCCAGGGAAGCCCTTCTGTTGGATTGTTTCACTGGTTTGAAATGATCACTTTCCTAGAAGCAACAAGAAAAACTGGTCCAGTTTGTTTTCTGAGTTGGAGGAAAATACTTATGTAAGCAGCTCCTGGCTTTGCAGTGTTTTCCATCTGGAATATCATTTAAGAATTTGGCCAGATCTCAAGTGATTTATGTTTAGTAAATAAGATTATCTTCAGCTTCCTATTGTGAGAGAGCAAATGGTTTGGAGTTTAGTTGCTGCTTTTCAGCCTCTTTTAATTGCTTGTTCAAGGTAGTACTGCTTTAATCGCCGTTATTTATGTCTAGTGTCCGGTTTGTGACAGCAGTGTCTGAAGCAAGAAACCAGAACTGGTTGAAGCTAGGATGGCTTAAAGGATGAATACTCTTGTTGTAGGGCTACCAACACTATAACTGCTCCTTAAGGTTGGTGGTGTGGGGGAGTGAGAAGGGGTTTTTGCATAAACTTGAACGTCAGCTTTTTACATTTTTTGTATTATAGGACACATGCTCTTAATTTTATGGACAAATGAAACTAAGGGAATCTCAAGTCAGCTATTTTGAATGCTTATGATTTTTCATGTTTTAAGAGTTGACTTTTTCCCTCATATGGGAAAACATTTCTTATTGAAATTGTGGATGTCTAGTGAAAAATGACATTTCTTTTTGATGTTTGAGAATACATTGTTATGTAAATATGAATGCTGACATACTGTTTTTTCAAATGTGGATACATTTTAAATTTAAAGTTTTTATAGGTCCCATGTTAAATTCTTCTAATTATTAGGTTTAAATATTTGTGTGAGAGAGGTAAGCATTTTAAGCAAAGAAATAATCACTTTATTCTGTAAGACAGAAAAAAATATTACTGAAGTGTTTCAGAGCATAAAATTCAGGAAAACTGTATATGTTTCATATTCACTGTAGATAAAATTAGTTACGTCTAGTTAGTAAGTATTCCGCTGTAGTAACCTCCCCAACACCTCTTCCTAAGTCTTGAAGGTCTCTTGCTAAACTGGTAGGAAGTATCTTAAGTAGGAAAATATCTTAATATTTTGAGTTTCATGTCTTGCACAGAGTGCAAACCAAGCAAAAGATAAAATGTACAGAGGTTACTCTGTCTTTCGGATTCTATCAGCTATTTTGAATCTAATTCTTAAACTGTTCTTGATACCGTGGCAGCAAGCCATGTACTTGTCATTTTATCTCATTAGAGTTAAATCTAGTCCTGTCAAGAACAGGTTTACTAATCTTTTTTAATTGCCTGCTGAAAATTTTTCATTTCCAAAATCAGCTGAAGAATTTAAGATGGTGATAAGTGTGGAGGAAGGTCAAGTAAAAGCTCTAAGCAGCCGAGGAATTCCCTGAAGGAGGGAAACGCAGAGATGAATGGTTTTAAGGCTGATGTGGAAGAGTGGAGGATTGCTAAAGTATTTGCATCCAGAAGAATGGAACAGGGCTTAAATTGTGTACTTGTATGAAGATGTCTATGATGTTCATTTGACTAGTATAAACAGTTTTCTTTTGTGCATTTCTGCATTTAAATGTGCCACCTATTCTTCCAGAGAACTGGAGGCTAGGGATTAGACGATTGGAAGGTGGAGGAAAAACAAATGAAGACCAGGTGTACTCTAGAGAGGACAAAAGACAGAGCAATGTCCAGTGAGCTATAAATAATAACATGAAGGAGGGGAAACAATGGTTAGATATGGAGCCTGCCCAGGGTGACCCCAGTAGGACTATAGTATGACAAGGAGAGAAAAGACTGAAAAAAAGGTGAGGGGAAGAGACTGGAAGAGTTCTTTGTTTCCTGAGAAAACATTTGGTGATTGACTGGAATAACGTATAGGTTCTCTCCCCTCTCTGAAAGTTCGTTTTACGCCACTTTGCTTTTACAAAACACCTACTGTAGTACTTGTTTTCACTAACCGAAAGAAATCTGAAGAGGATTTTTGCTTTTATGACAAATGGCTGAAAGGGAAGATGGTGTTCAGCGTTCGTTTCGCAGGGAGCCTTTGCAGAGGCAGCTCACGCCCCAGCAGTGAGAGTGGTGCCCCCAAGCCCCTTTCCGGGGAACTACTCTCAGCGCCTCGGCATCAAGCCACCAGAGCTGTGACCTGTGTCTGTGAGCCTCTGTGCTGTGTCTCCATTTATTTTGGTAGGTTTTCTTTTGTTTCTGGGAATGTTAAAAAATTTTTCCCATATACAGTAATGGTAATTGCTTCTTCGCTTTATGCCATTTCAGCTTACGAAAGGTTTCATAGGAACGCTCTACTTTGGGATAGTGGGGCGAAACCCGTATATTGCATCTCTGGGAATAGGAGAGGGCCATGTTTCCCGGCAAATGGTCAAGTTTACTTTGTGGATGCTGCCCGGCAGAAGCTAGGGTGTGGTGGGTGTGGCGTTCGCTCTTATGACTGTGTGAGAATAGAAATGGAAAAGAATGTGGGTGCCTGTATTAGCTCCAGGGATATGTTTGGAACCACAGCAGTTTGTGTGACCTTGAAGGGAGTGGAAGACAGTAGTTGGGACTATGTAATTGAGTGGGTAATCTAGTTGAGTTGAATCAGAATAGCCTACCACGCCCATCTCTGTTTCTTGAATCATCCCTCACCTGAAGGACTCTGGGAATGGGCTCTGCTTTGTAATGTATGAGGGTAGAGCTGACCATGAAGATCTTTGGAATGTATGTCATTAGAATCCCCCTCTTTTCTCCTCCAGTCCTCTTTCTGGGGTGCACCATGGGTTTACATTGTTCCCTGACAGGGTCTAATTTTCTGGGAATGTATTTCATATTCTGCATCTTGATTTTCTTTCCACCTACCAAAACCTACCAGTTTGCTCCCTCGTGTCTCTCATCTTTGCAGATAAATGAGCTACTTTGGTAAAACTGATTGTTTTGTGTGGAGTTAACGTGTTTAACGGTTAACCCTTCTCTGTGATATGTTTGCATCCAAAAGAAGAGTTCACAATATGTTGACTCAAAGAAATGGGGTCATTTGGGGCATGTCTTTGGGTAAATGTTAAGGTGGTGATATTACAGAGCAGTCATGATATGCATATTTTACTCTTAGGAATTAAACTAATGCACTTGGCCAAAAGAAAAAAAAGGGACAAGAAATGACAATCGAAATATGAGAGCATAGTCCTAGAGTGAACATGAGCTGGGAGATATGAGCCTGCTGTGTGGAGGGAGATTTCATTTCCTCTCAGAGTTTGAGCATTTGGGTTTAACTGAATGATTCACAAAGTGCAGGCCAAATATTTCATCTGGTGTTTACCTGAGGGTGACAATCGTCTTCCTCAAAGGGCAGGAAATACTGGTTATCTTGGACTTAGTGAGAAACAGCATAGTGTTATATTTTATGAGGAATTTTAGGGAATTTTCAGGGGTATTTTCAATTGTATGTAATTACTGCCTTGAGTTTGACTTTGGACTCTAACCTAGATCCTTGTGTCGTTAGGAATGACTTTACAGTAGTCCTCCCTTATCTATGTGTGTTATTTATCATTGCCAAAGGAGCTCAGAAAACATTTTTGTTGAACGAAATAATGACTACGTAACACCTCTGCCTGATGCCCTCTCCACCCTCCATGTTCCCCAGAGCAGATACCACTAGGGACATTCTGGCTGCTTTGGTTTAGAAGAGATGGGTCTTGCTGAGTGGTTTAGATTGTCTGTTGGAATTGGATTGCAAATTACTGACTTATTGAGATTATCTTTTCTCCCTACCTCTGAATGCTGCCCTAGCCAAAGAAGGTAGCAATGGGGATTGGTTGAAAGTAGGATGATGATGTGTGTATGAGATCTGGGTAGCTTTGATACCCTTACTATGCTTTTTTAAAAATACCAAACCCATGTCTTCCATTCCATGACAGGACACTCTAGTCATTTTAAACAGTTTTGACATCCCAGGAATGGATGCCCCCCCACTTATAAGGTTCTATTTCCTTATTTGCCCCTCAGAGATGGTTTTGAACACTAGAATTATGGGTGACTTACAAATTAAAGCATAATAATACTATGTTGTCCATCACCCCCAAACCACCTTTTCTCCCCTTTATCTCGCCCTGTGCCCCGTTCTGTCTTTTCAGCTTGGTCCACTTGTGGACTACAGTAATGATCCTAGCACTTTACGCATAACTTGCCTGGTAGCTTACAAACATATATCATAAAGAAAAGTTTTAGCAGTTTAGTAAGTGACCTTGTTGAAAACAATCCTGAGCATGTGGCATCTTGTTCTGTATCTCACAGTGTCACCCTGGCACTTACTGAAAAGACTCTTGTTTCTGCAAGGTATCTGCTTGACAGGGCAAGTTTAAGTAGAGATAAATTACCATTAGAGTTTGTTTTTCATATTCCATTTACAGAGGTTCAGTTGCTTCCCTCAGTGAGTTTGGAAGCTTCTGTGTATGACGTCTAGACCTTTATCCCAGAAGCAAATGTGATCTGACTGCTAGCCATTCATTCTGATGCTATTTTTAGCATTTTGTCAGCCTCCTGGGCCAGTTTGATATTTTTATTTTTGTAATGTGCCACTCAATTTTTAAAGTTTTGTTGTTATTTTTTGTTTATTTTTTGCTGGCAAAGATTTGCCCCGAGCTAACAGCTGCTCCCAATCTTTCTCTCTCTCTGTTTTTTTTTTATCCCCAAGGCCCCAGTACATAGTTGTATTTTCTAGTATAACTAGTCCTTCTAATTCTTCTATGTGGACCACTGCCACAGCATGGCTACTGACAGACAGGTGATGTGGTTCTGTGTCTAGGAACCAAACCCGGGCTGCTGAAGCAGAGCATGCTGAAATTAACCACTAGGCCATCAGGGCTGGCTTGCCACTCAACTTTTGATTGTTGCATTATAATAGAATCACAGAAGTGAAGGGACTCATAGAGGTAATAAAATCTGGTGTTCTTGAACTTTTCTTTCCCTCAAAGGGACAGTAAAACCACTCATAAATATAATTTATACCAATGTGTAAATCAGAAAAAAGCTGAATTTCTAGTTCAGAGAGAGACTAAAAATGGGAGTCCAAAAGCCTCTGTCATATCTCTACTCCCCACCCCAACCTTGAGGTATCTGGATATAACATCTGGGGCTCTGTGGAGCTCAATTTGAAAACCACAGCTCTGGAGTAATGGTTGTTTTGCTGTCTTAAGTAAATCTTCCTAGCACCAATTTACTGTTTATTGCTTCCTGAGGGTAAAATTTTAAGACACACTGCTCAGAGTTCTTCCTCTGCATTTATCTGTGGTGTGAATTACCTATAGACAACTCACCAGTCAAGACGCTTATTGTACGTTGTGAATATTCAGCCCAACCGATGTGCACCATTAGGTACCACAGGTAAGAAGCTGACTCACGTGACAGAGTGGTGCTGTTTTCTTAATTTGATGACAAGTATGGCGTCTGGATGAGACTATGAAGGTACTTAAGAAGTTGAGATGTCCTACATGGATAGGCTCTAACTGTCTAGATCAGTGATTCTCAAAGTGTGGTCCCCTGAACAGCAGCAGGATCCCTTCAGACTTGTTAGAGTGCAAGTTCTTGGCCTCTACCCCAGACCTGCTGAATCAGAAACCTTGAGGGTGGAGCCCAGCAACTGGTATTTAACAAGCCTTCTAGGTGATTCTGCTGCACATTAAAGTTTGAGAACCACTGGTGTTGGAGAACACAGTGATGGTGCCAAGGGTTGGCTTGTGGGGTGTGTGAATGCTGCTTCCCTCCTCCTCCCACTTCCTATAGAACTCTTCTTGCTTTGCTATGGAAATATGATGTTTTCTCCATCTTCTGTGAAGTCCTAAGCAACTTTATCTTTGAAACAAATACTCTAGCTCTGGCTTCCAATTAGATTACCACCCCTTGGTCCCTTTTATGTGGAAATTCTGAAATAGCCACTGGATGTACGTTAACATTGTTTTTTAGGTGTTAGTTGGAAGTCTGGTTGTTTAATGAAAGGAAGTGATTTTCTGCTTGACCAGGCCAGGGACTCATTTGTCCGAAGACTGCTGAGTTAACTCGAAATCGCAAATCTTTAGCTTTCTGTCTCCAGTACTAGTCTGATGGAGGATTTCCTAAGTGTAGCAGTTATGTAACCATGATCATCTTATCCGCTTTAGGGTTATCAACCTGTTTCTTTTCTCTTCTGTCTTTCTGATTAACTAGTCAGTCATTCAGCAGCCTGGGGTTCATTCAGTAGCTGGGATTCTTAACGTAAGACCCAAGAACCACCCTTGATGTCAGGAAAATAACCCTTGCTTAGATGTATGGATATGGTTTTTCGTGGGTAGAGGGTCCACATTAGATTCTAGAAAGGACCTGTGCCCCGTCCCCCAAAAAAGCTGATTAATGATTGTTTTAGCTGCTTTTGGATAATAGTTTTAGGAAATCTTCACAAGATTTGCAGCCATTTGAGATGGAAGAGCTTTCAGGGGGATTGGCAACCATGTCTTAGCCTGCCTTATGGTCCCCTCAGGTGCTACTATATACATTAAGTAGAGTAAGACTGATTCTTTAACTTGAGCAATGATGCTTTGCTGTTTCTGTTGGTGGGAAGGGTGCTTACTTTTTGCTGTCAACAACCTGCTTATCCAGTAGTTTCAGGTATAGTTTCCTTTAAAAATTCAATCCTGTGAGGTATATAGAGTGGGGAGATATTATCTCTATTTATAGTTGATCACACTGAGGCTTAGAGAAAAGTGTGAAACGGTATCACTAAGTTTATCCTTAATTGGAAAGCATTGGACACTCCCACTACTTCATGCTCTGGTTACTTCTAAATACACTTGGATGATGCCTAGAGAAGTCTCAAAAGTTCATTGTGGATAAAAGACCAGTTGTTTAACTGGCACCTACAATTATTATTCTCTCTCTAAAGGAAATGGATCATGTTAAAATTGTGGATTTCTTTTTTGCTGTTCTGTATTTTAGTGATTTTTCAACAAAATTTTATAGATATAATCTTCCCACTTCACAGTCAAATAAAAGCCGGCCCCAGCCCCTCTTCTTTTCTCCTCCACAAAGATCATAGAAAATCCTATATTTTTTAGCATATTGGGTCAGAAGAGAGCAAGTCGTTGGCAGCTGCTAGCATCACCTCATTTTCATTAGATTGTTCTTTGGGTGTCAAAGACTAGTGCCCTTGTAACTTACATTACACAGCCTTAAAATTGCACATAAAAGTTTGCTATGGAAGAGTAGCAAATGTAAGATAAATTGAGAAGGTTAAGGGGAAAATTGTGCTAAGAGCTTCTCATAAATGAATTCTTATCATAAAAGCACAGCGATTTCTCCAAGTGACAAATTAACTTGAGATTGTGCTTTGCATTTTTAAATAATGTGTGGTAGGGTAATTCCATTTGTGTTCAAGCTAGAGGTCAGTGCCTCACTTATTCTACTTGTGCTTTTTGTCTAATAGTGCAGAAAAGAAAGCTGTATATGTGGATATTTAATTTACTTTTATTTTGCGAATGCATTGTGTCTGTGATTCCATAATGATATTCTGTGTGTAAAGGCAGGCTGGCACATAAAAGGTATCTGTGCTGAGGGCTTAGGGCCAGAGCATTTTCCAAAAGGAGTATTTGTGCTTAGAAAACTTCTTATAAAGATTCTTGTCCTGACTTGAATTACTATTTCACTTCAATGGGGTCACTAAAAAGGACATCAAGATGTCCATCATTTTATTTCAGTTTCCTGGCAGTGTGTGGGTAGAAAAGGCATTAGTGTGTAGGGTAGTGGTTCTTTCTGTCAGCAAGTCAGAGGTTTGATTATGACAGTTAACTTTGAGCAAGTGACTCCTTATTTCTGTCAGGAATATGCATATTAATGTTATTTAGACTTTTTTGGGGGGAGGAATATAAATTATATGTATTAATTTTAGAGTTTGTACATTTGTGGTTTGAACAACAGTGAAAATAAAGAGAAGAGGGTTTCTGCCCTGCCGTCTTACAGTCTATCAAGTGAAATCTGATGGGTCACGTGAAAGCTCTGTGTTCTTGAAGCTGTTGATGTCAGTATTAGGAGTTGAGACTGGGTAATTAATAATAATATCTTCGTCCTCTGCATCTTTTACTGACGTTTTTTGTTTTCTTTCTTTGGCCTGTGGCCACACTGCATTTTTTCCCCAGGATTTTAGTTTGTGGGGCAGAGACAGTGGGCATGATGTTAGCTAACTGCCTCAAATGCTGACTGGTGTGAATGTGACCTTTCAAAGTCACAGCACAGTGCCCAAAACCATGTTTTTACCTGGATAAGATTTTTGTTGTTGTTGTTTCGATCTTCACTGGGTGCAGATGCAGTGGAGATTGAGGGAGATGAAGGGCAGATGCTTCGTTTAGGAGCTCCAGGGCCATGTCTCAGTCAATCAGGCCTCCACCCATGGTGGTGGTCTTTACATTTCTTGGAAGAAGCAGAATAGATTAAATGCTTGTGGCTAGGAGGGAGCCTGAAGCAGAGCAGGCCTCTGGATTTCCTGAAGTTCCTTTTAACTCCAGATCTCTCTTGGCATCATTCTTTTTGTTTTTTGTTTTTTTTTGCTGAGGAAGATTTGCACTGAGCTAACATCTGTTGCCAATCTTCCTCTTTTTTTATGTGAGCCACCACCACAGCATGGCCACTAACAGATGAGTGGTGTGGTTCTGTGTCATGGAACCAAACCCACGTCACTAAAGCAGAGCGCTACAAACCCTAGCCACCAGGCAATCGGGACTGGCCTAGCATCATTCTTTCTTTTTAAACATTAGTGTATTTTTTCCTGTGAGGAAAAAACCCATACTCCCAATCCACGTTTCCTATGGTGAAACCTAATATTATAGAATCTGTTTGTATCTAAATAAAGAGCATCAGTCAGTTTCAATGGCATGCCATCAGCTGACCCAGAAACCACCCATAGCTTAATGGGTGTTTTGAGGTTGTGTATTCACCTGTCTGGACAGTTAAGGGCTCTGGACATATGTAGGGTTAGGAAATACCTTGTGATTACAAGGCTTATTGTTTATTTTAAAACATATTACCCTTATGTTAGAGTCCAGAGACTTATGATCTGACTTTAAAGTAGGTTTGCCTTAATAATTTAAAGCTTTTTTTGTTTTTTTTTGTTTTTTTTAAGGAAGATTAGCCCTGAGCTAACATCTGCTGCCAAACCTCCCCTTTTTGCTGAGAAAGACTGGTCCTGAGCTAAGATCCGTGCCCATCTTCCTCTACTTTATATGTGGGACGCCTACCAGAGCATGCTGTGCCATGCGGTGCTGTGTCCGCATCTGGGATCCGAACCGGCAAACCCCAGGCCTTCAAAGTGGAACATGTGCACTTAATCGCTGCACCACTGGGCTGGCCCCTGCCTTAATAATTTTAAAAAGCCGTTTCCCTGCCAGTTGACTTTTAACATGCGTTTCAGGCCATGATTTTTTTCTTTTTGGGGGGAGTTTCTTTTTAATTCAGATAAAATTTATATAACACAAATGTTGTGAATATTTTTTGTCAGGAGAATTTAAGAAAGGTTAATTGACTCAACACTTGGTTCATTTATTTGAATTCAATGGTTGATAGTCTGGGATGATATAAACCCAGGTCCTTGCCTTGGAGGAGATCATAGCCTCCTAGGGAGATAAAAACATAAACAAATATTAATAGAGACATGTACAAGATGCCCTGTGACTGCAAAGGATATGTACTTCACTCTCTTTTTTGATTCCACCTCTGAAAATGGTGGATTTTCTTTCTCCTGCTCCATTTACTTCGTTGTCTTAATGTTTTCTGTTAGGGATTTCATATGAAAGTTAGAATTTTGTCAGCTACCACATGCTTCTGAACATTTCTTGCTTCTAAGATTCAAAGACAGAAATGTAAGTGGTGATACCCGATGTTAGCCTATTAGAATTATAAAACATGCACTTGATATAACTTAATATAAAAAAGGTGTTTTCAAATATTGGAGTGTGAACTGGGAGTCTGCCAAACTTGTTTTTCCTGTAGGTCCATGCGCGGCAAGACCTTGGCCCAATAAACTCCAGATCTGTTTGCTTACTTAAGCCAGTCCTAGATGGCGTATATTTCCGTTTTTATTGTATGTTTCACTCCCATCTCCTCCAAGAAACCCAAGCCAAAAAAGAGTGTACTTCCTGTCTTCTTTGATTGAAGTTTGCTGAAACTATATCTTTTTTTTGTTACTAAAATCTCTTGCAGGTTTGCAAATGATAATAGCAATGCTTTTTCCTTTTATACTGGTAAATGAAGGATTAAGTGGACAATATTATAAAAATCTCTGGAATTCTTAGAGAAAGAACTAAATAAAATGAAATAGTATTATGCAAGATGAATAAATTATTTTTTTATATTAAGCTGCATTTTATTAAGTTGAATTTTTCTCATTATTAATCTTTCGTTATAAAAAGGATTTTAAGCCTTTAGTCTTCTTTTTTTTTATATCGTCAATGGTCTTTAGATTCCCTAAATTCTCTATTTGAAGGCATTTCTGAACTGAACTGGTACAACTGTCATTTTCTTCTTAATTTTATAAAGTATGGAATCTTTTAAATGTTACTTAAAAAAATTCTTAATGTCTCTTCCTTGGCTCATGAAATGTAAAATTTGACTTCGGTTGACTTCGCTCTAATAATCTTATTTTATTAAAATCTTGCAACATGTTGGTCAAGTCCTAGCATATAATTTTCATAGCTAAATTTTAAACCTAAACCGGAGTTTTATTTTACCTTTCTCTGTGAATTGCTTAAAGAGCAAACTTATCTGGTTGCAGTTTACAGTTTTTACAGAAAGATCCTTTTCTTCCTTTCACTGTCTTGACAGCGGAGAAAGTCAGGGGAACGATCAACAGGCTAGTTTAAGAGAGCGGAAATTTGTCCAGTGCACTGGAATTCGCTTCTTCCCTGGTGTGAAAGCTTGTATTTGAGGCACACAAAGTGACTTTGTGTAAAAATGTGAAGGACAGGTATTTACTCTGGCCTTGACCAAGGTGAGAATTTGAGGTGAAAGAGTTGGGCTCTGTGTAGGAGGTGATTTGGAACTTGACCAGTCTGTCAATTTTTTTACCTTTCGTTGAAACTGGAAACTAAGTAAAGGAGATATAATTTCACAACACATAACATAGCTCTAAAATCTTTTTTCTTTTAGTTGATGTATTTTAAGCAGTTGAATATATTTTCCATAAATTTTACTGCCTTCCATTTACCTTTGAATAGAAGCCAATGAGAGAAATATTTAGAAGGTTAGCAATAGAATGAACTGTTAGAAAAGTCCTTTTTGTGGCATTCCTAAAGTATGTGCTGGCGGAAAAATTACTGTAATTTGACAGTGAAATGTTGGAAAGTGATTTTATTTACTGTTTAGAAATAACATAAATGAGCTTTGCTTTTTAAATTCACAGGTTCAAAACATTTAGTTATGCTTCACTACCTCAATCTTTGCTCATTATTCTTTACATTGATGGAATTAAATGTGACACATTGCAATGTTGGATCAGCCCCACAGTTCTAAAATACTTGTTTTGACTGAATTCTGGAAAAAAAAATTAAAGATACTGTTTAATGTCAGAAATGGAGATTTGTAAAATTTTGTTTCTAGCCTAAAGTTGATTCAAGCAAGTACCCCAATGATAGAAGAGGGAAAGAACATGAAAAATATCTAATTGTAAATTGCCTGTTAAAACCAAAGATGATTCTTAGACTTTGAAAGAGCAAATAATTTTCAAAGCCAGGTCTTTTATGTCTGTGCTGGTTGTAATATGGCTGGTCCCTGAGGGAGTGTACTTCTAGTCCTTGTGTCTGCCAGCACTGGTAGTAAACACGTATTTAATGGCCAGTGAGCCCTGAAGCATCCAGTTTTATCTTCCGGATATCTAAGGACACATGTGGATGCAGGTCAGAGCTTTATGATGCTTGCTCTGAGGCACATGGGTATTTAGAGAGGAGAGAGAATGCCCATAATTTCCAGGGAATTCTTTGGATGCCATCTTCTGATTCTTTCACTTACCTTGTGCAGGGACCATCTACAATTGTCTTCTGACTTTCAATAGAGTCACTAACTTGCCCTTTAGTATTCATAAGATTACATGAGCATTTTCTGTGGCCTAAAATGGCCTGTCATTTGTTTTAAGGGTTAAGCATAGACAGCTGAAAGTTAGACTTGGGTTTCAGTCCCAGCTCTGCCACTGTATGATTTTAGTCACTTAACCTCTTTAAGCTTCAGTTTTCTTATCTATGAGTGGATATTCATTCATTCATTTCATTTGTTCATTTGTTCAGTTAACAAATGTTAAATAATCTCTATGTGTCAGGCCTGTTCTTGGTTCTGGGAAGTGAGCAGTGAGCCTAGCAGACAAAACCCCTGCTCTCATGGAGCTTATGTTCTACTGAAGGAAGTGGAATATAAATTAATATAAATTAAATATATGTGACAGATGATGACAGTTGCTACAAACAAAAATGAAACAGGATCTCAGGGAGAGTGATGAGATTGTAAGGTGGTTTCTTTCTGTTTTATGTGGGGTAGACAGGGAAGACCTCTGTCTTGAGGTGACCTGTAAGCAGAGAAATAAATGTAGAGAGGAATGATACATGAGGCTATCTGGGGACAGAGGATCTCAGGGAACAGCAAGCCTGGCAGGCACTGCACGGTACCTGAAGTCAGAGCAAGCTAGGTGTGTGTCAGGAGCAGTGAGGAGGAGAGCTGGAGTACAGTGAGCGAGGGCCAGAACAGCTGGGATGTTAGTACCCACCTTGTGGGGTTGCTTAGAAAATTGAGTGAGATGACACATTTAATATGAACTTTGCACACATTATAAGAATAATACACCATAACAAGTGAGGATTGTTTTGGTAATGCAAGTTCAGTAGTATGAAATTTGTTAATGACATTCAACATCTTATTAAATATATGTATAAAAAAATCATATGGTCATTTTGATAGAAAAGGTGTATGATAAAATTCAATACCAATTATTGATTTTTTTAAAAACCCCTAAAAATATAGTAGGAAAATATCCTTAGCAGAATAATGTATGTCCATCTCAATCCAAAAACTATCTCAGGCTTAATAGGAAGTTTGAGAACATTTCCATTAAAGTCAGTAAGAAAATAAGGATGTCCACTACTTTCAGTATTTATTAATGGTGTTTGGAATCACAAGTCAGTGTAGTTGGACAAGAGAAAGAAAATGAAGTTACAAAGGTATAAAAACCAGAAAGGAGGTAAGTGAACATTATTCACAAACGATAGCACAATATGACTAGAATACCCAAGAGAATCAAGTGAAAAACTAATTATAAAGAATAAGGTCATTTATAAATGTGCATGGTTACCAAAATAATAAGTCAAAATTTGTAGATTTCATATACACTAATAATAACTAGTTTGAAGATGTAGTGGAAGAAAAAACCACTAAGTTAAAAAAAGGGTAAAATACCTAAGAATAAACTTAAGAAATATGTATGATATATATGAAGGCATTTGAAAATGCTCCTGAGGGATACAAAAAAGATGTGAAAATGCCTGTCATATTCTTGGATATAAAGATGCCAGTTCTCCTTAAATTAATGTGTATGTTTAACATAGTTCCATTAAAAATAGCAAAATTTTTAGGAGGGGATTAAACAACCTTATTCTTTGTTCATATGGAAAAATAAATAAGCACAAATAGGACAGTTCTGAAAAAGAGATTTGAAATGTTACTGCACAAAATTGGGGTACTCTGCCCAATGCACATAAACAAGCTGATTAATTATGGCATCAGCCTTTGTGGGGAGAAATCAGCTTTAATTCTGTGAGATCAATCTGCAGAGAGACGGGGCACATGCCCTCAGATCTGTCTCCCCTATTCAGGATTTGAGCTGAAATTTAAGAGGTTAGGGAGAACAGGCTGGCACGCAGAAATGCTAGTGGGTCAGGTTTTGATTGGTGGGCTTCAAGCATTTATGGAAGGGCTTTAAACATTTATGACAGGGTTCTAAACATTTGTGATGGGGTTCTAAACATTTTTGATGAGGTGGGGAAGGAATTTGAACACCGTACCTTCCTGAGTGAGGGACCCCTCGCTTCTGGTAAGAGTCCAACCTTCAAGTTCCCATCATGTCCTGGTCCTTAGGTTCCGTGGGGGAGGAGGCTCTTTAATTCCGAGATTGTTTCAGATCACGATTTCTTTTACACATGCTCTGGCTACGTGACTGCAGTTTTTCCGAAAGACAATTCTTAATCACTCTGTTAGTAAGAGATAGGGTCAGTGGAACTGGTCCTGGAAGGCCTGTGGTTACAGAAACATACTGTAAGGCTACAGTAATCGAAACATTGGTATTACCAGATGCCATATTTAGCATATGATAAAGATGGTCTTTCAAATTAATTGGAGAAAGATACTCTGTTCAATAAGTACTAGTGGGATAAACAGGTGGCCATCTGAGGGAAAAAGAAAAAACTATTTAGAGCAATATCTCAAGTGTTAAGCCAAAATCAGTCTATAGTCAATAGAAATTAAAAAAAAATAAGTTATAGCAGAAAGCATGGGAAAATTATTTTATAATCTTGGAGTATGGCCTTTCTAAGTAAGACAGAAAACTGAGAAGCCATAAAAGAGATTGATAAACTTGATTACATAAAAAAAAAAAAACCTGAAAAAATCCTGCATGAAGACAAAGAACAAGAAAATTGGGAAAAATTTTTACTTCTGATATCACAAGGGGACTGATTTCCCCAATAAAGAGCTACAGATCCATAAGAAAAAGTCCAACAATCCAATAGAAAAATGGACAAATATTCTACAGGAAGGGACATAACAGTGGCTTTTAAACATATGAGAAGATGTGTAACTCCACTCATTATAAGAGCTATGCACATTACAACTATACTGAGGTACTGTTGATCACTATTAGATGGGCAAAAATTAAAAAGTTTAATAATCTACTCTGTAGAGATTATGAGTGCAAAATGGTAGTCTCTTTAGTGGGTAATTAGGCAAAATCTGTAGTATGAAAAATCTCATGTCCTTTGACTAGAAACTTCAGTTCTAGAAATTTATCTCATGTACATTCTAGATGTACACACATTCAAATATACTATGTATGTATCCTACATATACATACATATCATATGGGTGAGAAAATAATTTATGTACAAAGATGTTTATTGTAGTAGTGGTTATAATGGCTAAAGATTGGAAACAACTGAAATGTTCATCCACGGGAGACTGAATACGTACATTACATTACAACAATACTATAGAAAATAGTCCAGTCATAAAAAAATGCCAGTGAATCTCTTTATGTATCATTTTGGAAACATCGCTAATATATGTTTGGTGGAAAATGCAAGGTATACAGGACACTGTATATAATATGGTTGTGTTAAAAAATGTTTTGCTTTTTTATGAATAGATACAGCCTCTGGGGAGTATAATTTGAATTTGAAGACACCCTCACTCCTTCTCAAAAAAAAATTTGTAGGTAGCATAGTGCCTTCCACTTAGCACTTGCTACATGTTTGTGGTGGTGGTCGTGATCTTCATGTAATCACAGGGTTCCGTTATCTCAAGAGTTGATTTTTAACGGTTGGGCCTGGAAGAGGAAGCCCTTCTCACTAAAAATGCTACTTAATGAGTGGCATTCTCATGTTCTTCATCAAAATGCTATGTGTGCTTCCTGAAGTATGTGTCTTGGAGGATGTCAGTACAAGCTCTGCAAACCAAAGGTGAAATAAGATTGGGAAATGTTGGATTAAATGACGCTAAGCAGGCTTCTTTCATACAGGCCTTCTTAGAGCCTTACTACACGTAATGTGCTTTCCGAATATTCAAGAGGGATGTTTAGAGTTCAGCATTCCCCAAATTTATTTGAATAGAGAACCTTAAACCATGATGATTATTACTTTTTTTTTCCTTTAAGAAATAGGTTATGAGTATTTGTCATGTTGGGAAACATCACCTTAATACTTAGATTTTGATATTATTCACCTTCATTATTCATTTTAATAAATCAGCGTTCTCGATTCATTTCTAAGATGCCAGTAGTCTCTCTCTCTGCCTGCTTTTCCTCCTCCCTGATATGCTGCAGCTCACTAATTTGTTTCGTGGTTGAGACCTTCTCAAAATTGTCCCAATTACACTGTTTTCTTAGGCAAAGAAGAGAATCTATATAATTACTGTGAAATCTCAGGGATTGATTGAATGGAAATTGAAGATTGAAGTGTCGTTTGATTCAGTTTTCCCAGAGCTTTGAAATTTTTGCTGTTCACGGGGAAGAATGAAATCAACAGAATGGGTAGGTAGTTGGGGAATCGTTAGCTTCACGTGGAGAAGAGAGCATCACTGTGGTTAGAAGATATGGGTTCTACCTCTGTCTTCACCATTTACCAGCTGTGTAATTTTGAATGGTTCACTTAGCCTCTCTGTGCTTCATTTTTATCATCTGTAAAATTCAGGAATTGGGTTTAGGTCTATCCATTTAAGACTGACTTATTAATAATATGTTTAAGGGAAGATTATGGGCCAATGTAGAGTATTTTATTTTACTCTGCAAGTTTCCACATGTGAATATAACCTGTCTCAGTTCAGTTCTTTTGGAGAATGAAATTATTCAATAATTAGGTTAGAGTCAACTCCATATATTTGAAAACTTGTTCAGTTGTTCGAGACTTCTATCTTGATTGATTCATTTGTTGATTACCCTCCAGAAAAGCACTTGATTATAACACAGGTCAATTAATACAATATTATGGATAAATCCACACTTCCTGTATAAACGCTCCCTGCATTTGTTTCCCTGATACAGAGAGAAATCCATGATGTGGGTATTAATTATCCTCCCCCCACCCACACAGTGTTCATTTGGTGGTTTTGCTGTGCTTTTTGTGCATTCCCTATTAGCAGATTTCTGAACTCAGCACAGTAGAGGCCTAAATTTACTGAATTAATGCTATCTGGAAATGAGGTTTAAATTTTGTTCCTCTGTTGAAATTAGGGATGTGACATAGCTATTCCACAGAAGGATTGTGAGCCTGAATTTGATTTTATTATGTGGAGGTAGAATGTTTTGTTAGAAGGAAAGCACTTGCCTGAGGAGAGATTTGAGTGTGACTGAATTGTTAACCGCCAACTTCCCCTCTTTTTAGCGGGAGACATATTTTGTTTTTAAATGAGATGACAACCAAGAGAATTATCAAGATCCAGTGAATTTTAAGAGAGTCCTTTCAATTTACTTGAGTTCCATTTAACCTTGCTTTCGATGTCATTCTGTACATTACTGTCAAAGGACTCAGCTTTAAGTCTCGGAGTGTTGCTGCTGGCAGAATCATGCTGGTAAAATATAAGAGTGGTTCTCAGTGAAGTCCTTACTGATACACAGTGATACCTTATTACCTAAGTAAAAGCATATGTGTGTGAGTGCCTAAAAATGTAGAGTGTAAGGAGAGGATGTATGATGATGGACACTAGGATGGGAGAAATATTTCTCATGAATTACAGGTGCCCTTTCATAATTTGAGTCACAGAATGAGGAAAGACTTGAAATCACCTGAAAAGCATCTGGAAGCAATCTGCAGTTCTTAAAAGGCAGTAGAAGAGCCTGTGTCTCTCCAGTACATGATAATAAAACTGTTCCTGTGGGATTATGGAAGAAGTAGAATTCTGTTACTTCTAAGACCTCTTGCGATTAAATGCCCAGAGATTTGATTATGAATTATACTGCAAGGTCCCCGGTTAATGATTAGAGTGCAGAAGGCAGATTTGAAGGTACTGAGGAAATTTTGACATGAAGTATTTGTTCATTTGCTTATGATATGTTATTCTTTACTTTGCATACCCCATCTCACTCTTGTGCCTGGTCACTGCCACTCCTGTGCCCAGGTTTGAAGATTTAGGTCACGTTGAGATCACCTCCCCTATTTTTTTTTTTCCCTTTCATGAAACATTTGGTCTAAGAAAAGGTATTACATTTCAAGCCTTTCAGGCATTTGTAGTCAAACACACACACAAAAACTCTCATAGTGACTTCTAGGGAACCATCTTTTAATAATATATAACCATCTAATAATATATTGGACTGTTGCAGAAAAATTATTACATTAGTGCCTAATCCTTGTTACACAGAGATTTTGAAAAGATGTACAGTCATCCCTAGGTATCTGCAGGGGGTTGGTTCCAGGACCCCCTACTCCCCCACAGATAGCAAAATGTGTGGACACTCGCTCGAGTCCCTTATATAAAATGGCATAGTATTTGCGTATAACTTACGCACATCTTCCCATATGCTTTTAAATCTCCTCTAGATTGCTTATAATACCTAATACGATGTAAATGGTCTATAAATAGTTGTTATACTGTATTGTTTAGGGAATAATGAAGACAAAAGTCTGTACAGGTTCAGTACAGATGCACCCATTGAAGGCTTTTCCGTTTGTAGTTGATTGAATCTGTGGATGCAGAACCCGTGGATATGGAGGGCTGACTGTATTTGTTGTACTAGACTCTGACTTGAATTGCTCACCTTAACCCATCTAGAGTTAGGAAAGTATTTTACCTAATACTTATAACTATATCAGAACAAATTGCTTCTTGTTTCTTGCTTTTGTATAAGTAGTTGTGATCATATGTAATTACAACATTGTACTCCTCTTTTTCTTTCTTCTTTATATGATAAATGGCACTTTCCCATTTTATTATAAACTCAAAATTTTTTGATGGCTGAAAAAACGTGGTTAAGTAAATTATGAATGGGGTCACATTTACTTAACTCTTCCCCAGTTTATTGGGCATTTAAATGGTTTCTATGCTTTAAATTTAGGTATAGTATTTATTCCTTTCTTAAAAAAATGCTCTTTCTTGGAAATTTTCTCTAGCTTCCACCTGTATTGATCTTGAATGGTGGCTTCTCATGGTTTTGTTTAACATTTGCGTTAGCTTCTGCCTTTTGTACTTAATGCATTTGGGGTTAGTCTTTGCTATGCTTTCCTGGACACCTCTAGGTTCTCTGTATTTCTCTCAGGCAGGATAGTTTCCCAGCCTTCTTCAAACTCATGTTTTTTTGGTTGTACAGTATGGATTGAGCCATGCATTTGTGTTCTGAAACATATCTTCCCAGTTAGGCCTGATGATATGAGACGTGTGTCTAAGACCAAAGTAAACTTTGCCTATGAGATGGCAAAAACCTGAGCTTTCAACTGTCAATGTCCAGATAGGTCAAAGGTACCAGGGAATATTTTGGGAGTATTGCACATTTAAAAAAAATTGTTGGGGCTGGCCCCGTGGCTGAGTGGTTAAGTTCATGTGCTCCGCTTCGGTGGCCCAGGGTTTTGCCAGTTCGATTCCTGGGCGCGGACATGGCACCACTCGTCAGGCCATGCTGAATGGCGTCTCACATAGCACTACCAGAGGCATTCACAACTAGAATACACAACCATGTCCTCAGGGGCTTTGGGGAGAAAAAGAAGAAGGAAAAAAAAAGAAGATTGGCAACAGTTGTTAGCTCAGGTGCCAGTCTTTAAAAAAAACCCAAAAAACAGCAAGCTTTAAAAAAACAAGTTGTTTATGAAAGTTATTTGTGGTCCTCACTTTGCTATTTTATATTTTGTTGTCATTATCTTAATATGATGCTGCTGATGCATGGATATGGATTTATTTAGCTTCATATTTTTTTTCTCTTCTAAAAGAAGCATATAATTAGCATCTCCTAGAGGATGGAAGAATCCTTCTCTACTTTCTGCTACCCAGCATGAGTCTCTCATTTTTGGCTACCATTCAGATTTCTAAATAAAGATTTTACTTTTTGCTTATAATTTTTTTAATAATAAAGATAAGTGCAACCTGCAGAGAACCCAGTGCACAGCAAATGATGGTAAATGGTAGGGGAAGAAAACTAGAGAAACTTAGATTGGGTTTTTGCAGTTTATTAATGATTGTGGAACCTTTTTTATTCCTTTCTATAGATTTTGAAAGTCTTCTGGGAGGTTCCAGCAGTGCCAAGTGTTGGAGGAATCTTTTCTGTCCCTCTAATAGAGTGAGGTGAGAAACTACAACCCGGCAGTAGGCTCTTGAAGAGAGTGATCACAGGTAATGTCTTCTTTTCTTATTACTATTGATATGTGTTCAGTCACGTTCAATCATATACTTAAAAAAAATGAGCCTACTTGAATTTATACATCCAAGTGAACATTATCTTGTTCAAAACAGTCTTTTTGAGAAGCTATACTCTATCCTCTACTCAAAACATTAAAAATTTTTTTTCTTTGAGAAACTGCACCTTCATTCTCTGGTAGCATTCTTTTAAACCTCCTGTTTTCTGTGGTGAAAAATCTCAACCCTGTGAGGATGTATTTGGGAAGTAGTCTAACCTCCTTTAGAGCTAGGGTGATGAGTCTGGGGAGCTCTAATTTTGATCAAAAACCAGAAGGAGCAATAACCTAATAAACCAATTTTTTTAAATTCTAATTTGTACATGTGTTTGAAGGCTCATACACTGTATTGCAAGTTAGTTCTAAGAAGAGGTGACTAAGTTTCGGATAATGGTTATATTGTTAAAATAAGTGATTAGGCTTGTAGCTTACAGAGAAGCATATGTTATTTATTTGACTATGTAAATGTTGATATACTTTCTTATTAAAACCAATCACTCAATTAATCTGTGAGTATTGTAGCAAGGGTTCCTGTATTAATCAGGTTAAATAAGATGAGATCTAAACATCCTAATAAGGTATACCTGGACGTCATTGTAGTTGGCATCTTACCATCGGTGTGTTTTTCATTGTTTCTCAAAGTGCTATTAGAGTTCTTGTTAAAAATGCACATGAAAAATTCATATTACTAGGCCTCAATCTAGTGTATCAGAATCAGAATGGTAGGGGGCAGAATTTTGGAATGTGCATTTCACAAGTAAGTACCACCAAAGATTAACAGCCCCAGGACAATAAAATCATACTTTTACCTAATCTCTGTATTTTTTGATTTAAATATGTTGCATAGTTATTTTCTTGATTTTTGCTTTGCATAAAACAATGCCAGTGTTTTTCGTATACTGTTTTGACACAGGGTTATGTGTTAGCTTATTATTAGATCAAATTGAGACTGTAGTTGAATAAAACTGCACTTTGAACTTTGTCTAAATACAAAATGGATATATTTTTCCTTGTATTCAAATGGATAAATCTATTTTTGACATCTAGATGCCAAATACTAAGTTTTATGAAATATCTGCTCTTCAAATTTGCTAATAAGTTGTACTTCAGGTATCTTATTCAAGTTGAGGGTAAAGAGTAAATGGGGTAGGCGTTGGAGGCCCCTGGAGTCAATGCTACACTACACTTAGCATCCAGTCGAGCATTTTTCAGTAAACATTGTGATGAAAGTTTTGCTGTGCAATGTATGGTTCAGATGAAATCCTTTCTTTATAGTACCCTGAGATTTTGTGAAGCTTTTTGAATCCCCCAAATGAAAGGGAGTATTAACATGAAATGAAACAGTAGCTTTTGATATGAAGTTATTTTCCTGTACATTCGTTAGTAATCATTCCTATAAATTTGTTAATTTTACAGAGTGTAAGCTTTGTGTATAAAGTGTGTTAATTTTTAGATATTTTCAATTTTACAAACAGATTATACTTTTACTTTAAAAGATATATACAATAGGGGCCAGCCCCATTCCTGAGTGGTTGGGTTCATGCTCTCTGCTTTGGCGGCAAAGGGTTTCGCTGGTTTGGATCCTGGGCGTGGACATGGTGCCGCTCATGAAGCTGTGTTGAGGCGCCGTCCCACATGGCACAACCAGAGGCACTCACAACTAGAATACACAACTGTGTACTGGGGGCCTTTGGGGAGAAAAAGAAGAAGAAGAAGGAAAAAAAAAAAATTGGCAACAGTTATTGGCTCAGGTGTCAATCTTTAAAAAAAAAGATGTATACAATATTGTAACGTTCTGTGTGCATTAATATTGAGAGATAACGTATTTTATGTAAAATAAATCTGTGACTATAGATTTATAAGTTAATGCTATTATTTTCACATGCTTGTTTCTTTATTAAAACATTTATTGGTATGAAATATTCTATTAAATTTATACTAAAAAATTATTAAAATACACAACATGAAATTTACCATTGTAACCATTTTAAGTGTATAGTTCAGTATTGTTGAGTATATTCACATTGTTTTGCAACGAATCTCCAGAATGTTTTCATCTTGCAAAACTGAAACTCTATACCCATTAAACAACAACTCCCCATTTCCCCCCACGCTGCATTTCTATACACACCACGTTTTGTTTATCCATTCATCCATCCATGGGCGTTACTGTTGCTTCAGCCTTTGGCTTTTGTGAATAGTGCTGCTATGTACATGGGTGTATACATATCTCTTTGAATTCCTGCTTTCAGCTATTTTGGGTATATATCTAGAAGTGGAATTACTGGATCATATGGTAATTCTATTTTTAATTTTTTGAAGAACAACCATACTGTTTTCCCCAGCAGCCGTACCATTTTGCATTCCCACCAATAGTACACAAGAGTTCCAGTTTCTCCACATCCTTGCCAACACTGTTTTTTTTTCCTGATAGTAGCCATCCTGATGGTGAGGTGTTGTCTTGCGGTTTTGATTTCCCTAATGATTAGTGATGTTAAACATCTTTTCATATGCTTGTTGGCCATTTGTATACCTTCTTTGGAGAAATGTTTAGTTAAGTCCTTTGCCTATTTTTTAATCAGGTCATGTGTCTTTTTTTTTGTTGAGTTGTAGGAGTTCTTTACATAATCTGGATTATTAGCCCTTACCAGATATATGGTTTGCAAATATTTTCTCCCATCCTGTAGGTTGCCTTTTCACTCTGTTGATTCTGTCCTTTGATGCTCAGAAGTTTTAAATTTTGATGTAGTTCAACTTATTTATTTTCACTTTTGTTGTTTGTGCTTTTGCTGTCATAGCCAAGAAATCATTACCCTATCCAACATCATGAAGCTTTCCCTCTATATTTTCTTCTAAGAGTTTTATAGTTTTAGCCCTTATTTTAAGTTTTTGATCCATTTTGAGTTAATTTTTGTATATGGTGTAAATTAAGGATCCAGCTTCATTCCTTTGAATGTGGATATCCAATTTTCCCAACGCTATTTGTTGAAGTGAAGTTTATGCTTTTAGGGTAGTTTAGGATAAGAAAAAGAAAAGCAGACAATCATAAATGGCTATGTTGCGTCTATGTAGGAATTCTCATAATGTCCCCTATTTCTAATTAAGAAAATATTTCAGAAACAAAAGGATGTTATGTAGATTTGAAGCTCAACTTAGACTAAGATTTAATAATTGTGGTAAGCATAGAGCCTGTGTTTAAGTTTTATGTTAGTTATTTGGTGGGCAGTGACTTCTTATATTTGGGATTTGATTATGGCAAACTCTGAGTTTTGGTCTTCAGGTAGATGTGTGTGTGAGCATGTGTGTGTCCTGTTATAAGGCTTTTTCTAGTTAACTCCAGCCCCTGAGAGATCCTCTGTGTTTTAGGGAGCTTTAGTTTCAGGGCCATAAACGGAATCAACATTCTCATGGTAAAAAATAACCAGTAATGAATCCAAGGAAAAACCTATAGCCAGCTCGAACCAATCACCTATCTGTAGGAGAAGTTACTTGGAACCTGTTTTTGCCTCTCAGCTCTAAAAAGCAATATGTGTGTTGACAGAATGATATTTACACTGGTTTTGAAAAGGTCAAAAACCAGATATTGTGCCCTTAGAAGTGAGGTTATTTTTGGGAGGACAGGAGGGTGTTGGGAGTTGAGTGGGGAGAATACAAAAGCAAACATATGTAACTAAGAGGAAAGCCTGTGTGAGGATATTTTAAGGTCGAGGCAGCAGTTTAGGCAGGTGTAGGAATAACATGGATAATGAAAGGATGTAACACTCATGTATTACTTTCTTCAGGGGAAATGATAGCAAATACTAAAGGTAGCACAGCAAGAACCACAAGTGGAAAATGGGTTTGAAAAGGGTTGAAGACAATATGATATAAAATGTGTATGATAGTCCTGAGGAGATGCTGTCAGTGGAATTCATCTGTTATGAATTTTGGATGTGTTCTCAGAACAGTGAGACAAATAGCAGGTAGACAGAGGCAATTACAGATATTCTGAGCTGTTGAGAGAATTATACATTTGAATACAGTATTTCAGGGTTAAGATCTGTCTGCATGAGAAAAGAGTAGCAGTTATGGCAGCATTAGAATGCTGTCCCTTCTAATGTGATACCGGGACGTCTGCGTCATGCAGAATTGAGGTGGTAAGTGAGGAATGTTTTTCTGTGGCTTCTCTGGATTTGTGTGGAACCAGTGGGAAACCATTTTCAAAAGTAGTTTTGAATAAAAATCTAGCCTCGAGACTGGTTCGGGAGTAGCTTTTCTGAGTAAATAATGCAAAAAGAGACCTAAAAATGACTTCTTACTGTCAAGTAATCAAACCAGCTACCTAACGTTATATAATTCTGAAATTTGTTCATTCTACACATCTTTTCAAAATTTTGTAGATTTTAAAATCATGGTCTACCTCTACCTTCTTTTGTGAATTTAGTCTTTTTATTTATTTAGTCATTTTTGTCTTCATGTGTTCCCTGACCCTTATAATTTCATTCTAGCTTAGTTTGGATCTTTTCCAGCTCTGTGTGTGTCTTCGAAATGACCAGAACAGCCTAGAATAAATGTATGTAATATATGTTTGGTCGTGTTTGTTTCATTTTCAACATCATTCCTGAAAAATACCCTGTCTTTTCTTGGTCTTTAAGGGTACAAGGCTGCATTGAATTGATGTGCTCGGAGAAAAGTCTCTAAAGACTCTAGTGTAGACCAGAGGTTCTCCAAGTGTGGTCCCCAGATAAGCAGCAGCAGCTTCACCTGGACACTTGTTAGAAATGTAGATTCTTGGGCTGAATCAGAAACTCTTAGGGCAGAGCTCAGAAATTTGTACTTAACAAGTCCTCCAGGTGATTCTGAAGCGTGTTGAAGTTTGAGAACTGCCCTAGACACTCTGTTAGCTCTGTGCTGTTGTCCAAGCCATTCATTTTCTCTAGCCTTTGGTCTCCTGAGCAGGTAGGTCAGGAGTTCTCAAACATTGGTGGGCACATGAATTATCTGGTGAGCTTGTTTAAAAAATTTCAAAAGCAGAATAGTTTTCCTAACCTCATACCCTGAGATTCTGATTCAGTAGGTCTCAGATGACTCAATTATCTGCTTTTCAGCAAGCTCTCCAAAATAGTTCTCAAATCTGTGATCCGGACCAATGGATATCTCTGAGTTTTCTTCAAGCCCCAAAGTGGTGTGGTTTAAAATGGCTTTTTTGGGTTCAGTAGCTGAAGGCTTGGGGGCCAGAACTTTATTTGAAAAATGCAGTTTGGATTATTTTTCACTGAAGCCATTATGTTCTGATTTCTTGCCTTGAAAAACATGATTCTTTCTTGCCTACTCAGATTACTATGAGATTTCTCTGAGGCTTATCCTCATAGGTAAGGCAGTTCACTCTCGAAAAGAGCTTTCTGACTCTTGTAAACTTGGAGATTTCATTATATGGTTCTTCTAAGTAGTTTCTAAAAATAATTAATAAACTGTAAATACTGATTCTTAGGGAATATCACTTTTTATTGAGATGTTATTTTTTGTCCCTATCCTTTATTTCCAGTCTGTAAGCTTGTTCCCAGTGCATGATGATGTTTATCCTTTCTCACTGTCATTCATGTTTGTGTTTCTTTCTTTAATGGTGCCACCTTGTTAAAATTAGAATTATTTTTTACAGGTCTTCCTCTTGTCTCAGTGGCTGTTCCTTCTCAATCTTTTTTCCTCTGTCCATCCCTTGATTGTCAGTGTTCCCTAGGAACTGCCCAAGTTCTTTTCTTTTTTCCGCGTCTCACCTACATGCTGTCCCCTCAGGGCCTGCTTCTTCATGTCTGCCAGGTCCTTGCTCCAATGTCACCGTGACACCACCCTTTATAAAGCAGCATCTGACTCTCACAACTCTCTTCTGAGCTTTAGCCCCATATAATCAGCTGCCTACTGGATGTCCCACAGGTAGATCAAGTTAACATATCCAAAATGGAACTCACCATCCTTTTCCCATGAATTCTGTGCCTCCTCTTGTGTCCCCTGTCTTGCTGAATGGCGTCATCATCACCCTTTATGTAGCTAACATTGATCTGGCATTTCCTGCATGCCAGGCAGTGTTCTGAGAACTTTTATGTAACTCCTCACAAAATCCTTTGAGATAGAGTCTGTTATTATTCCCATTATACAGATGCGGAAACTGAAGTGCGTGGAGTTTAAGTAACTTTCCCAAAGTTGCAAAACTGTTAATTGGTGCAGATGGAATCCCAGAGCATGTAGTCTTCATTATTGTGCTCTCCTGCCTTCCTTTCTCAGCAGCTCAAGCCGGAAACCTAGGATTCCCCCTTTACTTTGCCCTCTTTCTCCTGCATGTCTGGTCAGACCTCTTGAGTCCACCTACTAAATCTCTTGTAGAAGTGTGCTTCCACTTCTCTGCATTCCACTGTAAGTGTTCTGGTTCAGGTCTCTATCATCTCTTGCCTCCACTGTTGTAATTGGTGTCCTCTTCCCATCCATGTCTTTGTATTATTGTCAGAGTATTATTCTTCCTGGTAGTAAATCTCATCATGACACTTCTCGGCATTCAGCAGCCTAACCACTCCACCATCAGTCATCCGGTGCTAGACAAACCCTCTGTTATCCCCTTCATTGTGAAGCAGGCACCACTCATCCTCAGCATAGGACACTTCAGACATCTGAAGAATCTCACCGTAAGGCAGAGAGCTAGAAGAGTGTAGGGAATATCTGGGTAGTACCTGACACTTTGAGAATTAGAAAATAAAAGGAAAATGCTATCTTTTGATCCTTAATTTCTATTTATTGTAATAAAAGAACAATAAAAAAAAATCAGAGTCTAGTCTGGCCCAGAGACGGGTGGCATCTTGGCAGTCCCTAAGACGAGTGTCTCCTCACTCCCGCTCCACTTCTGTGCTGCAGCCACAGTAAACTTGCACGTCCTATAATGTGTCCTGTTTTCTCTCCTTCTTCTGGGCCTTTGCACCTGCTATTCCCTCTCTGTGAAATACTCTTCCCTCACTGCCCCATTTGCCTGGCTAACACTACCATACTACCATGTCCATTTTCAGGTCTCAACTTAAATATCGTATCACCTGGAAAGCCGTCTCTGATCCCATTTACCTTCCAACAGTTTGGGTTAAGTGCTTTTTCTTTTTCTAAATTATTTTATTGAGGTCACATTGGTTTAGAACATTGTATAATTTCAAGTGTACAGTGTTATATATCAGTTTCTGTGTAGATTGCATCTTGCTTACCTCCAATAGTCTAGTTTTTATCCGTCACTGTACATATGTGCCCTTTTTCCCCTTTCGCCCACCCCCCAACTCCTTCCCCTTGGGTAACCACTAATCTGTTCTCCTTATCCATGTGTTTGTTTATCTTCCACATATGAGTGAAATCATACGGTGTTTATCTTTTTTTGCTTATTTTGTTTTGACATAATACCCTCAAGATCCATCCATGTTGTTGCAAATGGGATGATTTTGTGTTTTTCAATGGCTGAGTAATATTCCAATATACACACACACACACACACACACACACACCCCTACCACATTTTTATCCATTCAGCAGTTGATGGGCACTTGGGTTGCTTCCATGTCTTGGCTATTGTGAATAATGCTGTAAGTGCTTTTCCTTATTTACTGCCACAGCATATCGTTCTTGCCCTTCCATGTGACTCATCAAACTTTGTTTTACTTGTTTGTTCAGTTGCTTCTTTTAAATTGTAAGCTGTATCTTATTTATTTCTGTGTTTCTATCATCCAGCATAGGTGTTCGATAAATATTGATTGTATGGAAGAGTAACTGAGTATTTAAATGCGCTTGTTTCTGCCAATTCTACCTGCTTCTTATCTTTGTAAGATAATTCCAGCAGGTAATATGTCAGTTAGAGTTAGGTTCATCCATAAGTAACTATCAGAATCAGAGGCTTAAATGCATTGGGGCATTATTTTTCTTCCACGTGAAATAAGTCTGGAACTATGCTATCCAGGCTTAGTAGAGTGTTTCCTTGATTATCAGGGACCCAAGCTCCTTCTTTCTTTCTGTTCCACTCTCCTGGGTATGATCCTTGCCTCCATATTTTCATCTCAAGGTTTGCTGCCAGGAGTCTAGTCATCTGCAGCTCCTCATTCTAGGAAAGAAGGGACAGGTGAAAAAGCAAAAAGGAGAGGCCAGCCTGGTGGTGTAGTGGTTAAGTTCCTGTACTCCGCTTTGGCAGCCCAGGGTTTGCACATTTGGATCCTGGGCATGAACCTTCACACTGCTTATCAAGCCATGCTGTGGGCAGCATCCCACATACAAAATAGAGCAAGATTGGCACAGATGTTAGCTCCGGGCCAATCTTCCTCAAGCAAAAAGAGGAAGAAGAAGAAGAAGAAGAAAAAAGCAAAAGGGAGCTTGTTAGCTTCTGCCTCCTGACCCCACCCCTTTTAGGGGCTTTCCTGAAAGGACTTCCAAGGATTTCCTGTTATACTCATTGATCAGATGTGGTCACAGTATCACTTCTAGGCTGCAAAGGAGGCTAGGAGATACAGTTTTTTGCCTTAGTTCTTTGCTGCTTGCTACAAAATTGGGGTTCTGTTAATAAGGAAGGAGAGAGTAGATATTGAGTGGTAACTAGAAATCCCTAGATAGCTTAGGATGATTTCCTCTTAAGTGATCATAGACAGTTTTAGTAAATAATTTGCAGATCAGTATGTCAGCACTTTTTATAAAATATACATATATTTTATATATATATTATGTGTTATATATATATATATATATATATATAGTGTATGTGGATTTGAAAGGAGTCTTGCCTTTTGTTTTCTCTAGTCACTTTACATAAAATTAGCAATCTTTTTGAATATTTTAGGAGATTTAATTGTAGGCATCCAAAAAATCTAAAGGATTGCTTTTATGAATCCTTATTATTTTTTCTGGGTATTGTACTTGTTGACTTAAGAGTACAACTTCTTAGTCTCATTGAGATGGACCCCAGAATCTACTGGTGAGCGTGTAAATGGCTAGAACATTTGGCAAAAGATTTGGCAGTAGATATGGAGAAATAAGGAATCTCTATCTTAAATCTCTTTCTGTTCATTCTTCTATACATCTAAAATCTAAATTCCAGAAATTGGATTTTTTTTGAGAATTTAATGACTTGGGAAAATGCTCCGGATATAATATTAAATGGAAGGAGCAGAAATCAAGATTTAATATCAAGTCATTAAATTCTTAAAAAAAAATCCAGTTTTAATAGTTGTCCTTCATTCCAGTATATGGATTTCCCGTATATATTTAATCCTTTTCTTATTATTGAACACTTAGCTTGTTCCAGTTATTCACTATTAGAAATATTCTTCGATGAATGATTGAATACACTTGCATATAATTTTGTTTAGATTTCTGGGGTTTTATGATAGATTTATAGAAGAATGAACAGAAGAGATTAAAGATATAGATCCCTTGTTTATCTATTGCCAAACCTTTTGCCAACTGTGTATATACACACACACACATATATTATGCTTCTGATTTTGTAAAATTTATGAAATTATTAGAAAGTATAGAAAAAAGACTAGAAAGGTATTAAAGCTTTAAAAATGGTTTCTCTCATGATGGTGCTTTGAGTGATTTTTACTATCTTTACATGTTCTATATATTCTTTTTTACAATGACTATGTATCATTCTTTTGATTTAAAAATGAGTTCAGTTGAAAGTAATATGCCTTCAATTTTGGTGATCACCTGCTGCTTTGCTATTTAGGGTCTCAGCATCAAAGGTGATTTTTTTTATGTTGATATTTTAATCAAAGAAGAATAAACCCTATTGGGTTTGTAATTTACATATTAGACATGTTTTCCTGCATTTGTTTAGAGATAGGTTGTCCGTTTTCCTGGTAATTTAGACCTTGCCTAATGGAATCTAGTAAACTGAAAGTTGCTGGGTCTTTTTTTTCCCCAGTGGCATTTGTTGTAGCTGTTAAAAACAAAAGCACCAGAAAACTTAAATTCTCACACTCAGTAGCTGGATTGTGGTATAATCTTTATGTATAGTTATAGGGTCATTTTTACTGTGTCATCGTTTCCAGGGTAATCCTGTTAATACATAAGTATATATTTGTTTCTAGAGGCAAAAGCTGAGAGCATCATGGAGCATATGGGCTCATGTAACTGACCTCTAAGCAAGATAAATTGTCCCAGTGACCTATTTCGTATTCACAGATTCTGTAGCCAGGAATAGATTAATTTTAGAGATGCAATCCAGGACGTTAGATAAGGAGAGAGAGAGTATGAAAAACATGTTAAATATAAACCAAAATAGTGTCAGTTAAAAAACAACAAAAACAAACCCCTAAAACAACAGTATATAGTTGGGGATTTTGGGACCTAGGGATGGGAATGCTAGATTTGGGTTATGTTTAGGGGGAAAGGGCAGATTTGCTGGAACAGTTTTGAGCAGTTTTCCCCAGGCTAGGAGAATGAGCGTACTTTTCTAATGTAAAAACGTACTGTGGACTGCTACAAGATTCTCCCTCCAATTTTGTTCTCCCTCAGATGAGAAAATAATACTGATAGAAAGTTACTAAGACCCTAATCATAGTTTTAAATAAATCTGTATTTTGTTAAATATAGTACTATCTGTATACTGTCTCTATCTATTTGAAAAGTGGTATTTAGTCTAAAGTAGAGTTTGGCAAACAGTGGCCTATGGACCAAATCCGTCATGTGGCCTGTTCTTTTTTATGATCCACCAGCTAAGAATAGTTTATACATTTTTAAACGGTTGAAAAGAAAAGACGAAGAAGAATACGTAGAAAGAGCGTATATAGATCTTACAAAGCCTCATAAAATATTTACTATCTGGCCCTTTACAGAAAAAGTTTGCCAGCCGTCACTCTAAAGCAGTGGTTTCAGCCAGAGGCAATTTTGCCCCCAGAGGACATTCAGCAATGTCTCAAGACATTTTTGATTATCACAACTGGAGTTGAGGTGGAGGTCTGCTGGTAATCAGTGGGTGGAGGCCAGAGATGCTGTTAAATATCCTACACTGCACAGAATGGCCCCTCAAGACAAAGAATTAACTGATCCAAAATGTTGACAAGGACCCTCTCCTTGCCCAGATTTTAGTGGGGTTCCTCTGAGCTTTCTTCTTTTTTTGTTTTTTAAAGATTTTATTTTTCCTTTTTTCTCCCCAAAGCCCCCCAGTACATAGTTGTGTATTTTTTTTTTAAGTTGTGGGTCCTTCTAGTTGTGGCATGTGAGATGCCGCCTCAGCATGGCTTGAGGAGCGGTGCCATGTCTGCGCCCAGGATCTGAACCGGTGAAACCCTGGGCTGCTGAAGCGGAGCACACGAACTTAACCACTCGGCCACGGGGCCGGCCCCTGAACTTTCTTTTTGACTAGGCCTCAGCCTTGGCTCGCATCCTGTCTTTGGCCTGCCTAGCCCAGTTTTAGCAATAATTCTGCTGAGTTAGTTTAGTGAAAATCCCCCCACTCTTAATATCTTATCTCCCTTGATATCTGATCAAATTCCTTATCCCCCACGCTTGATATTTGATCACTCTGGCCTGTATTCAGCAAGAATCCTGTTAGATCAATTTAGTTAGCATCCCCTACCCTTAATGTGTTGTCTTAGTAATTTTCCATCTACTGACCCTATTGCAATAGTCCTGAATAAAGTCTTCCTTACCAGTTTAACAAGTGTGAGGATATACATTTATATATACATATGCGTGTACATACATACACATGTGTATATATACATATATACCAATATCAGTAGTGTAGAGGTTGAGAAACCCTGGGCTAAAGTAATATTTGGTACATGTATGAATTCAGGGACCACGTCTACAAATGATTCTGCAGCAGCCCCCATTCCCTCTGGGGTTCCATTGTTTTAGGGAAGAATGACCAGCCAGCACAAACATGCACTAGCCAGCAGTTGCCTTCAGGACTTGGAAGAGGCCAGTTGTAAAGATGTTTTACCCCAGCAGTATTCCGGGGCAGGGGAGGGCAGTCTGGATAGGGGTGGCCATGCTCTGTTTGGCCCTGGCTCTGTTCCCTGGTATCCTTAAGAATGAAATGAGGTTGCCTCTGTCTCGGTGGATTTCAACCTCCCTTCCTCCCTAATATTTTTCTACCTGTTTGGATCTTCATTAAAGACAAAAAACCTTGCAATCTTCAGTTCAAAGTAAAATGCTAAAAGGCAAATGTATGACGTGTTAAAACAAGTTTAGATAGTTATTAAGCAATAAAATAGAAGTGATTACTGTATCTTTCCAGGTTCTCATTTAGGGGTGTGGTTGGAGAACAAGAGTATGCATGGGGTCTGAAAATGTATTCTGTATTTCGGGGCAGATGTTAAGGAGGTTGGAGATCTTCATTGGTGAGTGAGAAGCAGGAGAAAACTAAAGACAGAAGAAAGTTAGAGCTTGACTTTACTCTTCTTACATACCTGAGTCCAGGCCCCCTTTTCTTTTCCCTGCTTGTTTCTTAAGAACTGGAACCTTGGCATCTATTCTATTCATGTGGTTTTTCTATTAGCTAAAGCTTCCTTCTCTGGGCAGAAACCTCTGGATCCTGTGGCTTATGTATTGGTCTGAACTTCTCTCTTTTTTACGTGAAGTTGGACCTGCCCAGTGCAAGTCCAGCCTCGTCAGCCGAACCATTCCAGCTGATGGTTCAGGTTGTGCCACGGGTCTGATTTTCTTTAACGTCCTCGTTTTCCTTGACCATGTTATTCCTGAGTGGATTCGGATATATGACTTCATAAAGTAAGCTAGTTACAAAATGGCCACAAAGTCCTTATGCATGCCAGTTAGAACTTATCTTTGCATTTCCCTCCATTCCCCACATAGATTTTGATTTTTTCCTAGTTTTCTTCTGGAAATCTTCTTTTATTTTGATGATTGGAAGTCATAGAGCAGACCCTGCTACTGTTTATAGGACTTTGTGTCAGATGGAATCTTCCCAGAGTGACTTTATGGCCACTATCATGCTATTATTAGAGAATGTTTTAATGACTTGTAATTGCCAGCATAGAAGATGTGCAGAAAGACATGGGGAAATTTTAAAATTTGTACAGAGGAAAGGACCACTTTAATCTACTAGCAATTCAATAAAAGAAGGCAACTATCAGTTAACTAGGTAGAACCTACTAATTTACTATTTGTGATTAAGTTAATAGACATAGAAAAATCTCCTTTTTTTTCTGGATTAGATTGAGATTAGCCATTCTCTTCAAATCCTTCCCTTAAAAAAAAGAATCTGCTAATCTATCCTAAGAAATGCTGTATAATCTGGATGGAAGAATACTGACTTTGGAGATAGCCTGCCTGGATTTGAATCCTGGCTCTGCCCATGTCACCTGGGGCAAGTTACTTAACCTCTCTCTGCCTCAGTTTCCTCAGCTGTGAAATAGGGAAAGTAATAGTATACCTACCTCACAGGGTTGTTGTAAGGACTATATTAGTTTGTATATAAAGTACTTAAAACAGTGTAGAGCACCTTGCCATTGATGCCTTAGCTGTTATTAGTAGTGTTTATTGTGGTTTTGGAGTTAGTGACCTCATCTAGCCAGATATATGTTTAGGGAATTCAAGGGAATATGTTCAGACATTTCCAGAAAGAAAAGTGTAAGCATAATTCTTTGAAATACCATAAATCAGAGAAAGATAAATGAAATAGTTGGCAGTGTTACATATTATGTTTTCAAATAGGTTACTCACCATAGACATGCTAGTATGTACCTTTATGTTTAGGTGTTTCTCAGAGTTTGTGAGGCACTGAAAGGTACTGTTGCTGCTGCTTGGGCATCTATCAGGGATATTGGTTAAAATGGCACTCGGTTAAATAATTTTCACTGGGCAAATACTGATTTGCTAAAGAGCATAGGGAATGAAGGTCCCAGTGGGGTTTGGTTTTGGAGAGGATAGCAAAATACATGGAATTTGAATTTCAGTGATACCAGCAGTAATAAAGGCAATATAAACACCCACATTTAGGTCAGTTGACAGAATAAATTGCCCGTTTATGGAGGGGACAGTTTTCCTTCATTTTGTTCAGTAGACATGGGATCAGAAGATTAAACATTTTTTATACATATGGTTGTTCTATTTATATGTACAGATGAGATACATCCAAACGAGATTTGCTTTCCTGAAATGCCAAATGAAATTTGTAAAGCTTTATCTTGATATTTTATGGCACTAGCCTAAATTTTCTATGTGTGTTTATAATCAAAAGCACCTGTGTTAATGTGTACACGTGTATAAAAGAATGTATGGTATAGAAAATGAATTTAGGAAAGAGATGATGGATTTCTTTTTTCAAAGAAAAATGCAGCTTCTTTCTCTGAAAAGGGTTTTCTTTAACCATTTCAGAAAATCTGAGCAGCATTCTGCCAGTTGATTGTTTTTTAAAGGATGAAACAGATGCTTCATTGATCCCTGATATGGTTATTTATGTGGCTGGTTTTCTACATGAAGGGAAGAAAGTTTGATTAATTACCATTAACTGTGACATTCCCCATGGGTAATGAATTTTTTTGTGTGTATCTATTTTCTCCCTTTTTGGAATAAATTGGTGGCTGCGTAATAGGTTCCGGTAAAGCAGTCTGCCAGAACACTTAGTGGAAAATAAATGCAGCTTCTGCAAAAGCATAGGATGGCACTGTTGTCAAGTACTTAGGTGCCTGAGAGATGTGGTGTCTTCCCACTGTCTGCAGATCTGAATCTTTAAGTCGTTTTCCTGGGAGTTTGTGTCAGATCCTGGTGGTGCCTGTGCATCCTTGAGGTGGCTACTTAAGTCTTGGCGCTGCGGTCTGTTGCCGTGAACGCCAGTGTGAATTTGAAGCCAATCCGAGATTAAACCTATGGCTTTGATTTCGGTAACTCCTGCTCTTGATTCTAGTCATTCAGGGTATCACTGTTGCTGTTCATTAAATTAGTGCTTCCTAATTTGGAGTAGCAATATAATTTGATGTACTTTTGCACATTTCTACTCATTTGATTTCTTTAATACTATACAGTAGGTAGGCAGGTGTCAGTTCTGAGAAAGTAAGGTTCAATGACTTGCCCCAAGGCCATTAAATAGTATGTGACAGACTGAATCTCTAACCCAGGCCTTCTGAGCCCAATCCTGTTCCTCATCCTTCTGTACCACATGTTTTTTATACATTGTTGGATTTGATTTGCAATATTTTGTTGAGGATTTTTGCATCTATGTTTATGGGAGATATTGTTCTGTAGTTTTCCTTTCTTATAATGTTTTTATTTGGTTTTAATATTAGAGTAATACTGACCTCATAGAACAAGTTAGGAGGTATTCTCTCTGCTTCTATTTTCTGGAAGAAATTCTAGGAAATTGGTATAATTTCCTCCTTAATGTTTGGTAGAAGCCACCAGTGAACCCATCTGGGCCTGGTGTTTCTGTTTTAGAAGATTATTACTTATTGATTCAATTTGTTTAATGGATATAGGCCTACTCAGATGATCTTTTTCTCCTTGTTTGAATTTTGGTAGATTGTGTCTTTCAAGATATTGGTGCATTTCATCTAGGTTATCAAATTTGTGGGCCTAGAGTTCTTCATAATATTCCTTTATTGTCTTTTTAGTGTTCATGGGATTAGTTGTGATGGCCCTTCCTTCCTTTATAATATTAATAATTTGTCTTCTTTTATTTCTTAATCTGGCTAAGAATTTCTTGATAAGAAACTAGTATTTGGTCTCATTGATTTTCTCTGTTGATTTTCTGTTTTCAATTTCATTGATTTGTGCTCTGAATTTTTGTTATTTTTTCCATCTGCTTACTTTGGATTTAATTTGCTCTTTTTTTTCCTGATTTCCTAAGGTGGAAGCTTATGTTATTGGTTTTAGATCTTTCTTCTTTTCTAATGCATTTAATGCTATACATTTTTCTCCAGGCACTGCTTTTGCTGCATTTCACAAATTTTGATAAGTTGTATTTTTATTTTCAGTTAGTTTAAAATTTTTTAAAATTTCTCTTGAGATTTCTTCTTTGACTCACGTGTTATTTAGAAGTATTGTTGAATCTCATCATATTCTTTTTGGTTCCTTAGCACTATTGTACATTTTCCAGGATACAACTTGAGAGAATTGTGCCCACTGATAAAAATCGTCTACATTGAGTTTCTAATGGTGAGGGAGGGTGGAAAGGGAGAAAGGAAGAAAGCAATGACCATTGAGTTATTCTTTCAATCTCTGGTTAACTTTGCTTGTTTTCAAAATGGATTTGAAGCTGACAGTAAGACATAAATGTATACACTTTAACCATTGTTACAAGGATAAAAGTGTATGATAAAATGGAGAAAACAGTTGTACTGGAGACCATTCCTCTCAAGTATGAGTGATTTCCCCAGGTCTAAGAAAGGAACTGGATAGTAGATAACTTTAGATTAAGGTTTCTGATGAGTGCTGTAATTTCAAATTGTTGAAAAATGAGCTGATATTTTGTAAGAAAATTTAAACAATTTATCTTTTTTTCTTTTAAAGATTGGCATCTGAGCTAACAACTGTTGCCAATCTTCTTTTTTTTTCCCTGCTTTTTCTCCCCAAATCCCCCCAATACATAGCTGTATATATATATGTTTTCAGTTGTAGGTCCTTCTAGTTATGGCATGTGGGATGCCGCCTCAGCATGGCCTACTGAGCAGTGCCATATCCGTGCCCAGGATCCAAACTGGGGAAACCCTGGTGGGCAGAAGTGGAGCGCACGAACTTAACCACTCGGCCATGGGGCCAGCTCCTAAACAATTTATCTTAAATATTATTACCCAATGGTGAATCATCTCACCACTGCACAGAGGTGGACTGTGGTTATGTCTGTAGACAGGTAGCTTACTTTCCATACAGACTGGTAATGTGGCACTCATTTTTACTTTCTTGTTATTTATATTCCATCTTGTCCTAAAAAACGATTGAATGGTTAATAGAAATATAGGATAAAAAAAAATCGTGAAGGTGAAAATAAGGCACTACAATAAGTTAAAGCCCACAGAAATGCATTGACAAGGTCTGCCCCTGTTACAGAACGTGGACCATAAATTTGGATCTAAGCTTTGTTAGGAACAGCTGGCTCAAATTAGGGAGAGCCACAAGTTGAAGCATCACATTGATCTAAGAGCCGGTGTCCTGAAGAGGACTGAATCTTCCTGAGGCTGAAGTTTGGTTCTGGATTCATGGTGTTTGCAGACCTCAGATGCAGGAGTTTTAGGACCTTTACCCCAGTCCTCTGCCATCGGTGTGACCCAGTTTGTTTACTTTTTCTGACTTCTCTCTATTTCTCCCAATTCAAATACTTGAGAAGGTCTAAAGGCTTGCGGCCCACTCTGGAGATTTGTGAGAAGGTGGTGTGAGTGGAGCAGGTTCCTCTAAACACCTCTAGTGCAGTCTTTCAAGTCACACACTATCTTTAAGGATTAAAAACATACTAGTTATCCAGGAACCTTTGCAGGAATTGATGCCTGAGAGGAATTACTCCTGTGGATCCTTATGAAGAGGGTACTGGGCGCCAGGGAAGGCATCATTCTGTTAACAATATGCTTACGACAGCTACAATAATGATTTTCATACAGCTGATACTTGTAATGTCACTCAGTTCAAACCAAGTACATAATGCTAGAGTACAATTTAGTAGTAGTGATTCTTGCAGGAAATAAAGCAGTGAAGTTGAAGTGTGAGGCTCTGAGGCTAAAGCCTGATATAGAGACATAATTTAAGACACAGTAGAAGTTGTTTTCCTCTTTTTTAAATTGAGGTGAAACTCATGCAATGTGCAGTTGATCATTTTAAAATGTAAAATTCAGTGGAATTTAGAATATTCACTGTTGTGCAACCACTATCTCTCTATAGTTTCAAAACTTTTGTCACCCCAGAAGAACACCTTATTGTTGTTAGTGCTGTCGAGTTGATCCTGACTCTCAGCGAGCGTGTGTACAGCCTGGTCTTTTTGTGCCGTCTCTCCCTTTCTGGCGCTCTATCATGCAGTGCTCCACTGCTATTCACAGAGTTTTCACTGCCATTACTTTTTTTTTTGGAAATGAGTGGCCAGGTCCTTCTTTCTAGTCTGTCTAGTCTGGAAGTTCCACCGAAAGTTGTCCACCATGGGTGACCCTGCTGGGATTTGAAATACTAGTGGCATAGCTTTCAGCATCACAGCAACAGGCAGCCGCTACAGTAGTTCCCTGACCGGGAAACAAACCCAAGCTGCAGCGGTGAGAGTGCTGAATCTTAACCACTAGACCACTAGGGCATACTCCTTAAGTAATCACTCCCATTCCCTCTTCTCGCCATCCCCTGGCAACCACAAATTTGCTTTCTGTATCTGTGGATTTCCCTATTCTACATATTTCACATAAAATGAAGCATAGAATAAGTGACCTTTTGTGTCTTGCTTCTTTCACTTACCACGTTCTTGAAGTGTATTCAAATTTTAGCATGTATCGGTACTTTATTCCTTTTTATGGCTGAATAATATTTTGTTGTATGTACATTTCACAGTTTGTTTATCCATTCATTTATTGACAGACATTTGGATTGTTTCCGCCTTTTAGCTGTTGTGAGTCATGCTGCTATGAACATTTGTGAACAAGTGTTTGAATACCTGTTTTCAATTTTTTTGAGTATATACCTAAATGTGGAATTGCTGGCTTATATGGTAATTCTCTGTTTAACTTTTTGAGGAACCACCTACCTTTTTTCACAGTGGCTATACTGTTTTACTTCTCAGTGGAATGAATGAGGGTACCTATATATCTGTATCCTTAACCACACTTCTTATTTACTTATTTTTTAAAATTTTAATTGTTTTATTAATCCCATGCTAGTAGATGTGGAGTGGTATCTCATTTTGGTTTCCATTTGTATTTCCTTGATAACCAATGATGTTGGACATCTTTTTCATAGGCTTGTTGCCCAATTGAATATCTACTTTGAAGAAATGTCTATTCAAGGTCCTTTGCCCATTTTCGAATTGGGTTGTTTATCTTTTTATTGTAGAGTTGTAAGAATTCTTTATATTTTCTGCATATGAAACACTTATCAGAACATCTAGTTCTCAAGAAAAAATTACAAAGCATATAAAGAGCAGGAAAGTATGATTCATTCATAGGGAAGAAAGAAATTAACAGAAACCATCCATGAGGGAACCCAGACTTAGTAGACAAAGACTTTACATTAACTATCTTAAAAATGCTGAAAGACCTGAAGGAAATGATGAATAAATAAATAAAGGAAATCAGGAGAATATGATGTATGACCAAATAGGGAATATCAATGAGGAGATAGGAATTATAAAAAGGAACCAAATACAAATTCTGGAACTGAAAGGTACAGTAGCTGACATGAAAAAAATCACTGCAGGGATTCAACAGGAGATCTGAGCAGGCAGAAGAATGAATCAGCAAATGTGAAGGTAGGGCAAGTGAAACTCCCCAGTCTGAGTAGCAGAAAGCAAAAAGAATGAAGAAAAATGAGCAGCGCCTAAGGGACCTATACAACACCATCAAGTTTAGCAGTATATTACAACTAGAACGACCCACAATTAAAATATACAACTATGTACCAGGGGGGCTTTGGGGAGAAGAAGAAAAAAAAGATTGGCAAGAGATGTTAGCGCAGGTGCCAATCTTAAAAAAAAAAAAGGGAAGTTTAGCAATATATGCATTATGGGAGTCCCAGAAGGAGAAGAGAGAAAGCGAAGGGCAGAAAGATTATTTGAAGAAATAATGTCCAAAAACTTTCCAAATTTTATGGAAGACATAAATTTACACATCCAAGAAGCTCTACAAACTCCAAGTAGGATAAACTCAAAGAGTTTCATAGTTAGACACATTATAATCAAACTGTTGGAAGCCAAAGACAAAGAGAGAACTTTGTAAGCAGCAAGAGAAAATCAACTTGTCATATACAAGGGATCCTCAAAAAGGTGAACAACCAATTTCTTATCAAGACCTTGGAGGCTAGAAGGCAGTGGGATGATATATTTAAAGTCCTGAAATAAAAAGAATTGTCAACCAGGAATTTTATATTTGGCAAAATCTTCCTTCAAAAATGAGGGAGAAAGTAAGACATTCTCAGATAGACAAAAGGTAAGGGAGTTCATTGCTAGCAGACATGCCCTGCAAAAAATGCTAAAGGGTGTCCTTAGGCTGAAGCAAAAGGACACTAGACAGTAACTCAAAGCCATATGAAGAAATGAAGATCACTGATAAAGGTAACTATAGGTACACATAAAACTAGTATTATTGTAATTTTGGTTTGTAACTCCTCTTTTTTGTTCCTATGTGATTTATAGGAGAAGACAAATATCTAAAACAATAATTAGAAATCTATGTTAACAGGTACACAGTGTATAAAGATGTAACTTGTGACAATAACAATATAAAATGGGGCACAGAGCTGGATAGGAGCAGATTTAGTAATGCACGTTACTGAAGCTGAGTTGGTATCAATTCAAACTAGTTGGGGATAAATTTAGGATATTAACTGTAATCCCCATGGTAAGCACTAATAAAATCAATGTAATATACCACATTAATGGAACAAAGGGAAAAAAACCACATGATCATCTCAATAGATGCAGAAAGAGCATTTGACAAAATTCAACACCCTTTCATAACAAAAAGACTCAGAAGACAAAGGAGAGAAGAGAGCTTTCTTAATATGGCAAAGGGCATTTATGAAAAACCCCCAGATAACATTATGCTCAATGGTGAAAGACTGAAAGCTTTTTTGCTAAGATTAGGAAAAGGACAAGGATGTCTGCTTTTACCATTACTATTCAACATTGTCCTGGAAATCCTAAACAAGGCACTTAGGCTATGAAGAAAAATAAAAGGATCTAAATTGGAAAGAAGTAAAAATATTTCTGTTTGCATCTGACATAATTCTATATGTAGCAAATCCCAAAGCATACACGTGAAAACACTACTAGAGCTAATAAAATCAGCAAAGTTGCAGGGTACAAGATCAACACACAAAAAATCAGTTGTGTTTCTATATACCAGAGATGAACAATCCTAAAAGGAAATTAAGAAAACGTCCAAAAAAAAAAATCTAGGAATAAATTCAAGGAGGTGAATTAAAATAATAAAAATTATTACTTTTTATTTTAAAATAAAAAAATAAAAATTAAGGAGATAAAAAAGACTTAGAAAGAATTAAACGAGTAAATAAATGGAAAGACACCCATGTTCATTGATTGGAAGACTTAATATTGTTGAAATGGTAATATTCCCCAAAGCAATTTATAAACTCAGTGGAATACCTATCAGAATTCCAGTGGCTTTGTTTTTTTTTTTAAAGATTTTATTTTTCCTTTTTCTCCCCAAAGCCCCCTGGTACACAGTTGTATATTTTTAGTTGTGGGTCCTTCTAGTTGTGGCATATGGGATGCTGCCCCAGCATGTCTTGATGAATGGTGCCATGTCCGCTGCCCAGGATCCGAACTGGTGAAACCCTGGGCCACGGGAACCCAACCACTCGGCCCATGGGGCCAGCCCCGCAATGGCTTTTTTTTACCCCCCAAATGGAAAAGCCAGTCCTCGAATTCATGTGGAATTGCGAGAGGCCCTGATTATTTAAAAGGATCTTAGAAAAGAAGAACAAAGTTTGAGGACTTACACTTCCTGGTGTAAGAAGTTACTACAAAGTCAGAGTAATCGAAACAGTGTGATACTGGCATAAGGATAGACATATAAACCAATGGGATAGAATTGAAGATCCAGAAATAAACTCAAACGTATATGGCCAGTTGATTTTCAACAAGGGTCAAAGACCATTTAATAGAGAAAGAATAGTCTCTTCAACAAATGGTGCTGATAAGTGGATAACCATGGCAAAGAATGACTATTGAGCTCACTTGTTCTACAAAAATTAACTCAAAAGGGATAGGACTTAGATATCAGAGTTAACTATAAACCAGCTAGAAGAACATATGGGGTAAATCTTAAAGATCTTGGGTTTTGCAATGGATTCTTAGGTATGACACGAAAAAGCATGAACAGCAAAAGAAAAGAATAGATAAATTGGACTTCATAAAATTTAAAAATTTTTGTCCCATCAAAGGATATTATTGAGAAAGTGAAGACTATCTACAGAAAGGGAGAAAATATTTGGAAGTCATATACCCAATAAGATACAAGTTTATAAGTTTTCTTTTTTTTTTCTGCTTTTTCTCCCCAAATTGCCCCAGTACATAGTTGCTTATTTTTTAATTGCGGGTCTTTCTAGTTGTGGCATGTGGGATACTGCCTCAGCGTGGCCTGATGAGTGGTGCCATGTCTGCGCCCAGGATCCGAACTGGTGAAACCCTGGGCCGCCGAAGTGGAGTGTGCGAACTTAACCACACAGCCACAGGGCCGGCCTCTATAAGTTTTCTTAATTGACCTTTGCTTCACCAAATTTCATGATTAATCCAGCCGCCATTTTCTCTGCAAAGCATAGTGACTGCTGTCCACAGCATGCTGAGTTGTAGTAGCAGCTAATGGCTACTTAAATAGACCTGTGCACTTGGGTTTCCTCCTGTTGAATTTTATATTTGCCATCAGTCAGCTGTGTGTGTGTGCAAATTTTACTTAATATTATAATTAAATAATTTAAATATTGTATGAAGCAATTAAATAAGAGAGCAAAAAGACATTTCTAAGAAAACAGATTTTAATGATTTGGAAAAAATTAATGAGAGTGGCCCATCCCTGTGTTGAGTGGTTACAGTTCGCATGCTCCGCTTCGGCAGCACAGGGTTTTGCCAGTTCGGATCCTGGGTGTGGACGTGGCACTGCTCATCAAGCCATGCTGAGGCGACATCCCACATAGCACAACCAGAAGGACCTACAACAAAAATATACAACTGTCTACTGGGGGGCTTTGGGGAGAAGAAGAAGAAGAAGAAGAAGAAAAAAGATTGGCAAAAGGTGTTAGCTCAGGTGCCAATCTTTTAAAAAAAAAATTAATGAGAATAAGGGGCCGGCACAGTGGCTTAGTGGTTAAGTTTGGCGTGCTCCACTTTGGCAGCCCAGGTTTGCTGTCTGGGCATGGACCTACACCACTCTTCAGCTGTCCTGTAGCAGTGACCCATGTACAAAATAGAGGAAGACTGGCAACAGGTATTAGATAAGGGCGAATCTTCCTCAGCAAAAAAAAAAAGAGGGAATGAGTTAAAAAGTTGCTTTTAAATTTGGTGTAGGTGAGACAACTGTGAACTATTATGAAAAAATTGTAAAAATTCTATAAGGATTTTGCATTCAGATTTCTTAGCAAGTATCTTTATTAATCTGTATTAAAGAATCCCAAATTAGAGAAGTATAAGTATGCATTATGGAGGTAGTTTATGTAAGAAACAAGGTATATAATGCCGATCAGCAGAGTCCCATGCACAAAACACCTTGGGCTTACATGAAAAGATTGGTGAATGGATGTATATTCGTATGTTTAAATGAAAATTTATATAATTTTTGATGATTCCATTGGTTAGCCATCTCTTCAACAATTAACTGTCCAATCTGATCATTCTGGGTAAAGAAACGTTCTTGGTGTATCTATTACTCCAAAGACAGAACACTCCAAATCTAAATCAGTTGAACTGCAGGGAATTTTGTAATCCCTCATAACGGGTATTTCTATGATAGATTTCAGGACTAAGTTATTTGGCAGCTCTACAGTGTCATCAATGAGTGATCTCTCTTTTCCACCATCTTCAATGTGTTTGCTTTTAGGCTAGCCCTTCTCTGGATTGCAAGGTGGCTGCGGTATTGTCCAGAAGTAGAAAGAGTTCCAGCTATTCTTCTGTCTTTTTTATAGGAACAGGGAAGCCTACCCTAGAAACTCCATAGCAGACTCCCCCCCTGTCTCGTTGGCCAGAAATGGCTCACCTGCCAGCCCTTAAACCAGCCCTAGCAAGGAGCACGGGACCATTATGACTGGCCTAGAATTTAACTCATCAGAGTTTAACCCTAAAGGGAGAGTTAACCCTGAGTCATGTGGAGCCGGGGTAGATACCCAAACAAAATCATTCTTCCAACAACAACAAAAGGGCAAAGTGGCTGTTGGAAAGGTAACCAGTAGTTAAAGAGAGACAGTAAATCCTTCATGTAATCTTCCTCAAATGTTGTTTCCTAAAACTAGGATTTTGATAAGAACTGAGCAGCAGAGAGTTCAAGGTTATTCTCTTTTTGAGAGCATTCAGAGTTCAGCTATTCAAAATTATTAAGAATATATCCATATTCTTTTCAGTGGTCATCTGAGTGGGTGGCAGGTTGCGTCCCTTTCTCAAAATTTAGAAGATGTCTAGGAATCACACCTGAGTAGATGGCCACCTCGTACTTGTGTGGAAGAGATCTATTGTAGACTGTTAGCTAATGATTATTGCTGCCCTGAATAGTTTTCTCTCATTGCCCCTTTGGTAATAATGGCTCCTTCCATTTGGAGACTTCTTTCCCATTTCATGTGATTTTGATAAGGATAATGATCTTGCTGGTCTATTACCTCCCTAGTCCCTACCTCCCATTCCTGGCCACAAAAGTAAGCGTGTGATGGAGGCCTGATGAATTGGAGATCCCCATCTCCTGGGCTGCCCTGTCTTCTAGGCTACAGTGAAGTGTTCAGGAAAAGGCATGTGATCTAATCAGGCAAATGAGAATCCTCCCCAGGACTTTTGTGATTCAGCTGGTGGGTAAGACACTGGTGTCTGGGATGTAAATACAGGACAAGTGGTAGCCTGGAGTTTATTTCCTGGATTACACGGAAGACACACATGGTGTAGAGGGAAGGAGGCCGTTAGGCAAGGAGACACAGAGATAAGGTGGATGGTAGGTGAGAGCAAACAAATTTCCTGACAGTATTGAGTCCTGACTCCAATTTTCTTTTGTTCTAAGTGCTATCCAAAATTTCTTCCTGGCTGGATAAGCTAATATGTTTTCTGTTTTGCTTAAGCAGATTGGGGTTGGGTTTCTGTTACCTGTAACTTCAAACATCCTGATTAATACGCTGAGGGAGTATCTGAGGACAGAGTCATACTTTTCCTTAGAATGTTCACTTTAATACCTGGCTTAATGACCCACTGAGGCTCCAGTGTTCCATGCTGAAGGGCACATGCATGTTAAACCTATCCTGGAATTTTCCCAGAGCTGGTATTACTAATTGCCAATCATGACCATAGGAAAAAAACCTCTCACCTTGGAAACGATCACTGGCCAATTTTAAGCACTGTAGCTTGTTCCCGGTAAATGTTTTAGAATAAGTGAGTTGCAAAGGTTTTCCCTGGGAGATATTATTCTAATTAAATGTGGGAAGATATATACTTAAAAAATATTAGGGGAGGAAGCACTGAACTAAATGGGATAATTTTAGAATAGAATAGTAACTCAAATGATCTTGAGTTGCTTTTGTTGAGGCTAATTTGATGTCAAAAGTTGTCTCTCCTGGCTATTCATAGTTTGTAAAAACATAACCTTATAAGCAGTGTGGAGAATACTTACCTGTAGGTTCTCTTTAGCTGGGATCCATGCGCCATGGGGACATTCCTATTGTTTTGCATTCAAAGCAAACCTGAGTGGAATTCTAATTAGTAAGGATAGAGGATGGTAACTGAATTGATTGGAAATCTGAGGACAAAATCTGAGGACAACAGGTATGAAGTTAGGATCTGCCCAACAGTAGCCTGTGTTGTGGAGAAAGTCCGGTGTTGTCACAATAGGACAGTTAGGCCTTTGGAACTTAGTATTTCCTGGTACGCTTGGGAAGAACCACTGAACTACATGGAACCTAGAAGGAATAAGTATGCCAGAAGAATCTAGCATTTTTCTCTCTGTGGGATTGCAATAGAGTTACCACTTTTACTTGTTTCCTCAGAGACAAATAAGGGACAAATACAGAAAAACAAAACGGGCACGGTCCAGTTTCAGAACAAGAATATGAAGTTAATGTAGTAAAACAAATGTTTCAGTATAGCAGTCATTTAAATTCCTTAACTGTATGGAAAATGTGGGCTGACACTATCCTTGTGATCACTGCAGGAGACAGGGAAATGACACAACTCCAGCACGGCCTGGTGGGCACCCAGTGGAATGTTTTTAGTTGTACTAGTGTGCTGTGAACTAACAACAAAACTATATGTTGTTCGGGGCCATTAATGATAAACTGAGTGGACACAAACAAAATCTTCTTCTGTACCTAATGGCTAGCTAGCACTGAATAATTTGGGGTTTCTAAAAATATAAAATAGTTTAATAATCTTGTGAGCTCTGGTCCATCTGCAAACCATTTTCATTTGCCTAGAGCTAGATATTGAAAGAATCAGTAGTCAGACTTGAAGAAGCTTTCTTAATAAAGTAGGACAGATTATGCTATATTCAGGAGACTGATAGTCTGCCAAGATTGGTCAGTGACTTTTATTTAAAGATGTTTTGTCATATGGTTTTTTTGGAAAGATAAAGATCAGGCCTCAGATTCTAGCATATTTGCATTCATAAATCATGTTCTTGAATGAGGGCAGGCACGACATACATTTTGGGAATAGAATTTGAATGGGGTCATGGGAAACAGGGGAAGGGAATTGACCTGGGAGGTGAGTATGTAGAGAGGGGTGATTTGTTGGACAGGATCGTTAATAAAATATTTACCATGACTGCAAGGCTTTACTGAGTTTTCTATGACCTTTGCCAGAGAAGTATTTCCACCAAATAAAAAAAAGACATACCTTGAAAGAGTGCTGAATATCAGAACCTAAAAATATGAAACCAGTTATCTAATATGGGAAGAGATTTAGAACTGTGGTAATTATTTCTTAAATTTATTTACAAGTCAACTTTGTTACCTGGGACAGAGGGCAAATCTTCCCACTTCTACAAAGGAGAAATCAAATATGACATTCTGTTAGTGTTTAAGTAAAAAATGAGACTTCCATAATCTTCACCAAGAAGTACTTGTTTCTAGCTGAGATTTCCTATCCAGAGTAGCACTGCTTAATTCAGTGACTTGTACACTGTCTCTGTTTATGCTGTAATAGCTGTATCCAATTTTTAAAAGGAAGACAACAAGGAGTGAGATAGAAACTAGAAAATAAGAAAAACATTTATTTTTTTATTTTTTATTTTTGCTGAGGAAGATTCGCCCTTAGCTAACATCTGTTGCCAACCTTTTTCTGTTTTGTACATGGGTTGGCACCACAGCACAGCCACTGACGAGTGGTGTAGATCTACGCCTGGGAACTGAAACTGAACCCAGGCCACTGAAGTGGAGCATGCTGAACTTAACCACTGGGCTACCGGGCCAGCCCCAGAAAAACATTTTTTAAAAAGTTAAAACATGTTAGGTATTATTTCAAACCCAAATTCTCCATTTATTACCTCTTTTTGTCAATATATGCATTTATTAGTATTCGATAATTAAGGAGTTATCTAATGTATTTTTATTTTCATGTCATTATATGTTGTTAAATGATGTGGCAGATGATCTTAGATCCACGTTATATTTTATAAGAAATGCTCTCTTGGACAATTAAATGGACAAGGGACGTCTATGATGTTTTTATCATTTATTTTCAAAGTTATAACGACCTATGGAAAAGCCCCCGCTGTTCTCTCCACCTTTCTCCCACCCCCCCATGAATTTAAACACTTTGAGAACCACCGTTTTGAATCTGAGAGAGAGAGGGAGGCATTTACAGAGATAGAGGAGATCAGGAGCTGAAAAGGATAGCGTAGGATAGTGCTTACCAGAGAGATCATGTCATGTATTATTTAGACAGTAAAGGTAAAATGTTACTGATCCTGGAAGCAGTCGTGGTACTGAAGTTAGAGACTCTTTCCTGAGGCTTTTTGAGTCTGAAAGATTCAGAAGGACAAGACGGAGAATAGAGAATGAAAACTGAAGAGGCCATTTCAAGGTGAAGACTAGAGGGGGTGCCATAGGAAGGCTGAGCAGTCAGGCAGACCTTACCCAGCAGGTTTACGAAAAGGTTTGGAAGAGGCACAGAGATGGAACTAGGGAGATGAGTAGAGGTTATGTAACAGAAATGCATAATTTTATGTGGCTCTGTGGCTTGGAGTAACTCAGTAGGTATTTAATCTTAGAATATCTCAGAGAGGTGCAACATCTGCAATAGAAAAACAACCTCTTGGGCACTTAAGATCTAGGAAAGACCAAGGCAGGCACAGTTACTTAGGGGAGAAAGCCTCTGGGGACCGCCTTCATGCACAGTGTGGTGATATTAAGCATATCAAGGTCTGATCACGGGCCAGCATTGTCTCCTTAGGTTGCTGGCTCTGTAATTGTTAGCCTTTTGCCTTGGGATGGGATTTGGCTCATCTAGAGGTTCCTCTTCCGAACACAGGAACTAAGAATAAGTAAGTGACTGTGTGTGGCCCCAGGCTGGAGCTCTGAGTGAAAGACTAGGGGGTGAAGAAGAACAGGGTGCCTTCTACCTGCCCAGTGGGTGAAGAGCAGCACACCATTGATCACAATCATTGGTTGAACCAAAAATTCAGCAGTGTACTTGTGTAGAAAGGCTCTCAGGATCAAGGTTTGACTTTATTATTCTTGCAAAGCTTGGAATTGTGGGCTAACAAAAATTGGCGCTTTGGACTTGGAACCCACGGTAGTCCTGGAACCAGGTAGGGCCAGTCTCTGGGGATTGTCTGGATCCTGGCAGAGAAGGAGCAGAGCAAACAGACAGCTCAGAGGTTGGAAAAGCCTTATTTCCCCACCAGTCAGCTCTTATGTACTCTCCCCTTCCCCAGCCAGCCTTCCTTAAAAACTACTCATACTTTTGAGGGAATATGCGTCCTAAAACTTCTGCCCCCAAGATAAATCCAGGAAACCCTTAGAACAACAGTTTTTCCCTTCTTTTAGATTTGGATGAAATTCCTCCCTGTGGGCAATGTTAGGCATTCTTTGGGAAGAATACAAATAGCCCCTAGCAAGGGGCTACCCTTGTACAAATGAATACTTAATAAATATTACTTGAGGAGAGTAAATGAGATGGGAAACAAACTCTTTCAGCCATTGGCACTGCTGGAAGCATTTATTAAGCTCTTTACTTTCATGGGGCACTGAGCCAGGGATGGTACAAAATGCATCAGCAGATGTGATTTCTGCCCTTAGAGACTGAGAGCACCATTTGTAAGCTTATTCTTGTGTGAAATTTACCTCTGTTGTCATTCTTAGATGACAAACAAGTAAATAGTGGTTGGGGCAAGGAATAATGGTGGCCAATGGAAGTCTAGCATCCAGGTAGGCTGCACCCCAGGGCTCCTCCTTTGTTCACTCCATGTTCCTTTCTCATTGAGCTACTGGAAGTACTTTAGAAATACTATGCATACTTGGTACAGTTACTCCTTCTGTTTTGTGTAGGTATAAATATATTTAAAGAGATCCACCCCCCTCCCCCCCTTATATCTCTCTCTTGACATGTTGTGATCTCAATTGGAAGCGTCAGTTAGTCAAGGATTGATTTGTCTTTCTTCTTTGGGCAGAAACCTTTTGGGAAGCTCAGATACTTTTCCTGCAACGGAAAGTATTAAAATACGGGTGGTCCTGGACAAGTCTGGGAAGGAAAGGTTTGTTTTCCTGTTCTGGCCTTTTCCTTTTTAGTGCCCCCACACACCTCATGCTTCTTTAGCTTCCTCCCTCCACATTTTGCATGGGGCCCTCCCTGTCAGCATTTTAAAAAAGACTTTTTATTTCAAAATAACTTTAGATGTACAGAAAAGTTGCAAAAATAATATGGAGAGTTCCCAGGTCCCTTTCACCCACCTTCCTCTGATGTTCACCTCTTGCTTGACCTGTCAACAGTTTGTGTACACGATTTCTACTGAGTGTATTTTTTGAACCTCTCCTGTCCTAGGGACCTTGTTCGACTCAGCATCCAGCCATGATGTGATCTCTTTCTCTTACCTCCAAGGAGCAGCAATCTATTAGTGGGTTTTCGTGACTTAAAGGTTTATTATGGTCTCATAAGAATTTTTACATTCTAAAACATTTTTCTGGTAACAGTAGTAGTGAATCCAAAGGTAACAGTTTCTAGTGATCTTATTTCAGTTACAGTGGAATTGGGGTGAAGGAGATATTTTTGAACTGAGAGTCCTTGCTGGGGCTCTTGAAATTGCTGGTTGTTCATTCATTGATTCTTCTATTCATTTAGCATTCATTGACTGTCCCATATGTGCCAAATACTGTGGTAATCTCTGGAGATACTAAGTTGAACTTCAAAATGTAGCTCTTGCCTTTAAGGAGTTTATGATGTGGCGGGGGAAATACACAGTTGCAAAACAGTATGAAAATGCTTTGGTAGAGATACAGACAAGGTGCCTGGAAGCACGTGAGAAGAGACCCCAAAACCTAGCCTGATCTGACAGATCCTCATTAGGCTACCCCAACTAGAAAGGGCACTCTTTGGAGAGTCTGAAATATGTATGTGCTGTTCAGTAAAAAATTATCATTAATATGGCCTGGGTAATAAATCCGGGAGACTGGCAGTGCTCTGTTATTTTATAAATGGGTAATATATTTTCCCTCTGTGAAGTAGGGTTAAAATGTAGTTATTAAATGCACCAATATGCTGACTGTGGTTATCTTCCCAGGCCTTTTTCTGTGCATAATTTTACCTTTAAAAAAATTAAAATGTCATTTTATAGATGCTATTTTATATCCTGTTTTTTATATTAAACTATATATATATAATCTTTCAATGTTAGTAAATATACTGCTCACACCTTATTTATCAACATTTTGTCATGAATAATGTTATCATGAACAATTTCAAACATATAGCAAAGTTGAAGGAATTTAACAGTTAAGGCCTATACCTATCATTTAGATTCTGCTATTAACATTGTTCTGTACTTGCTTTGTCACTTATCTGTCCATTTATCCATCCTTCTTTCTGTTCATTAATTCATCTTAATTATTTGGTACATTTCAAAGTAAATTGCCAACATCAGGAAATTTCCTATAAAAACTTTAGCATGCTTATCATGAACTAAAAGTCAATATTTGTTTACAGAATTCTTTTGATAAAAAATTTTTACTCAATGAAATGCATACATCTTAAATGTTTATTTTCTAAGCTTTGACAAACATGTACACCTGTGTAACTCAGACTGTATCATGGCATAGATTATACAGCATCATCATCACCCTAGAAAGTTCCCTCATGACCCTTCCAGTCAGTCCCCTCCCCCTACCTTTCCAGATGCAACCCTGTTCTAGTTTTTTCACCGTAGATTAGTTTTGCCTGTTCTGTGATTTCATATAGATGGAATCATACAATATATACTTTTTTGTGTGTGGTGCTTCTTTTCCTCAGCATAATTTTTTTGAGATTCATCCAGGTTGCTGTTATTATTCCATAGTTTCATTCCTTTTTATTGCTGAGTAGTATTTCATTGTGTGAATATACCACAGCTTCCTTATTCTTCTATTGATGGAGACCTGGGATATTTCCTTTTTTTGTGGATATCTGGAGTATTTCCAGAACAAAGCTGCTATGAACATTCTTCTTCAAGTCTTTTTGTGGACGTATGTGTTTGTATGTATATACACGTGTGTGTGTTTAGGTATATATAATACATATTCACACATTCATATGCATGTATTTATATATGTATGTGTATATATTTATTTATTTATTTACTTATTGAGGAAGATTAGCCCTGAGCTAACATCCACCACCAATCCTCTTCTTTTTGCTGAGGAAGATTGGTCCCAAGCTAACATCCATGACCATCTTCTTCTACTGTATATGTGGGATGTCTGCCACAGCATGGCTTGATTATCGGTGGGTAGGGTCCATGCCCAGGATCCGAACTGGCGAACCTCAGGCCACCGAAGCAGAGCACACAAACTTAACCACTGTGCCACTGGGCCGGCCCTTACATATATATATATATATATATATATATATATTTATTCCTCCCCACCCCCCCTGGTTCTTTTGGGTAAATGCCTAGGAATAGAATGGTTTGATCATAGGATAGGTGTATGTTTTCCTTTGTAAGAAACTGACAAACCTGTTTCTAAACTGGTTGTACTATTTTGCATTTCCGTAAGTATTATATGAGAGCTCCTGTTGCTCCACATCTTTGAATTTGTCAGTCTTTTAAATTTTGGTCATTCTGGTCAGTGCATAGTGGTATGATGATGTTGAACACTTTTCATGTGTTTATTGGCCAGTTGCATATCTTCTTTTGTGAGGTAACTGTTTAGATATTTTGTCCATTTTGAAAATTGAGTTGTTTGTCTTTTTATTATTGAGTTGTTCAAGTTCTTTATATATGCAGGTACTAGTCCTTTGTCAGATATTTGTTTTGCGATCTTCACTCCCAGTCTGTGACCTGCCTACTCATTTTCTTAACTGTGTCTTTGATGAGAATTTCTAAATTTCGACAGTCATATTTATTATTTTTCTTATATTATTGCTTTCTGTTACCTGTCTGAGAGACCTTTACCCACTCCCAGGTCATGATGGTAGTCCATATTTCCCTCTAAAAGCTCTATGGTTTCAGCTTTTACGTTTATATCTGTATTACATTGTGAATCACTTTGTGTGAGTGATGCAGGGTAGGGATCAAGGTTAATATTTTTCCAGTAGATATCCAGTTATTCCAGAACATTTGTTGAAAAGGTTTTTCTTCACCTGTTGGCTTGCCTTGGTGCATTTGTTGAAAATCATAACTGTGTATGTGGGGCTCGTCTTCTGTTCCGTTGATTCTGTTCCATTGATCTACTTAGATTACTCTTGTCTTGCACCATTTGTAATAGTTGCATATTGTTTGGATGTGCATAATCATATGGAATCACTTATCCACTGTTGGACTTTTTTGAAATTTGTAATTTTTTGCTGTTGAAAACAATGCCGTGATGCATGTTACTTCTGTTGTTTCATCTTTGATTATTTAAATTACAAGTGATAGAAATAATTTATAAACAGAATTTAAAGGCAAATATGTACAAGTGTAACATTATTGTTTAGCTTGACATAGTGTATTCTAATTTTTAGTTCTGTGACAAATGAGAGTGCCTGTTATTGGCTAGAAGGTAGAGTGAGTACTGTGACCAGCAGGCGTGAAGTCCTTATCATCTGGGAGAAGAAAATTCACTTTGCTTCTAAATGTCATTTATGGATTTCTTCTATTATATTGTCCAACTAAGTTATTAGACTAGAGAAGTATAAAGACTAAAAACTTCAAAAGGACTTTCTTAGAACTAATTATTCTCCATGGGTCTCATAATATATTGTAAACATGTATTTGCATGCATGGTAGGTAAGTGAAAATGAGAGGCAGATATTTGACCAGTTGTCTAAAGACATTGACTCAATTATGGAGACAGAGCAGTGGTCATAACTCATGTCCTGTGTACTGTCAAATGTGAAAGGTTATCTGTCTTAAGCTTTTTTATGTGGTAATCAGCAAGACGTTTAGTTGTGTAAATGATCCCTGAGGTCCATGTTTTTATTTTATGTGGCTATATAAATAAAATTATACCACTGTGTGAAGTGTTTGTAAATGCTTAGCTTCTTTACTTGATAATTTATCTACTTACAGGAGCGGTCTGCAGTGTATAGGACACCCTAGTCATCATTTTAAGTATTTGTAATGCTTTTCCTGGGGAGGGTAGATTTTAAGGGGAAAACAATTATTTGGGGTGAATATTTCATATTTTTTTCATGTTCTCAAAACTTTGGTGTTTTTCCATATGGACAGTGAAATAATTGTACATCATAGTCTTTTAAAAGGTTTTCTTGTGTTTACAATAATAAAAATTAATATCTGTGATGGAAAGGCTACTAGACTGGAAAACTACAGTTTTCATAAATTAAGTCATCTCTGCAGTCTGTAATCAAAGTTTAATAGCTATAGCTTGTTGCAAGCTAGATTTTGGCGAATGAGAAAGAGGACTATATGTATCTAGAACAGTATCATAGGAACTCTGTAGAAGAATGGGTTCTTCAAATTTTTATTTCTACCTTTTAATTTGTCAGTAAGTTAGAGATTTCCTTTCTGGGCCATGTCGGTTATTTTTAGCCAACTATAAACTCTTGTCTCTGTGAAGCTTTCACTGTCAGTCTATGGTCTATTATAAATAAATTAGACTCTCTCAGAGGGCTACCCCCTTTTTCTCTCTTTCCTCCTCTTTCTGAGGGGCGACAATAAAGAGTATAACAAAGTAAGTCAAAAAGGTATTTGCCCTCAACTCTAGCCCCGGTGCTGATTCCAGCCTTCAGTGCTGATCTTGTGACTGGGTCATTGTGGACGCAAGACACAGGGGCCCCTCTAACCCAGCCCCTATCTGGATTAAATTTACAAGATGGTTTAAGAGAATTGTTGGTTTTAGATGTATTGGCCTTAAGGTTTTGAGGTATGTCCCAGAGAGAATTACAGAGTCCTGGACTGAATTCAATCTTTGGTGGGTTTTTTGTTTTTTATTGTTTTTAAAAAGTCTTTTCCTTCTTCTCCCCAAAGCCTCCTGGTACATAGTTGTATATTTTAGTTGTGGGTCCTTCTAGTTGTGGCATGTGGGACGCCGCCTCAGCATGGCTTGTTGAGCAGTGCTAGGTCCACACCCAGGATCCGAACCCGTGAAACCCTGGGCTGCTGAAGCAGAGCATGTGAACTTAACCACTCGGCCATGGGGTTGGCCCAGTCTCTGGTTATTCTTGATGAAAGACTCTCTTTCTTTTCTCCTGGAACCAGACGGATGTCCTCAGTTGTTCTCTGCTCAGGAATCTCCCTGTGGGAAGTCAATGGTGATTTAACCAGGATGGTCACAGCTGGCTGCTGACTCCTGTACATACCCTTCAGTGTCCAGTTTTCCAGTCCCCTGCCTATTCTCCTAATGAGAAAAAGCCAGAATAGGGGACAGAACAAAAACCAAAACCATAAAACAAGTTTAAGATGAATTTCATCCTTTGGCTCTCTAATCTTCTCATCTGATCATCCTGTTTCCAGCAATTTTGGATAACATGTATTATATATATAAAATCAGTTTATGTATATCTTTTCCTTTTTTTAAATAAGAGCTAGGAGATTTGCGTGCTCATCTAATGCTAAAGTAGCAGCTTAAAATTAAGAACATTTTGTTCTCCCTCATTCCCTTTGCGCTGTGATCTTTGACATCACCATCAAGGTCTGTGTGTTTGGTCTGTGATCCGTTTAGCTGTCTAGTGTTTATGGTTTGCTCAGAGCCGGCTCTTGCTGCTAATGAACATGATCATTTATACAATGTCACTGTAGTGTAGGCATGTTAAATAATTGATCGGGCCATGGCAGGTAGAGAATGGCAAATGTAGTCCCTTTGTTGCTATGGTAATACATTTGTTTTAAGGGGCTTGTTTGTCATTTGGACTGCATGTATATGGTGCATGTGACATAATTGCCTGTGGTTGAGGCATTTGGAGGGGGAAATCAACTTAAGAGGAGGTAACCTTTTGAAGCAAATTAATACATATTTCAGAGAGTTCTTGGGCTTACCATTGTGGAATGACTTATTCTTTTCTATTAAAAGGCTCATTCTTAGCTAATGCCCCAGCATAGAAAATGAGTCACGTGACAGATTTGTTTACTTGCTAACATGGTGGGATTTGATCCTATATTGTATAAAATGGTTATTGTGTCAGGTTTACGTTCTTTCCTCTGTTATCCCTAACAGGGCTCCCTTTAAGTGAAATGGATGCCATATTTATCAGGGATCCTGAAGGGAAAGGACAACATATTCTCTCTTATTCTCTATTAAAAAAAAGATCATAAATCCTTAAAGGTAGGGGCTATATTTATGTATTCTTTCAACAAACATTTATTGAGCATTCAGCTAGGTCATCTTAGGGTTTGAGGGTGCAGTGTGAGCAAAGCAGAATAGAGTCCCTGCCCTCAGAGGTTAGATGCTAGTGGACTGTGTCCACTTATCTTTGGATTCCCCCTTTAGCGCTATCCTTTGCCTTACAGAAACCTTTCTTTTTTTTTTTTTTTTTTTTTAAAGATTTTTTTATTTTTTCCTTTTTCTCCCCAACGCCCCCCGGTACATAGTTGTGTATTCTTCGTTGTGGGTTCTTCTAGTTGTGGCATGTGGGATGCTGCCTCAGCGTGGTCTGATGAGCAGTGCCATGTCCGCGCCCAGGATTCGAACCAACGAAACACTGGGCCGCCTGCAGCGGAGCGCGCGAACTTAACCACTCGGCCACGGGGCCAGCCCAGAAACCTTTCTTAATAAGTGATAGATTTTTAGAATAGTTTCTTTCTTCTTCCTTCCCAGTACAATCTCTTAATATATGTTTTTTCCCAGTGGTTTCTTAATACCGTTTGTCAACAACCAACAAAAATAAATGAAAGCTTAAGTGACATAGGCCCACGTCCTTCCTATGCTTCATGGCTTAGCTCAAGCTCCACCTGTGCCAAGCCGCCAGCCAAGCCAATAGCCATCTCTTTTTGGATAATCTACTCCGTTAATGTGACATATTTTATCTTGTTTTCTTATATTATTACTTAGTTTTTCTTATATTCTTGCCATACTTCTTAGATATGTTGGGGCAGGAAAAAAGCCAAAAGCCAGTGGTCAAGTCCCAGCATCTTTAATAGAGAAGGAATCCGATCTGTAGAAATTAAAGGGTAACTGCTTAATGGAAGAATCACTACCGGCATCCAAGTGTCCAGACTTGGAGATCCCTCCTCTTTACTCACTTCTGAGAGGAAGCACCAGCAAGTGCCATGGGCTCAACTTGGAGTGGCAGACTTGTGACCGTGGGATAAAGAACAAGAGAGCTGACTCTAGGACTCACTGAGTTTAGGCATAATGCATTATGACGGTGGTTAGATAATGCAGAGCTAATGGATGCAACACATTCTCAGGTGTTTTAATTTGACACATCAAACAGTTGGAAACCAATGTAGGCTTCTGAGAAGAAGCTTAGCATGTGCAAATTAACACTCAAGGGGAGATGCAAGAGATACTTGCTGCTGTGTGTCAGTATGGTTGGGAGCAGGGAGGACAGCAAGAAATGACCTTGGAAGGGGAGTGTTACCCATTTGACACATGGAAACTTGATGCTCTTTGAATTTGAACTAAGAGGCTATAATAAATAGATGACAGAAATAGGAACCAAATTCTCAAATGGCATGTCAGCTCCATCTCTTTGGATCAAAGTAGGTTTTCTGATGCTGCATTTTGGTGGTTATCTTATTTTATTTTCACTCGCTGAAGGATGATTCTACTGTTACTTAGCCTTCATCCCACGTTTATGCGACTCTAGCTCTAGACCTGGTTGAAGTAGGTTGAAATTAAGAGAAAGCTCTACTAGATAAATAAAAAGGGAAATTTATTGAAAGGATACTGATATCTTAAGGAACCTAGGCTCAGCTGGACCTCAGGACAGATGAAACTCAGGCTCAGCCTGCCATCAGTCCAGGAACGGGAATGCCAGCTCAGCACTATATTCCATTTTCTTTCTTTCTCTCGCTAAACTGGCTTTCATTCCACATAGCTAAAGTGGGCTGCTTTATGTCTCCTGAATTTATGTCCCAGTTATTGAAGCAACTAGAGAAACTCATTTAGCATTTTCCAATTCTGATTTAATTCCTGGAGGAGAAAATTTGATTGGCTCAGTCCGTTTTTGCAGTCCAGTCAGCAAAGCTGGGAGGCAGGGCAACCAGCCTCTTGTAATGCCAAAGTACTGCCAGGTCGCACCCTTCAGTTGGGGCCAGAGAAGAGGGCCTGGGGAGATACTCCCAACAAACTGAAAATTTCCACTTAAAGTTATCTGAGTTCCTAAAAAGTCATTTGCCATTTGTTGCATAAATGTTTTGAAACTTTGTGGCACACTGAGGAATAATATCAATTCGGTCCATTTTCTCAATTTCATCATATAAAAATAATTCAGCACCCTAGCTTTTCCTTGAAGCTGATGTTTGTCTATTCACCTCTGCACTTTTCAAACCCTATTGGAAAATGAGGTTTTTTTTGGTGACATAGCAGGTGAGAAGTTAAAGGTCTGCAATGCTTTAGTATAATGTCCTAATGATTAAAATGAGAATTTTTGTGCATTAAGAAATTTTTTTCATCATAAACCGTATTTCTTTTGATTGTGTTTATATCCTTCCCAGAGAGGTTTAGAAATGAGTAACCTTGAGATGTTCAGGCCTCAGAAGGTTTACTAGCTTCAAAGATTCTCATTTTATTTATAGGCTGCAAGAAAACACTCAATGAAGTTTGTTGTGATTCACTGCTTATTACCTTGAGCTATTGCCACTCAATGCCAGGAAGGCATTGAATCTGGCACAGTGAGAGAACAGAATAAAAACCATGTAGCTCCAAACAGAAGCCTTAAGTGTTCTTATCTCAGGTATTTCTCACAACATGTTGAATGGACCCAGGCCAGTGGCTTTAGATCTGAATGTTTCTGCTCACTCCCACCCCTGTGAGAAGCGAATACTTTGTCAAAACAGCAGCTGCTTTGAGCCTGGTTCTTTTGGTGGCTGAAGGGAAAGCTAACAGGAATGACAATTTTCCAGCTCAGCTGAGTAGTGGTCTGACAAAAAGTAAATCCAGATAAATTATGCTTTGGTCTGTTAGAGTACCCCTGACTCCTTTCCCAGGTTTGATTTATGCAGAAGTGCTTGTCTGCTGCCGCTTTTAAATCTACAGGAAACACATTTTCTGTTGTATGCAGATTTGAGAGACGCACTGAAGCAGGTAGCTGTGAAATGTACATTGAGGCTGTCTGCTGAAACCCGTCGTCCATTGTGTTGAAATATAGAACTCACATATTTAAACCAGGAACACGAAGTGGAACAAATTGGGTTGCAAGCCAGATAATAAAATCAATGATAAATGGAAAGGGACCCCAAAGGTTCACCAGAAAAACCGGCATGGGTTTGGAGGCCAGGCTAGGAGGAGGTGGCTGTGGGGAATAGCTTCATGTAATGGCTCCTGCATGGTTAATGCAGCTAGTTATTTTGATTGTCACTTTCTAAATTATGTATTTGGGTGGGGGGAAGAGGGAGTCTTGGCTTTAAGGCTTTTATTGTTGTTTTATTTTTTGTTTTGAGGGGGCTTGAATAGTCTGCTTTGTTTTTTCACTCCTTACTGAAAATTTATCTCAAAAGGAAAACATTTCAGCAACACTTATCTTTGTTTCAATCTCAAGACGTGTCAGAGTATTATTTTTTCCCTTCAAAGGAAGCTGTAAAAGGTGGCAAAGGTGTGAGGGCTTTTAGACTTCACTCAGTGTTTCATTTTGTGGAACTTCTTAAAGATACCCACATGTTTATCAGAACAGGAGTGTCCCTCTCTCCTGAGTTGTTTCCTTTGGTAGCCTGCATCTGCAAAAGGCGTCTTGAACCTTTCTTTGCTAAATGGGTCATATCCTTTCTTCTCAGTTTCCCTCCCCGTTCAGTGAGGTCCTACAGTGCAGCTTGGTGAATGATTCTCTGCCACTCATGCCTATTTCACAGGTGGGTATAGGCTCCTTAACTGCCTTATCTCTGGTTGCAAAGAACAGAGATACACTCCTGTGACCTCAGGTTGTAGGAAGCTTATTGTTAGGTTCTTGGAAAAGGCAAGAGCCAGGCTTCATGAAGGGCACGGGCTGAGGGGAACTGGACACCTGGAGGCTGGAATCAGAGTCTGTTAGGATCCCCACTAGTTCTGGGGGCCTTTGCTGAGGGGCTATGGAGCATCATTCTGAGAACCTGCCCTCCCTGGTAACCCAACTGCTCTCCAAGTTGCTAGTCTGTCTTGGGGCTTATCTGCTTCACTGCCCGCTACCAGCTGGCTTTACTTCCTAGTCCAAATCTCGAAGAGAATTTGAATGGTTGAGCTAATTAACCATCATCTTTGAGATTAAACCCTGTCACAGGTTGATGGCCAGCCTAGGGATTAGTTGCTTTTAGATGAGGTTTCCACCCCGGTCCTGTCAGGTTCTGTTCCATATGACTAGCAGGTTAATGGCATGTGTGTGTGTGTGTGTGTGTGTGTGTGTGTGTGTGTGTTTTAGTACAGAAAATCATTACCTAGGGCTTCCCTCAAGCATTGGTTGGCAATATTACCAATTTCCTTTAGAAGGGGCTGTGAGCAGGGCATATGCCGTGATGGGGTGAAGAGTACACTCTCATGTAATGCCCACAAGATACCAATGAGATGGAAGTTATTATTCCTGTTTTGAAACTGAGGAAATTGGGGCCAAAAGAGGTTAAATACTTTGCTTAAAGTTATAGACTTAGGAGGTGGCAGAACTGGAATTTGAAGCCAGATTTTTGACTCTACTGGGCTCTGACATGTTTTTTAATTTGGAGTTCTTCAAAGATGAGGCAAGGCCGTGTTGAAACTTGAAATAGAGCTGGCCCTTTCTTGTTCTTGGAAGGGCCGGGACTGTGAATTTCTTCCTAGTGCTTGATAACTAGGGTAGCTTCTCATTTTTCCATCACAAGGAAAAGATCTTCTAGGAAAGATTCTGAGTTTTTGGCTATTGAAAAGAAATAATTAAAACTCAGTGCTTGGAAGTTGATGCCGTTCTCACTATAATGCAGCTGAACTAGGGGCTGGGTTGGGAGGTTCTCAAACTGAGAAGTCTTCATGGGAGTTGAAGAACCCCAGAGGGGAACGTTCCTGAGTAGATCCTGTCCGTCCTGCTCATTTCCTCTTCACAGGTTCTGTATGTAGTTTCTCTGTGTCATTTGGGTTTTGTGATTTCTCTCCAGCACATGGAGGCTAGAGACCATAAGCAGGGCAGTAGCTTGGCAGCTAGCACACGGTGGGCATACAAGACATGTTTATTGGGTAACTTGTGGCGCTACTGCCTGTCCCCAGGTGTAGGCACCTGTTTGATGAATCACTTTGTCCTCACGTTATAGCCTCACCTTTTCTCTTTGTCCAAATTTTACCAACCTTGGGTGAGAAGGCAGGTTTTTTGATACTTGTTTGGGGAATTCTTTGGAATTCTGTCTGGACTTTTCTCATGGTTCCATATTCAGCTTCTGTGGTTCTAATGGTTTTTAATCTTGTAAACTGTGCTTTGGGGAAATAAAGATGTTCGCAACTGCCAACTCCTTCTCTCTCTTGCCTGCTCCTCTCCTTTGACATTACATACCTCTTTGGTGGCAGTCTAGTGATTAACAGTATAGGCTTTGGAGCCAGACAGATCTGGGTTCAACTTCTTACTCTGATACCTCCTGGCTGGGTGACCTTTGGCAAGTTACTCAGTCTCTCTGAGCTTGAGGCATGTAGAAAAGCACTTAGTGCAGTGCATGGCACATAGTAATAACTCAAGAAAAGTTAGGTGCTGCTAATATTGTTATAATGCTAATCATGATAATTAGTGCATTTTCTTCTCAGAACTGTTAATGCTCGTTATTCCCAAAAGGGGGAGCTCTTATCTTTGAGCTGCAGCAACATAGTAATGGACAGCAGCCTTAAAGCATGGTCTTCTTGTTTTTATTCTGTTGTCATCCTACGGTTTGAAGCATTTCAAGTGTTATAAAGCACATTTAGTATGAACATAATTATCGTGTTTCTAATGTACTTGGAAGCTGAGGTGTTTTAATTAATCATGTGCCAGCAACCCTTTCAATAAGGTGAAGTGTGATTTTCTAAGACCTTCATCTAGTTGGTCATAATTGGAGACATTTGGAACACGCAGGCGTACTGTCTGCTGATTTGTACACTTTCATTAAGCAATCAGGATTGAATGACCCAGTGGCCAGACTTTCAGGGGATCAGCTTCCAATTTTTGAGGAGGAGGAGCCAGTTATGCTTTCTCCTCATCTCCCCTGCCCATTTTTCTCCTGTAACCTCTACTTACATTCGATGTTGATCTAAAACAGTGCTGCCATACCTCTTTTTGAAGCCTTGATTTTTATAGAATCCAACTGTTGCATTTTCTTCCTTCCTGCCTTGTATACCAATCTGGCTAAATCTTCATGTTAGAGAATAAAATTTTCTTATGATACTGACTCTTTTGGGGGTGTTAAAGGTGGTTAATAATGGAAATGAAAAAGATAAAGTTAGTGCCATGAGAATCAAAAGAAAAAGAGAGAAAAGTCAAAAACTTGAGAAGTTAAAGGAATTTTGATTTCATATCTAACCCTCATTTTTATAGACTTTGAACTCCGTAAGAACAGTGACCATGTTTGACTTGTTCCATGTTGTATACCTTGTACTTAGCACTGAACCGGGTGCGGAGTAGAATTTGTTGAATAAATTAATGGGAAAAAGGAGACCTACTGATCCTTATGTAAATTACGTTGATATCTATAACGACAGAACCTGGGCCACACTCTGGATCTCCAGGGCCCAGTGAGAGATGTGTAAAGAAGGGAATGAGGTAAAGAAGGCAAGAATTAACAACAACAAAAACAACGACATAGGAATATGTTAGGAGTGTATAAGAAAGTTATAAAATAAAAAGTGTAAATTTCACTTGCTGGTAATTCATATGGAAGGAACATAGAGTATGCGGATGTGAGGCATTGCATAATTCACTGCTGCTTTTTGATTGTTTTTAAAAAAGCAGAGGTTGAGCAACTGCATGACAATTTTGATATTGTTTGGTCTATATCTTTTCTTGATTTTGTCCTTTTATTGCTTAAACTAAGATGACTTTTCAAGCTCAGAGTCTCATTATTTTTTTCTTTTCCTACCTTAGGTTTATAGTTGCTGTATTGAATTACTGTTAATTTCAAAATACTTTTCCTTGCTATTATTGCAGATTATGTAATTTCTTATCCATTTTCTGATCCTTTATGCGTCAAGCGGATCAAAGGCTAGTACGACAAATATCTTCATTCAACAGGATTTTGATTTTAAGCCAGTTCCCCAGACATGCCCTCTGTTGTGCAGGTTCCATGGGCCAGATTCTTTCTCCACGTCCCTGGCTGCTCCCACTGCAGACTTAGAGAGGTGCCACAGGGGCCTTCTGGAAGAAGATGAGTACATGCTCCTGAAGCACTGGGGCACTTTCAGGCAGCATAATGGGTGGATTCTCCTATTCTCATCCTGAAGCTAGGTAAGGATGCTAACTCCTGAATCAGGTCAAAGAGGAACCTGGTGGTGGTGGCTTTCTGGGATAGGGGTGAGTGCGGGGCAAATATTTCCTGAGGAGTGGGAGAAATCAGATTGACCATCAGCCCCGTCCCATCCTCCTCTTCTCAGCTCAGCTGCATGTATTGGTGATGGTGATGTGTGGTGAGTGGAAGTTTCCTTAGAGGGCAGAGGTGAGAACCACCCGTCTTTCCTTGTTAGAGAGCACCTGTCATTGTTTTACTTTGGTGATGTTTTCCTGGGTGAATGCAGCACTGTGTACTGTCAGATAATAATTGTGGCCCCAAAGGAGTGGGGAAAGATCAGTACAGGCCACTCACTATAGGGCTGGAGTTCGTGTATGAACCAGCTTAAGGGCTGTTTTTGGTGGCATATAGGATGTATTTCCTTGAGCTCACTTGACCACATATTGTGACTTCCAATTATGTAGGGGCCTAGAAAAATCAGTTTTGAAAATCCCTAAAGTATGCCTATAGACCTGTTTACCAATCCATCTGTAATTATTTATTGATCACGTGTCATGTGAGCAGCCCTGGCTAGCCCCTGCTCAGATAGAATAGTAAAATTTGGTCCAGGGTTTTTGAACTGTCATTCTATTTGTGATTTACATTATTAGGGAAAGCCCATTTACTCTGAAATCAAGACAGATAGCCTCTGGGAGATCTGAGTGGAAATTCATCTGTTTCCTCTGTCATTTTAGAGAAGGTGCCGCACTTGTACTTTCTGCAGTGGATTATGCACAATCAGTGGTGATGAATGTATGAGCATTTTTAATTAGTCTTGATGGCCTCTATCTAATGCAATCAGAAACCCTCTATCAGTGTAGAGATTTATAATCAATCATTCATCATCTTCTGAGGTAGATATAAACCGATTTACTTTTAGCCTGCAACTTAAAATATCTGCTTTAGAGAATTATTATTTAACCAGGCAGATATCTATAAACCAAGTATATTTTGAGCATGTAGACTTAAATCTCAAATTGCAGATTGCTCTGATTAAGTGTAATTGTGTGAATTAAAGTGTCTCTAGCCTTCACTCTGTACAGAGAAAACGTGCCAACAGACAGAGGAGTGTTAGAGAAAGAGTCTCAGACTGGCATCAAGGAGACCTGAGTTCTAGTCCTAGCTCTGTGAACCCTGGTTTCCTCATCTATAAAATAAAAGAAGATTGAACTAGCTGGTGTTTAAGTTGTCATTATGTCATGTTAAAGTTATATTATAATAGAGTACTAACAGTAGACAACATTTTTGGAGCATTTGATATGTGCTGGGCACTGGGCTACAGTACTGTGCCTTAAAGCAGGTGCAAGGAGCCTGCGTCATCTCGTTTATTCCCGCATCTCCCTGTGAGGTAGTTCCAATGGAAAGGCCACCTCTGTCTTAGCCTGGGAGATGTTGGTGGAGAGGCTGATCTCTGCAGGGTAAAGATCTGGAGATGTCAGATATGAATCCACAGTGGTCATCTACATAAAGATCATTGAATTGAGTCCAGAGTCCTGCAGAGATGATCTTTTGTTTGCCTTAGTGGGTCTGACAAAATCCTGCAATTAATGTGAAATTGACAAATTGAAATTTCTAATGTAACTGACAACCAAATAATTCCTCTGTTTCGATCTACTGTTAAAATAATTTTTTTTTTCAAAAGTGAAATTCTAGAAAATCCAGGAACAAGTTAATCCTTATTGTTGGTCAGCTGCATTAGGGAGCATGTAAAAACTGCTCACTTTCTTTCCTAGACTAATTAATTGTTGGGAGTCTAAATCAGCTTTTTGGAAGCCCACTTACCTCAGAAGCCTTCAGGTATACATACCCTTTGAGCTGATATTTCCGTTTCTGGGATTTTAACTGAAGGACAAAACCAAGGAAATGCTCAAATATTTAGTTAAAAGAATGTTCATTATCTACTATTTATCATACTAAATATCCAAACACTAGCAGATTGGTTAAATATACATGTTTAATGTTAAAATATGCATTAAAATGGCATGTATTGTGAAGCAAAAAAAATGTATACAGTTTAGAAAGCAGTATGTGCAGTGTGAACCCATCTTAGTGCAGCCACACGAACTAGCAAATATGCACACATAGATATTAGTTTAAAGTTGTATATCTGGGGCTTAAAATAGTTAGGAGTGATATTAACTTACTGGGTTTTTTTTTTTTTGCATATCTGCATTTATTTTTTTTTCTGTAAGAAAATTGCATCTGCATTGTTTCAGTGATAAGAAAAATTAGCAAAAGCAAACAACATAAACCTCCTCAAGTAGCAGCTCAATCCAAGGGCTAGAAATTTCTTACAAACTTGAGTTGAGGAAATGTAATTGTTATGAATGTGCACGATTCTTACCCTGAGGTAATCCAATTTGGTTAACTTGCCTTTATTCACTTTGATCACTGAAGAGGTCTTTGAGTTCTCTGAATCAAGATTTAGAAAAATTTCATTCTGATTGTACCCAGATAGAAAACAAAAGAAACTGAAAAGCCAAAAAAACAAAAAACAAAAAAAAGGCACTTACTCTCTGGGAACCAGCCTTTTTTCCTCCAATAGTTAAAATTAATACCAGTGAAACTTGTTTATTGTAGAAATTTAGACTATATAGATAAGCAAAACAAATAAAATTAAATAAAACACACACATAATCTCACTTTCCAGAAAATAATCGCTTTTGACATTTTGGGTTATGTCCTTCCAGAATTTATAGTATATCTACGTACGTGTGCGTGTGTTTTCGTAATCACACACAGAGATGTATGTATAGTGCTTTCTCACCTGATTGCTTTCCTTATCAGTAGAGGACAGTCCATCAGACTGTACAGTTAGTGAGCACAGGGACCGTGCCTTGTTGGGCACGTCAAAGTTCCCAGTGCAACAACAGAGCCTGACACATAGTAGGAATTGAATAAATATTCATGGAACAACTGCATATATGTTAACTATCTTTCCAGGTCAACTGTTTTACTCCCCAAAGGTTATTTTGATGACTAAAGAGAATCTCATAGTGTGAAGGTACCATTTAGTTGTTTCTGGTCTTTATAAAAAAGCACTGCTGAAATAAACACTCTTGTACCTAAATGTTTGACACGTCATAAATGATTCATTGCAATTAATACCCTATAGATTGAACTGTTGGATCAAAGGGTATGTGTGTGTTTCTTACTTTTGCTAGCATTGCCAGAAAGGCTGTGCCATTTTACCTTCCCAGTGAAGGCATGCAGTGCCTGATTTCACTACACACTTGGGATCATGGACCTTTTTTTTTGATTGAATTTTTATTGAGATAATTGTAATTCACATGCTCTTGTGAGAAATAATACAGAGAAATCTCTTGTACACTTTGTCTAGTTTCCCTCAATGGAAACGTCTTGCAAAACTATACTCACGAGCTGCATAACGACATTTGGTCAACAGCGGACTGCATATATGACGGTGGTCCCATAAGATTAGTAGCGTATAGCCTAGGTGTGTAGTAGGCTATACTGTCTGGGTTTGTGTAAGTACACTCTATCATGTTCACGCAATGACGGAATCGCCAAATGACGCATTTCTCAGAATGCGTCTCTATCATTAAGTCACACATGACTGTATTGTATAGTATGATAACCAGGATATTGACATTGATAGAATCCACAGATCTTCCCCAGTTTTACCTGTACTCATTTGTGTGTGCCTGTATTATTGTATTCAGTTCTGTACAACTATACTACTTGTGTAGCTTTGTGTATCCACCACCACAGTTAAGATACTGAACAGTTCCAGCACTACAAATATCCCTCCTACTGCCCTTTTATAATCATGCCACTTCCCTCCTGCCCTCCGAGTGCCCATCTTCCCATACCTAATCCCTGGCAACCACTAATCTGTCCTCCATTTATAAAATTTTGTCATTTCAGAAATGTTAAATAAAGGCAATCGTACGGTGTGCAACCATTTGAAATTGACTTTTTTCACTCCGCCTAACTCCTTGGAGATTCATTCATGTTGTTGCTGGTATCAATAGGTCGTTACTTTTTATTGCTGAGTGGTATTTCATGGTATGGATGTATCGCAATTTGTTTAGCCATTCACCTGTTGAAGGAAGTCTAGGCTGATTCCAGTTTTTGGCTGTTACAGATAAAGCTGCTATGAGCATTTGTGTATAGGTTTTTGTGTGAACAAATTTCATTTCTCTGAGATCAATACCCAGTAGGTCAGTTGTTGGGTTGTATGGTAGCTACATGTTTAGTATTTTAAGAAACTGACAGACTGTTTTCCAGAGTGGCTATACCATTTTATCTTCCCACTAGCAATGTATGAGTGATCCCGTTTCTATACATCTTTGCCAACATTTAGGTTGTCAGTGTTTTTTATTTTAGTGTATTTTGATGGATGTATAATGATACATCATTGTGGTTTTAATGTGTATTTCTCTAATAGCTAATAATGTTGAACATCTTTTCATGTGCTTATTTGCCTTTTGTATATCTTCTTTGGTGAAATATCTGTTCATGTCTTTTGTCCATTTTCTAATTGGATTATTTAAATTTTTTACTGCTGAGTTTTGAGAGTTATTTAATATTCTAGACACTAATCCTTTGTCAGATGTGTAGTTTGCAGATTTTTTTTGCCAGTCTTTAGTTTGTCTTTTCATCTTCTTCATGTAGGCTTTTATAGAGCAAAAGTTTTTTAATTTAGATGAGGTTCAGTTCACCACTTTTTCTTTTTGTGGATTGTGCTGGTGGTGTCAAGTCTCCAGAACTCTTTGCGTAGGTGGCATGGACCTTTGGTTTGTTCCTCAGAGACCCTCTAATGTTGATCATAATTTTGCAACTTGAGATAACTATGTAGGAGTCAGGTTGGAATATTTTTAGCTTTATCAATAACTAGACTATTGTCTTTCCCTTTTTCCCATCTTTATTTGGGAGAATGTAAGGTCTCCCTTTTATTTCACGTCGTCAAGAGCTTTCATAAAATGTTGCAATCCTGCTTCAGAATGGAGGCGTCTGAATCTGATCATGCATCCTCATCACAGTCTCTCCTGCCAGTTCTTCTACAGTATCTCTAATTGTAACATGTAAAAGGAGCTCTTTGTTCTTGCCAGGAAGGATGGTGATGAATGTGAAAACAAGGATTCTTGGGACTAATGTATTCCCCTGAAGGGGTAAAGGGCTTTTACTGAGTCAGAAGCTGCAAACCTTTAGGGACTTGTATTTTATGTTTTACAGCCTTCCTTAGGCCAAGATATAGTATAGTAGCATAGCAAGGTGGTTGACTGTGAACTCTAGTTAGATGGCCTAGTTTTTCATCTCGGCTCTTCTCCTTACTAGCTGAGTAAGCAGAGGCGTGTTTCTTAATCTTTCTCTTCTTCACTTTCCTCATTCGTAAAACGGGGATAATAATAGTATCTGCCTCTTAGGGTTGGTCCAGGGATTAAGTTGTTACATGTCAGGTGCTTGGAGCAGGGCCTAGTAAGCACTTAGGTTGTTGTTAATATTTTTATTATCACACCCCTTGCATCAGTAGCACCTTGGGTGCTTATTAAAATGTACTTTCCTGGGTCTCCACTGTCAGACCCACTGCATCAGAACTTGAAGGGATAGGGCCTCAGGAATCTGCATTTCAGCAAGGTTCCAACATGGTTCTTGTGAAGGCTGAAGTTTTTGAACAGCTACTTAGGCTGTCAGTCATTTCTGTTTCTCCATAGTAAGTGAACTCTCTGGTCTTTCTTTAGCGGTGTGGTTGGATGCTTCTGTCAAGGCAAATGCCTTGTCTCTAAGAGCATTCCTAGTGTTGCCAGAGACTAACCAAAGTTCCTATACAGAATTAAGTTATGGTGGAATTATATATCCAACTGATTCAGTGGCATGCCCACTAGGGTGAGGCAGGTGTGAGAAGGTAGGGAGTAGTGGAGTCTGTGGTAAACTGGAGCCATGAATATCATACTGAAAGATCTCCAAATGAAAAATAATAGTAATAAAAAAATAAGTCTGTGGGCTGGATTCAGTATTCTGGCTGCCAATTTTAACAGTCTTATGAAAATATGGAGCAGTGTCTTTTGTGGAGAAGGGCACAATGTGAGAGACTACAAATCTGTGTCAATTTTCTTGTAAGTGGGCTGCTCAAGTCCTCTAATTTTTCTACTGGCTTGTCTATTAGGGATTATCATTCAGTGTAAATACTGGAAATTAAACTTCAGGGATAAGCTTAGGCTATATAGATAGCAGTACTTGCTTCCTTTCTCAAAAAGAATGACTTTGTAGGACTTCTTCCATAGGCATGTCACAGGAAGACACATAAGTTCCCTCCCTGAGAGACTTAACTGACATTTCCTCTAAACAAGACGTAACTTTGCCTGGTGATACCCTTTTAAGCTAGAGGCTAGCTCTTGAAGACAGAAACTGGCTTCTTTTTATAATACAGTGGCAATTCTCTTAACCAATCTAACTGGTTCCCTGGATTGCTGGTTCTTTCTGTTCTCTCTGGAGAATGCACTGATTTATGTCCACTCCCTGCTGAGTCCTCTGTCTGGTTGGCTATTTCCAGGGTATTCTCCAGGTCCAACTCCTTCCACTGGTGAGTTGGGTGCATTGTTATAGTAATTATATAATTTCATCACATGGCATAGAAACTGATGAAATATGTGTGGGAAAAGAAAGCTGTGTGTTTCTATGCAGTTGAATTCTTTAGAAAGACTAAATAAAGGCAAGTTGCTGTAAGACATTGCTGTTAAATTAGATACAGAAGAGATAACTCTGAAAGATTGGGAATATGTTTAAATTATGGGATTGATTCTACACTTAGATTGATTTACACTGAGATTTTTTTCAACTTCAAGTAGGCAAACTGGAAATTATGTATTATACATTTTAAGTATGGTTTATGCAGGAAAGACAACTTTAAACTTAAATCAGTAGACCTGTACTTGAAAAAATAGCTTTGGCCTATGTGAAAATATCGGCAAATGAATTTGTTTTTATATGGTTCATGATAAAATAAGGTATTTAAAGTGTGCATTTTTAATGATTCTGTGCCTTACATGTAATTTTCTATTTATTTACCAACCGTCGTCTCATTGGCAACAGGATTTCTGCAGTTCTTCCATCCCACAGAACATTGAGTAGTTGACTAAGACTAATCTTCAGCCAAGTTGGGGGGGCATATTCTCTTTAGAGAAAACAATGCTCTAAATCAAAGTTTCTATAAATACCTTAAAAATAAATTCTTACTGAAATTTGAAGTTTAACTCTTTTATTTTATACCATAGCTCTGGCTAGTATTAGTTTTTCAAATACTTAAGTAGAAGTAATTATACATTTGGTAAAATCAGCATTTTGTTTTCTTTTCCTATGAAAAATTTCTAAGTGATACTCATTATTCAGTATAAGCTGATATAAAGTGATTCATTTTTCAAGTTCAAGGCTATTCAGAATACTCTATAGCATTAAAATTGGGTATAATAAATTATCCTTACTTCAGATGTGAACTGATAAATTGTTTTACATAAGCTCTTAGTGGTAGAAGTAAGTTTGGAAAATAAAAAATATTAACAGTCTGCTTATATGGCCGACTCTTTGTTTTACTCCCACTGTATCTTTTGGATGTGTCCCGCTTTTCCAAATCAGGCAGGCTGCACAGCTGCTCAGGTCACACCCAACTAACCCACGGCTCCAGAAGCATAAGCGTCTATGGCTTCGTGGACTGAGGATCCTTCTAGGTAGAGATGTTGAAGGTAAAACAGGCAAGACAATTTGGATTAACAACTACATAAAATTTTCCTTATACTAACTTTGGCCTGAGTCCATGAGAGAAACACAGTTGAATAATACCCTCCTTGAGGAAGAAAATTTGCTTTTTGGATAAATATGTACCCCCTAATGGTAACCAGTGAGTCCACTGCCGTTTGTGGTCTGAAGACTATTAGGTGAAGCTAGTATTGTCACTTTTCCTTTATCTAGATTGTTAATCTCTTTCCATTAGAAGTTTTTAGCATACCGCACTGGGTTTTAGACTTTCTCTTGCTTTAGCAGCAAAAGACTAGATAATCACTTATTACCTCGCATACTAAGTGCCCAAGAATATTTGTTGAATGAGTGAATGACTTTGCCAGTCTCAACAGATATCGCTTATATTTGCTAATAACCCCAAGTGAAGACAGGCATTATCAGTTAGGTTAATAAAGCATTAAGTTGAGAGTGGGAATGTTAATGCAGGCATAATATAGTAAAATTGCCTTGCCTGAGCTGGTAATTGGACTTTAGCCATAGCACATACATTTTGACAGTCCTTTATGTTTCTTCTCTTTTCCACCATGAGAGCTCATTCTTTTGAGACTCATGTCTGTGTCATCACCATCCGATAATATTCATTAAGCTCTACATGCTGAGTACTGCCGGGTTTCGTCCTCTTTTACTGAGCATGAGTGTTTAGGTTGAAGGATAGGCTTTTGTACGACACTGCTTTGTCCTGGATGGTCTAATCTGTGAGTACACATGATTTTGTCACGCTGTTTTCCTCAGTTCAGTAAGCTAATTAGATCAATCACATGTTTTTGTTAGCAAGCTCTGGCTGCCTCTTTAAAACAAGGGGTAAATCAGCTTGTTTTTGTGCTGGGAGATGTTATCAGATGTGGGCTCTCTGTCAGTATTAGCCATTAGTGGGTTCTTTATCTTGATTTTGTAAAGAGCCACTTCCTTTACACAATAGATGTTGATGCTCTATGATTTCTTGCTAATCACTTTAGTCACTTACTGCAGTACACCTCGGTCACCAAACGTTGCTTATACAGAGTACAATGTTGCGCAACGTGTCGTTTTGTGCTTCAGTTGGCTAGGTTTTGAAAAAATGTTTTACAAATAAGTAATTGCAGTAGACATTTCACAAAATTTATAGAAATCAAAATAAAAGGGAATGTTTCTTGTCTGGCCCTCAGTCGGTTGTGAGATGTGACTTGTTTCTCTCTTTTTTTTTTTGTGCTCCCAGTATTGGGTTCCTAACTTCTCTTAATTTTCCCTTCAAAGCGTTTTTTATTTATTTTTATTTTATTTATTTTTTTTATTTGCCCAGCTCTACTTTCTCTTTGTGCTGTCACCTGGCCCAGTCCCTCATCACCTCACCGCCTGCTTTGTCTATAATCTGTCTCTGTCAACAGCCTCCTTTTGACTCATTCCAATGTATTCTATGTTTATCTGCCAGACTAATTTCCTTACATTCCTCTGTTGTCTTGTTACAGCTTTGCTCAGAAATCTTTATCAGCTCCCAATTGCCTAATGAACTAGAGCTTTAACTCCCTTGCCTGGCTTTCATTATTCGGTTCCATGCACTATGTCAGTGGTAGTTCCCCTACTCTTGGAAAGTAAGTCATCTGCCCAGGGTAAGCTTCTTTACTGCTCTCTACAGGATAGTGCCATAGTTAAGAGCATGGGCACTGGGGTCATATTAGCTTGAGATCAGATGCTGGTTCAGCCACTTGACAATCTGTGCCTTAGATTTCTCATCTATAAATCGGGCATGAGGATAGTTTCCTTCATAGAGGTGTGAGGTGTGAGTAGTTGTGTATCTGACACAGTAAGAATTCAGCCAGAATGAACTATTAACGTATTATGCTTGTGTAGTCTAAAATGCCCTTCTAATAATTACGTTAGTACTTATATGATGCTTACTCTGTGTCAGGCACTGTCCTAAAACCCTTACTTACATCAATTTGTTTAATGCTCACAAGAACTCTATGAGGAAAGAACTGATCCAGTCCCATTTTATAGATGAGAAAACTGAGTCTGAGAGAGTTTGAGTGACTTGCCTGAACTTACACAGTTGGTAAGTGACAGGGCTAGGATTTGAATCTAGGAAATCCAGCTCTAGAGTGAAAACTCTTATGCACTCTTCTATAAACCTAAATTCTACTTGTGAACTCCTCCACACATCGCTTCGGCCACCCAGCCCATAGTGATGTCTCCCCGTTTGAACTCTTAATGTATGTAATAGGCAGAATAGGTAAGTACTTGCTTAAGTCCTCATTGTTTTGTATCCTTCAGCCCTGTATATGTACAAAAATTCCTTTGATTATAGAGTTATTACATGCTAAAATAGAGAATTTGGAATATGGAAACATCAAAGAAGAAAATAAAATACAGCTGGAGGTAACTGCTATTCACATGTTCTCTCTCCACCTAATCTTATTTATAAATATTGTACATACACACATGATGATATAGGGCATATATACACATTATATATAATTATGGTCATGCCATCTATGTAATTTTGTATCCTGCTTTTCTTAACATTTATAGTGTGAGCATTTCCCTCTGTCATTAAGTATTATTCCAAGTCACCATTATAATGAGTGCAAACAATTTAATCATTACTTAATTTGTCTACAGTAGACATATTGTTTACGTCACATTTTTAAATGACTGATAAACATTTCTCCAGTTAAATAGGTCATAGGTCATGGGTTTAACAAGGACTTCTGGTATGTACGGTACTGGGAAACTCCAGGTGTTTTACTGTCCTTGTTGACTACTTGTTCACTGCTCTTATCGATCAGTAACATTTCGATTAGTCATTGATAATGTGATAGTTGATCCAGGGCCATAGTCATGGCTCAAATTGCACTAAACCCAAAGCACTTTTTGGTCCCCAATTCATCAGCTCCAGCAGCTCCAGCTACTCCATGGCTTGCCCCTTGTTCCTTTAGTTTAAAAACTGCGTGGTGACTCTTTCTCTAGGTTGGCAGCTCTGATTAGAGTGGATTATTTCTACTCAGAAAGTAGGAGAAAATAATTGTGACATGCTTTTGTGCTGGGGTGCCATTGATTGGCTGGACGTTGTCCTATGAAGAATTGTCATAAAGGACTGCTGGCCATCAGTTGCATCCTAAACTGTGTGAGAAGTGGCAGAAGTACCTGCAGATGCAGTGCTGGAGATATATTAGAAAGAAGGTCTCTGAAACAGTCAGGGTACACTTCTCTACTTTAGTGTGTAAATGGCAGCTCTGAGGCTAAAGCTCCAAGAGTATCTAGTCAATGTTCTTTGAATTTTCTTAGATACTTTTTTTCCTCAACAAAATCTTCTATGGAAATCTAGACTATGAATCTGATAAAAGCAGTGAATTGACACAGAGAGTTTTAATAGTCATTATTTTTTAAATGCCTCAAGTGCTGTTTCTCCCAAAGCTGTTGGGCTCTTGCAGGCACAAATAGAAAAATAGCTAATAGTAATAACACACTTTTATTAGTGTTTGCAATGAGAAATACACTGTGCTCAGCACTGACTTGCAGTGTCACATTCATCTCCCTAGCAGCCCTTGGAGGTAGGCACCATTGTGATCACCTCTGTTTTACAGATGAGGCCTTAAGCTTATAGAGGTTTAATGTCCTGCCCAGGTTACATGGCTAGTAAGTGATAGAAGTTGGACTTGACCCTGGGTCTCCCTGACTAACCAAACAATGCCCTTTATTGCTGATCTAGTGGGATCTCAGCACTGGATGCCACAGGATGTTGTCATGACCTTCCTGAGGTCACATTTCTGGTCAGTGCCAGCACCAGGATTGGAACCCAGGAATTCTGACCCCTGGCCCCGTGTTCTTTGTGCTGTACCATAGCGACAACTGCTTTGGAAATATCAAAGTTATATTTAATAAATGAGCTAGCTTCCTGGAAACACAGTTCCCTTAATACAAAATGTAGTATAGGACACGTGTCCTTCTTTTCACATAGCTTAAGAATAGTTTTTTTGAAAGAGACACGAACATATGTTAAAGTAGAGGGGGAAAATGTCTCTTTCCTTCTCCATCCTCTCCTACTCTCTCTCCCGTAATCAGATGACTCGAAAAATCTTTGAAAAGGGTTTATTTTTGAAAGAAAAAAGTAGCTGGGTTAATTTATTTGTTTTATTCTCCAGGTTGTTGGTATTTATTTATTTTCGATTTGCTAAATCACCTACCAATCTAACATAAGGGATAAATGCTTTTTAAATGGTAATGTAAGCACATAGAATAAAAGCCACTTTTTGTGTTAAGTTCTTAAGATTGGTTTGGGAATCATTTAGAACTATAAAAGACTGAATATTGGAAAATATTGATTGAGCTTATTGAAGCAGACTTGGTATTGTTTTTGTTAGTTTGCCTAGCAATGGTGATGTTCTTTCTCTGTTTGAAAGCATGTAACATTTTAAAGAATTCTTATTTAAAAAAAAAAGACTTTCTTTCTTTTTAAGTGTCTTGAATAACCTTAGATATGGAGTTTATTGTAGTTGACTGATAGTGCTGGTTGCAGGTTGTCCTGGAATGCAGACTGAGATGGAGATTTTGCATGCAGGAGTTTGTTAGGGTGTGTTCTTTGAATCAATCCCCGTGAAGAGAGAAGGAAGCAGGACCGGGCAGAGAGAGATGCTGGACTGCCATAAAGTCTCAACAAAGGCCTGGGCTGACCCTACAGAGAGCTCTGGAGCTGTCCTGAGGTGGGGCCAGGGGGTCACACGCTCCCTTAGTATAGGCATGGATATGGCCTGTCTTTAAGGGCAGAGCGTAATCTTGGGCAAAGTGGCTGTTTTCAGCAGAGGGCAATTTCTAGAGTGGGCTGACAGCCAGCAGCACTCCTAGCAGCTGGCAGAATAAATCTCTTGGTCCTGGAAGGACTAGGTGGATGTCACAGCATCTAGTACAGTGCTGTTAACTCTTGAAACTCAATAAAAGGTTAGAGGAAGGTGAAGAGAAGGTCATCGGATAATCTTTGTGTGATGAATATAGTCTTAAGGTAGATGAGTAGTTGTACAAGATGTAATCTATTAACAAATCCAGTTTTCCCATGTGTGTTAAGAAAGTTTGATACATAACCCTATAAAAATAGAACCATCACTTTTCTTATACGATTTACCTAATTCACGATGTGATTTATTCTAGTATTAAATTCCAAATCTAGCTAAGTTGCAGATCCTTAAATTGTTCACACGGGAATGTGCTTTGTATTATAATTATCCAAGGAAAAGTCTTGGACTGTGCTGCATGGAGAAGATGAGCATGAGCCACAGAAATTTTACACAACCAGGAGCCAAATTGCAGAATCCAATCCACAGAGAGGATTTAATATAAGAATTAATGCCTGAATTTTTATTTAAAATATTGCATGGTTTTGTATTTTATAAACAATTACAGAAAAACACATACAGTTATATCTTACTTGGCTAATCTAAATTGTATACAAAAAACTGCAGTAGATATGCAACTGAATTTGTGGGCTGCCCCTCATATTATTGATCAGTTTATGCCATATGAAAAAGAAAATGTAAAAATGTTTTGAATCAGCATTTTGGGTAATGCATCTCTCAATAGATAGAGATAGCCCCTCTCAGAACTAAAGTGATGAATCGGGATATATTAAATGGCTAATGTTTAGTGCTTTTTTTCTTTTTACTGATAGGATAATCAGTTTTGTTCATCTTTCTAACATGTGTTGGAATTACTAACCAGTTGGACTTTATTTGCATATCTAGATCTTAGGTGAACAGGAAATTGCAACAGCATCTCCAGGGGCTGAAACCTCAACTTGTCTAACTAGCTGTTTGAGTGATACATTGTGATATTAGCAATGACTAGTTGACTAGTGTTTACAGCTTCTTCAAGCCATTATTTTGTCATCCTCAAACTTCTAATCCTCCTAAAAGTTAGATTTGTTATGGGTACAAGTTCTACGACACTGTTGTAAAACAAAGAAACAAACAAACAAATGGAGATATTTCATTAGAGGCTGGAATGCAGGAAATTACGTCATATTTTTATCAACACACTTCTCATTTGATTAGGTGAATTGCTTCCTTGTGTCACCATCAGATACATTCTTATGAAGGAGCTCCTCCTTGGTGAAGCCATTCCTAGTTCCCTCTCCTAATCAGGGCTGTAAATTGATTCCTCCTTCTTCCATCCAGTCCTCCTAGTCCTCTTGACTCTGCTTCTTACTAGCCATGTGACCAGTCACTTTTCTCTAAGCTTCAATTTCTTCATCTGTAAAACGGGGATGGTAGTCCCTACCTCATTGGGTGGTTGTGAGAATTAAATAGACAGTTTAATGTGGTGCCTGGCACAGAGTAAGTGCCCGATAAAATGGCAGCCCTTCTCACTGGTGGCTACTACCACTACTTGCCCAGGCAAACATCTGCCCTCAGTGAGCTGCTTTTCCTCCCAAGGCCTGGGGCTGGATCTTATTCATATCCTTCACTCTGTACATCTGGGGCAGTGGATAAATGCTTCTTGAATCACCTGTGAATAACATAAGATGTGATCCCTACCCTCAAGGAGACCAGAGTCTGGTTCTGAAATAACTACAACACAAAGCAGAAACATACCACCATTGGGAGATGTAGTTAAACTGAGAGGTTTAGAGAAGAAAGATATTAATAAGACAGGTTAAGGCAGGCACTTGGTAGGTGTGCAGCATAATGTTTTGCAAACACATTCTTCAAAGGTTTTGGGATGCTGAAAATTTTTGCTGAATAATACTGGTCATGTTATATTTCTACTCTGAATTCTTTCCCCCTCAACTTTTAATGACAACTTGTTCTTTGAACTGTACATGTAACAGGGATGGACAGAGTGTTCTTTTTTAGCTCAGGCAGGTGGAATAAGATCTGAGGGCATCTGTTAAATGCATCCAGGTCCTTTTAACACTTTAGCAACCATTTACCGAATGTATCTCTCATCATTTACACTGGGTGTGCTGTTATGCTGAGCATATGCTAATTTCGTATACTTGGTTGTAGTTAGTGTGTGTAGATAATTTGGACATTTTTGCTTTTCTAAAATTTTCATTATATAGTTAGTCTATTTAATGACTTAGAAAAGATTCTTTCTCCAGAGAGAGCGCCAAACTAGAATTAATTATTTCTTAATCACATTCTTTTGTCTAGCATGTTCTGCTTCCTGGTTCTCCCCCCAATCACATAAGCTAGATGTAGGAGAGAAATCACAAGGGGCTGTGTTCACACAGTTACTTGTTTGATTCCCCTAGAGGCTCTGGCTCTTTGATCTTCTACTAGTGTAGCTCCTCTGATCTTTTATTCTGTAAGGTGTTTGTGTCTCTGTATGATGGATGTTTCACTGACCCGAGTAAATGGAAGAAAATTTTCTCCAGCCTTTAAATGTATTGCTTTCCTTGTTCTTTCAAAAAACACACTTTTCTTGGGTAAGAACATTTTAGAGGCATTTGGCATCAAATCAACAGAATTGTGGCCTTTAATGGAATTTGAAGCACAGAGAGGTGGTAAGAATCCATTTTTGTTTCTTTCTCCTTGACTATACTCCTGTCACACAATAAGGAAACAACTTTCCTCCTCCTCCTCCTCGTATTTTTTGAAACAAGAATATCTGGTTTCATTGAATTTTGTACTTTGGCTTTTATTGTCACTTTTCTTTTTCCCTTGAAGGGGAGGAAAAACTCTCAACTGTGTACAGAATAAATTAAATTATGAGGAAAATAGTCTATGGACTGAAACAAAATGAACTGAGTTTTGGAGCTGAACCTAAGCATTGCCATGATGTTGTAGGTAGTCGAAGCTGTGATTCAGAAACATATTAGTCATTTTGATATACTGTTGATTTGACTAATTACCCCGAAGGCTGGCTGGCAGACTGAATTGCTAAAGTTAACTAGCAATTTTGATCAAATCAACGAGTAATTATAGTTTTGTGCAGGCAACAAATATAGAATACTGATTATGTTAGACTAAAGAAGATGTTATTGTGATATAATCCTATAAAGTCTTTAATTCCAGCATTACAGCACTTTACTTTTTTCTTGCTTTAAGGCTTAGATTCTCAGAACATGCTATAGAAAAAAGTTGTGGCAACTTTTTGGAGAGAGTCTTTGTATTCTCTCAGTAAACAGTGTATGTGTGAAAGACTCCCTGGTGCTAAGGTAAATACTTATATTTTAAATGTACTTTAATTATAATAAGCATAGTTTTGGAAACCCTCAGAACTAATATGGCCAGATTTCAAGTGCAAAATTCTCTTTAGATTTCTCACAGCAAGAACCTAGAAATGAACAATTTGTATGGCAGAGCCAGAAGTTATTGCTACCAATTTCCCTACCAGTTCATTAGATAAATACTAACATTAGCATGATCAGGTCTCCCTAAAAGCCCAAATATTTATATTTGTTTGATTCTCATTCTATCATTATCCTTTTCCTCACTTTTGAGAAGTCTTTCTACAGAGTATGATGTTTATTACTGAATTTCTAATTGGCAGTGTTTGTATGCTATATCTGTGGGTATAAATTTAAAATATTTTTGAAACAGAGACATTTACTTAATGGAAAGATCTATCTTTAATTTTACTTGAGTTGTCTCCTGGATGGTTTACCTATATTAGATTCCGTTTCTATGAGAGCAGGAAATGTTATCTACTGGGAACTTAGTACAGATTTGCTGTATAATTAGTTAACGTTTGTGCAGCTCCTCCAGGGTAGTAATTCTGAAGAACGCTCCAATGTTATGTAGTAACTTTATCCAGTTTATGTGTTCTTGACCAAAAAACCAACCAACCAACCAACCAACCAACCAACCAATCAGAAAGAGAAGAAGAGAACAATAATTTAAAAGGTTCAGATAATTTTGAGTTTATTCTTGGGGGATTAGATGTATATCTCTTTACTTGTTTGGTCCCAGTTTCTACCTGCCTCTCATGGTGTGAGTATCTCCTTGTGCTGAAAGTAATTCTTGTGTTTGAAAGACACACATTATTTTTTGTGTAACCTGATCCCAAATGCCTATTTTTTCGTGGGGTACTCAACTAGTTCTCCCACTTAATGAGAAAAAATATGTTGATTTCCAACAAGTGCTTTGCTAAAGGGTATTTAGTAGTAATTTTGAGTATTTGCATGTCTTGCATTGTGCACCGACATTAGAACCAATCTCCAAGTAAGTTGCAATTCCATTCTGATAGTATTGAGTTAGGTCATCAGTTTTTGGTAATCCTACAGGGAATAAAATGGAAATAGATTATTATGGATATATATGTTAATATTAAATAAATTATTGCCAAAAAACGGAACTAGCCAGATTCCTCTTTTACTTCCATACTCTTCCCTGCAACTCCTGTGATTTGAGAAGTTAATTAGCTCTAAAGTACAGGATGCTTTCGAGGGGAAAGTAGGAACCCTTGTCTGCTCTTCTTGCTCATTGTTTTCTACCTGAAGCACCAACCCTAGGGAGAAATAGTGCCAAATACAAAATTTATCTGAAGCAAAACTTAATTTAAGACACTGTCGTTGATTTTTCTTTTCTTGCTTTTTCTTTCTCTTTCTTTCCCTTCTGTACAAAAGTCATCGATACACACATGTTAATTTAGTGGAGCAGAGTTTTAATTAAAGAAGCGTAGATAGCCTGAAACCATTCAAGACTGTGCCAGTCACTCTAGAGGCAAGTGTGGATGAATAGAAGCAGAATATGGGAAAGTTGTGTTCTACGTAGTTTCTTCAGGAGGCTTATAGATAAATTAATGCCTTCCTCCCCATGAGGACAGCCTCTCTGCAGGTCTGCTTGGGGGGCTGGCAGCCATCCGATCAGTAAGCCATCCTTGCTGCAACAGAGGAACTGCTTAATGTAAGTCGTTTCAGCTTTTACTTTTATTTCTTGGAAAAGCATCACAGTAAATCTAAATTCCAGACCCCCAAGCAGAATTAGAGCCTCCATTACTCTTTGTTAATGGCAAATTACACATGACTTTTCTGTTATAGAGTCTCTGGAAAGTCAGCAACTAATGATCATATTCAATGTCTGTGGGCAGAGCTAGATTTGTGTTTGTGTGCATGCACGTGTGTGTATCTCCTGCACAAGGAGAGAGAGAGAACGTACCTCTCATTGAGGTGCAGCACTGCTCCATTCAGGAGTAACCAGTCTCTCACCAAGTTCTGTTTCAGAATTCCACAGAATGATGCTTGTGGCAAAGTGAAGGCTTTAGAGCAGCGAGGTCAGTTGTTAATGAGTACAATACTTTTAAAAGAGAAAGTTTAAGAAACTTATTTACAGGTGCATAGTGATCTTTGATTTTCAGGGCAAATGTTGGTTTGAAAGAATAGGCTTTGTACAAGTCGAAAAAAAATCCTATTAAAAAAGCCCAAATAGTTAAAAAAGTTGTAGTGAATAGTGGTGAAACTGCTCAAGTATAACTACAGTAAATTGCAATGCTGGAGGCTTTTTTGGGTATGAGAAATCTTCATGGTGAGCTATATTTGCTTTGAGTGATTTTGTTTTTTCTTAAAAAGAGGCCCTTAAAAAATTGTTGAGAACCTTGGGGACCCCTGGAACGGGTCTTGGGGAACTCCAGGGTTCCTCCAACTACGTTTGGAGAACCATTGATCTAGCCTGACAAAAACTTTGGCAGATGGGGCTGGCCCTGTGGCCGAGTGGTTAAGTTCGCGCGCTCCGCTGCAGGCGGCCCAGTGTTTCGTTGGTTTGAATCCTGGGCGCAGACATGGCACTAATCATCAAACCACGCTGAGGCAGTGTCCCACATGTCACAACTAGAAGGACCCACAACGAAGAATATACAACTATGTACCCGGGGGATTTGGGAAGAAAAATGAAAAAAAAACCCACAAAACTTTGGCAATTTCCTAGTAACTTTCCAAATTCCTAGAGCTATGAACCCCATAAACCAAAGGTAAACAATAAATTTAATCCAATAAGTATTATTGCACAATAATATTAAAATAAGCATTAAAAAAGTGGTCCTTAAAAATAAGACTACCACTCTTCTGAACTCTTTACACTTTGCTAGCATGTCATTTTCATCCATATTTATTCCACAGAACGTTAACTCATAAAACTACAGGTGTAGTTGGTCTTCCTTTGCATGTTTCCTTTTAAATATTTTCGAACATCTGTGGTCATTATAATTGATTCGAATAGCGTTTTATATTAAGGTACTCTTTTCTCCCTCCTCCTACTCATCAGGCTATCATCATTGTGCAGGCACTCTCCTTTCATATTGAGATGAAGAAGAGACTCCAAGTCCTTTGTAGTTGCTACCCTTAAGCTGAATTTAGGTATTTTCCTTTTCTTTAGGGTGTTCTTTTGCTTTTATTTTGTTAAGTTAAAGAAGTGTCTTCGCTAAGTAGTACATAGACATGGTACCAAATTAAAATAGTGAAGAAGGGTACACAGTGAAAAGCAAGTCTCCCTGTCCCCCCATCTCCAGCCATCTGGTGCTGCTCTGCAGAGGCAACACCTTAGAGTTCTTGTGGCTCTTCACAGAGATCGTCTCTGCATTTACAAGCTTAGAGAATAACACATTGCATTTTTTTTTCTTACACAAATGGCATCATACTATACTTGCTGTTCTGTACATCTCCTAACAGCCTTTCCATATCGGTGCATTCAGAATTGTGTCCTTTTTTTTCAATTGTCACATAGTATTCCATTATATGGAAGTACCATAATTCATATAACCAGACTATTACTGATGGACATTTAGGATTTTCCAATTGTTTGCTATCTAAACAATGCTGCAAAGAACATCTAGGTAGAAAGGTGCTAGTAATTAAGAGAATGTGTCTGGGTCAGACCCCAGGATATTTGTGTGATCTTGATTAGACCAGTTCCTTTACGTCTCTGTGCCTCAATTTCCTTATCTGTGAAAGAGGGGAATATGGTTCACAGGATTGTTGAGAAGATTTAATGAGTTAATGGTGTAATGTATTTAGAGTAGTACCTGGCACAGAGAAGTGCTCAGTACGTATTAAGTCTAGCAACAGCTGGACAACTCAGTATGCCATTTTGTAAGGTGAAAGTGTATTTATAGGATAAATGCACAGACCTGGTTTTGCTGATCAAATTTAGTTTTGAAGCCTATTGCCAAATTGCTCCCTGTAGGTAGAACACCAATTTATGCTCTCTCACCCGAGGTGTATGAGATGCAACCCATTTTCACTTCTCTTAAGTCACCTCTTGATATGTGTAGATCTGGACCTTGATTGTATACTACTCAAGCCCATGTAGTTGTTGCTCAAGAGGGAGAGATTTCAAGTTAAAATTTTTTTCCCACTGAAATTTTTTGCTTCTAGAAGATCTTGCTTTTTATTTTTATCAATATGACATCTTATCTTGATGATAAACCAATCATAGCAATAATATATATGTGAGTGGTAAACTACTTTAAACCTGTAGGTTTTTATTATCTACTTCTAGAATCTTTTACCTGCTCATAGATGAAAAAAATGTAGTCTTTTAGATCTTGGGATGATAGTGGTACCATTTGTTAGAGGGATTATTATCTTAACGTGTAAGGAAGTCTTACATTATGTTTATGTTCATAAAATATAAAGAAATGTGAAATTAGAACTTCATAGTCTTAGGTTACCACAGACGTGCTTCTATTATTCCACCTGCCTGAAGGCGGGATACCTGGATCAGTTAGCTCAAGCACGAGTGGTTTACTGCGTTTCTGTCATGTTTATAGTACACAAAGGCACCTAGCTCTTCATGGCCCGTTTCATAGACTGGTGAAGAAAGGTGCTTTGTCCTAATTGGCACAGGGCATGTTCTAGAGACCAGCAGATTGTTGACTTCTGAGCCTGTTGCTAACATTATAATAATTGCTAGTCACTCTGATGCCTCACGCTGCGGTGTTATGCGTAGGAGAGGAAGTGCCCAGCCAGCCATGAAATTTGTAAGGCACGAGGCCTGAAGTGATTATTATTCAAGAGCATGGTTACTCACAGGCTGGAACAACCCCCAAGCTGCTGAAACAGAACTTTTTGTTATCACTGAAGTCACAAAAATTTCACAACTGTCTCTTCAGAACTGGCTGGTAGCCTCTGTTTTGGGACTTTTCATGGTTTTAACATGAATGCATCTTTTTTTTTTTAAGATTTTATTTTTCCTTTTTCTCCCCAAAGCCCCCCGGTACGTAGTTGTATATTTTTAGTTGTGGGTCCTTCTAGTTATGGCATGCGGGACGCTGCCTCAGCATGGCTTGATGAGTGGTGCCATGTCTGCGCCCAGGATCCAAACTGACAAAACCCTGGGCTGCCAAAGCAGAGCGCGGGAACTTAACCACTCGGCCATGTGGCCGGCCTCATGAATGCATCTTTGAAGCAGCTTTTAAACTTTTTTGAAGGCAGGCACTTCATGGACCCTTTTTGGAATTGGCTGAAAACTATAGCCACCTCTCTCCAGAAAATATGCCCACAATTTATGAGATTCATAGCTATAAATGGAATATTGTTGTTGCTCCACTCATTGCACTTAGGACATCTTATGCCATGCATGGCTGAAGGACATTTTCGGAAACGAGGCTTTTCATGTTGTTATTCCAAAAGGGAGTCATCGCAACATCTTGATTACACTACAGGTTGCATATCTGAAAATTTCCACATGAAGGCATTTGAAAGACTGCTGTAGGGAGCTAATTCTGATTGATAGAGCTGTCAAGACAGGTATTAGACTAAATAGCATAACTTCCCAAAGGTATCTACCTTTCCAGAGAAAATGACCAAGACATGTTGGTCAAAAACTTAAATATTTTTTTTCCCAGAAATGTTTCTTGAGAAGAACTTCATTAGCATCAGAAGAAGTCTTCTTAGAGAAATTCAGAGCATCTACTTCAAATTTCTGTTTTCAAATACTACCCCACAGAAGTTGTCAGATAATCTTATTTCTGCATTTGCCTTAGCTAAATTTTAGGGTTTTGTGGCAGAAATCTTAACTGAGTTGTTCTTAATAGCTTTCAACAAAATAGTGATGTGAAAGGATGGTACATACTACCAAGATTATAGTGATTGATTGAGTTGTTGAGGAGACTTCCTCCAAGAATGGTCCAGTTTTCATGTTTCAACAAATCACTTTGTGTGTATAAGAAACTTCTCTGTTCAGTCACCAATGAGCTGGTGTCTCAACACTTGCTATAATTTTTACATTCCAAGTCCTTGCCAATAGGCGTTTAGTTTCTTAAGTAGCCTTAAATATTAAGTCCCCAAACAAATTTCAGGTAATGAATTTGCATATTAGTTTTAATTTTTCTTCTCCATTTATTCTGCTTATCAGTCAGTTGCATGGCACTTGGGTATGACCTGGTTGGCAGCCTGTTGTAATGAAATTAAGATGTAAAACATGGTGGAATTATTTCATGGCATTATTAAGAATTTTCCATAATCTTGGTACTTTTTTGAAGCAGGCATTTATCAAAGCCTGAAACCGTTTGGAATGTACGTGTTGGAAGAATTTTCTTTGTACATGCTCTGTGTGTTAACTGGTGACCTACAGCTTGGGGGGACAAAACAAGCTAGTGCTTTACTGGACGGTGAACAATGAATGAGCCAGAGTCAAACTATGGGAGGTTGAAGGAGGCTTTGCAAGGTCCAGAAGAATCAGGGGCTGTTAGATGCCTGCTTTCTTCTCCACAGCCCGGCATTGCCATGTGATATGACAGCGAGAGAGAAAAGGAAACTGGGCCAGAGGATTAGAGCACAGGGAGGATTTAGGTTTAACAGGATTTTATTAGGCTCTAAGTAGAGGTTATGTGAGGTAGTTTGACCCAAAATGAATTCCCCCCGCTGCTATTAGTTATAATTGAGGGCACAAGGTGCCCCTCTCCAGGTGTTCCCAACATTTGAAGAGTCTTCACCCTTAGATGGAATTTTACATGATAAGCACATTTACAGTAATAGACTTTTTATGTATTTAGTAGCAGCCAATTCAGGGCATTCCAAAGTGCATTGGAAACAGAGTTTTTCTACTGGCAGTTGCTCAGAAAAAAACCAACCAACCAACCACGAATTATATATTATATTTGAGGGTGATTCCTGTGCTTTGGGTTCCGTAGGTGAAATATGCTTTAGTCATTAAAAGATTACAGATAGAATCCCATTTACAACTAGAATTCAGACAAAGATTTGTATATAATATGCCGTTATCCTTCTTTAATGGTTATCTGATTATCCTTCCCCAATTACTATAACAGTTGCAATAAAGTACATAAAATTATGACTTTTGAACTGGGAGAGATCTAAGAAATAATCATTTAGTCCTAACTACCCTCCTAAGCAAGGTTGTAAACCAAGAGCCCTATTTTTACTAAAGGTCTCACAGCTACTTAGAACTGGAACTAGAGTCCTGGGGTCCTGTCTCCCAGTTCAGAGCTGAAGTCCCTAAGTAGGGGCTTCAGCTTTTCTGACTTCCATGCTTAGAGGACTGAGCTAAAAACTCTTAGCCCTAACCCTTTGTTCCCCGCTTTCAATCCACCTAAATTCTCTATCCATTTCAACAAACCAACCAGAGAAACATCAGGAGGGAAGAAGGAGGAAAGGTGGGGAGGGAGCCTGCCGTGTCTTTACATCAAGTTCAAGACATCACTTCTGCTTTGGTAACTCACTATGAAAAGACTCAGTTTTGCTTCCCTTTTATCTCTAGGCTTCTCTTACCTGTGGTCTTGACCTTACCTTTCTTCTGCCCCTCTCGCTCCATCAAAATCCTTTTTTTTTTTTTTTGTATATTCAAATTCTTTATGTTCATTGATTCCTTCCCATTAGGCCTGCAGATATGAACACTTTTTCCTTAATAAAAATATTCCCTTGGTTCTGTCTCCCCTTAAGGTAACCATCCATTTCTTTCTTAAGGAATTTTTTTCTAATCCGTTGTAAGAGGATATTTTGTTTAAATAGATAAAAGAATTGAAGGATAGTATGATATGATGCGTAATTCAATGCCACAATGTTTACATTGTAAATTCAGTCTGATAATGAAAGAGGGATACATTAAACTACAGTCATTGGTAGTTCAGGAAAAAAGGTGGTTTTGAGACATTTGTAGTTTTCCTAAGTATTGTAGTTTTCGAAAGAGTCTGAAATTGGATAAAAATGTCTATTTGGGAATGAGATTGAAGGAATTAAAAAAAAAATTTTTTTATTGAGGTCATACTGGCTTATAACGTTGTGTAAATTTCAGGTGAACATTATTATATATGAGTTTCTGTATAGACTGCATCATGTTTGCCACTGATAGTCTAGTTTTTATCTGTCATGACACGTATGCGTCCCTTGACCCCTTTCGCCCTTCCCTTACCCACTTCCCCTCTGGTAACCGCCAATCTGTTCTCCTTATCCATGTGTTTTTTTGTGAGGGTGAAGGAATTTTTATATTGGAAAGAGGTGTGGTCTGTATGACTAGAATCTAAGCTTTTATAATTGTGTGGTATATTTTATAATTCTGTGATATGGAAGCATATGCTTGTGCTTTTTTCATCATCAAATAAAAGATATCACATACTTTCAAAAAAGGGCAAATAAAAATATAATTCTTATATCAGTTATTTTTCTCTAACAATAATATAATAGAGTTTTTCTTTCCTTATTGATGGAAAATATTTTTATATATAATATTAGTATGATATAAAATGTGATTACTCAGTAATGGCTTTGGACGTAAAAAAGTTCTGTCTTTGCAGTATAGAATCTGTGCTGATATTTCAGGCTGTTATACATCTATTTTGATAGCGCATCTCTACACTACTGCCAAAAAACTCAACAACCACACCACAAAACCACATGCAATCACTGTTGGAAATAGAGTCTTTTGGGTATTTTTGGGTGTTGATTGTTTGAAGAAAGAGAAAATCACTCATTAGAGTCTGAATGCTTTATAGAGCTCTCTCTCAGGCATGAAGTTTGAGTCGATGTGCTTGTGTTTATTTATGGGAAGAACAGGCTGACTGGGTGCCAGGAGTGGCAAGTTTTAAACGTTCCCAGCTTCAGACACCTTAGGCTGAAGAGAGCAGAGGGCAAGGAAGGGGGAATGTCCAATGATGCCGTGCTCATGACGCAAGCACACATTCTAGTGACTGCAGCCTCGTAACCTACTCATGGCTTTTTGCTTGATTTTGTCCTTCTCTATTCTTCACGTGGGACTTTTAGCTGTGATCTAAGAGTTAAATTAAAAGCTTGAAGTGGAAAAATGCAAAAAAGGAAAAAAGTAAATCCTGATAACAGGCAAATGGAGAAATATATTGAAAACCTTGGTGCTTGAGGAAATATGTCCTTAGACATCTCTCCTAAATATGGAGCCATCTCTTTCAGTTTTATATTACCCTGGGGGCCTGCCAGTGCTTTAATGCTCTAACATAGGAATAAGAGAGAGAGAGAGTGGAAATATCCAACTCTTGGGTCTCTGGGTGTGTTAGGTAGTATTTTCGTTTCTGTCATAGTTTCTCCCTTCTCAAACGTGGCTTGCTTGACTTGCCTGACATTCCTGGTTTCTCTCCCAAGTTTTCTTTACAGATTTTTTTTTTTTTTACTGAGGAAGATTTGCCCTGAGCTAACGTCTGGGCCAATCTTCCTCTATTTTTTAGTATGTGGGCTGCCAGCACAGCATGACCACTAACAGAGTGGTGTAGGTCCGTGCCTGGGAACTGAACCCAGGCTGCTGAAGTGGAGCGTGCTGAACTTAACCACTAGCCCACCGGGGCTGGCCCTTCTCCCAAGTTTTCTTCATGTTGTGGTTTCTATATTCATGACATATTTAGATTCTTCAGGCATCTGCCTCAAAGGTATGATCAGATAAGCATCAACCAAGTGAGAAGCACTTTTCTCAGAGAAAATACAGATTCCTTAAGGGAATAGAGCCAGGGATTATAGACAGGAGAAAGGAGAATGTAGTTTTTTAGAAAAAAACACTGGACTGGGAATCAAGAGACTCACAGTCTATTTCCATCAACACTAACTTGTGAGTTTATGACCTTAGCTAAGATATTTATCCTGTTTGTAATGCAGTCTCACTATCTGAAGATTGCGTGTAAAATCCCTTTGAGAACCAACTTAGAGGATCTTAGAGAGCATGTTTCTTGATTTTGATTTAGATGCAATTGGCATGATGTATGCTCCCCTTGTACCTTTGAAGAAGAATCTGAGAATCCTGGAGCTGGAAGGCAAGGAATCTTCTACTTTTTCAACCTCTGGGATAAACAAAAACATTGATTTTCCTCATTATCATCATTACATCATCTTAGTAAAAGACCTTTGCATTTTCACAGAAGTATCCTGTTTAGGACAACGAGGAAGTTGAGTCAGAACTTGTTTTATCTCTCATCGCTTAAAATAGGGCTGCACATTGAGATGTTATCCATAAGGGCTAGCCCAGCAGCCAAAATGAGATGAAGAGGCTGGCTGTAGGATCCTACAGAGTTGTGGGGACTGGAAACTCATACCCTGCATGCGTGGGGCGGCCACTCCTGATTTTTAAAACACCAGATAGGTCCAACAAAACATGCCTGTCAGTGGCAAAGGGCCATGGTTGGCAGTGGATGATGTCTTATTGAAAACAACAAATTTGTATTATTAGGAATTATATGTTTTAAAGATCCTTCAATGTTGAATGGTTAGCCTCCCATTTCCCAATAGAGGCACTTGTTTTGAATATTCCTTAACTATTTTCCAGTGTTTAATTCTACTCCCCACAAAGAACTTGACCCGTAAGTCTAACCTGAATCATCACCTTAAGCCCCGTTTCCCACATTTTATTGTTTGTAGGAGTAACAGTTGATCAGTGTTCTCCTTGTAATGCCTTTCATATTACTCAGTTGAAAATAACCATTTTTGTTTTTTGTCTTTTGGCGTTAAAAATCTGGAAATTTTATCATGGGTTTTGTTTTCCAGTGCTCTAGTAATTATAATGTAATTACTTTTCTCTGAACACTCTCCAATCTGTACACTAAAAAAATAATATTTGAATTGTACCCAGTCCTTTTATGGGCTGATCAAACTGGTGAGATAATACCACTATCTTATTGCTTCTGTCAGCAAGTTGGCACCACACAGCTGGATCGTGTTCACTGTACACTCTGACCTCAATATCTTTTTTTCTCCCTGCGGGCTACGTTGTAATCAGGCTTTCTTCGTATTTTATCCACATAATTCATTTTTCATTTGTAAGTGTGGTACTTTGTACTCCCACCTAGTAAGCACTATCTTGTTTTTTAATGGATCTTTTCTATCTCTGATTTGTCAAGGTTACTTGGAATTCTGTTATTTTTCAGAAAAGCTAGAAACCTTAACTTAGTCTGTAGCCACAAAATGACTGAGAATGCTTTCAATTTCATTATGACAGTCATTGATTAAAAAAAAATTCAATAATATTGGACCCAGGAGTCTGGGTGCTGTTTTATAACCACCCCAAGTTGCATCAAGCCATTTATTTCTGTCACTATTAACTAATGTTTTTCCTGTTTCTGGATGTTTTTAAACTCCACAGACATTGGCATTATAGGTTCTTACTCGATTATAGAAACTAGATTTGAACGATTTAGAATTATAACCTAGGGGGTTGTTGTTGGTGGTAGTGGAGAGAATAAACCCAATAATTGTTTAAGTTATGTGGGCACCTTTGGTAGCATCATTATTTTATATTTTTAGTAACTTAGTATATTTAGTATGTTTTAGTATATTTTTAGTAAGGTGAGGGAAAAATAGAGAAACCTTTGGATTGAGTAGAAATGTCTATCCTGTAGATAATTTGTTCTGTGTTGGATTTCGAAAATGTCTATACTTTGATTTAAATTTAATAGTGCCCTGTTTAACATATGAACATAACAAGATGCATTTTTTTTTGTTATTGTCATTACAGCTTTTGGAAGGTGAAACGTGAAGAAATGTGATACTTGAAAGTTAGTGACTGCTTGCCAAATTTTTGTGAAGATTAAATATGACTTAGAAGCATTGATTTATGAAGGTTTATGATGTCATCAGTTGCGACAGAAAGCAAACTCCAGCAGGCTGTGAGCCTGCAGGGAGTTGACCCAGAAACATGCATGATTGTATTTGAAAACCACTGGGCGCAGGTAATGTATGAGTTCCACCTTCTCTGCTGGTCTGCGTAGCCCCAGAGTCCATCACACTGAACCAGAGTTTCCTACTTTTGTGACAGGTAACTAGGCTTCCAGAAACATAGTGAAGAAATTCTTTTCAGGTAGGAAGAAAAGCAATTTTCTCTTCTTGTTTTCCTAGAATATATATGTGGTTAAAAACCACGGTTTTCACAAAAGCAACTAGGGAACATGTATGTTCCTCAGATGTTTTTAGAAGAATAGCAGTTGACCTTAAATTTTTTTTTTTTTTGCAGATTGGTACCTGAGCTAACATCTGTTGCCAATCTTCTTTTCCTTTTTCTTTTCTCTTCTTCTTCCTCCCAAAGCCCCCCAGCACATAGTTGTATATTCTAGTTGCGAGTGCCTCTGGTTATGCTGTGTGAGACACTGCCTCAGCGTGGCCTGTTGAGCGGTGCCATATCTGTGCCCAGGATCTGAACTGGTGAAACCCTGGGCTGCTGAAGCAGAGCGCATGAACTTAACCACTCGGCCACAGGGCTGGCCCCCATGACATTAAATTGACTTTTACATCGCTTTGCAATATACTTGACCGTGATTACAGCCTCTCTCTTTCTCTCCTCCCTGCTGACTTCCATCCAGTCCTTACACTCTACCAATGCTAAAATACACATTTATTAAATATTTACCAAGTGCTGTGTTGAATACTTCAAAAGCCTTATATCATTTAATCTTCTCCACAGTCCCGTAAGGCCATTAGTGTTAGCTTTCTCATTTTACAGATGAGGGAATGGAAAATTATGGAGGTTAAATAATTTGGTTGAGGTTATGCAACTAGTGAGTTTCCAAGCGAGTACTTAGACCTTGGTCTCTTGACCTCAAGACCTGTGTGCTTGGCCTCTGTGCTCCGCCATGTTTCGGGCTGATGGTCCCTGTGTAATTTAAGGAAAGAAGATGCCTGGCAATATCTGAATTCATTACAAAGCTGACTATAAAAGTTTTTTGATTATTCATCTGACTTCTCTGTGACTCTTCTCTGATCTGCTTGTATGTATAATTGAGGGTTGAATGTTCACAAAATTTACCAGCTAACACCTTTCCTCAGGGAGTTTGCAAGTAGTAAAATAAATAAAATTGGCATTCTTTACTATTGTCCAACATTGCACTCCTCAGGTGAGCTGGAAAGTGGCTATTTATGTGACAGTTTTTTAATGACTACCCAGTTCCTTCCTGTGGCCGGAAACAGCACCTGGGTTAAAGCACTGAGCCTGTAAATCACAGCAATTCCAGGGAATACAATTTAGATCAAAACCAAAACCAGTTCTGCTTCTGGGCCATTTACGCTTTGTAACTTCTTGTCCCTATCCAGTGTAAAGCTTCCGAGATTTTTTATGCATTTTCCATTCTCTGATTTTTACTGTTAGAATCTTAATGGGTTTGCTCTGGATATTAAGAACACATGTGCTTTAGCAAAGGGAAGAAAGTAATTCAGGAGTTTTCCAGATAATTAGAGTAATTATCTTTGGCTTTGCACTTTTATAAGCATTTTAAAGCACTGGCTCCAGAGTGGGGCGGTGAACCCCACGGGATATTATCGCCCCATAGTCCATTGGGTATGGGAAGAATATTTTAGAAGCTCTATTTCTATCTTTATCTTTTAAAAATTTCTATTTTGTGTTTATAATGTACATAATATATTAGTATGTGTATGTATTTTAATTTATTTCATTATCTGAGCTCAATTTTTAAACTGGTAGGAGCTCATAGTCAGATGTTTTATATGAGAACATTTTCAGCCTCAGTCATTTCATTTGGCTGAAGGAGTCTATCATTCTAATATTATTCTTTGCTCTGGGCCCTGTTTTATTTGTTTGTGTGTAACACCTTTGATTGTAATCATTCCTGCTGGGGTCTCTGTGATGTAATCCATTTAGTATTCCGTACCACTTTTCAAAGACACAGTGTATCATCAACCTCTTGATTTTATGTAGGTGGATCATTTGCCCTGTCAAATTCTATCCTGGGTAAGCTTTTTCCTGTTAGAATGCTGTTATAGCGTCTTAATTCAGCAATATGTGAATGCTCTTTTACATTGGTGAAGGAGTAAGTAGTGGTCCCAGAATCATATTATTCATTTCCATATCCAATGTGAATGATTTCAGCATTATCAGACGTGTTGGGTTATCTTAAGCATAGCGCCCCCCTTTAGTGCTGATGCATAACACCCTCTGTTTAGTGAAGGAAAATATTGAGTTGAGGGTAAGGATAAATTTATCACAGGAAATGGTGTTTAGTGATTAAACACTTCTTTTTGTAAAGCGGGGGCACTCTTGGTCTTACTGTTGTTTCAGCCATTTCTTTAACTTTGGGAAAGTTTCTTACTGTAATCTTTAGGCTTGATTTTTCCTTTTAAGTAAATCTGGAAAATACCCTCAGTCTCTGTCTACTTCCAAAGGCTCTTGAGGGCCTTTCTATTACCTTTATGAATAAAAATACTGATTGAAGAAATTCATGTGGATGTCACTGTGGTTACTGTTGAATGGAGATTTACTGAGTCCAAACTTCAGGTACATCACTGTAGGCATCACAGGTGGGACGCAGGAATGTATAAACCTTGGTGTGGGCTTTTAAAGAATGTATAATCTAATTTGGATGACAATGTGAGATGCAGTATTACAAAATGAATAATAACGATTACAGGAATTAAGTCAAGGGAAGGGTCTTTTATGGATGGAAATGGCCTGGGAAATGGAGAATGTTAGCTTGACTGTGGGCAAAGGAGGTTTTGATGACAGAAAGGAAAAGAACGTTTTAGAAAAGGGGTATTGGGAACAAATGCTCAGCTTAGCTTTTTTGGATGTTAAAAAAGGGCAAGGAAGCCTGGGCAAGGCAGAGATGTGGGGCTAAGTGTGAGATAAGAATGGAGACCTTCAGTTGATAGGAATAAATGCCACTGATTCATTCTTTTGGAGTTTTATACATTAGCACTTTGCTGTCAGGTTTTCAAGCAGGGTGTGGATGAAGAGCAGTTGCAGAGGATTGGGAAATGAGCTAAAATCTGACATGAACTCCTACGACTAGTGTGGCTGTAGCCCCTGGGTTCCCCAAAGGCAGCTCAAGAAAACCTGTAGGGGCGGTGAGAAATGTGGCATAGACAGAACCGTACGACAGCATTTTATTTACTGAAGTGTCCCATTAGCTGGCAAGTACAATGCTTTTTTAAATGTTAAATTAGGAAGAATGAAGGCAACAAAAGCCTGTGGTGTCAAGTTTTTCTGTTTGTTAGGGTACTTTAGTACAAATTCAGTATAATTACATGTTTGACAGGTTCTGTTCTACTGTTTACTAGTAGTTTCTATTCCAGACCTTGAGTTAAAAGCAAACTTTGACAGAGGAAGATATCTGCTTGCCCACCTACACCTTGCAGTCTGTCAGGGACAGCTAGTTATACAACCAGCCATCATTCAAGGCAGTCTGTGATCCAAGCGGGTGGCCGGGGGGAGACCTTGAGTGGCCCAGTGGTGCACTTGAGTTTCCAAACTGTTCCCTGGGTCTAGTGATCTCATGGCGTTCCCAGAATAGTTTTATAGTGGACATTCGGGAATAGATACATTCCTAATAATGACACTGGAGAATCCAAGCTGGAAGAAGTAGCCTCTGGCCTGTACTTCCTCTCACCTTCTGAGATGCCATTTTGCATCGTAAGTGGTCAGAGCAATGAATCTAAAATTCAGATCTGTCTGGGTTGTTTCTCTAGTTGAACATTTCAGTGGTATCTGGCCACCTACAGGCTAGGATGACACATAGGGTTCTTTATGTCCTGGCCTCTTTCACTCATTTAGTCTCCAGAAATGCAAAATTACTTGGAGTTCCTAGACACTCCCAGCCCTGGGCAGTGCCCATCATGCTATTTCATGCCTCTCTGCCTTGGGTACTTGCTCTTCTTTCTGCCTGGAATATCCCACCCTCTAGTTAAATGCCTCTTCTTTTATAGGACTCATTTGGGGCGTCATTTTCTCCAGGAAACATTCTCTGCCCTCTTTCATGGTCCCGTTCTGTGCTCCAGTTGCACCCTGAATGTTCTTTCACTGTCATTCAAACCACGTTTTATTAAAATTATGTGTACAATACCTTCTTCCCAACCTCATAAAGCTCCTTGTGATCAGAGATCATTTGTAATTTACCTACATCTCCAATGCCAAGAACAGAGTGTGGCATATTGTAGATGTTCAATAAAATGTTGAACTGAAAGACAGGAGATATGAACCATAACTTTAGAAGAGCTAGGCAAGCTGGAAAACAGCCTTTAACATACACTAATTTTAAAACCTTTTATAATTTGCTACCAGAAAGGTCTCTGGATTTATATTTAATGATCAGCGATCTAGAGAAGTGTGTGTGTGTGTGTGTGTGTGTGTGTGTTTAATTTTTGTAGTTGTCTATAAGAACAGTTTATAGTCTAGTAGACTGTTGTTTTTCTCTCTTGCCTTTGCTTCTTTGCTTCTTCTGAATGGAAGAGAGAGTAAGAAGTAAGAAGCGTTAGTCCACCAAATGATAAACTATTCAACTATGTTGCCATGTGAATTAACTAGTCCTTCTTAATGGCACAGTGGTACTTTGTGAAGCTCCATAGACCTTGCTCTATTCATTCTTTATCCTCTCCTTTCAAGCTTTGAATCAATATTGTTATAAACTAAATGGTATCTGCTTTTAGAGCCGGGAGAACAAAAGTGATGGGTTAAAAAAAAAATCAATTGGAAAAGCACATTTCTGTATGCTTCTAGTTAGTTAATTGCCCAAAACTTCTCACCATCCTCAGGCTCCAAAAATAAGCTGTTATACAATTTTTAAAGCTAAGAACATTTCAGAGCTCAAACAAAGTAATGGCGATGGATGAACAAAGCTAGTGGGTTTAGTAACCTTTTTCTTCTTGGATGGGAAACAGCTGAATCATCTAGGTTAGTTAATTAAATCAGATGTCTTCCCACAGTGATGAAAAATAGATAATGTGTTTTAAGTACAGTATCTTATACAGAACTCCAAGTTGCCTGACTCTATGAAAGAAGTATGGAGCTCTTACTTACATGTGGATTTGAGATGTGTGTTTCAGTCTGTTCCCCGTGAAACTCGTTGTCTTCTTCTTTTCATCTTCACTCTTTTGGTTTGTGCCTTGTTCTAGACTAAATGACAGAGAGAAGTTAAGATTCATCTTCTTAATGTCTTGGTAAAGTGATGTTTGTTAACATTTAAAAAATTTCTCTCTCTCTTCTCAGCTTCTCAAGTAGCTCTAAACTTGACAGTAGAAAGTAAAGCAGAACAAAAGCCATGCGTCTTTAGAGGGCCAAGGCGTTTTAGCTTGTGCTTCTGTTACACTCTAAAGTGGTGGAACGTGTTGAAATATCAGCGACTCTCCCACTGTATGGTTAGTGATAAGTCTGTTTTTGCTATGGTTGAAATGACAGTGTTCCCTGGAATATTATGACATAGATCATTGCTCTCAGGTCCTTTCCATATATAACTAAATTAAAAAAAATATACCTAACTTCAGGGTTAGTTTATTATGTTATCTTATTGACAGATGCTCCTACCATGTATCTCTATTGCAGTAATTACTAGACTATCTTTGGTCCCAGGGAGGTATGGAATGTCAGTATAGCTCCTGCTTTATCCTGTTTTATCCCAGATGTAGACAAGTCTCTGGAGTTCAAGACTGGAGCTGACATTAACCAACCTGTGCAAGTACACATATATTGTTAGGCTAGTATCTTAATATAAAAAGAAATGACTAAGTAAAGGTCTCTCATGGGGATAGGTATACAAGGAATAACCCAAATACACCTGTTAAGCAGTGAACAAAGACTGGATGGAAACTTACTTTTGTTGTAGTTATTTGGTGCTTTAAGTGGAATTTGGCTTAAGATTGCTAAATCCTGCCCTTTTTCTGTGTGATGGAAAATGTTACTTAGCAACTTCTTTTTTTTCCACAATGCCACTTTAAATTAACGTTCCAAAGGATTTGGAAGTATGAGTTGTACTCATGTGATTTTCTTGAAATAACTAGGCTCTAACCAAAGTAGCATAAATAATCATCTATTGATACATGCACATATATAAGACGTAGAACAATATTAAGATGGAGTCAAAGGTAGTTTCCCGACAGAGAAACACTTGTGTTTACCATGAAGAAGAATCATTTGTTAGCTTAAGGTGTGATTGTGTGATTTTTGTAGGTCTTTTATTCTGAAAGTATTTGAGCTTCTTATTTGGAATTTGTGGATATTTGAAATTCAGGCCCATTATCACTGACTAATGGGGGCCATCATTAGAGCTAAAGATGGGAGTAACTGATATTCCTGGATGAAAGAAATATGCTATTTGTTCATCTTATTTAGCCTCAAGAATCATATTTATAGGTCAAATGACTTTGAAGTTAGGTTAAAATTTAGCTGTGTTGGTCAGATGATAATTTGTATACCATTGTTCATACTACTGATTTTTTTGTGTATTTGTTTCGTTTGAGAATTGTGATAATTTACACGTGGCTCTGTATGTGATATAGGCTCATGATTCACACACACACACACCAGCTTGGACTTGTTAAAGTTTGTGGATCAACAAATGCCTAGCTATGATCAGCAAAATGTTTACAGTGCTGTTTCTCATCTCAGCTGGTTTGCTTAATGAGCTTAGGCTTTAAGAGGGGTTGATTAGTTTATTAAATTTTATTTTCAGCCTAACAAAGTGAACTGTTTAGTAAAGGAAATATTTGCAAAGCGTATTTTGCTTGCTTTCGTTCTCTTCCCTACTGGGATCCCTCCAGGCCCTTTGCATTTTTTTCTCCTGAACTGAATCCCTGAGACTGAGAAGAAGCCAGGGCTGGTAATTCTGAGGCAAGGTTAAAAGTATGGGAGAGAGGTAATCAGAAGAATGGGCCACGCCTGGGGAAACCACTGTGGGATCATGGATCCGTGGGACGGAAAGGTCACAGTTGATAAATAGGTGAAACCAGGCAGCGAGCAGAAATCAGGGACACAGGAATATCTGAGTTAGGTGGGAGTGATGTGAGAAGAGGGCACAAAAGGAAAAAACAAGGAAAAGTCCAACTCGCATCAGGAATCAGTCAACAGAAACTGAAAGAACTATGATAGCACGGGGCAGCCAACTTGGGACATGAGAACAGAAGTTCCATGGCATTTCAGTGCCAGTTGTGCTCTAGCCAAGAAGCTTCTTAGTCATTGCCTGTCAGAATAGGAACCAGTCCCAGGGTGTGGGGCCCTGGAGTCCAGTTGTAAAAGCAGGTCGTGGGTGTGTCTCCCTGGAAGGGAAAGAGAGGTGGTCTGGGAGGGTCCTGACGCTCAAGAAGAGAAGTTAAAGACATGTGGCAACACAGGCATAATCAGCACTTTGCTGAACATTGTGTATTCCATGACTCATAAGCCTTGGTTTTAACACACCCACCCTACAGGCAGTAAAACCACCAGGCCAGCGCTGGAAATGAGTAAAGGGCTCTTAATGTGTCTGCTCCATTCCAGATGATCAACAAACCTTATATCTCCGTGGGTTATTATAGCTCTTTTCTCACATTTCTCTGTCCGTTAACCCAGAAGGCAATATAGGGGAGCTTCTATAAAGAGGGTAAAAGATGCTTCAATTTAAAAGCTGCTAAATAGTTTGTATTCTGTGTAGAAATCTCAGTTCTCTTTTTTAGGTTTTTCATAGCAAAAAAAAGTAGGTCTGTTTGCGAAGGAATGCATTGGAAAAATAAGATAAAGATTAATATATGAGAAAAATGTAGCTTGTGATCATATAAATAGTTTTGCTATATATTACATATATACATTTGGATATGTAATAAATATTTGCATGCATGCGTATAGTATAAATAATATTCATATGTATAAATTTATATTGCTTAGGAATTTCTGAGAATAAGGAGATTTCCAATTATTATTTCTAACTCAATGTTTTGGTCCTTTTTTTAGACATTAGTACAAAATTACTTTGTCTACTTTTATCTTTATATTATGAAATTAGATCAATTTACAGGAAAGAATTAATTAACCTTAAAATCTCGTTTATATCTTTTCAGACACTTCTAATCATGCATCTATTTGTCAGTATATTTAGGTTTTTTAAATTATTTATTTTTATTTATTATTTTATTATTATTTTTGTTTGTTTTATTATAAAGTTTCTTTTATTTAAACAACTGTCAAATATTAGTAATAATACAGGAGGAAGAGTAGTTAAGAGCTGAGAAATTATAAGGAAAACATCATTATAAAACACAGCATTCAGCAGAGCAAATTTCAAGAGTAAGGATACAGATACCTATGCTTCTGAATAGACAGAGGAAGATTAGCCCTGAGCTAACATCTGCTGCTAATCCTCCTCTTTTTGCTGAGGAAGACTGGCCCTGAGCTAACATCCATGCCCATCTTCCTCTACTTTATATGTGGGACGCCTACCACAGCATGGCTTGCCAAGCGGTGCCATGTCCACACCTGGGATCTGAACCGGCGAATCCCTGGCCGCCGAAGTGGAATGTGCACACTTAACCACTGTGCTACCGAGCCGGCCCAGTATATTTAGTTTTTAACTTAAATTATTTCATGTATACATTTGCATGTAATGGTATTAATTGACTTGTTTATTTTTAATAGCTTTATTATATGATGATATAACATTTTGATTATAGTTATCTTATTCTTAACTGAGTCAATAATATTTTTATTTTTCATTATTGAAATTATCATTGGTGTGGACATTTTTTTTTTTTTTAGATTTTATTTTTTTTTTCCTTTTTCTCCCCAAAGCCCCCCAGTACATAGTTGTATATTCTTCGTTGTGGGTCCTTCTAGTTGTGGCATGTGGGATGCCGCCTCAGCATGGCTTGATGAGCAGTGCCATGTCTGCGCCCAGGATTCGAACCAACGAAACACTGGGCCGCCTGCAGCGGAGCGCGTGAACTTAACCACTCGGCCACGGGGCCAGCCCCGGTGTGGACATTTTTTAACAAATTATTTTTGGGTTGTTTCCTTGCGGCATTTTCCCCAAAGTAAGATTAACAAGCCAAAGGGCAGGAACAGTTTTATAGCTTCTGTTACATATTGCCAGATTGTTTTCCAGAAAGATTGGGCTAATTTGCCGTGCCACTGTGAATGTATAATGCACAGTCCCAATTTTAGGCAGTTTAGACAGTCTGGGCACACATGAGAGTATAATTACATTTCTACCCCGAGGCTTACCTGTGTAGATAGCTCTCATACATAAACTTGATATGTGGACTTTGAAATTATAGAACTGATGAAACATGTAGCTGATTTGTTCTTCAGAATGTAGAGCCTTGAAGTTAGGGCTTTGGGCCTGGAGAACATGCCGTGTTGATGTGGAGGCCCCTTTTGGACAAGTGTGGTACTGTGTTCCTGCGCTGTGAGATGTTGAGGCCAGAGCAAAGAGAAAGGAGGACAGCCAGAAGTCCCAGTGTTTCTGCCAGTGAGGTCGTCAGGCCATCGAGGAGTTCTGGATGGCTTCTTGGAGGGTAGGGAAGGGTGGGGGCACGCTGGAGTCCAGCATGCAGCAAAGGAGAGGGGATGTCCAATGCACACACTGGGGCCACCAGGCATTGAGCCATGTACTTCCTAACTGAAGCCCTTCCTGGTTGAAAATGTCAAGGGTGTTGGGGTGATTTTTTCCTGGGTGATAGCATTATTAATTTTATAATGGAAGTCAATAGAAATTACAGATTCTGTGGAAATCTATTCATTTTATAAGGATATACTTGTTTGGTCCATAAAGGTGCCTTTGCCTTGTTTCTGACAGGAGAAAAACTAAGCCTTTCCCTGAGAAATAAATTTCCCTCATTGCTCATGTGTGCTGACATAAGCATTGTACCTTTGCCAGCTTCCCCAGTGACTTGCAAAAATTCTATAACCTAAATATAGAACATGTAACAGCATGTCAGAGAACTGGGCCAGGAAGATGCTGCAAAAGGCAAACATATTCCATGTAACATGCAGTTCAGAAAGGCAAGAAGGAACAAAGATAAAGTCATCGATAAGATGTTTGATTGTTTAAAAATTTTCATGTTGTGTACATTTTAAGGGAAGTAAATTGAGTGGATATTATCATAGAAATTTCAAATCATAAAGTTACATGGAAGTTGAGATATATGATTAATTGTCACATCGCAAAGTAGAACTAAGTATTGATGAGCAGATAGAGGAAGGAAGCATTCACAGACCAGCAGTGGTAAGGGAGAGAAACACCAGGACTGTCACATGACCTAATTGGGGTTTATTTCTTTCTTACTGTCAGTTGGTTTCTTTTTGTGTGGTGGTAAAGTCTGTTAGTTTTCCATCTTAACCATTTTTAAGTGTATAATTCAATAGCATTAACTACATTCACAATGTTGTGAAACCATTACCACTATTTCCAAAACTTTTTCACCACCCCAAACAGAAACTCTGTACTTTAGGGACTTATTTTGTAATTGGTTGTCTCAGAACTTTTTCTGGTTTAAAGAAATGCAGAGTTCTAAACCTTGGTTTTTTAAGTTTCAACATAGGCCATATATTAGGGTTGATTCTGCTAGGTATGTGTCTCTTGTTCATCAATTTCCTTTCATCCTTCCTAATGTTGCATGCCCATCCAAGTAGAGGAGGGAGGGGTATTGTTCTGTCAAGGGTATACAGGGAACTCTGTTCCCCTGCTGAAATCTCCAAATCAACTCTATTTGTAGGAAAACATGGGTAGTCTTACTAATTTAATGTATTTTAAAATTAAAAAGCAATATTATATTCTTGACAGTTTGGAAAAAACTTAAGAACTTGTCATCACTTTGAACACAAAAACAATTACTATTTTTCCATATTTCTTTTCAGGCTTTTTTTACATACATGTTTTTTCTTTTGTTTTGAGGAAGATTGGCCCTGAGCTAAAGTCAGTTGCCAGTCTTCCTCTCTCTTTGTTTTTCCTCTCCAAAGCCGCAGTACATAGTTGTATATCCTAGTTGTAGGTCATTTTAGTTCCTCTATGTGGGATGCCTCCACAGCATGGCTTAGATGAGCTGTGTGCAGATCCGTACCCAGGTTCCAGACTGGTTAGAAGCAGAGCGTCTGAACTTAACTGCTTGGCCACGGGGCCCGCCCCCTCACATCCATGTTTTTGACGTAGTTGATAATTATGAATCTAACTATATACATGTAATTTATTTTTTCATCTAATGTGTCACTTATACAATTTTTCATTTTGCTGAATAGTCTTCATAATAACAGGCCCAGGAATGCTTGTAGCTTAACCTTATATAACCATACTACTTTCTTTGACATTTAGCTTGTCAAAATTTATAACTATTATAAATGAACATCTTCAGACATCTTCTTTCTAGTTTAACCCCTTCAATTTATTCACATGAGAGAGAGACAAACACAATGCTCACATTTATTTTGTTGTGGGCCATGGCTTCCGAATTTTCCGTGAAAATTTGGTATGATCAGTGGTGGTGTGTTTTTGTATTTATGCTAAACATCAGGTGGGGATGACAAACGTTTGATTTGATTACAGGTTGTGAAAATCTTAGAGAAGCATGACCCCTTGAAGAACACCCAGGCGAAATATGGATCCATCCCTCCAGATGAAGCCAGTGCTGTGCAGAATTATGTAGAACACATGCTCTTCTTGTTGATTGAAGAACAAGCCAAGGATGCTGCAATGGGGCCAATTCTGGAATTTGTGGTCTCTGAGAACATCATGGAGAAACTCTTCCTTTGGAGCTTGAGGCGGGAATTTACTGATGAGACTAAAATTGAGCAGCTAAAGATGTATGAGATGTTGGTCACCCAGTCTCACCAGCCTCTGCTACACCACAAGCCCATTCTGAAGCCCCTGATGATGTTGCTTAGCTCTTGTTCTGGAACAGCTACCCCCGCTGTGGAGGGGAAGCTGGTTGTCCTGCTCAGTCAGCTCTGTTCCATCCTTGCCAAAGATCCATCCATTCTGGAACTCTTCTTCCACACCAGTGAAGACCAAGGTGCTGCCAACTTCCTCATCTTCTCCCTTCTAATTCCCTTCATTCACCGAGAGGGGGCCGTAGGTCAGCAGGCCCGGGATGCTTTACTTTTCATCATGTCTCTCTCTGCTGAGAACAGCATGGTGGCCCATCACATCGTGGAGAACACCTACTTTTGTCCAGTAAGTTCCTCTCGTTGACATGTTTTCCACCCACTTCTCTTTCCTCTCCTGTGCTAATGATAAATCCTTTTTTATTCCTTTCTTTTCAGCAAGTTGTACTTGGCATCTTCTATGGCAAGATGTTTAGAGGAAATCTTTTGGAGGGAGCAGAGGAATCTAAGTTGAGATGCTATTTGGCTGAGCAGTGTCCTCTCAAAATAAGCCAACAGGGGAAACTATATGTGTTACGATTTCTTGGTTCATTTCTGTTGGGTTAGGAACTATTTTAGTTTTTTATAAGAGCATACCCTGCACCATTGGTAAAACCTGCTCTTTCTATATTCTTACCTTTTCAGGTTGTTTTTGCACCAGTGATTCATGGCATGTGGCGAGCTGCCTCACAACTGATTTCATAAGTTAATTTGTTTCTCAGCAAGATAATGATCCTAATTGTAGATACAAAGCACTGAATTTATTTTAAAAATACATATTTACAGTTTGAGGTAGCAAGAAATACTCTACACTGTGTAGTTTCTTAATCATTAGTATGGTGAGAAATGAAGTGTAAGGTCCTTTGCATGTGTTGGAGTGGCCTGGCCCAATCACAGTTCCAGAAAATAACGGGAGCTGTCTGGGACTCTTCAGATGCCTTAGGGCTCTGATTATTTTTTGGTGTTAGTGTTGTCTTTGGAAGGGGGGTTTAGATGACAGATTTATGTCTTCTTCTGGTTTGTCAGATATGTTGAGCAACAGCTAAAAAATTTTTATTTTCCCAACTCACTGAAAATTTCCGATTTTTTTCCATTGTTGTTTTTACCAATCACCTCGTTATATTTCTTTATAAACTATATATGCCTGATTCTGCTGGAATAGTGTGTAAGACCTTTAGTGAGTTTTATTGGAATAGGCCAAGCAAGTTGCCATAAGTAGATTAGCTTCATTGTTAATGAACACTATATGGGTAGTTCTTGACCAGGGGCAAGGGCATTTAGAAATGTATGTGGAATGTGTTTGGTTGTCACAGGGACATGGGGTGGCCAGGGACCAGCTGGCCTTCAGTGTACAGGGGCTAGGGATGCTTAATGTCCAGTAGTTTGTGGAATGGTCTTGCACAGTAAAGAATTGACCTGCCCCAAATGCTAATAGCAACCCTGGTGAGTAATATACTGTATTTTACTTTGTTAAAGGTTCAAAAGCAGTAATCTTCTTTATACTACTAAATTCCTATTTTTACTAATAAACCAGGGTCACTTAGTGTCTGATGAATATTTATTTCAGGGCAAACAAATGAGTGAAAATTAAAAAAAATAAAATTTCAATTAAGAAACTCAGAGTGCCATGTGTCTCTTCTTTTCTGGTTCTGACCAATGGAATAAGAGATTGGACAAAGATTCGATAGTCAAATGGGAAGTGAAATTCCATTCATTTGTGCTGACGTTAAATCTCCCTTCCTTATCTCCTTCGATAGTGCAGTTCCTTAACAACTCTTTTTAAAGAATATATCTTAAGCAAAAATGGGACTTCTTATGCTGAATCTAAGCATCTTTGGAATATATTGCTTTATTAGTTTTCTGTTTCTGCTGTAACAAATTACCGAAAACTAATGGCTTTAAACAACACAAATTTATTATCTTACAGTAGTAATATCTTACTGTAGGTTAGAAGTCCAGCAGGTCTCACTGAGCTAAAATCAAGGTGTTTTGAATTTATTCAAGACAGGGCAGTGCCCCTTTCTGAGGCTCTCATGGTGAGTCTGTTTTCTTGCCTTTTCCAGCTTCTAGAGGCCACCCACATTCCTTGGCTCATGGCCCCTTTCCTCCGTTTTCACAAACAGCAGTATTGCATGTCCCTGACCATTCTTCTGTAGTCAGGCCTTCCTCTGACTGTCCTCTTCTTTCTGCCTCTTCCACTTTTAAAGACGCTTGTGATTACATTGGGATTACCTGAATCATCCGGGATAATCTTCCTATTTAAAGATCAGCTGATTAACAACCTTAATTCCCTTTTGCCGTGTAACCTAATATATTCACTGGTTTAGGGATTAGGATGTAGACAGCTTTGGTGGAAGGGACACACATGCGTGCGCACACACACACACACACATACATTATTCTGCCTTCCACAATTGCTGTATCCAGTTTGGAGAGCTCTTAAAGAAATTTGAGCAGGAACACAGCATAATCAGAATTCTTTTAGGAGTTTAATGTGACTCTGTAAGGTGGATGAGTTTGGGAGATGCTGAGGAAGTAGGGAGACACATTAGAGTCTAGAAACAAGAGTGGTAGGAATGAGAATGAAAAGGAGGAGCTGGATATGTGCAATGTTATGGAGGTAGAAGCTTATTAAAAAATAAATAGCATAGTGAGGGAGCTCTACAAAGGTTTGAGTTTGGGCTTATTTGAATTGTTTTGGGTAGCTCTGCTGTTAAAGAAGAAATGCAAATATTGAAACAAATCATCAGAATATTCAGATGTGGTTCACCATATCAGTATGCAAAAGGCAATTTAAAAAAGATATCATTTATAAAAAGCAAAAGAATCCTAAAGTGTCTTGAATAAATCTAACAAATACATGAAAGCCTTTACAGAGAAAATTATAAAACTTTATTGAAGGGCATAAAAGAAGATCTAAATAAATGGGAAGTTCTATACTTTGTAGATATTATATAGATGACACTTTCCTGCAAATCAATCTATAAAGTTAATGTAATTTATGTTTTACAACTTTTTATTATAAAAATACAGAAAACTTGGAAGAATACTGAAATGAACACCATATACACACCACTTAAATTCGAAACTGTTAATATTTTACCATACTTTGGTGTTATTTGTCATCTATGCTTGTTTTTTGCTGTACCATTTGAGATTAAGTTATAGACATTTGAAATTAAGTTACAGACATCAGATACTTTAGTATCTCCAAAGTAAGGACACTCTCCTACATAACCACAATACCATTATTATACCTAAGAAAATTATTCAGTTATTCTATATTATGATCTAATATCTGGGTCCCCAATTATGCCCCAAATGACTTTTCTAGATTTTTTTTTCCAAACTAGAGTCCAATACAAGGTACATTTCTGATTGTCGTGTCTCTTTAGTCCCTATTAATCTGTACAGAGCCTGCCACTCTTTCCCTGTGACACTGACTTTTTAAGAGATCAACCATTGTCTTGTAGAACACGCCACATTCTGGGTTTGTTTCTTTTCTAGTTTGACTTGTCCCCATCCCTTGTATTTCCTTCAAATTGGAAGTTATGTATAAGTGCATGATTAAATTCAGGTTAAATAAATTTGGCAAGAATACCTTACAGGTGGTGTTGTACACTTCCTGTTGCGTTACATCAAGAGGCGTGTGTTAGGTTGTCCCACTGCTGGTGATGCTGCGCTTGATCACTTGTTTGGTTAAGGTGGTGACCACTAGATCTCTCTGTTGCAAAGGTAAAATTCCCCCTTTGTAATTGTAAGGTGTAATTTGTGAGGTGTTAATGTGACTTAAATCAAAATCCCAGTAGGGCCTTTCGTGGGACTTGACAAATTGATGCTAACAGTCATATAAAAGTGTGTAAAAGGCCAGGAATAGCTGAGATAATTATGAATAATGGTAACAATAATATATTTGTAGCGAGCTCACTATATGCCAGACACTGTTCTTAGTGCTTTACGTGTGTTAATTTATTTAATCCTCACAACTGTAGATACTGGTGTTATTCTCTTTTTATAGATGAAGAAATTGAGGCACAATGACATTAAGTAAATTTATACAAGGCCACATGGCTGGTAAGAGAGAGAGTCAGAATTTGATCCTGGGCAGTCTGACTCAAGGTCCCATGTGCTTAAACACTACCTTGTACATAAGTAATAAAATATCAAGACTTCCTATAAAGCCCCAACCATAAAGAAAAGACCAGAATTAAGAACAAAAACACAGATTGGGAGAAATTATTTGCAACACACATATATACAGATAATTGGTACCCAAAAATATTTGTAATGCTACAAATGAATAAGAAAACAATGAAAAAATGTATTAGAAAAATGGGCAGAGATTATGAACAGACAATTCCTAGATCACACACAAAGTCACTAAACATATGAAAATATGCTCATCTTCCCTAGCATCAGGGAAATGCAAATCGAACCCACAATGAGACACCAGATAATGCTCATCAGAGTGGCTAACCATTAGACATCTGATAATGCCAAGTGTTAGCAAGTGTTTGGAAAAACAGGAACTCTTGAGAATATAAATTGGTATAATAACTCAGTAAAGTATTATGGCAATATTTAATAAAATTGAATATTTGCATATCATCCGATCCTGGATCTTCACTTCTAGGTATCTGCCCTAGGGAAATCTGGCACATGTTGACAGGGATACAGGCACAAAGATATTCAATGGAACAGTGATTTGAGGAAGAGAGAAATAGAAATATACTAAGGGAAAGATAAACTGGTTTATTCTCTATCAGTGGAATACTACTCAGCATTCAAAATGCATAAATCACATTTTGTAACTATATCTGCATGTGTGAATACCAATAAAAACATGTATACATGTAGTATATTAGTATTTACATAAAGTTTTAAGGCACAAAATCTTAGTGTTAGCTGTTGTTTGGATACATATGTGTACAGTAAAAGTACAAAAACAAACACAGGAATAATATGTAGTAAGTTTAAGACTGTAGTTACACTTGAAATGAAGGAAGGAGAAGAGTTGGTGATGGGAGTGGAGTAGGGTTTAGCTCTATTTGTAATGCTTTATTTTTTCAAAAAATAGTGCTCTGAAGAAATTATGGCGAAACATTAAAATCTGTTCAGTCTTGGGGATGGTATTCTATTCTGTTTTATATGTTTATAATATTTCATACTTAAAAATTTAGGTATATTAGACCTAGAATGGAGCTGTTTTTAATGTTTAGATTTCCATTTATTATGTTATAAGCAGATTTCACTGAGATTGTTGCTTTATAAAAACATGTTTTAAAACACTGTACAGTTCATTAAAATTGGAGGAAAAACATCTCCAGCTGATCTTATTTGCTAGAATGGAACACAGAGCTTCGTTGTGTTAAGTTGCCCCTCAGGATAGATCCCATAATCTCATTTAGACCCAGTTTTCTATAATTACATCTGCCAACATAATTAAAAAGAAAAAAGTCCTCTTTTTGTTGAAGATAAAAGCATACTCTATTAACCATCTGGCTAAGGACCACAATTGACAAAAAGCTTTCTCTAATTAGTATGATTGTCAAAGTATGTTAGCATCAGACTTTGGGAAGAGTAATGACTCTTTTAGGAAGATGTACCACTTTGGGAACTTTTGTTGTAGTCGATAGGAAGAGCTTGCTGGTTCCGCTGCCTCTTATCTCAGGATGTGCTTTCCCAAGAAAAGAAGGAGAATGAGAGTACTCTCGGCAACAGTTTAGTGCTAGTGGATGACTGGGGACTCTGTATGACCCTATCACTTCTTTTGTTTTTTTTTTTTAACCAAATATTGATGATTACACCCTTGCCACCCGTTATATATTGGCAAAATTGTAGAAAACAGCTCATACATGAATCAAGAAATGCAAGTTGAAATAAGCAATCTTTAGGTACGTAGCCACAGATAGAAAGTTATTTATCCCATATCCAAAATTTATGAAGTTTTTTATTTTGGCAAGTTGTGTCAAATGGTCCCCACCAGCTGTTTTGCTGCTAGCTTCAGACTAAAGCCATCTGCTAAAAATCGTTTTGTTTTTGCTAAAATTAACCGGGTACCATTAGCTGTTTAAAGTTGAAGACAGACCTTCCCTCACTGTGCATGTCATCTTTCTTCCCTCCGTTGGAAACATTGCTGTGTGTAAACCATGATGCTTATCTCTTTATGTGCATTATTTTCTTTGATTCTTGCAATAACTTACTGAGGAAACTGAACCTTAGAGGACTTTAATAAGTGCCTGTAAATGGCAGAGTCTTGTTCAGAACCACGTTGATCTAATACTAAAATCCGTGGTCTCGACAACTACCCTGCTATTCTGCTGTCAGGGAAGTGGATTGCTTTTCACATGTCTGTTGTTATCCTCAATGGTTTTATATGGTGATTAATTTCTTTTAAGGAGACTCTTGAGAGACGATAAATTAAAAATACTGGGTTAATACTTAATGTGTTAGGAATAAATATAATGTTTTACAATTACCTTTTTTGTGGTCAGGATCAATAAAAGGCTAAAATAGTGGATGGGCATTTTATTTTTAATTAGCTCTTGATGTCTATATATTTTTTTTAATTTTTAAGTTCGAAATGAAATTTGAAAGTAAATAGATTGTGCCATTGAAGTCTTGGAAGGATTATCTACAAGTCTGTTGTTGCCTCTCCTTTTCCCTTGCCCTGTTCCCGCAGCACCCTCTGTATCCCTTTGTGTAACTGTCGTCTTTCTTGTATTTATTAGTTTATCGTCTGTCTTCTCCGTCTCACCTGGTCTGACTTGTTCACTATACTTTCCCCAGCACCAAGCTTACGTAGTGCCTGGCCCACAGTCAGTGTTCTAGAAATATATGTGGATTAGGTGAATGAATCTGAACTCTGAGCAAAGTCTTGGAAAGGAGGGTATAAATATTTAGCAGTAAAGATTTGGAATCTTGTTCTTAAGAGTATGTGTACTCTTTATTCTGCAGAATGTTTTCTTCCATGTCTCTTTGCCACTCTGAAGAAGATAGAGACAGTCTCTAGTTCCCCTTCCAGGGGCAGGAACATGGCAGGACTGCCTGTCCAGCTACCACACTGCACCGTCCTTCCGTACAGGCAGGCTTCTGTGTGCGTCTCAGCCATGCCTTTTTCAGAATACTCTTTTAAAAAAGTGAATATTAGGTATGTGTTATTTTTAATTACTGTCACCAATGTATGTAATTTGAAAATTAATGTTGCTGTAATTATATTGATATACGGAATAGTTATTCCCAGCTTTTTAGTCAGACAAATTAAGCCTGTCTTTATGAATTCATCTTCAAAGGCTCAAAGTGGTTAAGGCATCAGGAGTATGCAGAATTAAAGCCTTTGTTCTGTGGTTAATTTAGCATGAGTTAGCAAATGTAATTGATTTAAAAAATGTGGCATCAAGATTAGATTTCTCTTAAAGGAGAACTTTTGGTCTCTGTTCTTTCTGGCTAGAGGTTTCTAATTTATAACAGGCAACTCACCCTGGTCACATTCAAAACTGGAATTGAAGTGATTTGTTTGGATGTGTTGACAAGGAATTAAATACTTTAAATAGGGGACATTCTCCTTTGGGACCACAGATGCCCTGAGTTTGAAAAAGGGATAAACGCACTATCCAGTTCATTGTTGTATTTCCTGTACTTAACATAGTACCTGGCCTGAAAGGTGCTCAGTAATTTTTTTTTAATGAGTGAGTGAATGAATGAGTCACTAGGAAACAGAACAGAGAAATGTATATAATCTTTTGATTTCTCCAATATGGAAATGGTTCATCTGTTTCTCTCACTGCCCTTCCTACTCCATTGTGGGCTCCTATTCCTTTTTACCTGCCGCCCCCACTCCCTCTCATGGCGGCATCTGGTTTTTCTGTGCTAAGACCTCCAGGTTCTCAGTCCCCAGGCCTGTACTTTATTGCTGAGCTGGATGTGTTACTCCTAGGAAGTACTGCTAGCATCTGATACTCAACATACCTGACTGGACAAATCATCCACACCTCCAGTGGGGACTGGAGTGGACAAATCAGACCGGGTGAGATGGAGAAGACAGCCAATAAACTAATAAATCCAAGAAAGACAGTTGCTACACAAAGGGATACAGAGGGTGCTGTGGGAACAGGACACAAGAAAAGGAAAGGCAACAATGAGTTTGTAGATGATTTTTCCAAGTTCAACATACCTGAATCCATACCTGCTTCTGACTTTCTGTTTCTGATGCTGGGCACTAGGGATTATTTTGTCGTATCTCATCTGTCTAAACTCCCTTCCCTCTCTCTCTGGTTTGGATGGCTTGAGGTACCATCTACATATGGAGGGCTCCAGAGCTCCATCTCTAGTCCAGATCCGTCTGCTAAGCATTAGACCCACACAGCTGTCTCCTGGGCCGTCCACTGGGATGTCCCTCATGCTCTTTATTCTGGCCTGCAGAACCCTGCAGGATCTGACTCTTGCTTACCTTGCTAGCCTGTTTCTACCTGTAATTCTATGCTCCAATAATACTGTACTTCTCTTTATTCCTAGAACATGCCATCTTTTCTTTCTCCTTTGAGCTTTTGTACATCCTCTGCTTGGAATAGTCTTCCTTCCAACACTCTTTTTTTTTTTTTGGCTAACTTCTATTTATTCTTCAGCAGCTTGAGCATCACTTCTTCTGAGAACATTTCCTGCTCTCAACGCCCTAAGTCTGGGTTATGGGCCTTTTGTATATTCACAGCACCGCATATTTTCTTTTATGTATTCTGAGCATTTATTACACTATTTATAATTGCTTGTTCATGTCTTATTAGACTTTGAGATCAATGAATACTTTGCTATTTCTGTTCTGGGCCTACCTCACAATTGAATGTTTCCATGCCTTTTGAGTGCCTTATTACCTCAGGCTTTACCCTAGAGCAATGGCCTTTTATAGATCACTTCCTTGTTTCTCTTCTGTGCCATTCCTGTCCGTCCATCCTTTGCACATGTGCCAGATCCGCATCTCTAAGGTGCCATTTGGCTAGCATCACTTCCCAGTTGGGAGGCCTCTACTACTGTGAAATTCATTGTTTGCCTTGGTCTTATACTCCACAAGATAAAATCAACAGGCACTCAGCATAAGTGTGTTCCTCTTCTGCATTTCTGTCTCTGTTAAAGCATCACCATTTTCTTAGTGACCAAACTGGATAACTTGACAGTTTTAAGTTCTCAGTCACCCTCACTTACTAAGCCCAAACACTGTCAGTTTCATTTTAGGAACAGAGCGCTGAGGGAGGAAGTGATCCCCTTGAGTTTTGGATTAATACTGGATTGAGAGATGTCATAGTTAGGTCATCCTCACATCCTCCTTACATGGGATACTCAAATTTATTTCTTCCTCTTTTCCTACTGCTATGCTTCAGTTCAGATCCACTTTAGCTCTGTTTGACCTGTTGTTGTCACATCTGACTGACCCCTGACCCCCAGTTCTTTCTTCTTGCTATAATTTGTGAAAATCAGACTAAAGTGCTTTCTAAATTTGCACGTGTTCAGGGCTTCCTCCCATTGACTGGGGTATGTGCCTTCTCTGTATTTGTGCTCAACGTATTGTACTATAACACATTGTTTATGAGTTTGCCCCTCTCCTGAACACCTTGAGGGCAGGAATCATATTTTCTTCATCTTTGCGTGTGTCTCCCTCGCTCCTCACACTGTCAGCCCAGCATATACCTGGCACATAAGAGATAAGAAATCCATATCAACCATGTATGCATTAGCCAAGTACCACTGGTACTGCTGTGCCCTCTGCTGGAGTTGTCCTTCCCTGCTACCTCCACCTGTGGACTCCCTCCCAGCTAGCTGATATCCTCTAATTCTTTAATATCTTGCTACTTAAAGTGCAGTCTTTGGACCAGCAGCGTTGGCATCACCGGGGAATTGTAGGTTGCAGGTTAAGAACTTTGGGAAAGACTTTATTACATTTTTATTTCTGAACACAGGTACTTGCAACTGGGCTCAGTGGTCTCTACTCGTCTCTGCCTACAAAGCTAGAAGAGAAAGGAGAGGAATGGCACTGCCTTCTGAAAGATGATTGGCTCCTCCTCCCTTCTCTCGTCCAGTTCATGAACTCGCTGGAGTTTTGCAATGCTGTCATACAGGTACTGGGGCACAATAAAGGAACTCTTTGTTACAGTCCATTCAGAATACAAGCATTGTAAAGGATTAGTTTATAAACATGTCTCTCTTTTTTTTTTCTTGAGGAGGAAGATTTGCCCTGAGCTAACATCTGTTGCCAATCTTCCTCTTTTTGCTTGAGAAAGATTCACCCTGAGCTAACATCTGTGCCAGTCTTCCTCTATTTTGTATATGGATCACTGCAACAGCATGGCCGCTGATAAGTGGTTATAGGTCCGCACCTGGGAACTGAACCCAGGCCGCCAAAGCAGAGTGTGCCGAGCTTAACTACTAGGCCATGGGGCCTGCCCCAAAACATTTCTTTTTTAATGGTAGTAAATGTTTATGGAATATTGATGCTTTACTTTAAGTATACTGAATGTCCTTGAAGAGCAAAAATTTAGTTTATAGGTTTCTGGGAAGTTTTAATTGAGAAAAAAATGAATAGATTTTCTTTCTCTTCCTTATAAAAAGTGTTAATTCTGTTTTGATTATCCACTTAACCATCAAAAATCAGTTCAATGCCTGACTCATTAAATAGATATTTTTAGGCTTCTAAATACTCCAAATTATACCACTTTTACTTCAAGGTCTTTTTGGGAGTCTACAAAGGAAAACACTTTATTTTGCTTAATGGTGCATACTACATAAAGAATATTGTTATCCCAATTGAATTTAGGAGAAGTTAAGCATCTTCTTAGCAACACAAATTAAATTTGCTTTGAAATTGGCCTGCTTCAGGGAAAAAAACAACCACTGAACTCTGTTATATTTGGCTTCTTGATTAGATTTTTACCTTCAGATTTCTTGTTACTGTTTTCAATAAAAATCAGATTTTATATATATTTAAGGATGTAGTAGGTTTTCGTCAAAAAAATGTTTTATTTCTATACAGCATGAATATTACCTTAATGTTGGATTTATTAAGAAATCAAATTTTCTTTATGGTGATTGTAAGGAGAAAAATGTTAGTTATAATCTGTTTATCTACCAAATAAAGAAATAGCTTCTGGAAGAAAATGCAAGTAAATTGCTTTAGTTCCCATCTCATTTTTATTGCTAAGTCAAAGGAAGTTTTATTTATATATAAGATAAATGGATTACATCGTAAGTTATTTTTTCCTTTAATATTGTAGTCCATCAACAATTTCTTGCAGAAATGTGTGGAAGTAAAAAAGACGAAACTATTAGTTCCTCCCCAAATGTATACAGAGAGACAGATTATCAGTAATTTAAAGAGGTAGCCTCACTTCCCTAGAAATTGTTTTTTACTTTATTGTTTGACTTTATTATTTATTTTTTTTTTTAAAGAAAGGGAAGCAAAGCTAACAGGCATGGTTAAGAACAAGGAAATCTTATATTTCATTCTTTATTTTGAAGTTGAGGCCATATACTTTTAAGACTTTTTTTGTTTGGGAGTACTACTGAAAAGATTACTTACCAAAGATATTAGTAAAGGGTTTTCCATGCTAAATATATTTTGAAAATCAAATATAGGAAGTGTTGTACCTCTGATAATGTTTTCCACTTTTGAACAGTGTCTATTGTTTAGGAAGAGGTTTTCTAAATGCCTTCCTCCCCAATATAAATGATTATTGGAAAATGCATCTTCAAAATGAGAAAATTCTTTCTGCTAGCAAAATAACTGTATTTAATTGTCCATTTGACAGTTATATTCTTTTTTTAAATTAGTCATAAGTTGAGATGGAACATAGATGAAATTATAGGGTGAAAATTATATTTTCCAGTTAATTTTAATTCATGAGTCCTTATATATATTCAGTCTATTTATTGTCTGTTTTTTCAAATAGAAACTGAAAATTACCAGCTTTTGTTTATACTGGAATAAACCATGTGAAAAAATTACGTGGTGCTTTGAAGCCTAAATTATTCTTTATCCCTGGAATAAATGACCAAAAATTTGGATTTTGTTTTTGAATTCAGGATGTACACAGAAATGTTTGATTTTAAGAAGACCTAAAGATTGAACTCTTTGTCTTTTTCCTCACTACCTGCTTTTCTCTTAGGTGGCTCACCCCTTGATTCGTAATCAGCTTGTCAATTACATTTACAATGGATTCTTGGTACCAGTCTTGGCTCCTGCTCTCCATAAGGTCAGTGTTTGGCTGATGTAATTTTTTATCTGTTCGTAGTACAACTGATGGAAACTGAGGAAGGTGAACACGGTATAATTCACTTAATGGGGACGTTAGTGTTATTTTTCTTCTCATTCCATTCACATTTTTGAGCAATATCAAACACAGGTCTTGATAGTGGTGACAGCTTAAGTTTGAAGGGATTCATTTGGTGTCATAGAATATGGCATTGTGAATGTCAAGTCAGATAGTCTAAACGAGGACTGGCAAACAGACTCTGACTCTCATGCCTACTTCAGTTCATGGACAGTGGCTACTTGAAACTCTCTTTTAAGCTGTCCTCGGAGGCCAAGTCTGTCATAGAGAGTGCAAGGCTTCCTGTGGATGTGGAGAGGGCAGTGGTAGCACAAGTGTCATGGATTTGCCATCTCCTTAATTGGACATAATTTTTTATTATAACAATTTTGTGACAGCAAAAATTAAAGTGAAGTCAAGTTAAGGTCCCATCAAAGGTTGACTGTCTAATTAGCACCACTCGGAATTCCTTATGACACTCTCATTTTGTATAATGAATCAACTAATATCTTTTACATTGTCAGCTGTCAGGAGACACCCATGGACCCAGAATTCTAATTTTAAGGAGTTTTTTCTTCACTAAGTAAAGAGACATATACAGTACTTAATTCTGATGATCTTTGTCAAGCTATTGGAAGTGCCAACCCTGGTAGGGAGAGAAGAAAGGAACAACTTTTCACCTGCTTTTTGATGGACTGCCCACTTTTCTACATCTGGAAGTCCCATTTCCATGGCCTCTCATTTTACAGAATCTAAGAATACCAGATTATGGCACCATTGAAGACTGGCTTTACAGGCTGATGGGGTTCCTAGCTTAGAGCAGCAGGTCCTGATCTTTTAACCTTTAGTGCCTGTTGAGCATAGTGGCACTATGTTCCAAAACCAACGGGGTACTTGGTCTGACCAGGATTTTCGTGTTACTTCTAGGTTCAAAGGGTAATTTTGGGTATGGTTTAAACATCAATATATTGAGATTTACAGGTTATTTTAGTAGTTTATGGGCACAAAAGGACCATGTCTTTAAAATTAAGTCCGTCTTGGACAATATGGGACACGTCTTTGGAAAATACAAACCTAGTATTTGTTTCCAGGTTGTCCTTCTGTTAGTATCTGGCCTTCTGGAGGTGAGCTGGACGTCTTGTATGGAAGGTCTCTAAGCCTCTGCATGGAGAAATCTTCTTCTGTGGAGGAATACAACAGTGCTATTGAAATTCTCTGGCAGTAGTTATCCATCTACTCTCTCACACACTTAAGCTTTCTTCCTCATTTATTCCCATGCTTTTCCTCATTGATCAGTTGATATAAAATAATTTCCCAAGTCATTATTGTGATAGTGATAATTATTATTTGTTCAGGATATTTTATGTTATTATAATTGGCATGCTTTAATATTACAAATATTAATGATAACTCTGTTCATAACTGAGGATGAGATCCGCCTCAGAGAGCTGTTCTGAGGATCTCACTGGTCACTCTGTACTTCTCTGTCATAGCACTTACGTCAAGTGGAATCAAGTCATTAAATGTGCAATAACCTGTTTAATGTCTGTTTCCAGACTGGCATGCCTGCTTCTTGGGGCTGGGGCTCACACCTGTTTTTTTACTTGGGTACCTCCAGTGCCAAGCACAGTACCTTAGACTTAGGAGGTTGAATAAACAGCACACAAATGGAATGATGTTTGTTGAAGTACCAAACAGAGCGTTGGCCCTTAGTACATTCCCAGACAGTAGTTCACAGAGAATGAGACTATCACTTTACATATGTTAACTGATATTATTCTCAGTTATGCCTGTAATTAAAACATGAGGTTTAAAAAATCATGAAGTTATTAATACATGCTTATTGTGAAAAAAAAATACGGTCAATACTGAATATATAGAATGCAAAGTGAGCCTTACTATATTAGATTTGAATTTCCAGTCCCTAATGAAGATTCCTTAACTTTTAGCCATTGCAGGCCATTTCTCCTAGGGTTATTTAGCGACTAGGGAGAATATTTCCTCAATTAATTTTTCTCCCTGCTTTCCATCTTTTTTTGTGTGTTTGTGTTTTTTATCATGTAGAATTGAAAGGTTTAGGAAGGGGGCAGGAAAAGGGGGAAGGTAGATAGTCTTTTGGCTCTTGGCTCCCGAAGAAGTTGATGAAGGAAATAGCCTTTCGTGAGTGGCAGGATAGGTGCTCAGAGGCAGATGAGGAAAGAATCCAGAATTAGGTGTTTCTTGAGGAGTTCCTAGTGGGACCAGTCACATCCTATATCCTGTATCCTCTCCCATGATGTGGGAAGGGATATCTGGAAGTCTCAGGTCTACTGTAGGGGTTCCTTTCCCTGTTTTCATATTCTGTGTCCCTTGCCTTGACAAAGGAACCTGATTTAGTATCCTAAATAAATTTATTCTGCGCACCATCTCAGCCCCCCAATTTATGCATAATATTTTAGTTACCTGCCATCAATGTAGGCAGTTTGCAGAGGTGAACTTATTCTCTCATAAATAATATAAATAAATTCATACTTAAAAAATTTTCCCACATCACAATCAATACTCATAAACAATATTTCCACAGCATTTCTTAACCGGAGATGAAGTTATTACAAAGAATTGTGGGTAATAAAAAGTGGGGAGTGGGGGTGCTTGGCCAGTGAAAATGGTCTCCACCTTTCCTCTCCCTACTCTGTATATGTATAATATCATGCTGCTGTTGCAAGTTGTTCTGCTCTGTGCTTTCTTCATCCAGCACTGTGGGATGGCCATTTATTCTTCTGTGTTAATACAAGAATGTCTGTTTTTTTAAAAAGGCTGCATAGTTTTCTGTAGTGTGGATATACAGGTTCCCAATCCCTTATCCACAACTCAAAAATTCAAAAAGCTCTGAATACTGAAATTTTTTTAATAATTTGTATAGTGGCACAACCTAATCTTTGCTAAACTCATTTGGTGGCAAATCCATGCCTGAATTGTCTTGAGGCTACTGGTTTTTATCCCAGTTGTGTTAATATTTGTATGTTTTGTGGAAGAAACGTTAGTGTATTTGATTATAGGGTGCTGCCCCAGACATGCTTGGTTATGTCAAATATGGAAGATATACATGTTACTTTTCTAAAATATGATGTTTTAATTCCAAAATACACATGGTCTCCAGGGTTTTGGATGAAGTATTGGAAAACTATTTTGGACATTTGGGAAAGGATAAATTTTGGAGAGAGGTTAAAATCATACTTTGTAAAAGTCATTAAGGAAAATGATACTAGATTAATATAGGCCATTTAGGAATTAGATCTAGCCATAGATATGGACATCACGTTGTACAAAAATGGTTAATTATGACTTTAGATTAATGGGACAGCTCTTACCCAGCAAGAGCTAATTTTGTTGTCTCTGAATGTTTAATTTATCAAAGCTAAATTTTCACGGCTGAATCTTCATCGGTATGGTTGTATTAGTCTGGGTTCTGAGAGAAGCGGGTGCCAAGATAGGATTAAAAGTGCAAGGATTTTATTAAGGGAAATGCTTGTGAGAGAGAAAATAAGGAGCAGGGTGGGGAAGCGGGGAGAGTTGTCAGATTGCAGTGTAAATCTGACCCAAGTGAAGGAGAGAGGGACAGGTTGGCTGGGAGTGTCCTAGACTGCTGTGCCATCTAAGAAAGGTCATTGGAGGAAGCCTGTGTTTCCCAGGCACGGGTCTGCCTTAGTATCCATGCATTCGGTCGTTGGCTGGGAGCAGCCTGTGGGAGTGTGACAAAGATTGCAGCAGGAGCCCTTGGTCAGTTACACTCCCTGTAGTTGGAGGTCTAAGAGGTGCTTTCCCATGGTTCCATACGGTTGACTGATTTCCATGGTACTCCTGGCTCTTGATGTAAAAAAGATGGACATATATATTTGCTTAATTTACAGACCTCCTTCCTTGTGTGCAGAATATTCAGGAGTTCAAATGGTCCCCTTTTGCATGGAGTCGTTTTGGTCAGGATTAGCTTGACAAAGGAACTTTGTCTTAGTCCTGTGATGATGCTGCAGTCACAGACAACACCAGAATCTCCCAGGCTGAAACAACAAATGTTTATTGTTTCTCATACCCCACGTCTATTTTGGAGTGTGGGGTGAGCAGTTTATAGGAAGCTTTTCTCCATGTTATCCTCACTCAGGGACCTAAGTTGATAGAACTTTCACCATCTGGAACTGATATAACTGGTCATAATGTCAGGGGGAAGAGAACATAGTGCATGGCCCACTGAGTCTTGAAGCTCTTGTCTGGAAATGACACGTCATTTCTGTTCATATTTCATTGTCTAAAGCAAAGCAAGTCACCAGGCCACATCTGACCTCAGAGGGAAGTGCAGTTATGCCATTTCCCCAGAAGAAGAGAAGTCTAGAATGTGATTTTGTCAGTCAGGGCCCCAGAAGGAACTGATGGTACTCAAATTGGGTAGTGAGAGGACAAGAGTGTGGTGTTTCAATGATCTGTTGCTATGTAATGAACTACTCTCTAACTTAGTGACTTAAAACAACCATTTATTATTGATATAAAGCAGAACTCTTTGGTTTAGGAGTTCAGGCAGGGCACAGTGGGGACGGCTCGTCTCTGCTCTATGACGTCTGGGACCTCAGCTAGGATGAGTACAGTGACTGGGGCCTGAATAGCTTGGAGCTGACTGGATTGATGGGTCTCTCTCTCTCTCTCTTTCCCTCCTTCCACACAGTCTCTCCACAGGGTTAGCTTGGGCTTTCTCACAACATGGCAGCCTCAGGTAATTGGACTTACTATGTGTTGGTTCAGGGCTCCAAGAGACAGAAAGTAGAATTCGCCAGTCTGGAAATTGAAACAGTGTCACTTCTATCATAGTTTGCTATTCCTAATAGTCACAGAGCCCACCCTCTTTTGAGGACAGAAGACATAAACCCCACTTGTTGATGGTAGGAGTGCTAAAGAATTTTTGGGCATATTCTAGGCAGGTTTACCATGGTTACCACCTCTAGGATTGAATATGTGTGTAAAGGTTTAAAGAGCTATAGGGAGAGGGCCACCTGATTAAAAACTGTGAACTTCAGTCGTAGATCACAAGCAAGGTGAGGCAGCCCCTCAGAGGGGGAGTCGGGTATAGATAGCCAAACTTCATTTTCTTCTCTTTCTCTAATCTCCCGCTGAAAACCAGATGTCAAGGGAACTGTGGAAAAAAACTGGTCCGTACAAGTCAACTGGGCCTCAGAGGAGGGTAAGAAAGACGGAGAGTAGATATAGAGGGGCAAATGGAAGCCATCCAGAACACTTATTTACTAGCATCAGCATTTTAGAGTGTTAATTAGCAGGTATGGATGGCACCTATAGAATGTGTTTGGGTTTAATGCTTAAGTAAATTGTGGCTTAAAATTTTCTGGAAACACATAAGAAAGTTTACTTTTTATAGTTTATAGTGATTGCCTAATTCTGTGTATTGATCCTTGTCGTCTGGACCCTAAATCATAGTTAGACTTCACTGTGACAGGCAGGTATGCTAACAACATACTGGATATGAATAAACAACAAAGAAATATCTAAAGAACAGGTAACCATCACCAAGTCAGGCTTATTGTTACACGGATTCACATAGAGGCAGGGTGTACAGTGGAAGAGTACGAGGCCCTGAGTCAGAAGATCTAGGTTCTAGTCCTGACTCTTATATTTATTGCTGTGTGACCTTGTGCAAAGCTTTTAACCTCTCTGAGTCTCAGTTTCCTCAGCAGCACAGTGGGGGTAGTAATACTCCTCTTTCCTCCTTACAGGGAATGAAAATCAAACATGAGAGCATTCTGAACATTACATACTGTTATATGCAAAAGTATTACCTTGTTGTTCCAGGACAAATTCTGCCATCGCATATGCAGTAAAAGGATAGATAATATCATTTGTTCAAAGATCATTTAGTGTGTGTGCAGCAGGTGCAAAGCACTCTACCAGACCCCATGGGGAAACGAAGCTGACTGAAAAATCCTCTTGTCTCCCTGGAGTTTATAATCTGGGACCCAGGAGACTGACGTGTTAACCACAAACTTAAAGCAAGATGGACTAGAATAAGTGCAGTAACAGAGAAAGAAGCCAGGGCGGGCGGGGGCCTGGTGTGAGGCCGACACAGAGGAGTGAGTAGTTAGGGAGAGAGTGACGGTGACGTGGTGCTGGACCTTGAAGGGGAAGGACAGTCAGGGAGAGGGAGCTCCAGCAGGAACCAAGGCTTGGAGGAGTGTGTTTGGGCCATGGTGTGCGGGCGGGCAGTGAGGGAGGAGGAGGACTGAGAAACGACCCTTATTTGGGGCAGATGAGCATTTACATGCATCGTGAGCAGTTTCAGTGCAGAGAGGGGTCAGATGATAAGGGGATCAGGGACGGTATGGCGGTGAGAAAGCCAGTGTGGACGGGCATTGGGGAAGTGTGGTGGTGAACAAAAAATAAACAGAAAGGAGGGGGTTCAAGAGAAGGGAAGGGTTGGCGGGAAGGGGTGGAGAAACCAGGGATCCAAGGAAATAAAGATTCCAAAGAGAAGGGATTATCCCGCTCACCAGCCATAAACCCTGCCAGACTAGCTGAATGAGATGCCTGCTTCTCCCTTATGTGCAACTGCTAGCTTTTCCCTCACCACATCACCAAATGCACTTAAATGTTTGTTTAAAGATATTGGGGTTTTAAAGAATGGGTTTATTAACAAACCTGAGGCTTCTGACTCCTAGACCAGCGTTACCTCCTTTCTCCTTTAACATCCACACTCCACACTCTCCTAGTTCTCCTTTAGGATCTGTCCGCTCCACTGACTTGACTTTCTCCTTTCCTGCCCTGAATGTGGGCATGCTGAGGGCTTGGTCTTCTGCCGATCAACCCCTGTGATCAGCCATCAACTCTGCACAGGTGGCCTGAGTATTCAACTGCCATTTGGATCTCTCTGCCTGAATGACCCACTGTGCCCCTCAGACTTAGAATGTCAAAAGCCAAGCTCGTAAGATCTTTCTCCCCAGGCCGCCTGAATTCATCCTCTGCACCCTCCTTTGTGTAAATAATACTGTTTTTGCTAGTTACCTGGCCTAAAAGCCTTGATTATTCTTGAATCTTTTCTCTTACCCTCTCTGTATTTAGCGCCAAGCTTTTTTCATAAAGTTCGTTAGTCTGATCCTTTTTGTATCTTCTCCCAACAATATCACTTGAGGTCATCATCTCCACACACCTTGACCAGGGTTAGTTTTTGCTACTGGAGTCTCACTGACACAACTCCTTTCTTGAGATTGTCTCACACATAACTGCTGAGTTAAGTTTTCTAAAGAGATCTTTAAATACATCACCCTTCCTCTAAAACCTTACCTGGCTCCCTTGGTCTGCACTATGCTCCTGGCCCTGCTCCAGGCATCCTCATTCTTGCTTCAGGGCCTCTTCTATGCTTAGTCTGTTTCCCTTGCTTGGAATGCTCTCTGCCTTCCTCTTCTCTTGGCAGGTTTTACTCTCTCTTCAAGGACCGGCTTAAATCCCACCCCCTCCTGCAGCTGTCTCTGACGTTGGGGGTTCTAGGAATCTCTCTTTTCTAGAATTTGTAGTCTAGTGTCTGTGTCAGTCATTTAGCGCTGAGCATGCTCCTTTCTATTGTTTAGCATATTCTTGGTGTTTGACTCTCTTTCCCCACCTCTATCCTGAGACCCCTGGAAGAGTCTATATCTGCAGTTCCCAAATAGTGTGCCAAGAAGCCCTGGGGCTTCTCAGTAAATTCACGGGGGAGCTACAAGATACTTTAAATTTGTGAAGGAAATACAGTGACATCTGTTGGACACCACGTGAATTACTAGCTCGAAATAGTTGTTTCAGCATTAAATCATATACATTCCTTTCACTATAATCATACCTTTGCGAAGCTGAGTTTTTGGTGGGTATTGTGCTTTAAAGCAAGTATCACATGAAAATCAGTGTGGAACAGGGGATGAGGTTGGCGGTATCCAGTCTGATCCCAAGGTCTGAGAGCCCAGTAGGAGTTAGGGTGTTATGACTTAACTGCATGTTAAGTTGTTTGCACTTAAATACGGTCATTCATCACTTAACGATGGGCATGTGTTCTGAGAAATGCATCATTAGGCAATTTCACCATTGTGCAAACATCGTAGGGTATCCTTACACAAACCTAGATGCTACAGCCTGTTATACACCTAGGCTGTGTGGTGCTAGTCTTACCGGACCACTGTTGTATATGTGGTCTGTCCTTGACAAAGTGTCGTTACATGGCACATGACTGTACTTACTAAGTGGGGTGGTCGGGTATTTCTTTTGGCTTAGAGGTACTGTGAAAAATTAGTGATATACTGAAGGTGCCATGAACTGAGAAAGTTTTAGAACTGCTGGTCTATGTTATATGCTTTTTTTATGCCTCTAGAGCAGGGTTTGGCAAACTACGATCTGTGAGCCAAATCTGGCCTGTGGCCGGTATTTATATATCCTGAGAGTTAAGAATGGTTTTTACATCCATCTACAGATGAATGGATAAACAAAATATGGTCTACACATACAGTGGAATATTATTCAGCCTTAAAAAGGAAGGAAATTCTCATACATGCCACAATAGAAGTGAACCTTGAGGACATTATACTAAGTGAAATAAGCGAGTCATAAAGAGATAAGTGCTGTCTGATTCCGTGTATAAGAAGAACACTTAAAAATGGTTAGGATGGCAAATTTTATATCATGTGTATTTTACCACACTTTAAAAAAAGAATATTTTTTACATTTTTCAAAGATTGTTTAAAAAAAAAAGAGTATACAACAGAGACTGGATGTGACTCACAAAGCCTAAGATATTTTACTCTCTGGTCCTTTACAGAAAAAGTTTGCTGACATCTACTCTAGTGGGTAGCATGGCATCCTCTATATTTTAGGTGATCAGTAAATGTTTGAAGATGATGATAATAGTGGAAGAAAGTCCCTAGGTAGAGAAAGATGGCCTGGTGAAAGGATTATCAAGCTTCCCCTGCCCCCTTTTTTTTGAATGCAGTGATCAGGCTGAGGAGTGGCAGACAAACAGAAGTGAAGCTGGCTGATTGACTTTGTCACTAGCTTGGAAGAATCTTTGTCCAGGTGTGTTGTGTAGGGGGTCCTAGGCTGGCGAGAGACCAGCTGACAGTTGGCAGTAGCAGCCAAAGATGGCTTCAGTGTTTGCCCTGGCTCCAGCGGGGTTAGAAAGAGGGGAGCAGCAGCGTGTTTGGAGGGGGGAGAGTTGTGTAAATAGCACCCCGGGCTCAGTCATATTATTTCTGTCAAGTGTCTTGTGAACTTGGATGTTCTCCTGTTTTGTGGGTTATTTTGGCTCCTTTATTTGGAGACTGTTAGGAAATTAGGGCAGAAGTTTGAGGCTATCTGTAGTAGTTGGAGGCAGAGACCTTGAAGCGAGTGTGCTGAAGTAAAGGATGGATGGAAGGAAATTAATTATACACCATCCTTTTCTGCAGACAGCTCACAGGCATTAGCAGTAATAACTGTGACCTCAAAGAAAGCTTGTACCTTTGGTTTTTGCAAAGAGCAGCCAGCTGTGTTTCATTCAGCAAATTATTGCATACAAGTGCGCTTGGAAAAACAGAAGCAAAAAGTCTACCAGAAAAACCAATTTTTCCACCATTTCTTGTGTGCTAAAACCTTGCTTGAACAATATACAGGGGTAGAATAATTTCAGCCATTTTCTTACAGGCATGTGTGCTGGCTTTCAATAAGCCACTGTGGAGCCTATTTGTTTTACAATCTTGTCTTCCAAATACACACATACATATTCATGATCTGTATTCTGTGAGCTCAATAATTCATGGCTTATTGACTTAGGTTGATGGATGGAAGTTTTTTGGGGACTAGGGAAGAAAAGATGGAGATTCTGAGAGGCTGGGAGTAGCCACACATGTGAATCGCATACTTGCTAGTAGTGTGTCTCTGGGTAGGGTAGGCTAGGACCCCTTTAGAGCCCAATTGGGCTCTCATTAGCTAGGGATGTTTTTGACTTTTATGCCCAGTGAAACAAGTGACTGGAGATTTTAAGAGCAATTAAATATCTTCAAACTATCACCCTTAATAAATGTTAATGAGCTGTAATTGGGTGCTGAGTTTATGGGAGGCATACACTGACCCCTTATGTCATGCTCTTCTTAGTCTCCAGTGAGGAGTGGGCAGAGCAGCCTGTCCCTACCTATTACTTACCTTCGTTTCTCCTGTCCATCCTTCTTCACGCATCTCTAGTCTGTCAGATGGTGGAGGGGCTCTGGGGTGGCCCAGAGGGTAGACACAGATTTCCTACTTGCTTTTCTGGCAGGCTTCCTGTTGCATTTTTGGATGCCTAGTATGTTGGTAGTCTTTGTCACTCTGCTGTCATCTGCGTCACTTCCTGATGAAAAACACTTTGAAGTTTTATGTCCAGTTTCCAGTAATGCTGTAAAATTTCATTGATTAGATCATTCCTTTCAGTGGAAAATAGGAAGAAAGAAGGAATCAAAAACATGGATTTAGGATGCCATCTTGGCCCTAGAATTTTGAGATTTTACTTTTCAAATTTCGTCGTTCCTTGCTAAATCTGTTGTAATTTCCCTTGAGTTATGGAGCTCCAAACTCGACTCCAGCTCTGGGGTGAACCATACTAAAACCCATAGTGCGATAATATTTTGGTCTCTCCATTTCATATTTCTGCTTGGGCATTTCAGTAATTTGCTTTTTAAAACCCATTCTCTACATTATTGACCCGAGGTGTCCAATCACTAAAGGCTCCTGAATGTCCTGCTCCGTGTTTGCTAGCTCCTTATTCCTTTTCCTGGAATGCTGTTGAGCTATACTTGTTCATATGGAACTTTGTTTCTTACTGTGCTTGGAGTAAACCAGTCACTTGAAATGATTTTGTCCTCCACTGCACTGAAGGCATACCTGTGCGCTCACCTGGGCCCACAGACGGCTGCTCTCGGGTCAAGTGAAGGGGTCTTAAAGATGTCCTGGAGAAATGAGGTCTCGTTCCTCTTCAGAGCCGCTGCTACCATCTCACAGCCTCTGAGGCAGGCTCCAGTGGCTCCAGCCAGGAAGGTATTCCCATTAGGGCCCTCTGGCCGCTGGGGAAGCAGTGTGCTGCGGATGCTTGAGCTCAGCAGGAAAGCTCGATACACCTGGCAGCATCTCAAACTTATGTTCTATTGTCATGGTCCCTGTTTGATGCTGGAGATCCGGTTGTGCCTGAGGAGCTGGGATGGCAGTGGTGGGGCCCAAACAATCTTTCTGTCTCCTCAGTTACTTAAACAGAAGAGTAGGCCAGATGTAACGACTCCTGTAGTTGTCGATAATGGCAGCGGAACGAGGTAATTAAAAGGCCCAGTCCTGCCGTGGGCCTGCAGCTATGTAACATGGATCGGCAGTAGCACTATTAAATGTGGATTGAAAAAATCATATTAAGCAGGCCAGCTCTAGACAGCCTAAATTAATAATTGCTCTATCCAATGAGAGCCAGCTATTAAATAGACCTAGAAGATTTTAGTGACAGTTCTAAGAGGCTTTGACTTGGAAATACTTGATTTAGTAATTGAAAACTGAAAGTGTGTGCCATCCAGTACACTCAGTTAATGCATTATATTTGATTAATACAATATGGGGAAGCAGCCTAGCTTAACACTTCAAAAAATGGGTTTTGAAGAGACCTTAGTTTGAGTTCTGGCTCTTTGCTCCTTAACTAGCAATGTGACTGTGGCAAGTACCTTCATCATATATATATATAATCTATGGATAATAATACCTACCTTATTGGGTTCTTGTGAAGAATAAATGAGATACTACATTTAAAGTGCATATTGTCTCTGGCAATACGTTAGTACTAAATACGTTATCATCTGTTAACTTAACCAGCTGAATCTCTAAAATGAGACATCCTTCGCATGACACTGTTACTGGACAGTGAATTTTATACAATTTTTAGCCACTATAGTATTTTGATTTTAGATGATATGCTTATTGGTCCTTAACACATTTTCACATTATCTCATAGACAGCATAACTTTGAATTTACTCTTCCTATCTCTCTCAACTCAGTTATTCATAGAATTATTTTCCTATTTATTCTAATTCTTAATGCCAGAGGTTCTCAAACTTAAATCTGCAAAGACAGTTACCTGGGAACTGCTGGCATCCAAATCCAGAGAAGCAGAGATTCTGATTTAAGAGGTAGGGTTGAGGCCCAGGATTTGCCCTTCAGCCAGCACCCAGGTGCTCCAAGGACCACACTTGACTGATCATTCTGATGTATGCCCATCTCCTGGCTCTTTGGCTAGTTATGCTCTTTCCTTGGACTAGGATTTTTCTAGTTTTGTGTATGATCTCAACGGTATTAATCCAGTTAAGGATCCAGTTTTTTCAGCTATAGTAATCTTCACCCTGTCAGCCTCCCAAGACTGTGGTGAATATCAGCTGAGGAGGTAGATAACAGTGCTTTGGGAAGCTGTGGAGCCTTTTCCAAATGAGCAAGGTATTAAAATAAGGGTAAGGCCTGCCCTGCCTCCCTCTGGAGCTGTTTCAGCCATCAAAGCAGATAACATAGGTCAAAATAGTTTGCATAATTTACGGACTTAGTAATAGTAGTATCTAAAGGTGAGTAGTGAAAGAAGATTGCTAGGTTCTTAAGTATTGGATCTCAGAATGTGTTTCTGTCCCTCAGTGTATGTGTAGTGTTTGTTTGAGGGGAATACCTCATATTGTTCAGGATGCTGGGCAAGTGCCATTATTTATTACTATGAAAACAGCTCTGCTCTCCTGTGTGATGCTATTAAAATATGTGGATGGTGATGTCAGTATCATAAAAACTCTTTTCAAATGGAAATGTTGTCAGCTTGGCAATGGAAACACTGGCTATTCACTGATGCCATGTATATCACAGAATGTTATAAGGCGTCACTGTTCCTCTGCTGCCCCGGTTCCACCAGATGCCTTGGTGCTGTGAGCAGAAGGGAAGACTAGTGCTCCCTGTAGTTGGAGCTTGCACAATAAAGATGGGATTGGCAAATTTCCTTCAGTTGACTGTAACCATTATTACTTTTTTTCACTTCCCATATTCTAGCTTATTAAGTGTAAAGATGATGCATGCAGACGTTTAGGTCCCTATACAAATATACTTTTCCCTTCATTAATATATAGAAAAGGGAGTCCATTGTTTATCCCAGAGCTATCACTTTTGGACCAACTGTGGAACATAATGAAATATCTAGTAATTATTGTGAAAGCCTCTGAGAATGTGGAAATAGATTATAATAGAAGGTATCAGAACATTCACTTCTTTTTTTTCTAAAGAAAATCTTGTAGTTACTATGTAAGGTCTTATGCTAAGTTGCCAGCCTACTTAAGCACTGTATCTTTGAATATTTTGTAGACGTGGAGGCTCCAGGTGAGGCACATGGCATGTATTCAGCTGAGACCTGGCCGTATTGTTATGAATGCAGACCCAAATCTTTCCTCTCATTTTGTGTATTCACAGAACAAATAGTGAACTAATTGTCCATAGGATTCATGATATCATCACCTTGGCCCAAAGCTAGCTTCCTAGTGTCTTGGGGGCAACCCTCTTTCTATAATGCTGTATCTAATGCTGTGCCAAAGCAAACAGAAATACTGGCCCAGGTAAATAGACTTACAATAGAGAGCAAAGAGGAAGGCAGATTTATTCACTGACGTAAACCTAGATGTAGTGGTATCCAGTGAATAAGTTCTTCGCAAAGGATTTAGCATGGTGTGAACTTTAGAATCAAACTGCCGGGATTGATATCCAGCTCTGCCACTTGTTAACTGTGTGCCCTTGGGCAGAACCTTTAACTTCTCTGAGCCACTTTCCTCATTTATAAAATGGGGATGATGATAATAGTGCCTACCTTGTACGATTTGTGAGGATTAAATGAATTGACACTTTAAAATGGTGCCTGGCACAGAGTAAGTGCTGTAACTTCTTTATTAGTGTTTTTGTTCTTATTATGTGCTTGTCAGAAAATCATAGATGACCAAACAGCTCTTTCATTGATCTGTAATTTATAAAATTTGGCATATTGCCAGAAGGAAATAGGTAGAGAACTGTAGCCATGAAGCCACTGGGAGAAATAACTCAGAGACGTAGACTTGGGAGAGTCCGACTATTAGACTCTTTCCCTAGGCTAATCCCAAACTTCCTCCACCTCCCTCTCCGTAGACTCACTTCTCTGGCTCTCGTGGATCGTTTGCTACACCCTGAGGGTGAATGGGCCTTCAGGTTAAATGCCTCTACTTATGCGTTCTCTCTACTTGGGATGCCTTTCTCCTCCAACTATGCTTATCCAAATCTTTCTCACCCTCCAATGTCCAGACCACACGCTACCTCCTTCAAGGGCATAGGCAGTCACTCCTCACTTCTCTAGAGTTTGGTTGGTATCATTCATGTGGCACTCAAAGGTTACCTTGTATGATCATTATGGGTTTAATTTATCTTACGTCTTCTGCCAGGTGGTAGACACCATGAAAGTAGGGCTAGTGCATCTTTATGTATTTATCCATTCATTGAACAAATCTTATAGTGGCATATCTAGTACATTGCCTTGTACATAATAGGTATTTTGGTGTTTCTTGAATAAATAAGTGAATGTGTGAATATAGATATGGTAACTAAGTAGGGATGTGTGAGTGTGCAGCAAATGGGAGAGAATGAGAGGAGAAAGCAAAGGAAAGATTAAGTAGAGCCATTGGGGTCAAGTCACGTTGATGAACTGCTGTTGGGCTGATAGCTGGCATGCTAGGCTGGCATGGAGTCAGAGAAAAGTGAGGTTCTTGAGGGGAGGGGTGTTTAGGGTTGGCTAGAGGTGGCTTTTGCTGACAGTGAGACAACTGTTATTTGCTGTGGAAGTCCTAAAGGGAAATGACCAGATTTGAGACAGATATTGCTGGAAAAATATAAAGGAAGATATAGACACTTTGTAGAAAGAAGCCAAAGGAAAATGAACAAAAAATATAATACTGAAGCATCAGTGAGGGCTCTAAGAGACATATTTGAAATGTGCTCCCCATGTCTAGAAATGAGACTATATGAAGTGGGCAAACTTTTCTTTACTGTTTTTGGCTTGAGTTGCCTATGAGATATCAAGTTAAAAAAACTGGCAATATATCATTGCCAGGGCTATTTATCAAGACATCAAACTATCTGGATAATCATGTGTGATATTTATATTTGTGTTAAATGCTTTAATAGAACTGGTAGATTTCGCGGTCCAGTTTTTTCTTTGAAGATAGCATTCTGTCTGTCAGAATTTAGGAGTTTAGAACTTTGAAATCCCTTAGATTTCAATTTCATAAAGGATCTATGTGTGGGGCAAAGGTGAGGGACTCCATTCGTCTCTGTGTCCTTATTCCCTGGCATGGTATATACGCCCAATAGGTGCTCTGTAGATGTTTTTCAGTAAAAGAATGATAACATCTCAGTTTTTCAGTTAACGAGTTAATAAAATTTCAGTTGAAACAAATTTCAGGCTGGATGGATTATATGAAACATATCCTCTGTGTTCTTGCTAAATCTAAGTGGAGAGATTAAATTGGAGATAGAGACCCACTACATTATGTACCCTCAGAGAATTTTACTACTAGACATAATTCCATAGATTGTCTAGTCTTAGCTCCTCATTTTTCAGATAAGGACGTTGAGGACCAGAGTGGTTAAGTGACTTGCTCAGGCTCTCCCAGTGATTACTGGCCAACCTTGGACCAAACCCAAATCTCGAGGTCTTTAAGGCTTCAATATCATCTCTTTCCATTACCCCTCTCTGAGGTAAATCTTAGTTATGTGATTCCTTCCATGGCATAAGTTAACTTCTGAGCTCCCAATGCAGAATTTAGAAAAAACTTTTCTATTTTTAACTGAAAAATAGAAAGATTTCTTAGCAGATCCCTTTCCTCTCAAGGCTCCTGTGCAATGCAGGGGCTGCTTAGGTACGCCCATATTAATTTTTCAGTGTCTTGCTTGAGTTTCTTCCCCTGGTGAGTCTGCTCGAAAAGGAGAGCTTGCACCATCTAGTGGATCTGAGGAGAGCCTCTCGGGTTTCAGTTTTTGGTGGCCCTACTTTAAAAAGAAGAAAGGAACAATATTTTTACTTAATTAATCTGCAGATTCTCACATGGTACCCTTTGTTCATATTATGAGAGTGAGATTAGCAGCCCAGAATGACGGTAGGGTCACTTGGTACCTCACAGTGCTAGAAACAAGGTACCTCATTGACCATGCTTTTTTTTTTTTTTTGATGGTGGAAGGAGGGTAAGGAAATGGGTCACATATCAACCTATTTTTTTCAACCAGTGCTTGGATTCTTTTACTCATTAATTTAGAACATTAACTCTTCTGTAATGGGTCTTCCCATAATAGTTGGGAATTAGTCAAATCCTGCTATTATGCCTGGGAAATCCTCTAGTACTTGTTTGGGCAATTAACTTATTTGATAATGTACAGTATTCTGCTACCCAGTTGGATAAATGAAGTTTTGGGAAGCTTCTAAATTATTCCTTTGTTTCCTTGAATAAAGATTTTGAATCTTTTTTCAAGCTCTGCAAAATACTTATCTCGTGTGGCAGGTGGCAGAAGATGGTATCTGTCAAGCAGGTAACTTGATGGCTGTGTGGGCAACATGGGGCGGGGTTCTCACCACTGACTTTGCCCTGTGACCTGAAATGCTCATTTACCTCTGGGCCTGAGTTTTCTTTGAAAAGAATGTGATTGGTCATCTTTCTATTTACAGAGCGCTGCTCAGCAAAAACCAGGTTTTTTGTTTTGTTTTTTCACTTTTGTTACTCTATCAGCTGAAGTATCTTAAATGGCACCTTAGCACCTGTGGAGCGTAGGCCTCCTTTGTGATAGTGGTTCTCACCCTGGTACAGGTCAGAATCAACAAGGGAAGCCTGGCTCCACCCCTGGTGATTCTGACTTACCTGGATCCAGATGGGGTGTGAGCATGGGTATTTTTTTAAAAGGTGCTTCTACTATGGAGCCAGGGTTGAGAACCACTGCTGTATAATATCCTTGAAAGTGTGTTGTGAATCATTGGATTCTAAATCAAGTTTGAACATTGGAGATCCATATTTGAAAACCAGTATTCTCCTTGGGGCCAGAAGTTGTACTGTCTTGTGATTGGAATAATGAAGTTGTCGTTGCATCTAAGTGACTCCATTTTTACATCTCTAGTTGGTGCTGATGGAATAAGTCCTGCTGTTTGATCCAGGTCTGAGGAATGGAGTACTTTCAGGGATAGCCTGGAGCAGTGAGGGCCTGGAGTTAATGCTTTTGTGAGTGGCAGTTTAATGTGTTATTATAATTGTCCTCATCTGAGGGCATTGATTCTATATTGTTGGCAGTTGTCCCAGTGACAGTAGGAAAGTTGGTGTCTCACATTAAATGTTTTTTTTTTTTTGTCTTGTTGGTTTAAAGAGCATTTTTTTTTCTCTTGTTGACTTAATGATGAATTTCAGCTTTTTGTGGTTTCCAGGAGTAAGCTGCTCAGTGTTTTCTGAAGTAAAGTCCTGATCTGTCACTGGGAGCAGCGTGCTTTTGAGAAATGTAGCTGAAGTGGTTGGAGGAGGGATGGGGTGGTAAAATGGTAGGGATGGGTATAAATCCTCCAAAGCACCGTAACTTGAACTCTTGTAATGGGAGACAGTCTTTTTGACCTTAATCACTCCACATAGTTGGTACAACTATTCAAAGTATTTCTGCTCTGTTTTCAGAGGCCAAGGGACGAAAATGTCAAGGAATTGTTAGAATTCTTGTCTTGGTCTCTCCTCAAAATAGTATAAAGAACATGAAATTTGGTATCAGGCAGACCTGGTCTCTGCCACTTGTTGTGTACTTTTGGGGCAAGTTTTTGGGCCTCAGTTTTCTCATCTGTAAGATGAGAACCCTAATGCCTACATTGCAGGGCCAAGGTGAGTTAATTAACTCAGATAATGTTTGTGACGGACCTAACACATTGCTTGGCACATAGCTGGGACTCCATACTGGTAGCTATTTCTGGAACCTACTATTAAGAATAGGAATAGTTAATGATGATATTGAGAATAATAAACAACTTTTTCCCCCTCCTGTGGTAGTGGTGCCTGGGATATAAGTAACTTTATGGCCTATGTGTCCAGTTTTCCTTCTGGTGGGCTGAGAATGGGGATGGCAAAGGGGTGTCGACAGAGGTCCCAGCTGAGAAAGGTGTACTCAGAATTTTCATCTTCACGTAATCAACGTTATAATTTATTCTCATCACATATCAATCCCTTAAAATATAGTTGCTCCCTAGAAAAGTTAATTTCACTGATGATTCATCTTGTATGTATCCTGCTTATTTACCTGGATAGAATACAGATTTTTATTTAAACAATGTGGAAGACGGATAGTAGGGAAGAGGGGAAAATATGATTTCTAGGGAAATCTTACTTTAGTATAACTCATGCCTGGTGCCATGGGGTGCTGTGGGCTTTGGACATCCAGAAAGTATTGGACCTTTGGGTAGCTGAGAAGAGGAGATGCCAGGATGAGGGACTGGAGGGAGGAAAGGGCCCCAATATAGCAGCCATCAATTTTTAATTGCTGTACAGAGTTCCCTGATAGGACTGCCAGTGTGTTGCCATTAGTTTGTCTTGGTGCCACCTTTGTCATTTGCCTTAAGTTGGCAGTGTCTGGAGTACATTCCCATTTCACTGAAGCACTGGATCTAGAGTATAAGCATTTATTTGAATCAGTGTAAACTGAATCTGTATAGCTGAGGGACCTGTAATGCAGATTCAGAAAAGTCATGGTAGTCTAATTGAGGTATAAAGGGCTCTCTTCCCCAGCTGAGTTCTGACAAGTTGAGAATTATGAAAAACGAGTGAGGCAGATGGAAGACCAAAAGAGCACCTTTATTACCAATTAAACTGATGCTGGAGAATAGAGTGTGTATCTGTGGGCAAGATTTCCTGTATTGAGCTCCAGAATTAGCCAGACTCAGATGCACCACAGAACCTGTGGTGGGAGGAGCAGAAAGAATGTGTACTTCCTGATGGTAGCATGGCTCTCACAGGAAAAGAGAGAGGAAGGCCCAGGCTCATCAAAAGGACAAGTTACTCCTCCTCCCCAGGGGAAGAGGTACTGAGGGAGGAAGACAGAGGCCACAAATCCTCTCTTAGGAGATCCTGCATGTGGGAGGAAACATTAGGATTGGAGACTTCATTTTTCTCTATCAGGTCTACAAAATTCCAACCTTCCTAAGTTCTAGCAAATTTGGCAGTAGTAATTCATGTTAAAAAACAAATAGGGGGTGGTTTAACTGTCATTCCTATGCTCAGGAACCTGTAATGGTCCCTGTTCCTTGCAGAAGATAATCCAGATTCCTTCACTTATTTCTGAAAACCCCTCCTAATCTGGCTCATCCTGCCTATTAACCTTCCTTCCCCCACTGTTTTCAAGTGCAGATCCGAAGTCAGAGCAGTGTCCTCATCGTCTTCTATTCTTATTAGCATGTTCCTGCTGGATTTTCTTTCCATTTCCTGTCTGTCTGTCTAAAATATTAAGTCTGTCAAGTCTAAATCCCAGTACAGTCCCCATGTTGGGCTAAGCTTTGTGCTTAAGCACACGCTGATTCCTCTCATCTCTAAACTGCTGCTGAGCTTTCACTGGGGACCACGCAGTTTAGCGCTTGTTTCATCATGTGAGCTCTACCAGTCAACTGCTCTAAGTACCACGAGGGACAGGATGTTTCTTATACTTCTTTTGTGTATCCTCAGCTGCTAGTATATTGTACACTTGAAAAACACTAAAAAAAATGCAGTTGGTTAAATGAATGTATCAAAAGAAAGTGGCTAGCACCCTTATCACTGTATTAGAAGAGTGACGTGTTGATTATGCTGGCAGATAAAATTACCAAGGCAAGGAACTGAGATTAGCTCTTGTTTCACGTCATTCACATGGGATCAAAGAATCTCGGATTTCTGGAACTGAGAGGATAGATCATCTCGTTCAGCACCATCATTTTATAGCTGAGAACACTAAGGCTCATGATTTGAAAAGAAATGTTCAAAGTCTGTGAGCTTACTATTTGTGAGAGGAATAGAGGATATGAAATAGATGATTTTTTCAATTCTTTATATTAGATTATCCACAGCAGGTTTCTGCGGTGGCTTTCTATTTGCATTAGGGAGTCCACTAAGTGTTCCTATTATCTTGTAGAGCCTCACTTCTTCACGTTCTCACCAAAATCTGTGGAGGAAGGCATTTTTCACAGAAGCTTTCACCACATCTCATTGTGAAACTTTTCACTGACGTATGTAAATTTACCATGCTAGATGACACAGCAGGTCAAGGCGCCATGCCTGTTTTACAGCTGTAGCATTTTGAGTTGCCAGAAGATTACTTGACTTGCCCAAGGTCACCAGATACTAAGGATTAAAATGCAAGTGTTTTATTATGTTCCTTCTGTAGTCCATTTTTTTACTAACCCATGATGCCTTTTTCTCCTTAAATTATTATCTGTAGACTGAGAATTCCAGCTTAGAAAGGAAGCACATTTGTGATTCCCTTGTTATTAGCAAAGAGAAAGAACAGCTAACATAAGTACTTAACCACCCAGAGCAGAAAGTTAGGAACGAAGCTTGGAGAAAGGACAGCCTAGCTTTGATGAGTGCACACAGAGGATGCTGCTGTTTGCCACTGTGGACTAGAAGGCCAGAGTTGATATGGGAGGAAGACAGGTCAACTAGCCAGCTCTCAGCTCCTCCTAAGTCCCAGGCAGATTTTTCCAGTGCACATTTGATATAGTCATGTGTTGCTTAATGATGGGGATATATTCAGAAAAAATGCATTGTCAACATCATAGAGTGTACTTATGCAAACCTAGATGGTATTGCCTACTACACACCTGGGCTATATGGTACTAATCTTTTTTTTGCTGAGGAAGATTTGCCCTGAGCTAACACCTATTGCCAATCTTCCTCTTTTTGCTTGAGGAAGATTCACCCTGAGCTAACATCTGTGCCAGTCTTCCTCTATTTTGTATGTGGGTCACTGCCACAGCATGGCCACTGACAAGTGGTGTAGGTCTGTGCCTGGGAACTGAGCCCAGGCCACCAAAGCAGAGCATGCTGAACTTAACCACTAGGCCACGGGGCTGGCCCCTATATGGTACTAATCTTATGACACCATCGTCGTATATTCAATCCATCATTGACTGAAACATTGTTATGTGACACATAACTGTATTTGTTTTATGTTATAGAGACCCCAAAACATCAGTGAGCATATTTAATATAAAAATATCAAAGTAAGCACAAAGTTTTGGTTATTTCTATCACTGTTTCTTTCCATTAAATTTTAAATATTTTAGGTTTTTGATTAAAAAATTAAACTTTAGTGTTGGCTCTTATTTGTTTATGAATTAATGGAAAGTATCTATATATTTTAAAAAGAATTTTTAAACACTGAGTTTTGTCACATTAATGAGTCACAAAGTCAATTTGACAAGTCACAATTAGCACTTAAAAACATAATAAAATAGGGGCCAGCCTGGTGGCGCAGCAGTTAAGTTCGCATGTTCCACTTCAGTGGCCCAGGGTTCACCGGTTCGGATCCCAGGTGCGGACTTGGCACCACTTGACAAGCCATGCTGTGGCAGGCGTCCCACATATAAAGTAGAGGAAGATGGGCACGGATGTTGGCTCAGGGCCAGTCTTCCTCAGCAAAAAGAGGAGGATTGGCAGCAGATGTTAGGGCTAATCTTCCTCAAAAAAAAAAAAAAAAAGGAAAAAGAAGAAAACGTTTTTTAAAAAAAACAATAAAATAGAAAATATCAATACATTATACTTAGTATTGGTAAAATTATATGTTATAAAATATAATTCTTATGATGGGTCATGGTTAAAAAAGTTTGAAAAACACTATTCTCATGCTTTGGAGGATTATTTGGAGAATGGATTATGAGATTAGTCTTGACGTTACATTTCTGCTTTATCATGGTCTGCAAATGTTAGTTGGTTTTCTTTTGGTATAAAACATTCACTTATTAATTCATTCACTCAACAAATATATTTGAATACCCAGTATATGCCAGGCACTATTTTAAGTGCTGGAGATGAGCTCTCTATAGCAATTTACTTACAAAGCAAATCTTATTTTCAGAGAAAACACTATATCAATTTGTGTAAAGTTTAGCTGTAGATCACAGAAAACTCCCTTTATGTAACAGAAAATTCCCTTTATTGACCCTTTCCTAGTCCATACACCAATTCTGTTTATACTTCACTGGCCAGGATGTATACAGCCACGCCTAGATGCAAAGGAAGAAGGGAAATGTAGTTTTTTAGCTTTTATAAAGTTAGGGTTTATTCCCAAGGAAGAAAGGGAGAATGAATGTTGGGGAGATAATTAGTAGTTTCTTCCGTGTTAACAAAATTTTGTTTCTATTGATGGGAAGTTGGAAGTTTCTGTTATTAAAATTATTGGAAGAGCACAGACTGGGCAAGTGTAGTGTTGCTGAGATTGTCCACTGCTCAAGGATGCCCTGCTGAGGGGGCAGGGAGGAGAGATGAAGTTCATATCCTGCTTTCCGGACTGTGTGCCCTTGCATGGGGCTGTGTCCACCCACAGGAAGGGGCTCCTTTATCTAATTGGCAGAAAGCACCTTCTGCTCTGGCCATGCCTCTGCTTACAAATTGTGGGCCTGAGCAGCTACTCTGCCCAGGGGAACGCTTTTTACTAATTTGCAGAAATGCACTATATGGACTGGTTTTGGCTCAGAGTCTGGGTCTCAGGTAGCCTAGAGGTGGCCTTAAACATTTGACCCTGGACATACTTGATTCTGCCCCTTCTCCTAGTACAGCTCTTCTCACCTGGTTTTACTACTTTAAAAAATTGTAGACGTTCGGAGACCAAACCGAATTCATTGTCTTAACACACACACACACACACACCCCAACACAGAGACACCCCACCCACACACACATGCACGCATGCACAGAGTAATAATGAGTCTGAATCAGTGTAAAGTACTTTGAAGCCTCCTCATCTCTGACCTCTCTGTAGTGCTTCATGTCACTTCTCTCCATTGTAGGAGAGGAAAATTAGGGTTATAAATTAAGCTTACATTTACTTTTGATTTGAAATGGAAAATTAGATTTCTTTCTTTCTTTTAAATTTCAACAAGTGCATGAGGGAGATAATGCTGTACCGAAGGATTCAGTTCTTAAGCATCAGAATTATGAAAAGATAGGAAGGGTCCTACCCTCCCTACCCAGAGAAATACAAGATAGGAAGGGTCCTACCCTCCCTACCCAGAGAAATACAAGAAATAACTCAAACAAAACCCCACCTTATCTAAGGCAGCCAGGTGGTGTTCGTCTCGGAGACAAACGTGGAGAGGGGAGGGAGAATCTGGTCTGAAAGTTGGTGTGAATCTTTTGTTCTTTCTCTGCACTCTCCTAAGAGAACATTAAAAATTTATCAGCACAAATGCGCTGCAGGTTTTTCTTCAGGTAGTTGTAAGAAAACCAAAAAGCAAGGAAAACAGAAAGGAAGTTTATAAGCTGTTTATTTTACCTTCTTGGTATAATTTTCTTTTGCCCCACACTAACTTTTTTTAAGGGCCCCCTCTCCTCTCATTTGCGCATTTCAGGTGAGATAGAGGAAGAAGAGCTCTGACAGGATGCTCCTCAGAGTGCCTTACCCTGTGATTATCCAGTGCCAGATGATGAGCAGGTTTGGGAGAACAGAGAAAAGCAGCCAGAAAGACTAGAATTACTGAATTCGTTTGGGCAGACACCTGTGTGTTTCCTCAGTCTTCTATTATGTTGAGGTCTTTCTGTCTCTCATGGAAAATAAGCCAGGAGTGAAATCTGTCTCTTATCATCAGAACGTGCCTTTGTTATAGTTTTGGTGTCTAGGAAAATTGGTCTGTGTATAAGATTCCACACCCAAAGGATGCATTTAACCCAGTAGGCAGATTGAATGGGGGCCAGGAAGAATTAGATGCCACCTTCTTATAACTGTTCTCAGATACTTCATTCTAAAGCAGCTGCTGGTTGAGACTCTGTCCTATGAGCCATTTCCCCTCTACTGCTGGGTTTAAAGTCAGTCTCATCAGAATTCAATAGTACTGTCTAATTAATCAAGAAGAGAAATTAGGGGGAAGCCTGAGGAAGCATTTCTTTTTTTCCCCATGGATCACTTTTCTAGGTTGCCATAATTCAAGAGCGTGGCATAAGTTAGGCTCTGTATTTTCAGTGAAGTGTTATTCACCATAAAATTTCCTCTGCTATTCACATATTGTCAAATTAATCTGACTACCTCGCTAATGAAGGCATCCCCAGCACGGGCTGTGAAAACCGAGTGTTTTTGTTAGTAACAGGGCTGCCGATTTCCATCTTGACACATTTATTGATTACCCTTTGACTACCTGCCGGTGCAGCAGGTGCTTTGAGAATTCACACTGTAGGTCAGACATACTCGTTTCTCCAGTAAGTCTGCATCTTAAAGGATGGATAAATGCATTAAGAAAAACGAGAAAGGGAATGGACTTAGTCTAGAAAAGAGGAAGTGGAGGGGTTTAATAATTCAAGAATAGGAAGGAAAGTTGAGTTTTGGGGGACAGCATTTCTCCATCACCACTTCTTAACGTGAGGGCAGGGTTGGGCACACTTTAAATTACAGCAGGTGGAATCTTCCTTTCTGATGAAGGATGCTTTCTGCTCGGAGAGACCTACTGAGCTGTGTCGCCAAAGGAAGCTGGGTAATCCCTGTCTGAGTTTAGAAGAGGGTTCGTGGACGTTTGTGTTTCCTGGTGTCAGCCCTCCCTTCCTTTCTAAGCCTGCTTCTTAGCTAACCCACGGTCCCTTCAATAAGTATCTTTCCTTTTTAGATCAAGTCGGTTCTCATAAGACTGTGTAGATTGAAAGAACTGAAACAATATGCTGAGAAGAGTCCTTAATTACACAGGAGGTGCTCAAAAACTCGGCAGTGATATTGTTGTCTCTATGCTGCTTCATATTGCAACTAAGAAGGATCTTTCCGGAACAATTAGTAAACAGGAAGGGATGGGTCAAGTGAATACTCCTCGGATCTTTGCTTCTGAGCTAAAATACCCCACACTTTCCCTATTAATTCTGACCTCAGAGCTTTCTTATGTGGTATTTGGAGTATTTCAGTAACTAAACTTTATTGGATGAGGTTCAGATACAGTGGATCGTATATTGAATTACAGTCTGATAAGTTATATCGTAATGAAGTGGTGGGGTGCAAATTATACACACATAGTATAGGAGGGGAGGCTTTGGAAATAGTCATTTTCTGATTCCTCCAGGGAGAGCTTGATGATGGGCAAGAGGAAGTTTATTGTATAGAATTAATTAATTAATATTTGATTTAATTAATTATATTAAAATATTGATATACTAACATATTACAGGCACATTGAAGAAATCCTGGGAATAAGGGGAAGACACTGGCTATATTTTTCAACATCTTTTCCTTAAAATTTTTTGCTGAAGTCCTCATTCTAGCCAACATTTTAATTTCTCCCTTCCTCAGATATTTTAGGAAGAAATAGCCAAACTCACGGGCTGTGGATATCACCTCCATTTACCTCCCCAGCCCGTTTCTGGCTGTGGTGTGAATGAAGCGTGTAACCGAGAGGTCAAGGAGCAGAAGGGAGGTGGGAGGGGGCCAGGAGGGTGGGAGCCTGAATCATCAACTGCAGACTCTTTTCAGACTTGGAATAATTGAATAGTTTCTCTCCTGAAGTTTTGGCTGAGACACTGGGGCCGCTTGCTGAGAATTGGAGTGTCTGTCTTCCCTTCTGTTCTTGAATGTTCTTCTTTGAGCTCGGTGTCCTTGGAGGGCAGAAGGTGTGAAGAGCCCATGCAGCTGCTGCCCTTGGCTGCGCTCGGTGGACATGCCTCCTGCCTGTCCAGTAGCTTGTCTCTCCCTGGCAGCAGTGAGCAGGCTCTGAGCCTGTGTCCTCTGTACAGACTCCTTCATTCCTGTTCCACGCGATCCAGCCTCATCTTTCCTTTCCTCACTGCTGCTTTCAGCGGGCAGGGTTCACCTGGGTCTCAATGTTTCCTAACTCTCCAGTTGGAGCCACTGGAGCTGAGCTTACAGATGACTCGGTGAGCCAGCTAGTTTTCTCCTCTACATCAAAGGAAAAGCCAAGGAAAGGGTGGCTTCTGACTTGGAGAGGGTGTGACAGTCACCTGACCCTACTGCCTGCCACCTGCCTGAGTGACAAAAGGTAGGACCCATCTGTTTGTTCCAATGTGACTGGATCACAAAAAAAAACCAATTAGCAGGTGGGAAATGTATTTTTCAGGACACATATAGACCTGCCATTATAGGGAGGATTCTGATGCTCATTTAGATGCAAATAGAACTGCCCAACTAGAGCTGATTGCAGACAGGTCAGAGGGTCTGTGTGCTCAATTTCACTCCTACGCTGTGCATTAAGTTAATGTGCTGCTCACTTGTGGGCACGATGGCTGGGCTTGGTCCTGGCCTTCATTTTTGATAGAGTTTTGACTTTACAGAAGTGGAATGAGGCAGATAGTGTCAACTTCTCCCTTCCCACTCACTCCCTTTTTAAAAGGAAACAAACTATTTTGTCCATTTCTGAGAAGCTTGAGATTTTAATAAAAAAATAAAAATACACTGTCGGAGCTCTTAGGCCAAGATTAAAAAGGAGTAGATTGACCATAAATTCATTTGCTGTCCTCTTCAGAGAACTGACTTCAACTGAGCTGGTGGGCGAGAGGATGGCAGAAAGGACTGTGAGTGGGTTTGGTTGTTGCAGTGCTACTTTAGTGTTTTTCAGATGTTTTTGACTGCATTCCACAGCCAGAAATTTATTATATATATGTGTATATATATGAACATAGACATATATATGTAACTGAATATATAACAAGGCACATACATATACAACATATTGTATTACATACAGTTTGAACAGTATATGTATACAAAAGTTTCACAAAACAGCATGTACCCTTACTGCAGACAATGTACTCTAGTATTTTCTGTTTGAATTTGGTCTAAACTGTTAGCAAACCAATAAATTGATTTCACTGTCCACCTCTGCGTTTCAAACTGTAGTTTGAAAAACACCAGCTTAAGGGATTGGAGAACGGCGCTTGGCATGAAGGAGGACTCACATAAGGGCTGGCGGAGGGTGGAGAAAGTGGGTGAAAAGATTTATTTCAAAGGATAGACTAAACTGGACTTGATAGCAGTAAAATGAAGTACCCGAGTGAGGGCTCCATTCTAGAACTTGGGCTGAAAAGTAAGCATATAAGAATGTCTAAGCAGATGTATTGTTTGGGCTCACAGTTGTTATTTATCTTGTCAATAATAATTTATTTGATTGTGGTAAAAAGTTTTCCTTACGTTATTGCAGTCATTGTGGTCTACCTTTGGTAAGAAATAACATTCCGAAGCTTTAGAATCCTTAAACTTTATCATTGTGAATTATATGATAGTAAGATCAAACCTCATTTACTATTTCAACTACAGTCATGTGCCATGTAACAAGGATATGTTCTGAGAAATGCGTTGTTAGAACATTTCGTCTTTGTGTGAACATCATAGAGTGTACTTACACAAACCTAGATGGTATAGCCTACTACACACCTAGGCTATATGGTACTAATCTCAGGGACCAACATTGTATATGTGGTCTGTTGTTGACTGTTGACTGAAAAGTTGTCATGCAGTGCATGACTGTACTAGAATTTCTGTGTAAATTTGTAGCTCTCTGCAATTCTTTATAGAACAAGGTCAATAAATATTGACGATCATCTCTAAGGCAAAAGGTCTTACTTGCATCAACAACTGATGGTTCTTCATAACTGGACCATGAAGAGGAGGCTGCTCTCCTGTTTTGTTAATACTTCCTCTTTGGGGCATTAGCAGAAGCTTCAGTTTTACGTTCTGCATGGCAGAGTCGCTTTCCCCTGGTGGTTCATTGCTAGCTTTCAGGTGATCACGCTTAGCCTCTGGTCTCATCCTTGTGAAGGAGGTTGCCTATGTGGGGAATTAGAAGAAGATTCTGAAAAGGAAGACAATGTGGCAGAAAAGATTTTCTGGGATAAAAGTCTTCTCAGGGCTCTGAGAATATGGTAGAGGGAAGAGATGGAAAGAGAAGGAAACCAGATTTTCCTGCTTCGGGTTAGTTTAAGGTGAGTATGACCTCGATTTATAAAGAGTTTGTGACTTGATGCGTAATGGAAATGAGTTTTTAATATTTATAGCACGTTATGTAAATGCTGCCCCTCCGAGTACTTTCTTAAATCCTCTTAGCTTATAAATGACAGCTTTGATTTCTAAAAAAAAAAAAATTAAATCTTTTCATTTATCCAGCCTAAGAGTAGTAAACAATAGATGCTAATGCCCTCCTTTCATGTCCGCCCCCAAAGACTGAGACTTATATTCTAAAGAGTTTATTGCTGTGCTTTTGAGCTTATTAAGGTCATGTGTCACGTAAGGGGGGAAAAGCTGATGCTGCATTCTTTGCGTTGTGGTGTGCAAAGGCAGCTCCTGGATTCTGCGTGACACGTCAGCTCCACAGTGCTCACTAGGTAAGTTGAAAATATGGTATTGCAGAAACTACACGCAGGGCCCATTTGGAATGATTAGTGCTACTTTTTTCTGTTGACCAAGATTGTGAGGGATTAGACTTTTATCTAAATGATTTTGGATTAAGTTTTTGCCAGAGGACCCTGAGATTGCAGTCGAGGAATGGGTGTGAGCTAATGGAACTATGTGTGTAGTGTTGTTTTGAGTTTCCCCCTTAGCTATACTTGGCGACGTCACTTATTTCATACGTCTTTATAAAAAATGTCCCCAGTCCCTGAAGCCTTCAGAACACATGCAGAGAAGAGGGAAGAATTAAAAATTAAGCTCAACTCTGGCAATTGTAAATCACTAGATCCTCGAGGGCTGTCGTTTATCCAGAAAACATTTATTAAGTACCTTCTGTGTGCCAGACTCTACATTGCCCTGAAGTAATAAAGGAAAAGACAGCATGTGTCCCAGGACAGCATTAAGAGCACCATGAGCTTGAGACTAGAGAACACCAGAAAACCCGAGGATAGAAGCAGGGGCTGCCCATGAGAAGCACTCTTCTCAAGGTAATTTATTTGGCAAGTGATTGATGCTTACCTGTTCCCTTTGCTGTATTTGGGCCACAGAGAGCCCTTTAAAGTTGGTCATCTGACACAGTGGTATGTTGAATCTTTGAGGGCTCAGAGCATTGGTGCTGAGCTGGAGGGAGGAGGGTGTTTCCACTCTGATGCAGTGCTCAGGCCACTCAGTAGATTCTGAGAGAGTGGATTCAAATGTACTGTATAGGCATGCCTTGCTTAGAATAAAGAAAACAGACAAAACTGATTCAGTAATATCCATCTGGATTTATCTATCCAGAATGTACTTAAGAACCAAGAAAATTTATAAAAGTGATTTAAGCATTTATGTATAGATGCAGCCACGTAGGGTATAGCTACGCTTATATATATATATATAGCAGATTTGGAGATGTGGTTTCTAAAGTGATTCGTGGATTTTGAAAGCAGAAAATTGCAAGGGGAAAAGGAATGCACATACAGTCATGCACCAAATAATGATGTTTCAGTCAATGACAGGACTACATACGATGGTGGTCCCATAAAATTAGTACCATATATCCCAGATGTATAGTAGGTTATACTATGTGAGTTTGTGTAAGTACACGCTATGATGTTTACTCAACGACGAAACTGTCTAGTGATGTGTTTCTCCGAATGTATCCCTGTCCTTAAGTGATGCATGATTGTATTATAAAAATATGGCCCGGGGGGGCTGGCCTGGTTGTATAGTGGTTAAGTTCATATGCTCTGCTTTGACAGCCCAGGGTTCACAAGTTTGGATCCCAGGTGTGGACCTACATACCGGCTCATGAAGCCATGCTGTGGCGGCATATCACATACAAAATAGAGGAAGATTGGCACAGAAGTTAGCTCAGGGACAATCCTCCTCAAGCAAAAAGAGGAAGATTGACAACAGATGTTAGCTCAGGGCCAGTCTTGCTCACCAAAAAAAAAAAAGAGAGAGAGAACAACCCTTTAACATATGATAAAGTGATAGTTAACACTTTGAAAGAGAAGAAGAAAGAAGATGGAAAACTGGAAAAGAGATGATGTAATCACTCAAAAAGTATCACCATCTGTTTCATTTAGCATCAAGTGCACTAGACTCATGACAGGGGAGATTTCTAAGATCTCTAGGGTATAGTGTTAGAATCTGAAATTTTGAGCTGTTTCCCTAGTGATTTTCATGCGTCCCAGTTTGAGTATTTCTGTACTATAGACAATAAAGCCATTGATGATCCTTATTCAGCAAGAGATGTTATAGTCTGCTTTTAGGAAGACAAAGAAATGTATATAGCTCTTAAAATATTCCCAATCAAAATGTTTAAAATTAAAATTTTGATGCGTTAAGCATCAAATCCTCAGCTCTTTGAAAAACTTGACTCTTCAGAGTTTTCTATTCCCTGAAAGATTGACATTTTACTGCATGGGAAAATCACACCACATAGAAAATCTTAATTTGTGTTATAAAAAAAGTCACAGTTACTTTATAAGCAGTAAACTCTTTTAGTACTTTATAAATAACACTTTATGTATATTATTCAGTTATAAAAATTTGACTCGCAACTTTCCAGAAACGTGTCTGAATATCTACAGCACTTTGTGTCTGTACTTCTCATTTGTCATTTATTATTATTTTGTTTGTTAAATCATATATATAACCCATCTTCCTGGACAGTAAATATGTTCTTATGTTTCTAGCTCCTGTACGTAGCAGGTCCCAATAAGTATTTGTTGAGTGACTAATAATGAAACAAGTTATACTGAGCTTTCTAATTAATCCTTTACTGACAGTGTAAATACTTTCCATTATCTTTTTTTTCCCCTTTGTGATTACACACTAAAATCTTTATGGTATTTGAACTGCATTTGATGATTAGTGTTGTCAGAACACTTGAATTGCTTCTTCATGCCTTTGCTTTTTTCTTACCGAATTAAAGGGCAGAAGCAGCATGAGGTATTGTGGAATGTGACTAGGTTATAGGCTTCAGATGAAGCTCTGAAGTATGTTCTTGTGGCAGGCGTGTTCTTGCCTTGATGGAGTCACTGTGGTGAGGCCAGAGGCCACTCGGGAGGCATGTATCACAGCATCGAGAGGATGCTTACCTGTGCTCACTCTGTCGTTGGTCCTAGGTGACTGTGGAGGAGGTCATGACCACAACTGCATATCTGGACCTTTTCCTATGTAGCATCTCTGAACCAGCACTACTTGAGATCTTCCTCCGTTTTATCCTGTTGCACCAGCACGAGAACGTCCACATCCTTGATACTCTCACAAGCCGAATCAACACCCCGTTTCGGGTAAGGAAAGCCCAGAGGAGAGGAATTTATAACTCCTAACAGATTTCAGGGGAGTTTGTTTTTGGGATAAAATTATGATGTTCTCTTTTCTCTCTTTTCCCTGTTTTTTTCTTGCAGTCATTACCTTTCTATTTTGGAACTAGATAATGTGTTTTGCTATCAGAAATCCTTTTGTCAGGGAGGTGGCACTTACATGCCTTTCATGGAACGTTTTTCTCAATTTATCTGGGTTGGCACTTTCTTCTGTAGATCTAGCAGAGTGTGCTTCTGAAGAGGCAGGATGTAGGGGAACATATGGACTTAAGTGCAGGTAAAGCCAAGGAACCAGACTGTCTCAAGTCTGGGTATTAGAGAGCATATTTCTGTCTGCAAATGTTTTGGAATGGAAGTCTGGGCACTTGTGAATTTAGGTAGTCATTATTTAGTTTGGAGCTCTGATTAACTTTAAAAATCCACTTATACTACTAGTGTCACCCTTTGCAACCCTCTTCCCAAAGGCTGTGTCTGTTTAGTTGCAATTATTGTTTTAAAAGCAAAAGAATAATAATTTAACAGTGTATTATTGAGTTTGTAATGTATATAGATATAATATGTCTAACAATAATAGCACAAAGGGGAGGAGAGAGGGAACAGAGCTATGTAGGAATAATATTTCTATATTTCACTGGAACTAATTTAGTATAAATCTGGAGTAGAGTCTGATGAGGTGTATATTGTAAAGTCTAGAGCAACCACAATAAAATAACTTAAAAAATATAATGAAAAAAGTAATTAAAGGAATTAAAATGTTATACTAGGGAAAATATTCACTTAATGCAAATGAAGACAGCAAAAGAGAAATAGGGAAACAAAAAAACATGAGACATACAGGAAAAAAAGGTAAAATGGCAGACATAAATTCAACTATATTAATAATAATATTAAAGGCAAGTAGATTAAAAAATTCAATCAAAAGTCAGAGATTGTCAGACTGGATTAAAAAAAGATCCAACTCTATACTGTCTAAGGGAGATACACTTTAGATTCAAAGATACCAGTAGATGGACAGTTAAAGGATGGGAAAAGATATGTCATGCAAATAGCAACCGAAACAAAGCTGGAGTGGCTATACTAATAATAGACAAAATAGACTTTAAAACAAGAAGTGTTACTAGAGAGAAAGAAAGACTTTTGTAGTGATAAAGGGTCAACCCATCAGGAAGATATAACAGTTGTAAATATATATACATCTAAGAACAGAGTCCCAAAATACATGAAGTGAAAAATTTAAGGGAGTAATAGAAAATTCATCAATACTTGTTGGATATTTCAATACCTCACTTTCCATAATGGCTAGAACAGCTTGGTAAAAGGTCAGCAAGGAAATTGTCTAGAACAACACTATAAACCACTAGACCTAACAGACGCCTGTGGAACTCTCCACCCAACAGCAGCAGAATATACATTCTCCTCAAGTGCACAGGAATGTTCTCCAAGACAGACCTTATGCTAAGCCATAAGACAAGCCTCAATGGATTGAAAAGGATTGAAATCACATCAAGTATGTTTTCTGATCAAAATGGATTGAAATTAAAAATTATAGACAGAAAGAAAATTCACATATAGACATTAAACAGCACTCCTAGATAGCGGTGGGTCAAAGAAGAAATCACAAGGGAAATGAGAATGTACTTTGATGTAAATGAGAATGAAGACGCAACATACCAAAACTTATGGGATGCAGTGATAGCACTGCTTAGAGGGGAATATATAGCTATAAACAGCTGCATTAAAAAAGAAGAAAGATCTCAACTCACTTAAGTGAACCTTCCACTTTAAGATACTGGAAAAAGAAGAGCAAACTCAAACCAAGCAGAAAAAAGGAAATAATAAGGATTAGAGCAGAAATTAATAAGTTAGAGAATAGAAAAACAATAGAGAAAATCAATGAAACCAAAAGTTGGTTCTATGAAAAGATTAACAGAATTGACAAACCTTTAGATAGGAAAAAAAGTGGGAAGACTCAAATTACTAAAATCAGGAATGAAAGAGGGGATATTACTATTGACCTTACAGAAACAAAAAGGGTTATAAGAGAATACTGTGAACAATTGTGTGCCAAAATATTGCATAACTTAGATGAGAAGGACAAATTCTAGAAAGACACACATTTCTGAAACTGACTCAAGAAGAAATTGAAAATCTGTAAACAAGAGAAAACTTTTGTGCTTCAAAGGACACCATTAAAAAATTGAATCGAGGGGCCGGCCCTGTGGCCAAGTGGTTAAGTTCACACGTTCCGCTTCAGTGGCCCAGGGTTGCGCCTATTCGGATCCTGGGTCTGGACATGGCATTGCCCATCAGGCCATGCTGAGGTGGCATCCCACATAGCACAACCAGAAGGACTTCCAACTGGATATACAACTGTGTTCTGGGGAACTTTGGGGAGAAGAAGAAACAAACAAACAAAAAAAGAAGATTGGCAATAGATGTTAGCTAAGGTGCTAATCTTTAAAAAAAAAAAAAAAGAAAGAAAGTGAATTGATAACCCACAAAATGGGAAGAAAGTTTTGCAAATCGCATATCTGATAAGGAGCTCACACATAGAATAAAGAACTACAACTCAATAATAAAAAGACAAATATACCATGCTGAGCACCCTAGACAGTGATATGCAGGGGTTACTATGGCAATGTAGAGGAAGGACACCTCCCTGAGACTGGGGAAAGGAGGTGTGTTGAGTGGTAACACTGGGAGAAGGAGAAGGAAGATTTCCTAGGGAAGATGATGCCTAAGGTACCTCTTTGAAAATAAGTAGGGGTTGGCCTGTGGAGGAGACAGGAAAAGGCATTCCTGGCAAAGGAACAGCATGTGCAAAGGTGTGGAACGAATGGGATGAAATATGTTGCTTCTGGCTAACTACAAGGTTTGACCTGTCCTGAGCACAGGAGATGTTTTGGGACAGGCCAAGTACAGCTATTTCTCTACAACATCGTGGATTTCAGTGGCCAGGTTTTGAGCCCATCCTGCCTAGAAGACAGACTAGCGCTTACTCTCCTATGCAAAAATGAGGGCGTAAATTACTTAAGTGGCCTGCCTGATAGAATGATTAAAGCTTACTCCCCAAAAGGCATGACGATTTTATAATACACCTTTGGGTTTTCCCTGTTTGGCTGTTTATCTTTCCTTTTTGGAAATCAGAGATTGACAGAATTCTTGTGTTTTAATGAACTTCGAGAAAAGTGTATTATCACACTACAGGAAATGGAACCAAGGAGAATGTTTGCCCCAAAGCCAAGAGACAAGTCAAGAAGAGCTGAGGCTTGGGGCTGAGAACTCTAGAGGGAGAGGTGGCCAGAGTATATGCAATTTTCTGTTAGTCCTGTCTTATAAATAACCAATGTCCTATTTGAAAATAACTTAGGAAAACAAATGACTTAAGTCGGAGTTTGTGTGTGCATGTGTGTGCGTGTGCTCACGTGGGCATGCACATGTGTTTATTGGGGAATCTAGGGGGCATGTTTATCTGGATCTTTTAAAGTTGGAAATATGAGCCGAGGCATTTTGTAGGAGGGTACTTCTGATTAATGGCATAATTCCAGGCATAGACTTTTAAATCAAATCTTATAGGAGAACTGATAATTTGAATACACATTCTTTCTGGCAGCAGCATGTTTTTAGCCAAACTGCTAAAAAAGGCTGTTTTATTTTGTAATTCTGATTTATTTACCACCTGTGGGGAGTAGAGCTATCCTTCCAATGTCTGAAATTGAATGTGTGTTTATTGCCTCCCAGCTCTGTGTGGTGTCCTTGGCGTTATTTAGAACTCTCATCGGTTTACACTGTGAAGATGTGATGCTGCAGCTAGTTCTAAGGTGAGTTGCCATCTTTTGCTCTCTTTAAAGAAAAACTCACTCTGTATTATTGCTATCATATTTCTGTTTGGTAATATAAGCTAAGTTGGGGCCATGCTTCTAAGGAAGAAAATTATCAAGAAAATGAATTTAAGTTTTGCATTATTTCCCAAAGCTAATTTTAGTTTTACTATTAAAAGTTTGTAGGGGGCCAAATGCAGTGTATTATAGTAGGCTCCTGGAAACAGTAGATAGAATGTTCGGAAATTTTCAGGTTTTATGAAAGCTCTTCTGATATGTGGCTGACTGTTTTTGTTCTAACGTGCTTTTTTAGGGGACCTGTGTTACTGAAAACAACTTCTCCAAATAGGAAATGCTGTTGATAATTTCTTTGACTCTTGCTTTAGTAATGGTACACATACAGTGTGCACTATCTGACCTGCGAGTATGTTTCAATTAAATTCAGTAAATATTTAATGAGTTCTTTCTGTGTACAGTTGAGAAGGGAGTAAGGTATGGAGCAGATGAATTGAAAAGTGCTTATCCACAAGATAGAAAAGGTATGTCCTCCAGAAGTACAGGTGGGAAAGGTTTCATGGAGTGGCTGTTGGAAGACAGATGTTGGGAGTCAAAGTAGACTGCTATTAAGATGACATTAATTTGGTCATTTGTCAAGGGGACTCAGGAACACCAAGTCCTGCCTTGGCCCAGCTATGCCCCTTCTAATGGGGTCCTTGAGGGCAGCATCTGCTTTTGTAAAGGAGGAGAGGGAGAGTTAGTTAGACTTTTTGCTCTCACACTCCTCTCTGGTGCTGTGGATGCAAAAAGGAAAAAGACCACCTGGGTCATCCTGCACGCTCTCCACCTCATCCTTCCTTCTGCATTTTCTGAGACTTCCCTTGACACCTCCTTGGGAACAAAGGTGGAAGAAGCTGAGAGCAGGGGGAGAGGGAGGAGGCTGGGGCTGCCCCTGGTCCCCGTTGGGGTTTTGATGGGATGAGAGTAGAATTGCTGAGGAGATGGCGTTCCGGGTGGATATGACAGCATTTCCAAAGCAGTAGCTGTGGAGAAGTGTGGGGATGGCAAAGTGTGATCGTGGGAACGGGAGCAGCGTGGCCCAGGAACTCATCAGAAAAGCAAATTCTTGGCCGCCTCCCACACTTGTAGAATCAGAAACCCTGGGGGCGGGTGGGCCCCAGTAAGCTGTGTTTTAACGGACTCTTCAGGGGGTTCTGGTATTTGACTGAGTTTGAGAACGGGCTTTAAGGAATTTAAAGGAATGGTGTTTAAGGAATGGTGCAGTGTCACTGTAGCATCCTGCGAAAGGCAGCGATAAAGAAACCAGGCTGGAGAAGTTGGTGGGGGCAGAACCGCTGGTGGAGGCCTCACAGAGTTAGCGTTTTATGGGAGAGTATCACCTATCCATTTTTTTAGTTTAAAAAGAGGTTTTGGACTTTTTAGGGGTTTAGATCAGGTCATCAGTAACTAATGGTAAGGTATTAGCAAAGAACAAATCCAGTCATAAAGAAATACCCTGGGTAGTCTGGGTAGAACATTAGTTATCTGTCCTGAAAGGATTACTTTAGCTCCCCATCAAGCCTCTACTGATGTGACAGAACGCATTAGCAAGGCCTCTGTGAAATCCGTCAGAGCAACTTGTTAAAGCCTTTTTTATTGCCAAAAACCAGACTTTGCCTCCAACCAGGGTAAAACCTGATTATATTGAAATGTGAAATTCTTGAATACTGCTGCTTTGATGGCATGAAAAGCAGCTGTCTTTTTCAGTGTACCTGGAAGCCTGGCCTTGCTCAGAGGTGCAGAGCTTCCTAAGTCTGAGTCACCAGATCAGAGTTAGCCCAGATGGTGGACACTGGCTGTTCAGTGACTTTTACAAGGTGGACTCTCATCACCTTTTGTTTGCGGTGCTTGTTGGGTTAAAAACTGTCCTCAGAGACTGTGTTAGTTAATGCTTTCTTTTGAGACCCAGACCTGTACCCTATGAAGGTGGAGGAATTAGCTTATTGTTAAAATATTTACATGTCCAAGTCAGGGCTAGTTATTTCCAGGGCGAGCAAGGACTAGTACTTTCCCAGGAATGTGCCAGAAGGGCACGTTATCACGGGTTCTGACTGGAATCATGGAGAAAATGCCAGACGTGACCACCTGGTCCTAGGCTCTCTGACACCAAGTTTCTTCTTTGTTTCTTTAATGAGGATGATGATGATGATGATGATAATTCTCCTTTATTGAATACTTTCTCTATTTTTAATTCTGTACTGCCTGGGACAATCCATGAGAAGAGAGATGAGAGGACTTAGAAGTCGGGCACGTGGCAGGCACGCAGACCTCTGCCTCCTGGTCTGTGTCCTCTGAATTACTGATTTTTTTCCCCCTACATTTTAAAATTCTTTTTAATTGTGGTAAAATACATATAATAGAAAATTTACCTTCTTAACCATTTTTAAGTGTACAGTTCAATGGTATTAAGTACATTTACATCGTTGTACAACCATCACCACCATTCATCTCCAGAACTGTTTTCACCTTGAAAAACTAACACTCTGTACCTATTAAGCAATAACTTCTCGTTCCTCTCTCGCCTCAGCCCTGGGCAGCACCATTCTACTTTCTGTATCTATAAATTTGACTACTCTTGGTTGCTCATATAAGCAGAATCGTATAGTGCTTGCATTTTTGTGCTTGACTTACTTCATTTAGCCTAGCATCTTCAAGCTTCATGCATGTTGTAGTATGTGTCAGAATTTCCTTCCTTTTTAAGGCTGAATAATATTCCATTGTTTATACCTCATTTTGTTTATCCATTCCTCTGTCTATGGACGTTTTGGGTTGCTTCCACTTTCTGGCTATATGCTGCTATGAACATGGGTGTAAAATATCTCTTCAGGACCCTGCTTTCAGTTCTTTGGGTATATGCCCTAAAGTGGAATCGCTGGGTCATATGGTAATTCTATTTAAAAAAAAATTTTTTATTGTTGTCCATAGCAGCTGCACCATTTTACATGCCCACCAGCAGCACACAAAGTTTCTAGTTTCTCCATGTCCTTGCCAACACTTTTTATTTTCTGTTAAAAACATGGATATTTTAGGGGCTGATCCCATGGCCTGGTTGTTAAGTTCGGTGTGCTCTGCTTCCGTGGCCTAGGTTCTGCTGCTGCATGCAGACCTATACCACTCATTGGTGACCATTCTATGTTGGTGACCCTCATACAAAATAGAGGAAGATTGGCACAGATGTTAGTGCAGGGCAGATTTTCCTCAAGCAAAAAGAGGAAGATTGGCAGTGGATGTTAGCTCAGGGCAAATCTTCCTCAGGGGGAAAAAAAAAAGAATGACGGGCAGATTTGAGGAGGAACCAACTAGAGCTCTTAGAAATAAAAATGGTAATTATTAAAATGAAAAACAGTTTGGGGTAAAGCATTTAAGACACAGCTTAAGAGAGAATTAATGAACTGGAAGATAGATTTAAAGAAGTTACTAAATTTGCAGCAGAGAGATTAGGAGATTAAAAAAATATGAAAACAAGGACATATGAACAATGGAGGCTAGAATGATAAGATATAACATATCCACATGGAGCCTCAGAGGGAGAGTAAACTGCTGCTTTGACTTGACCTATTCTGGTTTGGGAATTTGCTACCTCATAAGGTTTTTGGGAGGATCCACTGTGGTGATATCTGTGAAAATGTTTTGAAATGCTGTAAATTTGTATTCCATGAATTTAAAGGAGGGGTATTTTCTAGAAAATAACATTTTCAACTAATGAAAACAATGTCTTTTCTGATTTACAATCTGTACCGAAAGCAAGGACAATGAAAAAAATCCGGATTCTTCTAGTCATTTAAACTTTATTTTAAGGGCCGTAAAAAAAATAGATGTATAATCCATCCTTTTTATGGTTGCCACTGTAGTCATTTGAATGTACATGATAAACTTGGAGATCTGAGAGGCATTAGAGCAGTGAAGGTTATATGAATCCTTTTAATGAAGTTATTTGTTATATGATAAATAATAACTACATTAATTTTTGTTGCAACCCAAATACTCTGAAATATTGACATTTTGAAGTGATAATCCATTTGTAGTTGATATGTTTCTTTCGTTTAGCAAAATATCAGAAAAATAAGTTGAAATAAGGTACTCAAAAAGACAGGTTATTTTGGTGAGCAGAAAACCAAGGAGAAATTGTCCACCTCCACAGATGTGACATATGATAGGCCAAAGGCAGGCAGGAAATGCTGACAAGCGGTGAAGTGACAGTTCCCCCCTGTGTCCCTGGCACTTCCAGTTTAGGCAAAATTTAACTGCTGAATTAAATTGCTGAATGCTGTCCCTGAATATTCTGGTTAGGGTGTGTTTTTCAGAAGTGCTAGTCCATTGTCAGGTTTATGAACTGCATTGCCTTTGTGTTCAGATAGAGGCTGTTAGTTTGAAGAGAAGCTGTATGTATACTTCAGGAACATTTCCATCTTGCATGGGAGTTAGGTGTTTGGAGGAGAGCAAAAAATATATATATATAAGCCAGCCTGGGGTAAGATGGATAGGAGAAATGTGGCCAGAACGTCTTTGAATAACAAACGATCTTTTTGAAATTCACTAATGTTGCCTTGTAGATTTTTGCCCGTTGGTGCCTTACTGAGGTTATCATCTCATAAGAAGCACCTCGCTTACTTCGCTGGACTTCACTGCTTTGTTCTGTTTTTATCGTCAGTGTAGCAATAGGCAATATGTGTGCTTGGTTTATCAATTGGTTGTCACTGAATTGTTTCAGAAGTGATGATGATTTATTTTAATGAGTGATATCCAGGAAAATAGGTAATAGACCCAGGGTTACAGAGAGTTGGGAAATAATGAAAAAAGTGAGGACAATGTGGACAATGTATTTTTTTTTCCTGCTATAATGTGGAATGGCCTCAAGTAGTCTGGACCTCTAAAATCAGATATTTATTAGTCTCTGATTTTTTACTGTCTCCCGAATTTAAATTAAATCCTCAAGTAAAATAAGCATAGTGTAAATGAAAAGATAGTTTGATGACAAATACCTATACTAAATTCCTAAATGATTTTTCTGCCATTGACAGCCACTTCATTTTGATATGTGACATTTGGGGAGCTTCTGATAGTCATTCTGTTCCTAATCTTTCCTTGTAAATGATGCAAAGATGGAGGGTCAGTGTCCGGTTTTCCCACTCTTCCCTCTGGGATAATGCTTCATTATAAAGGCTCAGTAGAAGTATTGCTTTGGATGTAAGGGGAGCTATTCATTTGAACTGATCCCTCATTTCTGACTTTATAGAACCTCTCCTTCAACCTATAGGGATCTCTCTTTATTTGATTTACTCAAGAAGAAAATGCTTAGTTTCTACTGAAAGCATGTATTTGCAAAGTTGCAAATTCCCAGTAACACTTTGTTCTAATATAATTTCAAGCTACCCACTGGTGATATTTGATAAATAGCTTTATTAGGTTTGATGCATTGTTCCATTTTTTTACTACTTCAAACAAAGAGTAGAAATCTATGTCTATCAACTTAACTCATGAAATACGTTTGGTTTGAGCTGTAACTAGTCATTGAGTTTCTGCTCAATGACTGAAGCAGTTTACTTCTTAAATAATTAATGATCAAAATAAGGATACAATAAATCCTGTGTAATCTGAATTTGCCTTGGCGTCACCAGCCTCTGAGAACAGTGGAGTTCACATCAACAACTACAGGATAGGTTTCTCTGCCTCTCACCTCCACCCCTCTTCTAAGACCTTGGCCCCCTGCAAAGTGTCAGCCATCACTTCTCCGGGGCCCCAAGGGAGGGGTCTTACATGTCTTCATCACCAAGGCTGTCTTCCACCACAGTTGCCACGGCAGTGTCTGCCATGGTCTTCTCACTTGCTGTGGCCCCTTTGGTTGGTGCTGTCTCACCTCTGTCCCTGCTGGTCCCCCTGCCCCTCTGAGAGTACATGGGTGCTGACTGCTGGAGCAGCACTGCCTTCCCTTGTGCCCGTGGGGCCGGAGCTGTGCTGTGTTCACACAGGTGGGAGAAGGCCTCTCTCTCTGCATCATTCTTGGTCACCAAAGTGTCTCTGCTCACAGAGATCCTTGTGAAAAGAACTCCTTCATTTTCTGCCTACAGCATCCGTTTCCTCTCCAGTAGGGCTCAGATATAAGTCCCCAAAGCAGGGCCAAGAATTAGAACAGACCTGCCCCCTTTCCCATACTGTCCTCTTCCATCTTTCCTTTTTGTTCTTATAAACTTTGACTTTTATGCAACTGAACTTATGAAAATAGGTGTCTCTACATCAGATGCATGCGTTGTGTCTGGATCTTAGTGATAGTAGTTTAGGCTTCAGGGGTGTGTGTGTGTGCGCGCGTGTGTGCGTGCGTGTGCCCATGAGTATAGGGGAGAGGAGAACAGGACCCCCTTACCTAGCTACTAGATAGTCAGAGTAGTTGAGGAATGGTTTGATATTTTGTTTGAGAAAGGAAAGTTACATGGCAAGTTTTTGTCATTTCATACCTTGAAAGTTATTAAGACCTGTGGTGTAAAGTACCATGAAGAAAGTTAAATCTTTTTTCCTGCTTGACTCAGGCTCTTGCAGTAGGTCAGTCATCAATATAAAAATAGATGTTCCTCATTTGGATCAACAGATGTGGGAGACAGCTTTATATTTACAGGCTCAAAACCCTGAAAGTTGTGTACTTCTTATCTTTTTCACTGAATCCTTAATTATAGCTTGTTTTCCTCTGTGCTGCCTCTTTCTTGAAAGCTGAATACAGAAACAAAAACATTCTGTTCTTGAAGATTGTGATTGTTCACGTAAGGGCTCATGCTCTTCTGAAATTGGCTCCTGCACACACCTGTGACACTTGGTTCTGGCTATGAGACCTCCATCCCATTTGCCCCATCTTTGTTTAAATAAACAGTATAGCCCTTTTCTCTGTTAACAGAGTAAGCTAGGGCCAGTCCTGGTTGCCTGGTGGTTAAGTTCAGCATGTTCCACTTCAGCAACCCAGGTTTGGTTCCCCGACTTGGACCTATACCACTTGTGTGTCAGTGGCCATACTGTGGTGATGGCTCACGTACAAAAAAAATGAGGAAGATTGACAGCAAATATTAGCTCAGGTGAATCTTCCCTAGCAAAAAAAAAAAAAGAGACAGAGAGAAAGAAACTAAACCATTTAAACACACTTTATTCTACCCATGAAGCCCACTGATGTGCTCCAGATCTGTTGGAAGTGAAGAAATGATTGTCCAGATTTTCTTGTCTCCAGGCTCATCATGATACTAAGATGCTTTTGATCACCGTTTTGTGTGAAACGGGGCCCAGTGCTCCTCGGTGAATCCTCAGCCACCATATTTTCTCATGGTCACCCATGAGAATATGAGAGGAAGTTTGCACTGTGGAGGGGTTCTTTGCCTTTTTGTGCAACCACTGTCCTTCAGTGCCCACTGTGAGTCAGAGTTTCTGGGATTATAAGGCAAAACTATTGAAGGAGGTCCCTCCTCTGGTAGCACTATTTGAGGAGGCAGATGCTGAAATAATTGTGATACTAGGTAATAGTGCTTTAGTAGAGGACTGTGAGCATAGTAGGGGGAGAGTAGCTCTGTCTTGGAGTAGGAAGCCCGGAAGCCTTCCTAGAGAAGATGACACTGGATTTTCTAGGATGACAAGGCACTTGTCAGGCAGAGGAAGGAGAAAGCACATTCCAGGCAAAGGTTGCAGTGGATGCAAAGGCACGAAGGCAAAGAGGGATGGCAGATCCATTAAGAGATGAGGAAGTTTGTGGAGGTTAAATTGTGAAAGCCCTTAAATGCTCTGCAAGGGGTTTGTTCTGTCAGAAGAAAGAAGCCCTTTACTAGTTTTTTAAGCAAGGGAGTGAACCCTGGGGGCTGGTGGGATGGATGGATTGAGAGTGGGGAGAAGATGAGTCTACCTTGGCCATGGCTAGTCCTGATTATGGCTTAGGAGGTGGCTGACTGGGAAGGGACGTTGCAGAGACTGAATGCTGGGCCTTTTTGTCGTTGCAGGTATCTGATCCCTTGCAATCACATGATGCTGAGTCAGAGGTGGGCTGTGAAGGAGAGAGACTGTTACTCTGTCTCTGCAGCCAAGCTACTCGCCCTGACCCCCGTCTGCTGTTCCAGTGGGATCACCCTGACACTTGGGAACCAAGAGAGGGATTATATTCTTTGGTCAAAGTGTACACATGACAGTTCAGGTAGGAACTTGCTAGTGATGATCTCTAAATGAAAGGATGCCAAATTCCGTCTCTCCTTCGGATATGTGTCTCTTTGGGTAGACAAGGAATAGTGTAATGAGGTCCCCTTTCTTTTATGAATGACTAGTTGGGGGTCTTTTTGTGCTTTGTAAGGAGTTATGGACACCTTGTAATCAGTGTTGATTGAAGTGCCCAGCTGGCACCTAGTCAGTATTCCCAGACCTTTATTTTAACTAGGCTATATAGTGGCATCCTGAGAGGCCAAATGTGAAAACGTGAACCGGCATGTCTTTTTAAACAAAATGGGGCTGGGCATGTAGAGATAGCTGTAGCTAAGATAGAATTAGCCCTTATTTTAATTTCCAAAATGACCCATTTATGGATGTTTGTTTGCCAATAACATATCATTATAAAACTTGAAATTTGTGATATGGTGACAGTATCTGATTCATTTGATTGAATGAGGGGTTTTTCATAAGCAGTCTGTTTTTACAGGGGTTATAGTACTCATGTGCTGTTTGCCAGCTGCACTTGATCTTGTATAAGTAAAATTTAAATGGCCATTCATGTCATCCTTGGCCTTCTGGCAGGCAGCTAAAGCAAGGGGGCATTTGTGTATCTGTGGTGGTCAGAAGATTGTTTCAGTTCAGGAAGATTCTGCTTGTCCTGGGACCATTAGGAAATGGTCCAGTCCTGGTGTTGACCCAGGTGTTTGCAATTTGTATTCTGCTATCCCCCCAAACAATGGCATTCTGTCTACCCAGCTACAGTCCTCTTAGAGAAAATATATTTTCTCTAAGAGCCAGGCTACTCGACTAAGAGAATATCAGCTCATTTGGTATAAATGTAATTTTTAGAAATTAAAGTTCTCTTACTGATTCTTGGTCTTTAAATAAAGATACAGTGTACCATAGAAATTAATAAGTTATGTGGCAGTATAACAAGTATTTTAAATATATTTTCCTGTTAGGTAAACTAGTATGGATATCTTATATTTCCTACCCAATAGTTATTTTTTTTATTTTTTATTTATTTATTTTTAATTTTTTTTTTTTCCTTTTTCTCCCCAAAGGCCCCCAGTACATAGTTGTATATTCTTTGTTGTGGGTCCTTCTAGTTGTGGCATGTGGGATGCGCCTCCGCGTGGTTTGATGAGCAGTGCCATGTCCGCTCCCAGGATTCGAACCAACGAAACACTGGGCCGCCTACAGCGGAGCGTGTGAACTTAACCACTCGGCCACGGGGCCAGCCCCCCAAATAGTTATTTTTTAAGACATATTTGAAAATTCATGTCTTTTTTATTTACTGAAAAAGTTGTTTCAAGAACGATTCTGTGACTGACCTTGCTGCAGAATTCAACATTCAAGTTAAACATACAATTGTTGAGTGCCTGCAACTTGCCACATTCTTATTCTGTTATCACATTTAATCCTTTGAAGAAAGTAGTATTCCCATTTTGCAGATGAAGAAACAAACTCAGAGAGAGGAAGTGACTTGCTCAAGGTTACACAGCTGGTAGGTCCCCTGATTCCAAATTCCATGTTCTTTCTACTGTCCTACTTTTGGGGCTGCCTTACAGCGGATAAGTGGCCTGATGGATGGTTACATAGGTAGGTAGGTGGGTGGATAGATAATGTAATTATTGTGCAGTGGTTAGAGCTAGGAGTCTGAATCTCAGCTCTGCTACTTTCTTGGGCAAATTACTTAACCATTCTAAACTTCTTTCCTCATCTGTGAAATAGTACCTACCTCAAAGGTTGTTCCAAGGATATGTGACCTAGGACATGTAAAGATCTTAGAGGACAACCTGGCATAGTAAGTGCTAAATAAATATGGCTAGTAGTTGTTTTTGATGTCTTCTTATTTAAAGTGGATAAGAGGTAAACATTAACCTTTTAATAGTAGAGCTGTAAAAAACAGATTATGTCTACCCTAATGACCTGAAAATGTGTATTCTTAAAGGTTCAACTCTGGCCCAATCTGGTAGAGATTTAAATATTGAAGAGACAAGAAGCTTGCAAAGTTGTGGCATTGAACCTGATAAGAATGGGGTTGACGGGGGACAGCCTGTGCTTGAGTTGTGGCTCTGCCACTGACCAGTTGGGTGATCTTTTGTCTCTGAGCCTCAATTTCTTCATCTGTAAATGGAGAAAATAATATCTGCCATGTAGGGTTATTGTGGGGCTTGACTTAGATAGCACTGATAAAGCACCTGCCACATAGTAGATGGAGTTTAAGAAATGGTAGAGTATTTTTCCTTGTCTGAGTCCTTCTATTTTCCTGAAGGAAAATGTAAGCGTAAATGCAGACATTTTCACAGCTGTTTCAGTTATCCGTTTGAGAACTTTTCACATCAAAGGCAGAGCATCATGTGATAACAGAGGAAGCAGTTAAGAGGATTGTTTTGGTAGTGAACATGACTTTATCATAAGAGACCATTTGGTACATGTCAACATCCCAGTAGTTCCCAGGAAGGCAGAATGAATTAACAGGCTTTTCTACAAACCCAGGATTTTCTAGAGAAAATCTGTTTCCCAAATTCATGGATTACAGACTTTCCACTTTATAGTCAATGTAAAAATCTTTTTAATTATGACTTACCCTGTGGTAGGTACTATATTTGATATATTACCTAATTTAATCCTCTCAACAACGTGAGGGGTTGATGTTATTAGCTCTTATTTCTCTAACGACTGATACCAAATAAGAGTTTTATGTTGAATATAGCCAGTATCTGACTGGCCATACTGGTTCTATATATTTTATGAGGGTAGAGTTTCTGTTCTTTCCTTCTTAAAAATCTAACCACTTTTTATTATTCAGAAGTTATTTAATCAGAAATTATTAGAACCAGTTAGCTGGCAAGATAAAGTCTTAGCAGCCTGAGTGAGTCACATCTCTGTCCACTACGCTGGTCCCCACCCTCTCTACAGTGTAAGAAAGAGCCTCATTCTGTCATTCAGACTTGTCTCTGCCTCCTGTGACAGGGCCCATGGAGCAGCCACTCCCAGAGGCGTTCTCTCCGTCGGCCTGCATCGTGGAGTATGGCAAAGCCCTGGACATCAGCTACCTGCAGTACCTCTGGGAGGCCCACACCAACATCCTGCGCTGCATGAGGGACTGTCGTGTCTGGTCCGCCCTATATGACGGAGACTCCCCCCATCCTGAGACATTGCTCCGGAGTCTGACAGAGGAGAGCGCTACCAACTCTGCCCAGCCTGTGTTCAGGCTCCCGCAGCAACTCCCCAGGAAGACAGGGTCTCAGCTGGCTCCAGCAAAGGAGAAGGGCCAGACGGAGCTGGAGTGGGATGACAGCTACGACACTGGAATCTCCCCAGGGGCAGGTGTGGGTTCCCCTGGGCCTTACGACAATCTGGAGAATTCAGACCCGCCGGCACCAATTGATCCCCCTAAACACATCCAGGAGATGAAGAAGAATGCCATCCTGCTCTTCAAAGGGTCCTACATTGAAGAATCCGACTTTCAGGACGACGTGATGGTGTACAGGTTGTGTGCTGAGAAGGACTCTGAGGACACTGGGAATTCACAGGAGGAAACTGCAAGTCAAGCCCAGTCCGAGGTTCAGCGTCCCCCCATGAACAACGGCCCTCTGCCCAGCCCTCAGCCACAAACAGATTCAGAGGAGGAACCTAGTAGGGACAATTCAGACCTGTTTCAAAATGTGTCCACGGAACCAAAACAAGAGAATGAGCCTGAAGTCGCCCCAGAACCAGACTCAGAGTTAGCACCCCCTGTCTCTGAGGCAGAGCATAATTCAAACCTGACAGTTCTTAACCCGGAGGGGGAAGATTTCATTGCCCAGTGTGACCAAATCATTAAAGACCTGGATTCTGGCACCAAGGGCTTGACAGAACAGAATTTCTCCTCACCTGATCCTTTGCTTCTCACAAAAGAGAAGGAGGGGATGGAAGACGAGAGCAAAGAAGGAAACGGGGAGGAAGAGGAGGAGGGGAAAAAGGAACTAGAAGAGGAGGACGACGACTTTGACTCTTTTATAGCGGAAACTCCTGCCCCAGAGCCTGTGCTGTCCCTGTTTGGGGTGAGAGAGGAGACTGCCTTTGCCAGTCACCATCCCGTGAGGACTCACAGCACCCCGTTCACAGGTGACGGTCTTTCATTGCTTTGTGATTTCTGCCTTTGAAAGTACTTGTACTTACTGCACCAGGAAAGTGAGGTAGATGGAGGTAAGGAGCATTGTTAAGTTACCTAACAGAGGGATGAGGTGTTGCTGTAAAGAGCGAAGAGAGCTGGTTTCATTTTTATTTTATTTTGTCTTTCTTGCAGTGATTGTCTTGTTTTCCCCCCCCAGCAACTTAGAGGTTAAATTTTACTGTTTCATAACTTCCCTTGATATGCCTGTGATAAAGTAATAGAACTGATTCGACCATACAGGAAATCCAGTCTCATTATTTAATAGCCTCATTTCCTTTAGTCTAATTTATTTCCCTCCCTAGCATTTATTTTTATGTGTATTTAAAAACGATTATGGCGTCCCCGGTGGAAGGCATGTTCTGTGGCTGTTGACTTGTGCTGTGCTCTATCCGCAGCACCTGCACAGTGGACAGAGCCCATGGCAGGTGCTCAGAATACTTGCTGGATCAGTGTAGCTGTGTGCACATCAGAGGCCACTGGGGTTTGTTGTGCCTCTGCCTGGGAGCTCTTTTCGGATAATCACAAAACTCCATCCAAAATAAGTAGAGTAGACTCGCGTAAACTCATGACTCTGCTAAAGAATAGGCGTGTTCCAGGGATACGCCACCAGCAACAGGCAGAAACCACGTAAGAGGCAAAGGGACAGGATAGGACATCAGGTAAGTGGATTGGGGTGAGGAATTATGATTGGAAACATTAAATATTAGCCAGTAAAATCTGAATCTGCGAATCGTGGTATGGAGGGAACTGACACAGAGGGTTCATCAAGCTCAGGAGTGGACCCAACTGGAGTGGGACCCTTGGATGTGATGCTGAAGGAGCTAGCATCACAGAGGGACACAGTGGCCTTGGAGCCAGGCCTGTGGGGGAGTCCTGGCTCTAGCGCTTCTAGCCATGTGGCCTTAGTGTCCCTGACTCTCTGTTTGCCCCTGTGAGGACTGAATGTGTGTGTGTGTGCGCAGAGTCAGTATTATTGTTATTACAGGCCATTATTATTGTTATTAATCCCATTAAGCCCACCTGGGTGCCCTTCCCTGGCAAGCAGGGAGCACTTGGTGAGGAGAGACCATGCTCCCACCTCCTTGGGTCACCCAAAGTAGATCAAATCATGTTACCTCTGGTCCAGCCAGGTGGGCCTAATGGTTTTCAGGGAGCTTCCCACCCTCCTCCAATATTTATCCATCTATTTACTGATGCCTGAAAATTTATTTAAAGGGGGAGAAAGCTTTTAATTCCACAATTAAAAGGCTTGAGGTTCTAGTTGAGATAAGATTTCAGTGTGAGTGGGTTTTAATTAAAATTCAATCAGTCAGTCAATCATAAGTAAAAAGGATTAGATAATCTGCATTTCCCAGCTGATAAGGGGACGGTTGGGGGGTGGAGGGAGCAGGGCGGCCCTGGCTGGCTGAAGGAGGGGCAGGGAGCCCAGCTGGAGAGAAAGGGGCAGGCGTAACCTAGCACACGTCCTGGTTTTGCTGAGGCCTCCCTCCATTTACCTTCACCCAGCAGGAAATCCCAGCTTCATCCTTCAGGGTTCTCCAGGCCTCCAGGGCTACCTGTGGCTGATGAAGGTTGTTCTGTAGAATGCCAGCTATCTTAGAAAGGAGCTTCATCTCTGGGAAATATGTTTCCTCAACAGGAAACAAAGTATAGCTTACGGCAAAAAAAAAAAAAAAGCTAATATAACACCTTATTAAATAACAACAATATTTTGCAGAGGATAAATCTGAGAACCAACAAAACGTGAGTTTTTGGATACATATAGGTAAATTTTAACTAAAACCTTGCCTTTTTCCTCCTTTGAAACTTGTGCACAACTTCAGGAAACATCTTTTCTAATTCCACGTATGTGAACTTCATCATTTCCAAACCTCTGAGTGTGTTCTGTAGCATTAGGCTTAACTTCCATCTCAGCGAGGAATGTTGATTTCCACTGAAATGAATTTGCTTCTCAGCAAAGTCAAAGCATTCCATTTGTGTAATTAATTTCATTTGTGCATCCAGCAATCTTTTATTGATCGTCTAATATTTGGCAGGTTCTATGCTAGGTCCTAAGGACACAAAAATGAAGGAATTCGCAGACTTTCAGAGAAGACATCAACAAAGAACTGTGCTCTCAGTGAGAAATGTGTATTAGTCATTGTATGCCAAGTCCTGTGGGAGCCCAGTGGAGGGCGTGGGGAAGGCTTCATGGAGGAGGGACTGGAATGGTGTACTGAAGCTACAGGTAAAAGTGGGTGGGAACAATAGTCCAGGCAGAGGAGACAGCAGGAGAAGACAGAGGAGCCTGACAGTGCATGGGGGTATGACCAAGAGTGGGTGGTGGGAGGCAGAGAGGTGAGAGAGGATGCTAGAAAGCTTGGTTGATGCCAGCTTGTGGGGCGCCTTTGGGCCACGCTGAGGAATGGGAACCTTGTGCTCCTGGCACTGAAGACAAGCCCAAAAGTGTTGAAGTTGGGCAGTGATGTGACTGGATGCGTGTGTGAAACAGCTAGCCTTGGAGTGGTGTGGAGACAGCACTGGAGTGGGGAGAGGTGGCAGGCAGATTTAGTAAGAGGCTCTTGTCATACCAGAATTCAGAATGCACTAAAGCTTTGATCCAGTAATTCTGTTTCCAGGAATGTTTTCACAGCTGTATTCATGCTTAGGTGTCCAGATGTATTTACAAAGATGTTCATTACAACATTGTTTATAATAGAAAAGACTGGAAACAACCCAAGTGTTCACCAGTAGAAGACTGCTTTACTAATGCAACATGCACGGCAGTCCAGTATGTTGAGGCCCTCTGATGAATGAGACAGCTCTGGATGTGCTGAGATCGGACAGGCTCCAGGAAATACTAAGTGGAAAAGCCAGGTGCAGAACAGTGTGTACAGAATGTTGTCTTTTTGTCATTTGTTTAAAAAAAAATACCAGGAGATAGACACACATACACACCCCCACACACCCACATACACCCACACCCACACACCCCTGGGAGGTAGCGTACAGGCACTGGAAACACATAGTTTGAATTAAAATTGTGACTCTTTCCTTACCAGCTGTGTGCACTTAGCATTCTGCCTCATCTTTAAATGGAGATAAATAATAAACATACTTCCCAGGGTTGTGGTGAATATTTAAGTTGATACATGAGAAGTGCTTAGAACACTGCCTGGCACATAAGAAGTGATTAATAAATGTTTTTAATAATAATTCAATTTTTTTTTTCTTTACACACATAAAACATTACTGGAAGAATATACTCAAATCTGTTAACAGGGATTGCCTCCAGGGGGTGGCCTGTTCTTCATTTTATACTCCTACACTCCTACGCTGTTTGAAGAAAAAAAATTTTAAATCATTTTAATCTCTGTTAAAATAGCAAAACTGTTGCTGGAGTCCAGACAAGAAATGATGAGACTCTGACCTCAGGCAGTAGAGGTGAAGGAAGGTCCACACTCAGGAGGTCTGTCCAAGGTGGAATTGGCAGAGCCGAGGCACAGAATTGATGGCAGCTCCATTCTTGGAGTCAGGAAATACAGGAGGCGGGTATGTGGATTTGAGGCAGGGAGAGGTTCCTTGAGGGGAGAGAAGAGAATGACAGGGAGGGGTGGTGGAGATGGTCTTAGTTGTTCTGACAAATGAAATATTTTATAAGTGGGGAGTTTATCTATCCTCCTAGAAAAGGGGGGAAAATACGCCCTGCATTCCCCATATACACTGGTGGCTTTCTGAATTGTAGCTGAGTTTTCTGACTTCAGCTCCTTACCAGTTTCCCCTAGCAACTGCTTTTTGCTAAGCAGTTTTTTTGTAAGTGCTAGAAATCAACTAAGAATAAAACATAAATTTGAAAGGGTTTAATATGTGTTTCTTAATGCACATGCCTAAGAAGTTATAAGTAATGTCAGTAGTGGATTATAATGACAGTCTGCTGGCCTTGGCCTAATATTCTGTTGCTCAAGTGAGACGATGATGACACTCTCCACAGGGCCTGGGTTCAAGCTGGGTTTTTTTTGTTTTTTCCTCCCTTGTGGTAGTGATGGATTGTGGATGGTCTCCCGTGGTCACTGCGTGGTTAGCGGCTTTCATGTTTGATGCAGATGGCTGGATGAGGCCAACTGCAGTCTGGGATCAGGGGGAGTTTGAGGGCTCACATTAGGACGTATGTTTTACAGAAGACTCTGCACACCTAAATATGACTTAGTTCACCTATCTTTGTTCCCTCTGGAAGGAAACAGATGCTGAGCCCGGGACGGCAGGAGAAAGGGCGAGAGGGGACGGGGAAAGACTGGGTCTGGACTTGAGGAGGGTGAGGACGGCAGCCTTCTCCTTGTAGATATAGCTCAAAAGCTAGAATTGTGTTGTGATGCCTTAAGAAGAGTCATCAGTGACATTTCTGGGGTTCTTGATGGGAACACCATCAAGCTGCTTTTCAAACTAGGGTTCCAACCCAGAGTTTCTGAATGTGTTTGGCAAACTCTCCCCGTTTTGTTTAGTAAGCAAGGGCTCTGCAAAGACTCTCTGTTTGAAGAGTTCATTGACCTCCTGGGTTATGGAAAGTGACTGAGGAGCCCTGCCTGCCATCCCAAGGATGGGGAAGTTGAGGCTAAGCTCGACGCAGGAGGAGATGATGCCTTTTCTGTGTTTTGAGGTCGTTTAGAGACATCCCCTGTGTTCCTAGGGGAATACTGCCGCTACCCTGTTATTTGCCTGCATGGCTAAAGGGTTGGTGTTCCGTTTCTCACAGATAGCTTGTGTTTTCTTGCAAAGGGTTTTACTCTCTTACACTACCAAGGCTTTTGAACGAAGCATCTTGTGATGAGGTATGTTTTTGTTAAACTATTAATGTTGGTGGAGTCTTCATAAGGCACGTTTATTCATCAAGGGTTGTGTGCTTTTGTTATAAACACTCCACGGTTTAGTGGCATCCTCAATAGCTCCACTGGGGGAAATATAAAATTCTCATTGATTTTGCTTAATGGACCACTTTTATGGTAAAAATGGAAAACATCTTCAAGTAATTTTATTAATGCCAGATTTATTTTCTTGATTTTCCTTGTCTTCAATGAACTCGAACATAAAGCATATTAATTTTATAGTGACCCAAATTAGTCGAAGCTTCTTTTTGCCTCAGTTTTTAATGAACTGCCTTTGTAGTCATATGGATTTTCTTTTTTAAGGAACCTATGATACAGCAAACTATATCTCCCCAAACCCAGGCCCTTCTCTCTCTCTCTCTCTCTCTCTCTCTCTCTCTCATCTGAAAATTAACATGCGGTTGCTGAGTTGCCCAGGGCTGCTAGGTTGCAGCCCAGGCCTCATTCATCCCTGTCTTTCTCTTCTTCTCATTCTTCCACATTGTGACATTTGACAAGACAGAATCTTTCTCACACTGATTGCTGGGGATAGACAATCTTGTTTACAGTGTTGCTGTTTGGTAAACAGAGTTCACGTGTGTTTGGTATTCTTTAATTAATAGGACAGAGATTTTTTGTTACTTAAACTTTTGATAGCCTCTCATGTTCGCATGGAGGCCTCTGGCACGCAGTACCACGAGATGATGATGTCATGTTTTTGAGCATTGGCAGCCCCTAAAAATACAGAAATAGTGTGGCAAAGTATATTTTCATTTTTACAATTAAATTATTTGTTGTCTATTTTTTTCAATGTCTATGATAATTTTAAAAGTATTAAAGCACTCATGCAATCAAAATATTAGCTCTTACGCATATTTTTCTGCTTTCTTTTTGTGGAGGTGGTTTGTTTTGTGTTTCAGTTTTGAGGCAGAAGACCTGGCTGTATCTGCCGTGTCTGTATTTGATTTGCACCTGGTGGGCCTCTGGGGATTCGGGAGCCGCGGCCCCCTCGCTGTCGGGGAAAGACGTCCTGTATGCCCAGCCAGCCCTCATGTCTTGTGTTCTTCCCACAGGCCCATTCATCAGCGTGGTCCTGTCAAAGCTGGAGAACATGCTGGAGAACTCTTTGCATGTTAATTTGCTGCTTATTGGGATCATTACTCAGCTAGCCAGCTACCCCCAGCCACTCCTGCGCTCGTTTCTGCTCAACACCAACATGGTCTTCCAGCCAAGCGTCCGTTCTCTGTATCAGGTCCGTTAACTGAGCCACATCCACCATACCTGTTGCTTATATGGTTGCTAATGAGTAGAGCTCCTTCTCTTTTTCTCCTTGTTATCTCGTTGTTTTTCAAAAATCCCTCTGTTCTAAATCATTTGCTCACCTTCCTTGTCCTATTACGTTAGTTGTGTAGATTATTCTAGAGAAACTGCAAAGCTTCATTTAGTTTGATGTCTTGAGGGTGTCCTAGCAGGAACGCCCAGGCAGTTAAAAATGAGCAGATGCCTAATATCATAATAGTTCCTGCAAGGAGGGCTCTACCTGAATGATATGTTGATAACTGTGGGTGGAATTCGTTGTGAAGCATCAGCCTCATTAATGTTGTTGTTGACAGGTCCTTGCATCTGTGAAGAACAAGATCGAACAGTTTGCTTCAGTGGAGAGAGACTTCCCAGGACTCCTCATACAAGCCCAGCAATACCTGCTCTTCCGAGTGGACATGTCTGACCTGACCCCAGAGTCACTAACCAAAGGTGAGCCTGTGTCTCTCCTTCAACTGCCCCTCCGTTTCCCCAGCGTCCTGATTTGGGTTCGCAGAGCCTCCACTGGCTTCTGCGTGCTTAAAGCGTCTAAATATATTTTCATTTTTACCCAGCAGGGAGGAGCCTCCTCTTGGTGTTCTTAAACCTAAAGAAAGGTCCGCCCTGCCTGCACCTGGCCTGTTCCCAGTTTGGAGGGTCTAGCGGAGCATTTGTTTCCCTCCCTGAGAGTGGTTCGGGGAAGGAGTGATGTGTGGGTTGCTGCCAGGCTAGAATAAATAACTCGGCACATATGGGCCAGAAAGAGGCGTTATATGCATGCCCTGAGCCAGGTTTTGGCCAGCCCTACCCTTAGGAGGGCATCTGTTCTCTTTATTATGTTTTCAGAGACTCTCTGGCCAAAAAGAAATGTGCTTTAGGGCTCTGGAAAGTAAAAAATGTTCATTTGGACTGGGAGAAGTAAAGTTTATGCTCAGCTTAAAATCCTTGGGAGGACCTTTCCATCAGCTCTTGGCGCGTTAGGCTGGGGCCCTGGTGAAGCCTGGGAGTGCCGCTCGTTTGCCTCGTTCAAGCCCAGGATGGATAGTTTTGATGACCAGTTGTCTTCTCAGCTGTGACTCAGGCCTTGGTGAATGCAGCCTAGGAAATGCCCCATCTCACACTGGCTTTTGCTACCTCTCAGGACAAGACAAGCTTCTTCATGGCAGGTGGACACTGGAGAGAGTGGGGCTCGCAGGTCTGGGCTAAAGGCCAGAAACCGGGTCTGAAGGCAGAAATGTAACTCAAGGCAATGTTTAAACCTCTAAAGGAAGCTGAAAAGATCCCGAACTCTGAAGGCTTGACCTTGCCTCTGTGTGGCTATTTGATCTTGGTCACTGCCTCACTGGGCCTCATGTTCCTCGACTCTTAAATGAAGCATTTGTTTTCCCTCTCTCAAGTCCTTTCTGGCTGTAGACCTCTGGGCGTGAAGAGCCCTTAGGGTACCACAAGGCAGATTTTGAAAGAAAGGTGGGCCGTGTGCCACCAGTAAAATGCAGGGGGCAGGCTTCAAGCTTCAGCTCTTGAGAAGAGCAAGCAAGGCCATTAAGGAGGGAAACGTCTCTGTGGGGATGTGAACAGCAGGCCCCACATCCCCACATGGCCTCTCCTAGCCACAGTACACAGTCCTACAGCTGTGTTCCTCCTGAACAGGGAGCGTGCTGCCGTAACTCGCCCTGGGAGAGAAGGTGCACCAGTTAGCCATTATACATAATGAACCACTGCAAGAACTCAGTGGCATGAAACAAAGCCATTTATGAGTGCTCTTGAGTCTGACTGGTTACTGGACGTCCTGCTGATGTGGGCCAGGCTCAGCTGATTTTGGCTGGACTCACCTGCGTGTTGCCATCAGCAGGTGGCTGGACGTCTGGGATGGCCTCACTCACATAGGTAGCTGCTGGTTGGGGTGATGGGGATGATGGGGGTCTGTGTTTTTCATCATCCACCGGGTTAGTCCAAGCTTGTCACCATCGTGGCTGTAGGGTTGCAAGAGCAAGAACAGGCGCATACAAAATCTTTTGAGGCTCTGGCTTGGAGCTTTACACAAAGGCAATTCTGCTGCATTCTGTTGGCCAAAGCAAGTTGCTGGGCCAGCCCAGGTTCAGGAATGGAGCAAAACCCCCATCTGTTGATGGGAAGAGCTGCAAAGAATGATGGCCATTTTTGCAATCTGCTAGACAGAAGGTGAATTCAGTCTCCTTACATTACACTCCGGGCTTGGTCTTCATTTGTATTTTACAATTTGTAGAATGTTTTCCCAGACAGTCAGTTTTTATTTTCAAACAGCACTGGGAAATGGGCAAGAAAGGTACTGTTAGCTTCATTTTCACATAAGGAAGCTGAAATTAGAGGCCCAGGGTGGTCAGCTAGGATCACGAGGCTCCAGTGCCTGAGACTGCCCTGCCTGGCTCAGGGAGCTGCAAGCACACGCTGGCTGGCCTCTCAGGCTCTCCATGGCAAGAGAGAACCTCAACCCACACGTTCCAGGGAGGGATGGTGGGTGGGGATTGTGGGGTCCCTCACACCTGTGCCTTGTCCTGGCTTTAGACTGTTGGATGCCACACGTATGTGGCAGGGCACCTCATTCCCACTGTGTAAGGTTGTTAGAACAGTCAGCTGTGGTTGATGCTTTCTAAGGTCTGTTACACTCAGGTGACTTTGACTTGTGGGAGCCTCTCTCGGGATAGAAGATTTTCTGTCCCCCAGAGCTGCTCCATCGTGTAGGCCCTGCATTCCCTTGGCCTCCTGGCAGCCCCCGTGGAAAACAAGCTTCCTCACTAACATGCAGAGAGAAGTAAAAGTCCGTGTGACCGCGGATCCAGAGCTGGTGGACCTTCTGTGCCAGCTGTCTCATTGTCATTCTTGAGACCATTGGTCTCTGAGGCTCAGCCACTTGCCAGGCTTTTCATTTTCCCCTCAACTACTTTCAGACCACAGAGGAACAGTTCCTTGTATTTACTTATATTCTGAGTCCTTTCACTGGTCTTGTTCTGGAAGGGACGTCAGGTAGGAATTATCCCCATTTCACAGAGAAGGAAACTGAGACATTATATGATAAGCTAGTTGCCAGGTAGGGACCATAACTTGGGTCTCTTTGCTTTTGAGTTGAGAGCTCGATGGCGCTTGTGACACATTGAAAGCCCGTGATGATAGGACGGAAGCACTGTAAGGATTTCCTGCTAGTTTTCAGTCTCTCTCCTTGGTGCTCTCCTGCCTTCATTAGAATGAATTTTGGTTCTCGGATTCATCCTGGGTAGATGAGCCTTAGTGATGACACTTTTTAAATTCAGGGATAAAGCTACGTAAATGAGCCACAGATACCTGTCTTGGGGGAGAAGAGAAAGAGTGAATTTGAAAGAAAAAGATGGAGATGAGGAATATGAACCAGTTCCAGGAAAATCAGCTGTAGGGAAGACCTGATGTTGGTCAGTTCCTTCCCTCATTCATTCAGCACATATTTATTGGCTTCCACTATGAATAAGGAAGTGTGTTAGGGGCCACGAAGGACACATTATCAGATAGGGGCTCAGCCCTCAGAAATCTCAAAGTCTAGTGGAGGAGAAAAACCATAAACAACAACGCAAAGCTAAAGGGCAATGCAGGCCTTGGTTGATAAATCAAGTGGGGTGGGAGGCTAGAACAGGGAATTACTTCCAGGGGCAGGAAACAGGAAGTGCTTTGTGAAGTCAGTAGCAACTGACTTGATGATAATGTGATGGCTGACAGTTAGCAAGAGGTCCCTGTGTACGTTATACCTGTTGACTCATTTAATCCTTACAGTGACTCTGTGAGCTTCTGACGGATGAGAACATTAAAGTGCAGAGAGATAAAGCAACTTGCCCAATGTCACTCAGCCAGTAAGTGGCAGAGTCTGTGCTCCTAACCACTGTACTGGTGCCTCTTGAGGCTAGTAAGATTTAGGTGTGCAGAAACGGGGATGGGAATTCCAGGTGGGGGAACCAGCATGAACAATACAGGTCTTGGTCTTGGCTTAGAGCCCGTGAGTGTCCCATTGTCCACTGGTATCCAGGCCAGCTTCCTTCGTGAGCTTCGCTGGGCCCTTTGGAGAGCTGCAGTGTGGACGGCCAGGGTGGGGGTGCTTAGGGTGGTCTCCAAGGTTGGCTGTGTACCTCAGTGATGTCAACATTTGTCCTTACTCTGTTGTCAGGACATGTCGTGAGTTCCTGCTGAAAGATAGCAGTAGACAGACTCTCAACAACTTCTTCAGTTCTTTGTGGCACGAACTGTGATAAGCTTTAATCTAAAAAGATATTTAAAGCAGTAAAGCAGAGGATTTTTTTTTTTAACACTAAAGACTATAGTAGTGAGATGTGGAAAGTACTATAAATGTCAAGAATTTTTAGTACTGTAGTTAAGCGACACTCTGAGAAGAGTGTTGAAAAATGGGACTGAATTCTAAAAAGCAGCCAAAATAATGAAGAGCTTGAATATAATGATTTATAAGGAGTAATGAGACTGTTTGAGAAGGGGACAGAAGAAGGCATAAATAATTCCTATAAATGTATGAAGGCTGGAGATGTTCAGGAATTAAATAGTTGGGAAAGTTGAGCCGTTTTAATTAGTAAAGCTGATTTGAAATGAAAATGCAAATCACTTGAATGTGTTAAAGTTTGGGCTCATATCATCTTAGACCTGTGTTATTGGGACTGAGAGCAGAAACCCTGGAAACCTCCCTGAAATGGATGCTTCCAAGCCACTTGCTGTCACCAGATGCCCACAGTTGCAGGAAGTTCCAAGTCTGTTCTTACCAGCACCCAACTTCCTCTCCATTATTTCCAGCCTTTAAAAGGCTTCTTCCATTCTCTTCTCCACAAAAGGCCAGAGGTGCCGGCCAGAAGGAGCTGGGGGTCTCTGAGGAGCCCCAGAGGCCGAAGCACGAGCTGCAGAGAGTGGCTTGTTTCACCCAGCCTGCCTCCTGCAGCTCTGCTGTGTGATCAGGGCTTAACTGGCAAAGGGTAGGATGGTCCCCAACACCGGGAGGCTGGAGAGATAACCACTGCCGTGAGCTCAGTGGTTGATGTCATGGCAGAGATTGCCTTTTTCATTTTCCCCCGCCAGGTCCTGGGCATGGAGGGTTCTTGATAAACCGATATTCTTGCCACAATATCTGCTCAACGTTGCTTATCCGGGACTTGGGATAAAAGTCCTTTCACATGCCCTTTGTGGAGGCTACCTCTTGGGCAGATGTGTGTGCCACAGAGTGGATGAGGTCGTGCTCAAGGGCCGTGTCCTCAGACTTCAGTCAGCTGCAGGAGCTGAACCCACGACCGGACCCTCTCCACCAGCTCCCATCCCCCAGGCACGCACACTTCACTTAAGACGGTGGACGTAAAAGGCTATGGAGGGTCACCGTGACAGTCTGCTTTCTGGTTTCAGATCCCACTCAGGATGCTTCCAGGACAGGAAGTGGCAAGAACCTTTTGGATGGTCCCCCAAGAGTGCTTCAGCCCTTCCTGACGAACAGAGCCAAGGTGGCCGGGGTGCCCCCCAGCCTGCCGCTGCCGGTGAGGAACACTATGCTGGCCGCTGCCCTCTTCCCAGAGTTCCTGAAGGAACTGGCTGCCTTGGCCCAGGAACACTCCATTCTGTGCTACAAGATCCTGGGGGACTTTGAGGACTCCTATTGTTAGCTCTTTTTTTTTTTTTTGAATAGAGGTTCTTATTTTTTAAGGTTTTAGTGTCTTGACTGAATGTTCAATGCAGAGCTGCTTACAAAAATTTCTACTTTGATATTTCCTGACAATACTTGATTTGTGGGAGGGGATTTTCCATGTACCTCCTCTCTCTCTAGCCGGGTCTTTCCACCTTATGTTACATAGAATGTAAGTCTTGTAAGCTGGGTGCTCCTTTGGCAGGTTTCTTTGCTCAATTTTTCTTCCTCAGATTTTCTGGTTGTGATTCTCCCATCCCTTTGAGTTTACTCATCTTGCAGCGTGGATCACACCAAGCGAATATTGGGGTTCGGTGATTTCTGGAAGTGCCCATGTCCAAAGGCTGGCTCTTCAACAGCACATGAAGAATGTACATCCACCCCTGTGGCCTTCTGCATTTCCGCTTCCATTTTATAAAAGGGAAGAATAAAGATGGAGCCCGTCTTGCCTCCATCACACAAGCACATATCATATGTCCTTTGCATTTTACTTCCAAGACTGTACTCGGCCCGATGTGTGTTGCCTTACAGTGCAGGCAGACCACTGGTCTCGCTGTCCGCCTGGGAGAGGCTTGGGGATGCAGGGAGATTTTCCTATTGCTTGAGAGCTTTCTTTAATCAGTATGTCACTACCTAAACACTGAAAATAGCCTTATTTTAGTAAGATTTGCACAAAATGAAATATACCTATGCAAACTGTGACTTTGGTTTTTAGGAGCTTATTGATCAGATGGAGAAAGCATGGTATCACATACTCATGGAAGAGACAACCATCATTAATTTTTTTAAGTGTTTTATGAAAAACAGACTAATCTGTGAAGCTCTTTCACAGTGGGCTCTTTTTTGGGGGGGGGGCGTATGGAATGGGGCAAAAGGATAAAGGTAAACTAAATGCAACCTGTAAAAACATTGGTAATTCTTTTAAATTCTGTTTCCTTTTTCTAATATATTGCACTTTGTAGAGAAAGAGAAACTGTGCAGCCGCTTTGGGAGCGGGAATGTCAGTGTGCACAGGTCATGGGGGACCCCCGCAAAGCCACGTGCCTGCTGGTGTCTCAGTGCGCGCGGAGATGCTGCCTTCTGAGTAATGGGGTTCATTAGGAGCCCCAACATGATGTAGTGGCGCCTCTCTGCTGCTTTCCAGCCTGCACCAAGAGGCATAATTATACTTAGAGTCACAGTCTCCTTACAACAAACCAAGAGGGGGAAACGCACAGAATAGTTGTGGGCTAAAAATGAGACCATAAATAACTGATATTTATGGATATTCAGTCCACCCCCCTCTATTTTGGGCAGGTGAGAAGCATGTAATGAGGATAAGCCTCCCTCTTGGGAGGGACATGGGAAGCCCAGCTCTCTCTGTTCTCTTGGTGGGCACCTCTGCTGACCCCCGGGTCTGGAGGTTGTGCTTCTGGAGCACTGGTTTCATTTTAATCAGGCCCCTTGTACAGGAGGGGAGAGGAAGGATCATGTCTGAGACTCTCCTGAGCGGAGGCCGCCCTTTTGGGGCTCAGGGATCTTGAAGCAGCTTTGTATTAAGAGAGAGAGAGAGCTGGCCGGTGGACTGAAGACCCCAGGAGCTCTGGCCTGGCCTGAGTGGCTCCTAGGAGCCAGCCTTGCAGTGTTTCTGAGTCTAAGCCAGAAACCAAAAATACCGATTTGGCATACATTTCTGACTTCAAATTCGTCTTGAAAAATGGTTTGCCCACCTGGGGTGCAGCGGCCAGAATGTATGGGACCCAGCAGACTGGCCTGCTTGTGTGACGCACTAGTCTCCACTGGGAAAGAAGGTTGTGAAGGTAGAGAAGAGAAAGATGGAATTTAAGCTGTAATTTATTATCCTCTGATTTTGTTTTGCACTAGTATTTATCTCCCAGTTTGGACTTACCTAGTATATAAAATGCTAAAGTCACATCTGGAAACTGTATTCTTTAGGTTTTGGGTTTGATTTACATTTCTCTCCGTTATGTGGTAACGGTGTCAGTTCTTCTTGAGTCCATGCTGCTTTATTGTAGAGCACCACAGTCCCCTTTGTGGGAGGGGCCCTTTGGGAAGGAGACCGATGTCGTGCCTCTCAGTATTTTTTTTAATAGGTACTTAAGTAGACTTACTTTAAAGGAGGACAGACATGGCCAGAGTCTGGAGTGAGAGGCAGGAGAATTAACTCCCACAGTGGGGTGCTGGTGGCAAACTCACATGATAACCCTCTCCATTTGGAACTGGAAGCTGGTGCATGTTTCTGAATCCATTGCCACCCTCCTCCCTAGTACCGTGTGCAGCGTTTTTCAAAATGAAGTCAGAAAATTAACCTGGAAGCACATTATATAGAACCAGAAAAACCATGTTTTTGAGTGCAACAGCCAGGTGGGCTAGGTAAGGGTTGTTCATTCAGGGAATGGCATGGACTTGCCAGAGGAAAAACAGCAGAAACCTGAGGAGAAGAGCAAATGCTAAGGAGAGCGGGGGGAGGAACGTTGATCTAGGCAGATATGATGATTCTGTACAGCAGGTGGGTGACCATGGGAACTCCTTGGTGGGAACAAATCATAGTAATGAAGTAGAGTATTCCAGTCACAAAGTAATAGGTGAGGCCCATAGAAATATCTTTTTTGTAAGGAGTTTGGGGGAAAAAATTTAAAAATATTTGGCATGCTTCAAAATATGGTCCCAGAGTATGGACACTCTTCTATGTGACAGGCTCCCACGTCAGATGCTCTGCTACTTGTTGGAGGACACAGTGGACACAAACGCTTTGGTGCAGCCCCTGAGGCTGGCGTCACTGTGTCTAGCCTAATAATGGTCCCAGGCAGTGAAGGCGAGTCAAGGGTTCCTGGAACATCACAACATTAACCTCCATTCATAATTCAGGGTCTGAGGTAAAGTTCCAGATGGAGTGAATTCTGTGGTTCAAAGTAGATGAGATCACTGGGATATTTAAAATTGATTTTTGGAAATAGCCAAGTAGATGTCTTTAAAATTTTAAACAAAGAAATTCCAGGTTGAGTTTAGCTTTCATACCATTTCATGGGGTAAAATACAAAATCCCAGCCATGAAATGAGGATGCTGGAGTACCAATTAGAGATGTGATTTTCTTTATCAGTAGATACTTCCTCTCCCGGGTATTTGGAGGAATTATGAAATTGTCCCCATTTTACTTGGGATTATTTTGGAAAATACTTTGATGTGCTGGGGTTGGAACTGATGTCTCTGCCACGTGTAGGGAGGGCACATTTTGTTCTTTTACGGGCCCTCGGGAGTACCTTTTCCTTAGCAAGTGGCTTTTATGTAGGTCAGATGTAGTTGTTGATTTTCAATCCGTTAAGACATCAAGGGGCCAGGGTGTTGTCAGGAGAGCATCCTCTTATGAATAGCATCTAGAATCAGGTTATGTGAATATTTGGGTTGCTTCTTCAATTTGGGCAGCCAGTGGTACTCAGGGTTGAAAGTTGTTTTTGCCATCTCTAAATCAGCTTGGTTGCAGTGGGCATGTGGGTTGGTTTCCAGATCTGTTTAGAGGTGTGGGGTTGTGGATGGGCCGCCCATTTGGAATCTGGATCAGTGTGTCTAGGCTGCTTTCTTGAGGGAGGAGCTGTCCCGGCACAGGTGGGATGTGTCACTGGTGTGAATGTTAGGTATCTGCAGCATATTCTCCAGTTCTCATTTAAGGGCAGTTCAATTTAATTGCTAATTACCAGCCCTATATTTACTGAAATGGCTGTCATGCTTGCCATTTTTATGAAACACTTTATTGCAGGACAGCTATTATTGCACATGCTACTTCAAGTCACTGGCCCCGGCCAGTGTAATTTGTGGCTTGCTGCGAATCTCAGCCAGCATTGCAGTGTTAGCTCTTCCTGGAAACAGCATCCTCTGGTAGCCGAGGCCGCATCAGCTTTAAGTCATTAAGAAGATATTCTCAGGCCCCTTCTTGCTTCAACCATCAGTCTATAAATCACACGACACTAATTCTCCATCAAATAACAGCTTCAAACAGAAAACTGTCCAAACAGTTTACACTCCATTCTTAAATCACATCATTGCAGAAACATTTTAAGAAAATGGAGTTGACTCTTTTTTTTTTATTTTTGAATGACCATCATAAACCTAACGCTTTAGAAAGAGCTCTCGAAGACCAAGAATTGTTTTTGGGATAATTTTGCCTCTGTAAATCCTCCCTACGTTCAGGCATTTATTAGGCCATTACTTGTTTTGGAGGACAGATTATCCTGGTAGCTCATTAGCTGGATAAACAGGGCTTTAGTGGAAGATTTTTGGTAAGGTTCTGTAGGGACAAGGACAGAGACAAGGGAGGGGGAAGCCTTCACTTCTTTGGCCTCTGCACTCAGAATCCTAAAATGGGTGATGATTTTTCTCTGGGACTGACCCTATCCTGTTGAGTCATTCTGAATTTTGTTCCTGTCTTACAACATGTGAGTAAACCTAACTCACTGTCACCCACACAAGTAACAAGGCTGCCAGTGCGTTCTGTCAGCACGGGTTCAATATGTGTTGCAGGGATCTTTTGGGGAACTCAGATTTACTATGTCATTTCAGATCCTGACAAGGGTGATGGGAGCTCTTAGGCCGGATTATAAATTTCATGGAGCTGAGGCTGCAGAGGCTCTGTGCTTTTTAGCGTGTCAGCTGACTTTTTATTGGCGTATGTGTACAAAAGGCCCACCTATAACAAGGGTCCTTTTGCCCAGGAGATATTTGAAAAGAGGGAATTTGGTGTTGACGATCTTATTTAAATGATTTTTTGCTAAGTTGTTTGACTAAGGGAGGCAGCAAGAGAGGATTTCACTCAGATGCTTTCCATCTCACAAATCGAGGGTCAGCTCTGTTCACAAATAATCTGTGAATGCATTTGTCTGAAATCTGTTGAAGAAGCATGGCAGCCATTTCCATGCTGCCTTTGGTAATGGGTAAATAACATGGCCTTTCAGATAGATTTAGTGGTTTTTTTGCAAAAAGTTACCATGTAGAATCCTTCAAATGATGCAGCTAATTCAATGGAAATGAAAAATACAATGTAAATTGTGGGTCATGGCCATAAGCTACATATTCAATTAACCAGCTAACTCAAAGCTCTAGGAGGGTGTGTACTTTCAAAAATTTCATAGCCTTCTTCCAGATTAGCAATAATTACAAAGAAGTGTACGTGTGTGGGGAACAGCTACAGTATCCTTAACTTGGTCTAAATAATGATCTAAGTTCTTTCTTTTTCCTGGGCTGTCTACACCTTGAAAGACAGGAACAGAAGTTCATTAAAACTTTGATGTTTAAGTCTGGAGAGAGTCAAGGAGCTCCTTCCAAGACCTGGCTATCCAGAATTTAAAAGCCTAGTAGTTGGCACCTCCAACCTTTCATACACAGGGGCCCCACAAAAGGCTGTCCATTAATTTTGTTTTAGAAATTTAATGAACTTTTACTAAATACGTACTCTGTGCCAGGTAGCATGCTGAGCAGTGAGGCTGACATCCTAGCCTCCCACCTGAACCAGCCAACCAGCCGACCTCCACCTCAAGCAACAGAACACACGGTTTGGGCCAGACCAGGCAGAGCTGGTTCAGGCGGACCTGGGGAAGAGCCAGTTTTCCAGCACATTCCCCTCCAGACTACAGGTATATGGACTCCAATGACAGATGGCAATGGCTTCACCTATGGTGCCAGTTCATACATTTTAATGAGATGTCCCCCTGAATAGCAAACAAAGAACCAGACTAAATTCACACTCATGCAAACGTGTATTTAAAACTTGGTTTCATTGAGGCCCGTTTCCGAGCAGAGCCATACTCTGTGAATTTCTTAGGCTGTTATATAAACATATCTTTCCAATATCTAGTCAGGTTCCAAGTAAGATATCTGAGCTGTGCTTTTTTTTTTTTTTCTTTTTTCCTATTAGCAGTTAGTTATAACAACATAACAATCCGATTTTCAGGATTTCACAAGTGGGCATTCAAGACCACAGGCAACTGTGAGAGCTGGACAATTAACATTGTAAAGGGCAAGTGTTTTAATGATGGCATTTTTCTCTGGAAATGATCAATCTGTAATACAGTTCACACTTGACATAATAGTTTTGGTAAACTGTCTTCATCTGGCTGCTCCCCACAATCCCCCTTTAAGTAAGCTCTTGATTTAAAATGGTCTGGAAAGATCCTCAAGTACTTTTGGTAAAGTTTGATGACAAAGAAGCCAGACCTTTGGTGAAAATAGAGTTTGTAAAACAAAACTGAACCTCATTATTTCTTACAAGGTAATGATCCTGCCAGATTCCAGTCTCAGACCACCTCTGCCCGTTTGTAATTCAGAGACTTGTGGAGTGAGAACTGACTCGGTCTTTCTCTCGAAAAGAGGTTAAATGAAAATACTTTACTTTCAGGCCCACTAGTTTTCAGTATTGCAACAGAATGCATGAGGGGCACCTGGCTTCCTGGGTAATGTAACATATTCTCTTACAATTCTAAGTCTCAAATTTTAAAAAAAGATAATTTCGTTTAATCCTTACCTCTTCATGCTTGTCTAAAATAAACCGCACAACTGGTTTCCTTTTTGCTCCTGCTTTTTTGGTTGGGTAAGAGGGACGCTTCTTTCCTCACTCCTAGATATGGAAGTCTTGAGCATTGTCTGCAACTCAGGAACCGTTCATTGCTAAGTTGCTGGTGGGGAAAAGTGGGGAAGGTCCCCTTTTCTCCAGCTCCCCAGCTGCCACTGGGCACCATGCACGACGGACATGCCTGTACTCGTCTCAGGAGGCTAGAGAATCCAGTGTACGATCAGGGCCTCCAACGATTTTGTTCTCTTACTTATGTCACAGTTTATTTAACATGTGCTTTTGAAAAACAGCATTTGCAAAACTGGTCTTCGAGCTTTGTGAGTCAGAGGCAACAGAGGCATAACATGAACAAGGGGGTGCCCCAGTGCGTTACACAGACAGAGTAGAGTATTATTGTCATGAGAATGGGATGAAGGCAGCGCAGCCTTCATGGAGATACCGTCACCTGCACCACGATTACCGTTAAAGGTCAAGATTCTGACTTACTAGTTTATAATCTTATTCTTTCCAGGCAAGACAAATCAATTTAATGTTACAGCTTTTTTTTTCTTTTTATCTTTTTTGGCCTGAGGGTAAGGGGGAGTTGTCAACTGCACAATCTTTGAAGTGTAAGTTAATTTTTATGTGATATTTCAGTATATATTTTATTCATTAAATTTATTTGAAAACTTCTGTGGTCTTTTTTACAAAAAAAAAAATCTCTCAGATTTCTGCCTTCTGGGATCCCTAGGGAGTCGAATGGGCAACAGGACTTTCACTCCGTGGATGGGTGAATGCTGCTAATACCTCAGACTAATAAGCTCCTCCCTCCCCACCCTCCGGAGACTGCCCTCAACAGTCTGTCTTTAGCTGTGTCAATTAATTCATTCTGTTGTGTTTTCATCTTCCTTAACCTATTTTTAGGTCTGAAATACTGCATCCAGATTACGTCTCTCTTGATCACTGCTGATCCTCAGCACCTAGAACAACGCCCAGCCCTTAGGACATGCTCAGCAATATCTGCGGAAGGAACTGCAGAATGAAAAGTGTTCTTAGAATGGTAACAGTAGGTCTCCTTTAATTCACGAGAATGTGCTATTTCTTAACCGCTAGCTGTTGCAGCTGTCATGGAACCATTTTGATGTCAGTGATGCAAACAGGGGCCAGGCTGCTGGTCTTCTGTGGAGGGGGCATCCCAAGGCACAGGCTCGGTTGGGGCACCCGGCTCTGCCCGGGCCAGGGACTGGGAGCTGCAGCACCTCAAGCACACAGCGGTCAGGTTTCCCAGGCTCGGTTCTTGGCCATGGCTGCACTGGCCCCCTCAGGCAGAGGGACCCGAAACATGTCACGAGGCCAGCTTCTTCTCCAGTATCTCCTTTATCACGGTCGGGTCTGCTCGGCTGAGAGTCGCTTTTCGGACCAACCCAATCAGTTTATTTATAGCTCTGGGGTTTCCCTTCTTCACATCCATTACCTTTAAAGATAGAAATTGTTTTAAAGGAGAAAATAAAGAGACATACCTAAAAATCCTAAATTAAGCTTTATGTTTACTGAAACTTAAATTCTGGTCTTTTTTTCCCTGTTAGTATTAGATATAAAATGAGAAAAGGAAAAAGGGGAGGGAGGCGAACTGAGGAGGTTTCTAGGCTCCCATCAAAGGCGATGTTGGCTCCTCTGCCTTTTGATTAAAATGGACAAGAGGAGGCCTGTGACGTATCATGAGTGATGGCCCTCAGCTAGAGAAGCTGGCGCGCAGAGACGAGGGTGCGCCCCTCCTGGGTGCCACAGGGACATGAGGACGTAGAGCTTCTCAGAGTCTTGTGAGGGGCCCCTCTGCAGTCCTCCGAGATGAATGATCTCGTCTAATCAGTGAGGTACCACTCTAATCTCCGGGGGTGTTCGGCAGGCACTGAAATGCACGGCTTGCCTTCTCCCCCCACTCCCTGCCAGAAGCTCCATTTACCAGAAAACAAATCCACAAAATGGCAACTCTCCCAGAGCATGTGTGTGTGGGGGGGTGCACTGTGGTGGGCAGGACGGGGACAACAAAGGCAGGAGGCGCTGAATTCCTATCAAATAGTCACTGACTGTCAGGGCCACCGGCTCCGACCTCCTGCTCTGCAGCATCTTGATCGGCAAGAACGTCTGCGAGTATCTGCACTCAGTGCTGAGAACGAGCCTGCCCGGGACTAAGAGTGTGTCTTTATCAGTCACCACAGATGAGGCCGGAAGATGGAGATTGCCCAGACCCAGCGTGAGCTCATTTTCCTTATCAAGAGCTCTCTACAGAGCTGTTAGTGTCCCCGGCAAGCTGACGGGTGAGTGGGTGGGTATTATTCTGAAAAAGAGGCTAGCAGTTTTTTTCCCCCCACTGAAAAATCTCTCTAGACAATATGATTAGACTTGGGGAGAGAGGGATGCTACTCGTTTTAGCTTTTTCTCTTTGGTTCTATGCTCAGAACACAAAATGACTTGGTTTTCTACTTTGCTCCCGTCAAGGATTTTCTCCCATAATTTACAAGTAATTTTCCTTTCTGCCTTTCTTCCCACCTCTTAAAGGCATGAAGCTCAAGTGTTTCCCTACCTTTTTTCCCCTCTGCAGTCACGCCTGCTGAGTTGTTATTTAGAGGCCTCCTTATAAAGCAGAGCTGGCTACACCAGCGTCAAAATGCCAACCTGGGAGAGGCCGACATGGCTGGGAGGTCAAAACTTGATCTAGTGAGCGTGACAACACCCCTTTAAACAAACTCCATGAGATTCAACTCCAGGAGTGGGTTTTCCTTATAGGAAAAGTTGTATTTTTCCAATATTCACCTCGTATCATCTCTTAACCTTAGCTAAAATCTGACAAAAATATTCAGTGCATTATTGGTGAACCTGGGCCAGCCATTACTGGGAGGCACCGCTGAGCTGCAACAGGGCGCGGTGGAGAGGCTCTTGGCTCTTGTCCTCAGGCTGGCCCTGCAGGCTGCCCTGGCCCTCTGCTGGCCAGGAGGGTGGACCCCACTCCCGCTGCATGTGAAGACCCTCTTCACCCTGCGGGTGAGAATTACCACTTGAGGATGTCCCTCCATCACGGCGTGGCAGAGCTGTTCCAGTGCCTCTTGATCCTGCATCAGTTCCAGCTTCTTTTCTGAAACAATCTGTGCTGGGGTCTTCCCTTCATTCCTCCACAGTTCCTCGAACACCTGCAGGCCAGAGGAGGGAGAGGGGGTCAGAGAAGCGAGGAGTCAGCTCTTTTGCCAGCTCCACTTGCTAGTGCTGGGACAAGTGGAGCTGGGCCAGGAAAAGCAGATTCAATGAGTTCCCAGCTGAGTGGGCCTGGCCCACAGGGTGCCCTGTCACTCCGGAAACATCCGGGAATGAAGCCACTCTAGAGGGCGTGCAGACACCTGGAGTCTCGCCACGCTGAGCTGCTCCTTCAGAACAGAGGAGGACACCGTGCCTGTGGAGACGGCGGGTCCTCCCCACTGGCTGACTCAAACCACGTGGCAGGGAGGGGCTGGGGCAGGTGGGAGTAGATTACTCACAGGGCCCCTGCTGACAGGAGTCCAGAGAGCCAGGGACAGTTCTGTCTCACGTCCACTGAATGAGTTAACTGGGGTGACGTTTTGGTGAAGGATGGGGCCACAGAGGCTGCAGAGGTAACCACTGCACTTAGATGACGTCCAGAAAACCCAGTCCGCCAGGAAACATGATTTAGGGGGGCAAGGAAAGTGGCCCCATAATGAAGACACAAAGTTTAAAATAACTAAAAACATAAATCATAATCCACAGGGGCCCTTGGCCTACCACAATTATTCCCTACAGGTGGAGCTGGACCCAAATCTGGCGCGGATAATTAACCAGTTAATGGTGTGTGTATTCTTCTACTTAAAAAATAACAAATCCCCAAACTTATCAAAGTTGGAAAAAGGAAAACATTCTTCAAGAAGGCATTTCCTAGGGTAGTTTTCCTCATTCCTCTTGTTCTAGTGTAAGCGGTGGGGTGTGTGTCGGGGTGGGGGCGGGGGTCCTGTTAGCCTGTAGTAGCACTGAGTGCGGAACCCTCCCTTTGACCCTTCTGGCGAAGAACCGGCCCCCCAAGAGCCATTCCTCCCAGAAGAAGAGATCATCAATAATGAGCACGTGCAGCAAAGGAAAAGCAGGGGAGGATGCCTGGAGTCTCAGCAGGGCCCAAAGTTTCCCCAATCTGGATCAAAACAAACCACAAACACTGATATGCCTAGGAAGGGGAGTGCGCCTTCAGCTCAGCTGTCAGGACGCCCACAGTGACTGTGGCCGAGGGGTGTCTTTGGTGGGTCCCCTGCAGGGCACCCCTCACAGCTGCTTAGGGAAACTTGTCCCTGCTCTTAGAAAAATACTGAACATACGTGTCTCCAACTCAATCCTTCCAAGATTTACTCAGCCCGACAATGAGTCAGTGAGTGAGGCACTGGGAGAGAGGGGCACGAAAGCAGGTCAGAACTTCCCCCGCCCTCAACAAACTTATTAATGGAGCGTCGACAGCAGAAGAATTGGACAGAACAGTCTGTTATACTCAGGGGCTGCCCTAAGCAAGTCTGAAGAGTTTCTCGGCCCCCTTTCCCTGATAATATTTATTCTTCTTGAATTAAGAATTATTAAAACAGTGTTTCTAATTATAAAAGTTAATACACGTTCACTGTAGAAAATAAAGAGATACAGAAAAAATAATAAGACATCACCTGTATTCTCATTCCCTCAAGATAACCAATGTCAGCATTTTGGTGTTGTTTTCCTTCCCATCTTTTTCTTTCTGCTCTGTAACAGGGTTGTAATAACATATACAACTTGTGGCCTGCTTTTGTCTCACTTGTTACAGATGTACTTTCTCATATTAATAAAAAAACCTAATACCCATCAAATGTATTTACTGTAATTTAAATGATTCCTTCCTGGTGGGTGTTTAGACTGAGCAGTGTTTATTTTGTTCATCTGCACAATCTCCTAAAAAGGTTCCTAGCTGACAATGTCCCACATTCAGGAAGAGAGTGGACATCTCAAATCACCTGCAAGGACTCACAAAGAAGCTACGCAGCATCTCTTTACAGGAAAACGAGGCGCAAAGCTCAGCAGACACGGGCGCTCCTGGCAGCCCCAGCCTGGGGCAGGCCTGCCTGGTAGGTCATGGGGTGGGGGTGGCGGGCACTCCCAGGCCCACGTCATTTCTCCTGGCAGCTACTGCAGCTGCGGCTGAAAGCACAGAGCAGACCTGAGCAGGCCGACTAGGAGGTCAGCCTTGCTTGGCACCTAATACGGCTGGGACCCCAAAGGCTCAACCCCTGGTAGGATTTGCCTGAGCCAAAATAACCAGAATAGAGGCGATGTGAGGCAGCTCAGGGATCGCTGCCAAACCACACCATTTGGAAGGAAAAGCAGGAGAAAAGCTAGAAGGGATGCTTTGAAATGCAGAGAGGCTGGCTGCTCCCTGAGAAAGTGGGGCAGGGTAAGGGCGCAAAGGAGGGACATTAGAGAAACATCAGTGGTCTCCAGGAAAAAATGGGAGCCCGGTGGCTGGAGTGTCCTTTGCTCCTGTAGTTAGAACACATCAGCTTATTAACTTCCCAAATTAGTCAAGTGGTCACTGCAGCCCAGCCCCAGCCCCCTGGGTTGACACAGTAGACTCCAGCTGTCCAACCCTCTGCTCATTCCTATTTAAGACACAGACTGTGCAGTCCTGGCTGGAGCCCAGCAGGGTGAGAGCCACTGAAGGGGGCCGGCCCGCCTCCAGGCCAGACTCTGCAGGGCTCTGGGCCGTCTTGCTGCAAACATAATGGCCTCTGTGGTTGCCAGCCCCGTGCTGCAGCATAAATCCTCAGCTTTTGTCTGTGTTTAATCACCACCCTGGGAAGTGCTATCGAAGTGCAATTGTTTCTGGCCAGGCGAGCAGCTCCCAGGCCCTGCTGCTGCCCACCCAAGACAAACATACACAACAAGGGATTCCTAGTGCAGCGCTGGTCATCCGTGCTAATAAATGGCCACCGAAAGCATGGAGTCATGCAAGCTGGGAGGCCCCAGTCACACAACGACCACCAGAGCCAGCTCTGACACACGGGGCAGAAACTCAGCCTTCGGTTCCCTGGGGACTGAATTCACACACCCTCTTAACTACGACCCAACTGTTTCTCTAGCTAAAGCTGTTTTTTAAGTATCTGAAAGGAAGAAGGATGGAAGGAAAGCAGGCAGACCCTTCGCCTGTCCCTGCCTGTCTTGGAGCTTCAGGGGTCAGAGTGTGGAGGAAAGAGCTATTAGGGGAGAGGGCAGGGAGGGAGCTGTCGCAGTCACAGAGCGGGGAGCCCCCTCTGGTCAAAGGCAAGTATTGTGAAAAGTCATTCTTCTAGAGAGGCACAAACAGCAACCCAAGCCCCTAAGAGAAGCAGGGCATAGTAAAATGTGCAAAGAATTGAAACACCCCTTAAAAGGGAGAAAAAGACATCAAATCATTTGTAACGGTTTTACTGCATGACATACATTTTCTACATTAAAAGGTTTTTGAGGATTTCTGTTTAAAACAGACCACAAAGTAGACAAGAGGAAACTGGTTAAAAGGCACACTTGCATGTTAAAATTCGATATCCATCTCTGTGGAATTCCAATTCGGCCTGGTCCCCCTGGAGACACTAACTGGACAATCCTCGGGAGACAGCGGATCATCCAAATCTGTTTCAGGTTTGCACAAAGGAGACACATACACGTCCCACACGATCTCCCCTGTGGCTCTGGCTGGCCAGCAGTCTGGACAACACCCAGGGCCTCTGAGTCTCAAGAGGCTTGGGATCCTGGGATGCTGGCTGCAGGTGAGCTGTGATGATACCGGCTGGGGGTCTGGGGGGCCCTGTACTGGGTGAGGGGAGGAGATGCGGGCTGCACCCGCTACTTCAGTAGACGGAACTGGATCCTGTGAGAGGAATCCAGATGCTTTTGTCTACAGTTACCAGCATGTGGCTCATCATGATAAATACTCTTTGAGTTTCTCTTTCCACTTCTGAAAAATAGGGCTGCTTCATGGCAGCAACCCCTTAACTCCCCTGGCCCCTGGAGTCCTGAAGGGATGAGGTCTGTAAATCTCAGAAGCACGTTGGAACACCCAGAGGAAGGTGCAGTGAAATGTGTAAAGGATGAAAATAACGTAAGGGAGAGACAGGTGGAGAGAGACGGATTAATAATAAATTAGACATAATGTGGGAGATTCTTTAGAATGCAGAATGTCCCCAGGACAGGATGACTCTTTCTGCACAGCTGTCATGCTGAGGAGTCAGTTTCTTGGTGAACTCTCTTCCTCGTCTCCTGGTCATCTCATCACTAACGGAACCTCTTCCAGTTCTGTCAGAGGAAACGCGAATAACTAGTAGAAGCAGAGAGTCTTTCTGCTCTGCCTGAGCACCCTCTGGCTCACAGGGTTTCTAAACCCAAGGTCTACTTGGAGTCTTCTGTTAAATTCAGTAAAAATTAATTGTAACACATTTTTTCTTTTTTAAAAAAGTACACTGTAAAAATAAGACACACAAAATGCTCAATGTAATTAGTCATTAGGGAAATGCAAGTCAAACCCACAGTGAGACATCACTTTACTCCTACTAGGATGTCTGCAATCAGAAAGACGGACAATAAGAGGAGCCGGCGAGGATGTGGAGAAACTAGAAGCTTCACACATTGCTGATGGGAATGTAAAATGCATTCAGTCTAGAAAACAGTTCAGCAGCTACTCAAAATGTTAAACATACAATTACCACATGATCCAGAAATTCCATTCCTATAAGTATATACCCATGAAATCTGAAAACATCATCGCTTTAACAAAAACTTGTACAGAAATGTTCAAAGCAGCATTATTCATAATAGCCCCAAATTGGAAACAACTCAAATGTCCATTTATTCATGAATGATAGACAAAAAGTAGTATATACAGACAATGGAATATTCTTCAGCCATAAAAAGGAATGAAATACTGACATGCTACAACATAGATAGCCTTTGAAAACATCACGTTAAGTGAAAGAAGCCAGACACAAAAGGCCACATATTGTATGATTTCATTTATGTTAAATGTCCAGAACAGGCAAATCCATAGAGACAGAAAGTAGATTAGCGGTTGCCTAGGGTGAGGGATTAATGGGGAGTGACTGCTAATGAATGTGGGGTTGGTTTTCCAGGAATTACAGGGTGGTGATGGTTGTACAACTTTGTGAATATACTGAAAACGAATGAACTGTACACTTTATAAAAACATAAACTAAAAAACAATATATCATAACCTCTTATTTTCGAAAGTCTGTATTTCTCTAACCTTATGTCTGCCCATGCCATCAAACCATCTTTCTTTCTTTTTTTTTTGAGGAAGATTAGCCCTGAGCTAACTGCTGCCAGTCCTCCTCTTTTTGCTGAGGAAGGCTGGCCCTAACATCCGTGCCCATCTTCCTCTAATTTATATGTGGGACGCCTACCACAGCATGGCTGGCCAAGCGGTGCCATGTCCGCACCCGGGATCCGAACCCGCGAACCCCGGGGCCAGCAAAGTGGAATGTGAGCACTTAACCGCTGCGCCACGGGGCCAGCCCCAATCCATCTTTCTAATGGTACATATGCGTGGAAAGATGCCTGGGATGATGTTCACCCAATATTAATGGTAGTTATTCAAGGTGGTAGAATTCAAAAATCTTTACATTTTTCTGCATTACTTAAATTCTTTATAATGAATAGATAACATCTTTTTCACCAGAAAATCAGTAAGTGATTTTCTTAAAGACAGAAAACAAAGTAGAAAAATAAAAAAGCAGCCCCTCAAGGCAATGATATATAAGGCAGATTCCCTTATGCAGCACACATTTAACATTTACTTTTATTTTTATTTGACTGCCTCACAGAAGCCAGGATTCACCCCACCTCCTTTAAACACACTGGAAGTTGAGAGAATCCAAAAGTGTCTGTCTATATCTGAACCCAGTTGTCAGTATCTTCTAGCATTTTCCATTTCTTCCCACTGAACCTATTATATTTGTTGCACTAGGTATTTTCCCCCTGTTCTTGGTGGGGCAAGATGAGTGGGAAGGGGAAGATTTTTTTCCTCTTTCACTTCAAATGCTACAATTCATCTGCTCTTATATATATATATATATATATGTCATGTTTTTCTGCCCTCAGGCCATCTAATCTTTCTGCTACTGCTGAGCATTGTCATAAACATTTGTATTCCTCTGACATCCAGGCAACCAAAACCCTTTCCTAAATGTGGCGAGGTCCCTGTGGTTGACAGCCTCACTGGGTGGTGGGTAAACAGAGCCTTTATTAGTTCTTGTCTCCAGTTTCACAGCACAGAGCGGAGTATGCTCCACGGTGCCTCATAATTAGCCAAAAGCAGACGCTTTTCCAAAGCCTCGCTTTGTAACCTGCCACTACTGTCAATGCATTTAATATTAAATGTAAAAGGCATCATTAAAATAACATTAAGTTTCTGGCTGAGGCATTGACAACTGCGATATCTGAAGTCGAGATCAGGCAGCTGTGTTGGTGTTCTTTATCTTTCTGAGTACTTCTTTGTAGAGTTTTCTGAATTCTAGGAATCTTCACCCACCTAAGACTGTCAGGTGGAGGCAGAGATGAGGCAGAAGGCCACCTCTGATGATGAGTTTCACACACTGGGCATGTGTGTAAAATTTTGTCTACTAAGTGTGAGGAAGCAGTCTGTCTGACCTCACCCTCCCCACTGGGAGACTGAATTTCAGGGGGCTACCACGAGAGGAAGACAGACGAGCCCCTGGTACCGGCTGGGAGGCTGCAGAGGACGTGAGGGAGCACCAGAGGGCCAGGGAGCAGGGCCCAGCCTACTGTGGGCCTTGCAGGGCACAGGGGAGGTGCATGTAGTCTGAAGCCCCCACAAGCTGCTGGACCCCAGCCCTTTACAGAAGCAAATGTTTGGGAAACATTGCAGGCGAAGACAAACACTAGTAGATGAGAAGCAAACTACCTGCATTGCACATACTGGCTTTATTTCCTTTGCTAAATAAAATGTTTCTACCTTTCAGTATTAAAATAGCACCCACAAGCACTGAATACTTCAATTATGAAATTCACTTAATGCTGGCATTTGAATTTCACATAAAACATTCATCGAGATAGCAGAGCAGCGAGAAGCTTTAGGAAGTGTGGACATACCTGTTTAGCTGCTGATGAAGAAATTGCTTTCCTGTCCAGCAGGTTGAGCAGCTCGGCCAGTGCAGAAGGGGTGACAGGACTAGCAACCCCCACAAGGAGAGAAAAGAAATGTACGTTTCACACTGTCAGCATATCCATTTATGGTTATTCAGAATCAAAGCACTTCATTTTGTAGGCTTAAATAATTAAACCCACAACCAGGAATAAAATAATGAGCCAACTGGGCTCTATTTTATTTACTTATCTTGTATCTTAGCATATAACAAATTTTTGTGACTAGTGTTGTTTTCTTTATTTTACCACCCAACAATAACAGCTGTTTGGCAGAAGTTGTAGCAACAGACAACCGCTCAGTTTAATTAGTCAAAAAAAGGAGGTGGCTGCAAAATTCATGAACCATGAGGAGGAAAAGGAAAAAAACCCGGTAATTAAATATTTTCAACTGAAAGATCAGCCTAAAGATTACTTCAAAGAAAACAGCTAACAAAGCCACTTTTCTGAGAGTTTTTGTGCAAATATAAATTCCTTTTAATTATAAGAGCATTTTTTTTTAAAAGAACACAATGACCAACCATGTCTTTATCCATCCTCATGGACATCTCCACAGACTGGTCTCTCCTGCAGGCTCACAATGGCTTTCTGGACACAGAAGGGCCCAGAATTCATTATAGTTATACTTCTAGGACGTGGCATATTTGCCAAGGTCCCACGAAACAAAAGGCCAAGGGACAACCAAACACGTAAGGTGTCATGAATTCACATTCAAGGGTGGGGGTTGGGGGGTGAGCGCCTAGATTAGTGAAAGACAAGACTGAATTACACACTGTTTCTTTTAAAATATATGGTTTTGCTATTTCTAAACATATACAGCAACCAGACTAACGAAACGCTGTCTGTCTGAGGTCGTTAGGGGACTTGTTTTCAATAGATAGGGAGGACTTATAAACAGCACATCAGTGAGTCTGTATAAATGAAAGCCGGAATGCGTGATGCCACGTGAAAACACCTTCTGTTTAAGTCTTGATTGCTATCATTTGCTATTAATTTCTTTGTAAGCTCTTAGATAATAAAAAGGAGACTGCCACTTAGCCTCCATGCCAATTCCCATGAATTCCAAAGCAACTGAGCACAAGTTAACCAGGTATGACTTGCTGTGGTCTGATTCCAGTACAGTGAAACCTCCTGCGGGCTGTTCATTAAAACAGCTGACACAAAGGCTGCCCATCATCCTTACAGTGTCTGTTTATCCCAAAGTCTGGATAAAGGTAACTCCAGGTCGAAATTAGGTTTGGAGAGGGTCTGGTGTTATTACGTTGGTATTCAGAAGATGTGGGAACCACCGTGATTAAATCTCAACTGGAGGACGAGTTAGAGGGTAGGAAACACACTGAAAACCTTTTTCCAACCTCCTACCCTTACTGACAAGCAACAAGGAATCAGTTTTTTTTTTTTTAATTTTAAATTTGGGTTTCTTGGATGTTCCACAATCCTAGAAAGTACAATCGATTAATTAGAGTGTAGACTGTGTGTGGAACCCGTAAGAAGCACTGAGGTTGAGCATGCGAATGAGAGGGCCCCTCCTCCCGCCTGAGTCAATGATATAAGGGCTGTGGGGACGGAGAAGGACAGAAACAGAACACAAGGACACAAGGCAACTGAAAATATTTCACTTTCCATCTAATGGCCTTAATTCATTAGTTAGGTCATAAATTTACACTATGAAATATCTCCACTGACTTAACAGCACTTGGGGTTTCTCAGTCACCTTTTTGTACTCATAATGCTTGACACTCGGTCAATAATATCTATGTCAAGGGATTGATCCCCCAACGGGAAAAGCTGGTATACTGCATATACAAATTCCAGATATGCCAGGGCTGACCTCCAGCGAGATGATGACAAAGATATGTACTTGTTCCGCTGAGCCTGAAAGACTCCACTCATCAGTTAAATAAATAAACCATCAGATCTGGCGACAATATACAGGCGACAGAAGCACAAGTTACTAATTTGCTGCTGTCACGTGATACTGGTTTCCGGATAGTGAATACGTCTCCACTAATGAAGAACCTGACATCAGTGGCTTAAGCTTTGTGTGCTGGTCTCCAATCCCTCCAAGGCCAGTGTATCTACAGAGGAGGAGAAATGGGATCTTTCAAATCTCCCAACTTTGTCCAGTCCCCTAGAGCTCTTTTAGGGTCACAACTCCATCCCCAGCTTATATTCCAGAAGCAGACATCCTAACATTTCTACCACCACCAACCCAACCCCACTCCCCCCAACCCTGCCCCATACTTGTGGAATGTGCTGCTCATCTCAATTCCCAAGCTCACCTTAGGCCCAGAGTCTACCTTCTCTGCTTCTGTTAAAATGGGACACAGGAAGCTCCCAGAGGAAGACACTGTGACTTGGACATCCAGGTGGCTCCTGCTGGTCAATAATCCTTTTGTTCATTTCACTAATTTCCTAGCGCCCCCTACCTGGTGCCCCCACCCAAGCAACTGTTCAGGACAGTCTCCTTCCCACTCCCCTTCTTGGCACAAACCCTCACCTCCCCTTCATAAGAACATCAGCTGATGCGAGATTCAGAATTTCCTATGAGCCCCTCCTCCTCTTCCATAAAACAAACCTTTCAACCCAGGCTCTTAATCCCATCTCTTTCCACTCCTATGAATTTTACTCAGACGTTTCTTTCCAATCTCCTGTGGCCTTAATCTCACACCTTCACAAATGCTCAGATCTTGTGTCTTAAAAATGCCTTCAACTGATCATGTAGACACTTGCTTCTGTCTGGTTTCTCACCTCAGTTCTACCAATAAAGACCTAGCATTAGTGGCTACTATCTACCCCCTTAAGGGCACGTCATTTGGATTCTAAGGCTATTCCTCTACAGAGCTGTTCTCTTAAAAAGATCACCTCTCTCACTTGTTGCCAAACATAACAGCTTTCCCCGATCTTGCTGCCTCCTGACTGCCGGGCTACGTTTAAACTCCCTGGTGAAGACCCCTTCTCCTTGGGCCTCCAGATTCTCTTCCTTCTCCCTGACTGTCCTTCTTCTACTTCCTGCCTGTAACTTCGAGCAGCCTTGGTGCTCTTTTCCGTGATTCTCTGCCTTTCCCTCAGTCTGCGAAAGGAGGAAAGCACATTTGTCCCCAAGACTGTCACTGCCTCTTCAGGGTCCAGTTCTCGCTCCCACTAAATTCAACTACCTCTCGAGAGGTCTCATCTCACCCAAACAACATGCAATAAACCAGGAGCCAGCAAACTTCCAGAAGGCGCCAGATAGTAAATATTGAAGGCTCTGTGGGCCACACGTGGCCTCTGTCACATATTCTTCTTTGTTGTGGCTTATTTAAGAGGTAACAACTGGTCTTAGCTCACAGGCTGTATAAAAACAGGCCGCAGGCCCACATGCCACAGTTTGCCAACCCTTGTTTTAAACCAAACCTATCTTCTCCACAGACCAGCTCCTCTGCCCTTCTACCCCACAGATTCTGTCTCAGCAGATGACACCATCAGGCTTCTAGTCACCTGGGTGCCAACTGGCATGCTGTCTTTGCTTTATTCATTGCTTACTCTGCATAAATCTAGTCCATATTACCAAATCCTAGGGATCCTTCAAAACATTAAGGATAGCCAGCCCTTCCTCTGCAGTCCCAATACCTCCATGTCTGACATGGTGTGACTGTGGACACGGTGATCTCTAACAGGCTCCCAACTCCTGCAGCCCCATTCTTGGACGCCATCCCACATACCACACTACTGGATTAATCTTCCTGTCAGCATAGGCCCTTCTCGCCTCAAAGGCCTTCCCTGGTTTCCGAGGGCCTCAGGAATTGCTGCCAGAGCTGACCTGGAAGTTCGGGCTCCTCAGCTGGATCAGACAACTGGACACCTGCATCTGCCTGCTTTCACCATGAAATGCTTGGTCAGGGAATCTGTAACTCCCACTTTCTTACCTAAATCAAACCTGTTATGAATTGTAATGTAGAATGAGTTATTAACAAAAAACAACTTTCAAAGCAATATACTAAAAATCATTACAAAGCCAAATTCAACAAGAGCTTTTCTGGTTGGACCCTTTAAACCCCAGTCTTCTGAGAGGTCTTTAAAGATGAATGCTAATTTGCAAAATTAGTTCCTGCCAACTTGATCTCTAGAGGGTTCCTTGCCTGGTGTCATCATGAGACTATTGCTAGCTTTGCAGCCACTGCTGCTCTAAGCTTCGGAAACGTTCGCCCTAGCGGCTGAGGTTGCTCATTAATTAATGCTTGTTCCAAGGTGAGGCTGCTATATCCAGTCCAGCTAAAAGTTCTTTGAACTATGGAGGAAGAAAGCTACTACAGCGTGGTTTTGGCTCCTCCGTTCTTGCTCTACATAAATTGTAAAACAGAACTGTTGCTTAGCTTCCTCTTTTCCTGATTTTGGACAACCAGGTATACTTTTATTTAGAACTGAGTAACCTTAAAACTCTAGTGCTTATGAATTGTTTGGGTAAGTACTTGGGGTCCAAGTTCACTCAACAGGCGAATTTATCAACCTCAGTTCCTCTAGAAGCTACCAAAATGATGGTTAGCAAAGCCCTAATTTCACAGCTCAACATATACAGAAACTGATCTGAAAGTCAGGGGACGTGGCTTCCAGTCTTAGCAGGTGTACAACCTGAGGCACGTCACCTTACCTCCTAGGGCGTCAATTTCCTCTCTGCTAAATGAAAGAGCTGAACCAGAAGATATCTAAGGTCTCTGCCAAGACTAAAATTCAGTGACCCTAGGAATTACAGCCAACAATATGGAAAACCATAAATTTAAAGCTAAGATTTATATTTCCTCCAAAAGCTCAAACCGCATCTTCTGGGAGCCTCCCTGGCTTCTTCTGGCTAACATTATCTCCCTCCTCTCTGCTCTGTGTATGGTTCTCAAATAGGAAGCACCCATTCTGCCTTGAACTAAAATATCGATGCACAAGTCTAGTCCTCCCCAGGAGACTGAGAGCTTCCTGAGGGCTGGGATGGGGTCCTGTTCATCTCTCCGTGCACACTGCACAGAGTGGTCCTCGCACCTATTTACCAGATTCACAGCTGAATTCCTCTGTGACTTTCCACACCCTCCATATTCTAGCTCTGCTCCCATTATACAGTCAACTGTACTCTTCTGCTGTTTTCCTCCCTTTGCTCCTACTGGCTTGTGCTCCTCCCTAGTCCAAAAACCTGCCGACTCTTAGTCATTCCCACGTCTTGGCTCCCCACAGGCATCGTCCAGCCCTCTCCCTCACCAAATCCTATCCATCCTTTAAGGCTTTGGGACAGCTGTATCTCCTCCATAAACTCTTCCAGGTGGCTCCAGGCTTCACTGAATGGCCACAGTATTTTCAGTATGAAGAATGGAGTTTCTGAATAGAGAGGTCAAACCTGAGAGGACAGGAATGAAAGACCAAGAGGCAACAGATGCCACAGGAGTTCAGGAAACTAAGAGTGGCCATTGTTTTGGTACTTAATATACCAACATGGCAAAGAGAAGGAAGCCAATGCTGAGGGCCCGCTATGGGCCAGGCACTGCACATTTCCCTCTCAAAAACCCTTGGAGGCAGGTACCGTCACTTGCATTTAACTGTGAAGAATCTGAGAGTCAGAGAGGGGAACCCATCCAAGGTCACTGCTGATAAGCAGACAAGGAAGGAAGGGAACTGAGCCCACACGGCCACGTTAATACATGCATTTACACACTGCGAGCAAGAGGCTGAACACGAAGCTGGCATTGTATAGAGTTAACTTCTTTGAACTAACAACTTTTTGGAATCATATATCGAATGTGCCTGTCTTCTCCACCCCACTTCTCCATGGCCGTGGGATGGTGCTGAGACAATGACACACCGCTGAGACTGAGACCTTGCCAGGGCCCTGTCACCTGCCTATGTGTCCCTAATGAACTCTGTCTCCTCCACTCCCCACACTTAAACCTGCTGCTCATTCTCTCCTTCCTGAAACTTTCCTTTTCTTCGGCTCTGTGTCACCAATTCTCCTGGTTTTCCTCTCCCTTCTCTGTCTGTGCTTCTCACTTAAAGTCGAGAGCGTCTCAGGCTCCTTCCTCAGCCCTCTTATCACGCTGGCTCCTCGCTGACAGTTCTCATCTGCTCTGACAACTTCAAGTCCCATCTCTACGTTGCTAAGTCCATGCACATTTACACTGGGCTGTGTGCTTGCATTCCCAAAAGTGGCACCCCCAGGCTCACCTCCAGATTCTTACACGTGCTGTTCCCTAGGCCTGGAACACTTTTATCCCTCGGACTTTGTCTGACTCACCCTACTCATCCTTCACTCAGGTCTTAGCTTAGCTGTTACCTTCCCCTTCTCAGAGCACCTAACCCACCACTTTGGAATCACCGGCTTCTAGACTGTCAGCTCTGAGAGCAGGGACTGTGTCTGTCATGTTGACTGGTCTTTCCCAGGCTTAGCACAGAGCAGAGTCTAAATAAATCTGTGCTGAATAACGGACAGATGAGAGCGCTCAGATTCACACCTCCCAGACACCTCTCGTCAGCTGTAGATCTGCATATCTGACTGCGTAACGGTCACCCCTGTGAGGGGGATGTCTGTTCTACAAGCAGCTCAAACTCAGCACGTCCGGAAAGGAACATGGCTTCCTCCCCTACCCCAGCCCTCTCGATTTGTTCTTCTTCCTTTACCTCCCACTACACTGAAAAGCACTGCCCTCCATTTTACTCCACTGCCCAAGCAGGAAATCTGGAAGTTGTGCTTGTGTGAGAGAACTGCTCTCACCTCGGTCCGCCTCACTTCAGCCCTGCTATGGCCACCTCGGCTCAGGCCCAGCGTTTCTCACTGGCACTCCTGTAGGACGTTCCCAGTTGGGCTACCTGCCTCTAGTCTGTTCTTCCGTCCCACTCCCCCAAAGTGAAACTGGAGTGAACTTGTCATCTGTGGCTCCCGAGAGCTGTTGACAAAGGCATACCAAGTCCTCCAGGTGACCTGTGCCTGTCTCGGGAGCTTTCCCCCTACCTTGCCTGCCTGCCTGCCTGCCTGAGCACCCTGGAGTTTCTGGGCCTCCTGAGCCTGCCTGTCCCTGAGTGTTGCAGGATTGCTTCCTTTCTCTGGAATGCCCCTGCCCCTCCCACCACCTGACAACTGCCACCAGTTCTTCAGGGCTTGGTTTCTGAGGGAATCTAGTTCCTTCATTCTGAGGGAAACCTCAGTTGGTTTCCTCGGCCTCAGCTCAGGGCTTCTTTTTGTGCATTCACAGTACCGCACGCATGCCTGAAGTACAACAGGGTCATACGGAGGGGACTGACTGTTTTCTCACAGGTCTGTATTCCCCGCAGCTTGTAAACCCCTTGTCTTATTCATCTTCAGGCCCCCAGCCCAAGCACAGTACCAAGGACAGCACGGAGAGTCAGAGATCTGAACACATAAATGACCTTTCAGATGTGACAGAGGCCAGCTTTAGAATTTGGAACTCATGGGGGAGGTTCATGTCTTGTCAGGAGATCCTGAGGGGGAACGAGGAGAGCAAAACACTGGCCCTGCCCTATTTCAGCTGCTTCTGGGCACAGCGTTCATCATAAAGGAAGAAAGAAATCCCCAGATCCACTCACCTCTCACTGACAGCAAGGTTCTGTTGCTTTAAAAAACCCAGAAGAGTGTTGAGGACCCAACTAGTCACTTTTTTTGGCTCTGCCCTAGTTTCTTTCATCACATTTTGGAAGAACTCCAGTAGGCCAACTTCATTCTGTAAAGAAAAAAAAATTATATAAAGCCTCCAGAAAACGAAAGATCAGCACTCTGAAGGCAAATGTGAAACTGTCACCTTTGCCTCCTCTGACACATCTACTCGCACTTTCCTAAACATGGAGACATCACCAGGAAATTCTGATCACTTTCGGTAAATAGCAAATATTCTACTTCTTCTACTACTGTCACTGTGCATTCATATAGCATTTTCTCAAAGGAATGAACATACTTCAGAGAGCCCTGACTTGTGGACCAGAGGATGATGAAATTCACCATCCCCCAAACTCGCCTGCCCTCTCAGTGTCAGCTTTGTGTACCCTACAACCTTCATCCTGAGCTGCATCCCGTATCCTCAGGCCCATGATGTTGGTCTGAATTGACTGTCCTGTCTCTTCCTATCCTCTGCTGGAAGTCCTAGTGCTTGCTAGAATAAGAAGGTGAGAAAAGAAGCAAATCAAGAAGGAACAAACAGAACATTCTACCTCAGAACGTCAAAAGTGGATTGTAACTGTGTTCATCTTCATATCATCCCAAGAGGTGAGAAAAATGGTTTTCAAAATGAGGAAGGACACACGCGCATGTGACCCACTTAGACCACATAACCTTTTGAGCCAAGCCTGGCACAGCTGACCGGCCTCTCGTCTTGCTCCAGGAACACAATTAGCCGGGTTGGCTCATCAAGGAGACTTATTTGAAGACAACTGCATTGTTTCTCTCCCTCTGGACCATCAGCCTTGTGAATCAGGAGCCATGCTGTCCTGTTCACTCTATAACTAGAGCTAAGTCAGTGCTGGGCCATGATACTGCTTGGTAAGTAAGCATCAATGGATGGAATCGACATCTCCTATCTCCATGGGTATCTTTTTAAAATCACATGTTAATGCTCATTCTTTATCATACCACATTCACCTTTAAATATTAGAATTGCCACAACTATGGAGAAGAGTAACCTCAAGGCACTCATCAAGTTATGCACTATGACTCACTGCCAGCTCAGATCGATTTGGCAAAACCAAGAAATTTGGCTAAGTTCATCCATCGTTTTTCAGTAAGAAATATAAACACATGTTCCACTCACATAGGGGCAGCTGAAGTTTCCAAATGCAGAGGAACCACTGCATATTTTAAATAGTAGATTTCCCCTACCTGCTCAAATCAAACCAAACCATGCTTTCCTTGAAATATTCCTTTTTAACTTTATACTGCAGGTAAGGCCCACAACCTTACCCCTTTCAGGGAACCTTCATTAACTACAAGAACTTTCTGGAAAAATAAGATACTGGGAGGAAGCAAGACATACTAACAAAAGTGCTCTGAAAGTTTAGCAATTGTAGATGCTGTAATATACACACAGGCACACAGCTGCTACAGTAGAAACTCCATAATAAAAAAAAATCTATATGCTCTTTGTAACATAAATTCTCTGGTGACAAGCCTACTGAATAATCCCATAATCACCTCCCGAATCTCTTTTCAAGCCAATGCTATTATTCTGCTCATGCTAAACCAGGGCAAAGGTCACCTCAGCAGCCAAAGCCTGACTACAGATAAAGGCAAATCCATGCAGCATGAAGAGGGAGCTCTGCTTAACTTAAGGAGAAGTATTCAAACTCCCAGGATGGTACACAAACCACTGGGGAAGTAGAAAACCGCTATCCGGCCCAAATCAGATGGGCAGAATTCCCTTTGTTCTAACCCAGACAGGCTGGCCTGCTGGTGAAAAGAGCTGTCAGGAGGAGAACTCTGTGCTTTGCCAAGGAAAGGTTTTTCTAAATTCTCCTAGAAATACTGCACTTGAACTCCCAGGCTTGGCTGAGTTGCTGGGACGTGATGAATATCTATTCCTCTACCCCTGGGTGGTTTTTTTATTGGATGGATAACATGGCAAGTCAGATTTCTGTTTGTCTTTTCGTGTCAGTGCTGTGATGAAGCCTCTCCGAGCTGGAACTGTGCTTCACTAGGGGATATACAGGCTTTCAGCACACAGTCTGAAGCAGACATGAAAACCTGCTGCTGGGATGGGGTGAGCTTCAGGCAGCGGGGCTGACAGAGGCTGAGCCACTGCTGCCCAGAGAATGATGGATCAATAAAGAGTCACACATGGGCTGCCTGCTCTGGCTCTTCAGATCAGAAGCCCGCTTTTCAGAAAAAAACACATAGCATTCTAGATAAGGTCTTAGTTTTTCTATGAGATTGGCAAATGCTAATAAGCTTGGCACCAATCTCAGAAGTCTCTGGTGAACATGGCAGTGCAGCCATCTGATTTTCCCAGGAAAACTGTGGGCCAGCAATTCCCTTACATAAAAACCTATTAACAGCAACGCAGAAAGGCCACTGCATTAGGTCACCCTTAATGTCCTTCTCAAAGGCAACGAGCAAGCACTCGACTCAGCACTGATCTACCCTACATGAGAGGGAGCTGAAACTTCAGCCACACCATGCGTCAAGTCTCCTAGCCAAGTGTGACTCTAAATGTTCCTTCAGAGACGGCTAAAGCAGCAGGGACAACTGGTCCTGTCTCTTGTCTAATACCAGACAGTGTTACAGCTCTATGACCAGGAAGCATCTTTTTCACATTTTAATCAAATTTCCCCAAGCATTCAATTAGACCCACAGCCGATGCCAGCTCAGCCTCTTGGACACTAACAGGAACCCTCCTTTGCCAATGGATCTGTCAGTTGGTCAACGCCAGTGTGAGGCAAGGCAGAGGGATCACCTCGCCTTCAGCACCTGCTCTGGGAAGGAACCCCAATTTACCCCGCGTCGGGCCCTGGAAGCAATGTGCCACAAAGTTGTCTTTTGAGTTCTACCTTCAGATAGGATAAAATGTCAGAAGACTATCCATTGGACTAGGATGAAGGCTGATTTCTCAACTGCCATTCTTGTTCTGTCTAAGTCACACACCCTGTGAAGCTGATGATAGGGCAGAAATGTGGCTGGGCTATATTTAGAAGTAGAACGACACCTGATAGAGACAGCTGCCCAGTGGCAGACTTAGAGAAGAAAAAGCCCACAAAGTACAAGTTGAAGAACAGCTGGTTATGTGGCAGGGAGTGACCTGGCAGCTACAGGGACCCTAGCTTAGCAATCCTGGGCTCGCTCTCGAGTTCAAGAGTATTTCCTGGACACCAGCTAGACACGGAGATCAGCAGCCAGCCCTGCGGGGAGCCGCACATGGCTGCTGCTGAAAATGATATTAATGATAACAGTTTTAACAGCAACAATAATTAAGTGCCAGTCACTGTTCTAAGTAGGTTCTCTATATTAACTGATTTAATTCTAATAACGACCTTATGAGCTAGGTACTACTAGAACTTTTACAGCTGAGGACACTGAGCACTAAGTGCTTGAGGTCACACAGTAAGAAAGGAGCAGAGCCGGGATCTGAACTCTGCAGGCTGTTCTCTTAACCTCCATGTTATGCTGCCTCTGATGAATGAATGTCACATCCCCGCCTTCCTGGGGGCTGAATCTGAGCACTTACTAGGGCCAGGCACAATATCAAGCAACTAGCTCACGAAAAAAGCACTTTTGCACCACTTTCATTATTTTATTTGAGAACTGCCAGCTGTTCAAAGGTTCTTAACATATTAAAAATGTTGCAAAGGCCCTCAGCAATTAGCGTAGAAATTAGAAGGAGAAAATAGCCAAGTTCACTTTCTGCCTTTGCCAATGTACACCTAAACCATGTGGCACTCTCCACTGTGACATGACACACATCTGTTCCCAGATCAGGGAGGAAAACAGTGGCACATCCCCTGCCCTGGGCTTCCTGGGGATGGGAGGGCAGCCAGAGGCCCCCTGGGCCTCTCTTCTGCATCCCCTCCACACCCTCTCCTCAGAGAAATTACAGTGAGTACACCCAAACCAAGACACTGCCCAATCCTGAAGTACTTTCTGACATTACACAGTAAATCCCATTATCACTCACATAGTTTTGGAACTAAGCATAGGTATTTTATTGCATTCTAACTCGTCTGCCATGGGTAACTTTATACCTAACTGGGCAGGTCATGCCAGTGGTGGGAATAGCTGACAGAAAAGGGGACTCTGCATCTGAGGACTGAATGACAGTGGCTTCAACCGGGTAAGGCTCTCATGTGGCATGAGCATGATGAGTCATTTTGAGGAGGTACCAGCTGGAATTGCATCCATCCCGTGGTAGGGGTGCCAGGGTGAGCAGCCACTGAACATTGCTACAGACCCTGTAAGAAGGCCCAGTATCTGCATATCGATCGGGACTCTGATGTTCTCTTGTTATTCCTGTGAATTTGGTCATTCTTACATGGTAAGAAAAACAGAACACAGACCCAATAACTTTGTGAAAAGCAGCCCTGAAAATAACACCAAATGCTAGTGTTGGGATGGAAATTAGGTAAGGAGGCCCTGAGAGAGTGGTGGTTCTAAGGCAGAAAGCAGAAGTTATGGTTAGATTAAGGATTGGAACATTCAGTAGGGTGGTGACTTGGATCTATGATATGAATGAGTCGAATGAGTCCTCCCTCTGCTTTTCATGGAAACAAGAATTGGTTGTGGAAATCTTTCATCGAGCGAGCAAAAAAAATGACTCATCCAGAGAAATCTTCAGGGGGAAAAACACCAGGTAGTTAATTGATGGTGTGAGGCTGGCATAGGAAACATCACTCTTCACTTGAGTACGTCCAGAGGAAGCCAGAATCCTGAACAATCATTGCAACTTTCAAGACTGTGGTGCTCCGTAGAAGCCCTGAAACTGACTCAGAAACACCAAGGGTACGCTCTCCAGTCTGTCTCAAGGAATACACAACTAGAGAGGTCTATAGTCCTATTTGGTGCCCACAATTTCCACCTCTGGGTCATGTTCCCAGCAGTGCTTGAGAGCCCCTAAAATCTGAGCAAAACTCTGGTCCCAACAATTTCACTTGTGCTCTGCTCCCAGCCAAGCCAGGAAGTATAAGCCTCTGAGTTCAACTCAGGGTACCAGTTCCATTCAGGGAGGGTTCCCACCTATAGCTGGCTTAGACGAACGTGAAAATGAGTTTACATTCTCTGAGACGCATTAACTCCAGGAGAGATGTTGAGGGAAACCAACTTGGGAATAATACTTTCCCTTGGATAATCAAAATCCAAATAATTCAGGTAATGAAAGTTGACAGCAGACAGGCATAATTAGAAGACTCTATCTGCAAGAATGGGACATAACAAGTTCGCTGTCAAGAAATCAATTCTGATTCTAATAGCATCTCCATGTGCCCGAAGCCACTGTCGTCAAACGGTCCCACACGGAGGGAACCTGTGTTACTCAACAGCAGCTCTCTGTTAACTGTCCCAAAAAGGAAATCATCCACAAACAGGAAATCAGGCTTCAGGATGCATTAGGGACAGAGCCCCTGCGAGTCCCCCAGGCTGGCCACGCAGGACTTCACTCCTCCCTGCACGTTTGCCCCAAAGGGCTGGTCCCTGAGGGTAAGACGGCTCTGAGCCCAGAGGATCTTCATCTCTGAAGGCCCCTCATCACTTGCATCTGAAATAAATGAACTGTTGGTTTTGAAGGAGTAAAGTCAGAAGATGCATCTTTTTATTCAACTTCACCAGAACAAAATATTGGTTCTTTTTCCAGTGCATAGACTAACCGTGAAAGCACCCTTAAGCTGGCAAGCACTGGGTGCAATTTTGTAAAATGAAAAGTAAAATCAATTTCGAAAATTGCATGGAGCTGAACTATGGTGAGTGACAATGTTGACCAAACGAATTTTCCTCCAGCAGTAGTCAGAAGATGAGTAGTCTGCTCCCCAGTAATGTGGGCAGTCTAAACCCAGTCAATATGGTTTCAGATGCTTTTTAAAACTATTAGCTTTAAAGTAGTACTACCTATGGGATAGATAGATATTTATGATGGGAAATGATTTTATAAGCAATTCATCCAGAAAGAAAACCAAGTCATTTCAAGCTTACTAGAGACAAAAAGCAAAATTCTCGGAAAACAATCCACTTAACAACCAACCACAGCCATGATCTTTTCTGCTTCTCTGTCCCTTGGAGACACCTTAACCTGTTCCACGATGTCGGAAACAAAGGATTATGACTTTAAATGGGAAATAACCAGCTTGGGAAAATGAAGTTGTTCAAATAAGACCACACAGCTTGAGGCTGCATACAAAGACAGACAGACAGACACATACGGCAGCAAAGGTCATTGATATGGAGGGTCACAATCATGTTTTCCTACAGTCTCAGTGTGGCCGTGCTGGATTTTCCTTAAAATTCTGCCTGCTGTGGCTCTTGATGTGTCAACAGCTCTTTGGTGCCACTGTTCTCCCTGGCAGCATAATCTTGGGAGTCTGCTTGCCTGTATTGAGATTTTTCTAGATTCAGTGAAGATCCTGCTGTGTCTATCATCTTTGGGGTAAATGGGTCATTACCCTCCTCTTTCATCTGGGGAGGGTAACAGTGCCAGTAACCTTTGCAGAGCGCTCCCAGTTCCTAAGAGTCAGAGGTGAGATCTGGAATCAAGAGTGTGTCTCTTACTCAGTGTTTTAACCCATCAGCCCATTGGGCTACTCATTAGAGTTAAAAGCAATGTGGAAAAGATAACGCTCTCCCATTTGACACCAGCACAGGGCCTTGTGGAGAGTATGGCAGGCCCTAAAGAAATACTAAATTGGGGAATGCTATACCATTCCTCCACTGAAATCTCCCAGGACAGATGCAATTGAAATCTTTCTGTCTATTCAGAGTCACCCTGTAAACTCACATGCGTTCCTTACCTAGTGCCTACCATGTGCCGAGTGCCTGACAGGAGGCACCAGGCAAAATCATCCCACAAAACCCACGAACCCACACCCCCTGCCCTAGGAAGAGACTCTTCTCAATGATTCAGTCACAAGGAGCCAACTACCTAAGGCAGAAAGTTTAAGAAACAAAATAAATAAAGCTACAGAGGGGAGCTTACATTTCTCTGACTTAAATCTCCTACTTGGAAAATGAACATAATTTCTGCTTTTCATTGAAGTTGACTGATTTTCACCAAATTTAGTAGACAGCACTTGGTGTTTATTTAAAGAGCAGTCTGGCATCTTAAAAACCAAGAGGGATGGTCAAAGTCTTAAACGAACTAGACAGAGGACTGTGCTTCATGAAGCATTAGTGGGACTATACAAAGCACTAATATTAACAAAATTACAAATCACATTCTCTCTATTAAGTGACCCAAAGCCGTAACGAACTTGAAACGTTGCTCCTATTTGGCACTGCGGCACACGATCCATGCAGGCGGGCAGCAGAGATTAGAAATGAAGAGCACGGGCCCTGACGTCGGCCTGGTTTAAACCTGGCTCACCCACAGGCTCAGCGCAGTTAATTAAAGTCTTAGACTCAACCACAGAGGTTGTTTGCTCACCTGCAAGATGGGGAGAGCAACAATACCTACCTCAGAGGGCTCCTGTGACGACAGATTAAAAAGGGTCCCCCGAACTCCAACCCGCAGAGCATGCTGTTAGTGAGCAGCGTCTGTCATGAGCTGCTCAGGAAAGAGACTACAATTCACTTGCATTCCCTGAGTCAGGGAAGGCAGAGTTTAGGAAGAGATGCCCCACAGACATCACCCTGGGATTATTTGCTAGGAAATATGCACATGATACAAACTTGATCATTCTAATAATTACTCTAGGATATACTGACTCAGAGACGGACCCACTATGCTATCAGAATCTCTAATTTTTCAGACTCCTAATACCTGCATCTCAGCTTCCATATTTCTATTCCTTAATCCTTACAACTGAGGTCAGAAATCAAGGCAATTTGACATAAGATAGGGAAGCAAGGTTAGCTAAACAGGTTGAAGTTCCACGTGGGGCAAGATACTTTTTATGTGGCCAGAGGAAAAAATAGTAATACAGGTTTTCTGCTGAGAGGGTATTATCAGAATGGTTTAAGAGAGAAAATCAGAATACAGATTTGATTTAATGTCCTAATGAAACCAGTTCGGTAAACAGGAGTCAGAGACACCAAGTGACTCGCATCTGGTCATGGTATATGGTGTGGTTGCAGCGGCCATCCAGGTCTTCTCGCCCAGAGATCAATGACACGGGGATCAGTCTATGATTTTCTGGGTTGTCAGGAGTGCTATGTATCTGACCTTTGGAAACAGGATGCTTTCATCAAGAAAATTCCTTCCCCCAGGACTCTCACGAGTACTGGAATAGTATCCTACGAGCTCACTCATGCGTCCATCCATTCACTGAACAAATATTCACTGTGCCTACTATGTGCCAGATGCTAAGATAGAATATTATAGAGTTAGAATATAATATTAGAGTTCCGTAAATATCAAGGATAAATTAACAATAGATAATTCAGTGCTTACCACACAATAAAATGACAAGACAAATTAAAGACTGGAGTTAAAATCTGATGTTTTTTATTATTTGTGGGTAAGGCATGTGTGTGGGGGCGGGTAGGTGCTTAATGCTTAATTTAATAAGCAATCCAAAGGCAGGGAGCAGGGAGCTGAAGCTCTGCAAAGCACACCTCCACTGCTGCTATTTATTTAATGAATACTCCTGGGCACTCTTTAAATTGGAAGATGGTTCATTAGATTTGTGCATCTGCCCTTCTCAGCAATCTGTTGTGTTTCTGATGAAGGCAGGGAAAAATACGAACATATCATTTTCGAGTATGTTATGAGTATCTCAGCTTCCAATGATTACAAAGTCATAGAGACAGCTCAGGATGCCTAATTTCAGAAAAACAATTTGAATCGTTCTTTTTTCCACTCTTATCAAGTTCTCTTCTCACTTATCTTGGAAATTTCAAGTACTAGCCCTTAAAAAAAAATACTACATTATCTGCAAGCCAAAAAAATAAGCATATTTTTAAGATACCAAAAAATAAGTCCCTTCAAAACTGGCTCAAAAATCATCTCCTTGAAGTTTTCTCCTTTTGTCCCAATCAAGTTAATCATCACCTCCTCTAGGCTCCCCTCCTACATCATACATCTGTCTAACGCAATCTGCCTCGGGTGCTGGGTTAGCTGTAGTGTCATATGTGTGTATATATAAACTCCTGGAAACCAAAGAAAACCTCTCCTTTAAAAAAAAATTTTTTTTAAATCTTTGTCCCTATCTCAGTACTTGCTACATATGAGATGCTGATAAAAGTGCTGAACTGAATATATCAAAGGCAGGTTTCCCTAAAGAGGGCCTTAAACTTGAAAACACAAACTCACTCTTCTGCCACGTCTCAGCAGACGTTTATTCAAGGCCTCCTGGGTTCTGGCAGTGGAAGGACGCATGCATGGAGCCTGGGACACAAACACGAATATAAAAATGTCTCTACCCTCAGAGAGCTTCCTCTCAGCAAAGGGAGGCAGACGGTCCCCCATCACATGCTCGTCAGAGGCCAAGTGTGACAATCCTACAGAGATGCTCTCTGAGGGGAGCGTATGTTTTCAGACAGTGCCTTGGACAGAAAGAGCCATATTCTTGGGAGGAGATTCTGAAAGGTCTTTCACTTCTCTTATGAAGAAACCTGATATATAAAAAGAATTCTTAACATATTTACTGGATTCTTCTTGCAAATCACAGTCTTGAGCAAAGAAATGGCCAAGAAACGGGAGCTCATCATTCACGACCTCCAAGGGTCGCCTTTGTCCACCTGGTAGAAGGCCAAATGGAGAGAGGGAACTGACGTCTTTGAGGCTGGGTAGCCTCCGTCCCTGTCCTCGTGTCCCCTATATAATTTGGCAAATATGTTATAAAATGCAGGACTGGAATTTAGCATTTAGTATTTAGTCTGGAATTGATTTCAAGTGGGCTGGAAATTCAAGTGATCAAGATGGTGGGAAAGCTGTAAAAGACTAAAACTCAGTTCGGTTAAATCAATCTAGGAAAAATACATGAGTTGTAAGAGGCTTCAGGTTAAAAGGTGTTCTGTACGAGATGCTGACTAACTGCTTCCTACAGAGATTCGGCATTAAGCACTGTTGATGTGCGAAGCTGTGCTGAGTAACAGAGAGAGAGAGGATGAAACAGTCCTTCCTTCCAGGCGCTGGACAAGATACACCAATGAGTAAGTAAAATACAGCGATATACTCACCACAGAGGCCTAAATAAGAGACAACAGCACCCACAGGAGATAGTGATCTCCTCTGACTAAAGTATGGGAAAATACCTGGTCATGCCTAATCGTTATTGGTAGTAAAAGAGGAGTTTTCATGTGAGACACTCTGGATACTTCTCAAATTAGCTGATTTATAGATGATAAAGAGAAAAATCATTCAACAAACATTTGGTTGCCTACCTTGTACTAGAAATGGCTGAGTTGCCATTATTGAAGAATATAAATATACACATAAATATGTATATCCTGACACCCCTATATATTTATTATTGGTCATTTAAAATGCAAAAGTCCAGAGTTTCCATAGATTCCGCTGCTCCAAAAGATGAGCATGGCATATGCCTGGTCTCTGAAAGATGTGACAGCAGAACTTTCCACTCCTGCCTAACAGACAAGTAGAAGACAACTGTGACAAAATGCTACACTCGCTGAGGCCGTCTCGCTTTAATGTTGCCATGACAGAGAAAGCTGCAAAGCCCCAAGCAGCTTTGAAAAGGCTGGAAAATCCCTAAGCAGATCTCAGTGGTGTCAGAGTCTCTAACGGCCCCCTTAGATGCATCCTCAAGCCTCAAAGGACCGATACTTTTAGTCAGAGTTTTCAGCATTTCGTGTGGAATAAATCTTTTCTTCTGCAATTGGTAAAACAACTGTCTAGCTTTTGAGAACCTAACTTCCTGTCAGACCTTGTCACGGTTCAATACTGCCAGATATCTAGAAAGCCTATACATCGATTTTTCTTCTGTCCCACAGACATATGAGCACACACTCATCCATAACATTTGGACTGTCTTGAGGAAGCCTCCACGGCTCCTGTGAGCAGCTGTTCGTTTCTACACAGAAAAAATGACTGACACGAGATTCTGCTTCATCTTCTGGTTTTATGAGGAGCATTTACTATAAAGGGTAATGAGCAAAGATCATCAGGCCTCGCTCTTCTCAGAACCATCTATCATATAGCCAAAGCAATCTGCCCGCTCCACTCAGGGCCCACTGAACAGCATTACCCGAGCCGCTGAGCTGGGTTTATTTTAGCTTCTGATCAATACTTACCAGTAAGGTGAAGCTGTGTTCCGGCAGCATCCCATACTGTTGGACAAGCTTTTCCCGGGTCACGCTGGGGAGCTCGGGCAGCTGCTCCCGAATCCGGTCAATATCGATCACTTGCTGCGGGTCTGCGCCGGCGGGCAGAGACTCAGTGTCGTAGAGCAGCAGGGGAGGGAGGTTGGGTTCGGGCATAAACCTAGGCAGAGAGAGGAGACCAGGGCCTGACTCTGAAGCATTTGGTTTAACAAGAAAAAAAAAATCTATCAGTAATACGAAAGTTTCTGTGTTTAGATGCCATGTTACTTGCAAATATTTTCTAATGTCCTGTATTATCAACTCTTCCTGGCTCCCAGGAACTAGTTTCTGCACGAGTGTAAATTACAGGTCAAAGCCACCACATCTGCCACTCTCCATGCTTACGAACTCGTGATGAGTGGAAAAGGCACAACACAAGGTGGATGCCACACTGTGATTTGTAATTGTGGATAAAGCATGTATTAGTAATGATGAGCTCGAAAAAAGAAGACCAAATGAGAACCACTTACTTATTAGGGAGAAAGATGACTTTCCCCCATTTTTAAATTTTCACTATTTTTAATAGTATTTGAGTAATAAGCAAAAGTCAAAAGAAAAATAAATACTTTCCTTTTTGATAAGTGGAAGAAACGAACAGATTTTGCTGAAATAAGATGTAGAAGCTAGTGAGGAGGGAGGCAGGGAGGAATAAGTGGAGCACAAGGGACTTTTAGGGCAGTGAAACTATTCAGTACGACACTGTAATGGTGGATATGTGTCATTAGACATTTGTCAAAATCCACAGAATGTACCACGTAAACAGTGAACCCTAAGATAAACTATGGACTTTAGTTAATAATAAGGTATCAGTATCAGTTTATCAATTGTAACAAATGTACCACACTAAAGCAAGACGTTATTAGGGGAAACTTGTGGAGCTGGGTGGGTGGGAGGAGGTAGGAGTTTATGGGGACTCTGTAATTTCCACTCACTTTTGTTGTAAACCTAAAACTGCTCTAAAAAAAATAAAGTCAATTTTAAAAAATGTGGAAGCTACACCACTGCATACAATTTTATGAAACAAAGATGTCTCTCCCTCTGTTCTGTTCTAGCACTAACATTTTCTCTCTGCCCACACTTGTCAAAGGGCTAATGGAGAAGCAGGTCATGCAGAACAAACGGTGGCTCCAAGGTAAGAGATTAGAAATGAGAGCAACCCATCACCTGACGGAAGATCTGTGTTACCCGTCAGCCGACTTGCGAAGGCAAGAGGAAACCAAAGGGAGGCTTCCTGAATCCCACCATCTATTAACCTGAGGAGTCGAGCTGACGCCACCAACTAAGCTAAAAGCCAAACTCCATGCTTAGCAAGAAAGCATAAAAACAGAGTAGGGGCAAAACTGAAGAACAAAGAAGTCTTGGGAAGTACAGATTGAATCTAGAATTTCACAGCAACTAAAATAATCTTGACTTTGACAGACGCAGGAGAGGAGGCCTGGAACTGAAGTTCACGCTAAGGTTTCTGTGCCTCTTCTTCCCACATCATGATGCTACATTTGTTCCTCATTGACAGCAATAGTTGCACTTGCATCTTCCTGCACTTCACAAAGGAAAGGTGGGCTAACCTCAACAACAACTCTGTTGCTTAAAACTTCAATCTTTGCAATCGGCTAAACTCAATGGGGAAAAAACAAAAGGTACAGTTTATCTTAAGCCTATCCTTACTATTTGTTTTATTTCTGGGTCTCATATTAAATCCAATTTGTTTAATTTATCAATTAAATAGCATCAATTGACGTTTGAAGGGAAATGCTGTTAACTTACACATCTCTTTTTTCATGGAACATCAATCAGTATTTTACCGAATTTGTTACTGATATAAGAATAAGAACAGCCTAAGCCCCATGCTCAATTGCTATCCTTTTAGCTCAATTATAACAAGTCTGACACAGAGGTGATGAGTGAACAAATGTCTTCCAATAGTTGAATCCCATCAAATAAGGCATTCTGAGGCCACCAAATCAAGAAAATATTCTTTCTATCTCTCAGTACACACATAAAATAGGAGGTCTAGATTCTCCATCATGCAACAACAACGAAAAGTGCTTCCTAAAAACTACCCAGGATCATTACGTTGATCTGTAAGTAGATTTGAAATATGTCCCTGACCCCAAATACAGAATGGTATTTTGACAAGAGGAGTAACCACCTGTAGTCTTGTTTTCCTTCTTTGTCTCTCATCGGTATGGTGCACCTACGATGGATAAATAAGAAAACATTAAACATTGCATGCAGCATTGGCTAGTGTGTCTACACAGAGCGGGCTTCCCTACAATAAAGGACATGGGTAAATTCAAGCTCTTCAGCCTTCCTTGGGAGACACTTACACAACCATATTAAAAAACAACATTAAAAAAGGAGAAATATTTAGAAAGATAATGAAAAAAAGAAAAAGGGAGAAAAGAAAATTCTTCAACCCTTCCAGCTTTTAACCAGCTCAAACTCTATGCTTTTGAGCTTTTTTCAGTCTTCTGCTAAAAGTATAAAATCCTCAAAATTGAGAGTTAGAGAACCAGAGTCACAGTTATCTAAACAGAAAAAGGCACATCTACAACCAGCTCTAAGCTTTCCTCTACCTCTAGCTTAAACTGGTAGAGCTTAAGTATGATAGAATGTGAGGAAGTAAAAATTCTTGCCAAAAAGCAGGTAAGCTGAAAGCAAGGGAAGGCCAGTAGCTAAGACTAAGCGCTTATGTACGAGTCTGGTCCAGTTTAAAACTCTTACCAGCCCTCTTACGAGGGTATATTATATCCCTGTGGGGTACAGTATTTTCCTAATTTTCCTAATAAGGAAACCAAATTGCAGACAAGCTAAATACCTTCTTCAAGGGTACACGGCTGGCCTGTAGCACCCAGCTGTATTCAAGATGCCCATCAGTGCAAACTCACCCCAGCTTGGAATCAAATGAGCGAGTTTCATTTAGAATTTCACCTCCATTCTCAAGTTCATTGATTTGTCTCTGAATTTCATAGTCTAAGAAAAACAAAGCAATTTAGTACCATATTTTGATTCTTTTCATCTAGTCAAGCAATAATTAGAAATCTTTTTCAATCTTTAAGTCAAGAAATAATTGAGAGAGCTGTTTATAATAATTCTTCCCTTATGTGCTTGCTTTCTTCTCACTCACAGAACAATGGTGCTAGAAAAGGCCTTTTAGGAAGCTCTGCTCCCTCACTTTTTGAGAAAACTCAGGTTCAGACAGCTCAAGCAACCCAGTACAGATTATACAACTTGGCAGAAGAAGGGCTGGGACCCACACCGAGGCTTCGTGACCCCACATCTAGGACCGTTGCCCGCCTATCAAGAGTTCTTATCTTGGGATCCATGGATGGGCTTCAGGGGGTTCTGGGACCTCCTGAAATTATATACAAAATGTGAGTGTGTGCATATGTACATTTTTGGAGAGAGAGAGTCCAGAATTTCCATTGTAGTTTCAAAGGGATCTCTGACCCCAAATGATTAGGAGCCACAGCTCTATGCCATGTTCTCTCACCCTCAAACAAGGCAGACTGTGGTAATCAAAACATCGCCACAACTGCTAAGCTCCTTTATGAAAACAGCTTTAGCCTCCCTTGTAATTCCGCCCCCCCATCACGTACCACCTTCCCTTGCCCAAATCCAAAGTCTTTCATCTGAGCTCATAAGAAGCAGCAACACCAAAACATCTTAGTTTTTGCTCCTCATCTCCCCCTCTCCAATGCTTTCTTCAACTGACATGAGGTGATGGCTAAAAGGCCTGGTGTAGGGAGAGAAACGGGGGGTGGGCGGTGGGAATTATAGGCTTGGAGAATTAAGCCCATAATAGTAAAGCTTTGGTTCTTCCAGTCTGAGTCAGACCACAGGTAGAATTCTATCTCAGACTATTGCTCCAAAGGGTACTTCATAGGACAACTGAAGGTTAGGGACAGCCAAAAATAGGCAGGAGTCTCCTTCATAACTCATCATGGATGAATCTACCTAAAATCTTGTTGCTTGTCTGTTTTTTGAGGTTAACGTCACCACCTCTTAGAATATTGAGTCCCAGAACACTGAATATCTACTAGTGAAGTGGAACTTTCTTCCATTCGTTCAGGCTTCCCCTTCACGAACTTGGACTGGAAGGGTTTTCCCTGACCCAACCTTCCATGGCTTCAGAAGCACGGACTGCGTCTCCTTTTGGAGACAGAAGCATGTCTTCATATGGGACCATCCCCTAACCCTTCCCCTCCCACATATTATCCCTTTGACCATTTTAATGCCTTTGTCCTAAAAATTTGTAGACTCAGAATGTCTTCACTGAGCCTGGTAGATCATTTCAGGTTCAGATAATACGGTTTTATACCAGACTAGAAAATCTTTTCTGTATTGTTTTTAATACTTTTCTTGACAAGATCCGGGACTCTACTCAACATTTTGGCTGTAGCAACACATTCAGTTGTCTTGTGGTCTGTGCACCTCAAAGGGGTGACTTTAAATTCTACCTCCTCTCTTCCTCTCTAGAGCCCTCTGGTTTTAAAGAATATTTTTATTCTCTGAGATGTCTTCCCCTCAGATTCACAGTCAGCAATTCCTGTAGGACTGCCCCAGATGTTCATCTCGCTCAACTGTTCTATTTTAATTATTATTATATATTTGTTAACACTGAAATACCCACAGCATGTACTCCAACAAGACCAATACTTGATTACATAGTCGCATACAATCTATTAGCAAAAACAGTAAAGAGCAGAAAAACATATTGACCAATTAGGTCAAATTGTGGCCAATCTATAATGAGAAAATATGACATTATAAAGTTCAGGCTCATCAGAAAGAATGTGGTAAGTGGAAAAACAGAGCTACAGTATTTTGCAGATCCTCCAACAAAGAGGTGGAGTCTATTTCCCCTTCCCTTGAGTCTGCTTTGAATTCAATCTGCTTTGACAGACTATCCTGGAAGAGACACTGTGTGAGTTCTAGAGCTTTGGACTCAAGAGGCCTTGAGGCTTCTGCCTTCATCCTCCTGGAATGCCCCACTGCGAAAGAAGGCCCCGGCTAGGCAAGCAAATGAAGAAAACGAGGCAGACAGAGACACCTAGCAGACCCGCAGTACCAATGCCCCTACGTGTGAGTGAGGTCATCTTAGATCCTCTGTTTCAGCTGAGCTGCCAGCTTCCCACAGCTACATGAGTGAGCTGAGGCAGGACTAGCAGAAAAACCACCCAATCCAAAGAACTGTGAAAACTGAAATGGTTACTATATAAGCCACTAAGGTTTGGGGTGGCTTGTTACATAGCAAAAGATAACTGATACAAAGAGGTACATCAGGAATAACAGCTGATATTCACCTATTGCTTTGGCCAAGAACCTGGCACTGTTGAGATTCTTCACTTCAGTTCGAACGCCCAAAGGCTCTCCAGGATGATGCACAGATATATTGGCATCCACTCTCAACTGGCCCTCTAAAAGGAAAGAAAAAAGGCAACTCTCTAGAAATTCTTTTAGGCAACATGGTCTTTTTAAGGTAAAACAGTGTCCAGGCAAGCAATATCTAACTCTACTTGCTGTTTGTATGGTTGGTCCTGAAGTACATGGCTGGTACTGCTGTCCACTGAAGAGAATTACAGTCCCAAGGCATTGGGGCATTTGTGTGTGTATCTGTGTGTGTGTTTGTGTGCGCTTCTGCACAAGCAGGAAAGAGGAGAAATTTTGGATTTACCAGCTGGGGAAATCTAATTTCTTTTGTGCCAAATAAGAAAAACAACACTGTTAAAATGGAGATTTACTCTGCAGTTTTATTCTGAAGTTTTTTTCAAAGTGTCAGAGCTGGGTTGGGGGGAGGGCCTCGGAAATGATCATCTGATAACCCTACACTGCTCTCCAATGGAATGTGGATTTCCAACAGCGATTCCAGGAGATTTATAAGAGAGTCCTTGAGAATTTACAGCTCAAGGGCAAGAGCCAGAACCCTGGGCTTTTTCCTTCCTCGTCCTGCAGGTACTGTAATCTCTTCCTTCCACAAACATGACTCTGAATCCTTCCTGATTGCTGAGGATTTGCCGCAGCAGACAGTGCTGGTAGGCAGAGAGTCTGTGGGGGGCCGTCCCCATCCTGGACCTTCTCCGACCCCGAGAGCCCCCTCAGATTAGGAGCCATAACCCCTAAGGAAGCAAGCGGTTTGTGGAGGGCACTAAGAGGCCCTTGAGGAGAAGGAGGCAAAATCCCAAGACAAACAGGGAGATGAAGATAAGAAATAATCACGTTTTACACCCTACAAGGTAAAGCTCAAATTCTCTATTCTCCAATTTCGATTACAATATTTATACTAAGACAGAACACAACACAATGAGAAGACAAACTGCTGGATTTTTATTTTCCTGGGCAGGTTTTTAAACTAAAAAGTAATCTGACAAACCGGGATGTTTTGATGAGCTGAATAAATAAATTCATTTTCCAAGATTCCTCAGCAAAAGCATATTAACATAATAAAATAGTATACATAAATTCCACGCCAAGAAAAGGAGACCCTTGGAGGTCGTCTCTGTCATTCCTCCACGGCTGAATGGGGGAATGGCGGTCTCCCCAGAGCTTGAGGAGGAGCTCCTCCTCTTGAGGTCTAAGGAGGCTGCCGGCCGCTGCTTGCCTTGCTCTCCACTCCTTCCCTCAGAAAAGGGAAAGAGCTCACCCACCCTCGGCTCCAACTGCCACCCATGCCAACAGTCAGGGAAAAGGTGACTTTTGGTCCAGAAAATACTCTAGCGTGGACTTCTAAACATTTTTTATGAAATCCTGTAGCACCTTTGGGACAATTTGTGCTTACCCGCATCTCAAGAAGTCCCCACCACTACTAACATCACCAGATTCTTGGTCTAGGAACCTTCTGGTCATCTTCTGCTTCTGTTTTCTTTACCCTTTATATCCAAACTGACAACTAGATCCTATCAGTTCTTCCCTTCAAACATCCCTCATATCTGGCATTTCCTCTCCATTTCCACTGCTGCCACCCTCGCCTGAGGAACTTCAGGCCCTGGTTACAGAAGAGCATCCTGACTTAACACCGCAAGCCCTCCTTGTCCAGTCACCTACAACGTGGCTATGACTTTAGCCTGCTATAACATGGTTTTCATCATTCCTGTTGCTTGCTCAAGTGTATAGCCAGCTCCTGCTGGATCATCTCATCTCCCCTGCTTGGTATTCAAGAGCCCTCATCTGGTTTTCGTTGACATGACCCACATTTTCTACTACTCATTCCATGAGAAAGCTCTCCTTTAATCAGAGGAGCTTTCTGCATACAAGACCCTGTCTACTCTGCTGGCTCCTGTACATTCTCTTTATCAGTGTTACTGTCCCTTCTTCAACCTCTGCTCAAGCTTCAAGGTCTCACTTAATTGTTACCACCTTCTCCTCCTAGAAACTCATATCCATAAGCTAGCCACCACTAGTGGCTCCTCTGAATTATTAGAATATACACAATGAATACCACAGAATTTAGCACATGACTATAGTCTTTTTTGAATTAATCTTATCTTTAAGACCAGAATGGAAGGCCCTTGAGGACCCAGATTTTAAATCTTTTTTTAAATCTCCACCTCTCTTGCCTTAAGTTATCTCTTCTCCTACTCTTCTCTCCCACATCAGTCATTAATCTCTCTTTCTCAGCATTACTTCTTTTTCTTTTTGCAGGGGAAGATTCGCCCTAAGCTAACATCTGTTGCTGATCTTCCTCCTTCCCCCACCCCCCTCCCTGAGAGTCCCAGTACATAGCTGTGTATAGTTGTAAGTCCTTCTAGTTCTTCTATGTGAGTGGCTGCTACAGCATGGCTACTGACAGATGAGTGGTGTGGTTCTATGCCCAGGCCACCCAAGCAGAGCGTGCCAAACTTTAAGCACTAGGCCCATCAGGGCTGGCACTCAGCATTACTTCTGATATATACATATGCAATAGGATTTCTCATTAAAAAAACAAACCGAAAACCAAAAACCTACTCCCTTGAACCCAATTCTCTCCTCATCAGTTATTCAGCTATGGTTTCTCTGATTTTCTTTTCAGCAAATCCTCTTGAACAAGTTTTGTTTGTTAGTTAGTTTGTTTCTTGCACATATTGTCTCCACCATCTCACCTCCCATTTACTCCTAAACCCACTTCAGGTTGGCTTCTATGCCCAGCTCTCTGAAAATGCCTCGTCAAAGTCACCAAATCCAAATCCAACGCAGGATACCTTGTCTTCACCTCAGCAGCATGTGACATACCAACTAATCCTGCCTTCTTGAAATATCTTCCTCTCTCAGCTGCTGAGATTTTATGCTCTCTTGGTTTCTCTCCTATCTCCCTGGACACTCTATTTCCATTTCATTTGCTGGTGTTTTCTTTCCCATCCAAACTCAGGACTGTCTTCTTCATTTACTCTCTCTGTAGGGGTACATGGTTTTAAATACATACAATCCATGTGCTGATAACTCCTAAATTTCTCTCCTCAGCCCAGACCTCTGCTCTGAGCTCCACACTGACTTTCAATATCTACTTGACACCACCTCTTGGAGGTCTCACAGGTATTTCAATTTCTAAAACTAAATCCTGAGTAGCCCTTCTACAAAGCCATTCTTGTCCTCATCTTCCCAGTTTCAGTAAATAGCATCACCATTTAGCTTCCCAAACTTCCTTGAAGGCATCCTTGATTTCTTCCTGCCCCTTGCCTTCCATACTGTTAACAAACCCTGTTATGTCTAAAAGCCATCTTGAATCTACTCATCTTGATCTCTCCACCTTCACTGACACCAGCCCTGTCCACACCCTCTTTCATCTGAACTATTGCAAAAGCTTCTTAACTGGCCTCCTTGCTCCTACTCTTACCCTTCTGAAATCTGCTTTCCACAGAGCGGTTTTCTAAAACATTAAACAGTCCCTTGCTTAAAAGCCCCTCAATGACTTCCCACTGCACTTGGAATGACATCCAAACTTCTTACCAGCGTTGGTAATCTACCCCTTGCCTATCTTTTCTGACTTCTCTGATGCCACATTCCCCTGCTCCTTACGCCTCCGCTCCAGTCGGCTTCTTTACCTCTGTGACCTCAGAGCACATTCTGAGCTTTTTCTCCTCTCAGGGACTTTGCCTTGCTGCTCCCTGAGTGTCCATGCCCTAGTTCTACGCTGGCTGTGGCCTGGGGTCATCCTTCAGGTCTCAAATAAATGCTGCCTCCTCTGAAAGGCCTGTACCTTCCAATGTTATGCTTTATCATGGCACCCTATTTATTTCCTTAATGCACTTATCTCTATAATTGTTTTATTTGTTAATGTATCTTTCTCCCTTGTGAATATAAGCTCTGTGTAGCAGGAACAATGTCTTTTTCAGTGCTCTATTCAGAACCGAGAGCTGGGTCTGGCACACGGTACTTGTTCAATAAATTAATACCTTGTTGAGCGAGCCAAAACTCTGGTATTTTCCTGAACAATAAGCAGACCGGTTACTGTCTCACCGTAGGTTCCTGACAAGTTCTAAAGTTCTGTCTGAATAGGACTAATCTACAGCTGGAATCATCTCAAAGGCCCATTCAGCTCAAAGGAAACTTCCAAAGTCCACGGGGCTCTGCTCAACCAAATCCCAATACTTGGGAGACAACTTTTTTTTTTTTAATTGAGTTATTGATAGGTTACAATCTTGTGAAATTTCAGTTGTACATTAATGTTTGTCAGTCATGTTGTAGGTACACCATTTCACCCTTTGTGCCCACTCCCCACCCCACCTTTCCCCTGGTATCCACTAAACTGTTCTTAGTCCATAATTTTAAATTCCTCATATGAGTGGAGTCATACACAGATTGTCCTTCTCTCGCTGGCTTATTTCACTTAACATAATTCTCTCAAGGTCCATCCATGTTGTTGCAAATGGAATGATTTTGTTCTGTTTTGCAGCTGAGTAGTATTCCATTGTATATATGTACCACATCTTCTTTATCCATTCGTCTGTTGCTGGACACTTAGGTTGCTTCCATGTCTTGGCTATTGTAAACAGTGCTGCAATAAACATTGGGGTGCATAGGACTTTTGGGATTGCTGACTTCAAGCTCTTTGGATAAATACCCAGTAGTGGGATGGCTGGATCGTATGGTAGTTCTATTTTTAATTTTTTGAGGAATCTCCATACTGTTTTCCATAGTGGCTGCACCAGTTTGCATTCCCACCAGCAGTGTATGAGGGTTCCTTTTTCTCCGCAACCTCTCCAACATTTGTTGCTATTAGTTTTAGATATTTTTGTCATTCTAACGGGTGTAAGGTGATATCTTAGTGTAGTTTTGATTTGCATTTCCCTGATGATCAGCGATGATGAGCATCTTTTCATGTGCCTATTGGCCATCAGTATATCTTCTTTGGAGAAATGTCTGTTCATGTCTCCAGCCCATTTTTTGATTGGGTTGTTTGATGTTTTGTGGTTGAGTTGCGAGAGTTCTATATATATTATGGATATTAAGCCTTTGGGGAGACAACTTTTTTTGAACTCAGGGAGCCTTGAATTGGACCTCACCTGCTTTTAAAAACGAAACCATCTTTCACAATTTAGAATTCTAATTTGGAAAGGGAATAAAAGCATGAATTTCAGTCTCTCCCAGAGAAGACCATACTACATAAATGTCTGAGAGGAATCATTTAGTATCCTGCAGTGTTGAAAGAGAGTTCACTAGCCTGGATTCAAATACAGTATCAAACATTAACAAAAGACATTCTATCCAGGGAAGACAAAATACCTCTTAAACAAATTAAGTTAAATTGCCTCAAGTGCGCAAAAGCCTTACCAGTCAGGTTTACTTCAATGCATTCTGCAACACTGAGGGAGGGCCTTGGTTCACACATCACGAGAATGTTATTAAGCTCAATTTCTACCCTCCAGAAGTAGAGGTTTGTAACAGCAAAACTAAAAAACTATACCGCTGAGCACAGTGATATGGTGCAGTCACATATTTTTTTTCTAAAACACATTCACACATCAGAGATATAACATCGGGAGAGAAAACTGTTTCTGTAAACAGCAGGGGCCTGAGAAGTTAGTGAGAAGGTCTGTTAAGCTATCTCATTCTGATGGATGAATACTCTCCAGAACTTAAATAACAAGGTTTGACAAAAAAAATAATAATGTGACCAAATTTTATCAAACATATTTCACACAGCTTATTCATCCAAAATGAGTGGTGATTCCGCAGAAGTAATACTATTTATTCTTGTTAATAAAAGCACCCAACCTTGACTGAGCACAGGCCATCTGTCAGGACCTGTGAGCAATTTTATACACTTTACCACATTCATTCCCTACAATATAGCTTCAACGACAAAGCCACTTAGGCATCCTTTAGGCATTTCAAACTTCCATCCAACACGGAATTCCAGATTGCCATTCCTCTCCCAATCTTCCCTATCTCAGTAAAGGGTGACACCATCCAGCTGCCCCAACTCTATCTGAAGACTAGGATGACTTCCTTTCCTCTTTGGTGTCTTCCTTTAAAGTATAAGTACGGAAAGTGAGGCTCAGAGAAATCAAACACCTTGCCCAGGTTCCTTCAGCTAGACGTGTAGGCCAGGATTCCAACCCAGGTCTGGGACCTCAGCACCCTCAGCACCCATGCTTTGCTACACTGCCTCTCTAAGCCATTATCTATGGCTGTTATGACAGTGTCATCGCTGCCACTAGGAAGCAGTGTTGTTGCGGTGCTTAAAGAAAGGGCTCCTGGAGTCGGGCATACCTTGGATCAAATTCCAGCTCGGTCACTTCCTTGGGCAAATAACCCAACTTCTCTAGGCCTCAGTTTCCTACCTGTACAACAGGGATAATAATACCTATCTCTCAGGAATGTCATAAAGTTTAAATGAGATGATAAATTAATTTTAAAAAATGTTTAGTGAACCAATGAGCACTACTAAATGTTCAAACTGGCAGATATCATTATCATGGAAATATTTAGTACGTCTACATCAAGTACACATTCAACTCAAGAGACTGCCTTGAGGATCTCAACAGTGGCAGACATCCACTGAGAAGGAAATGACTTTTGGAACCTGGGCTGAGCTGGTCCATGCTCATTAGCAAAACTATCAGGAACTCACTGAATCACAGCCCAGAGCAATGTAAGAGTCATTCCAAAGCATGCTGGGGGTCCACGGGTCCTCCCTAGGGTGGTCCTCAGTTCCCAGGCTGCAGTCTCCACTGCTGACACACAGTGGTCCTACGGTCGGTCATGGGACAGCAGAATGAGCAAAGGGCTCGGGGCAGATAAAATGCTAACAGCATAAAAGCTGGACCCCCACAGACTCCAGGCAGACCTTCAATCCCCAGAGCACTGTATAACAACCAGAGCAACTCTGCTGCTGTGCTAGGGGCAAAGCTGTTGGATTTGTATTTAAAAGCAACAAAAAGTGTCACAACAAATGCGATTTAATGAACCCTCTCAGCTGTCACTGACTGATGAGTTCTTGCGTTATGGTTTATTTCTTGGCAAGGTCCCAGATGGGACTATTTCTCAGCTAACAGGTGGCCTGTTTATTATTCCATAAGTTTGGTAGGAAACAGTTATTTTGAGGAAGAATGGAATAATAAAAACTTTTTTAAAGCAACAGAGAATCAACACTCAGTGCATAAATGGATAGCCATTCAAACTGCCCATATTTCATTTATGTTCTGGGGGTAAAAAAGCAGCATGAGCCATAAACCTAAAATGGAGAGCGCTTTTATTCTAAAACAGAGCCTCACTTCTATAACACAAATTTGTAGGCAGCTAACCTTTACACCACTCAAACTTATGTGGCTGTGTTTTTCCAGTCTTTGGCTTAAAGAAGATAGCAAATCAGCAAGTTCTGTCTCCAAATTCAACTTGTACCAGGGCTCTGATGTTACAATTTGTTGCTTGTAAGACGTCCCATGTGACAAATGTGGCATTAGAAATTCAGAAGTCCCTTTGTAACATGCAAATATATTATGAGACATAGAAAGGTTGGTAAATAGCATTATAAACTGGTAGAGAGATGAAGCATCATAATCACTGGTATTTACTTGCACCCACTGGACCACTTATGATGGTTAATTTTATGTGTCAACTTGACTGGGCCATGGGGTACCCAGATATTTGGCTGAACATTATTCTGGGAGTGTCTGTGAGGGTGTTTCTGGATGAGATTAACATTAGAATGGTAGACTGAATAAAGCAGATTGCCTTCCCATTGTGGATGGGCCGCATTCAATCCGCTGAAGGCCTCAATAGAAAAAAAGGCTGAGTAGGGGGTAATTTGCTCTCTCTACTTGTCTTGGAGCTGCAACATCAGTCTTCTGCCTTCGGACTTTTACAGCATTGGCTCTCCTGAGTCTCAGGCCCTTGGACGTGGACTAGAACTATTCCACTGGCAATCCTGGAGCTTGCTCTCCTGCAAGAGCTCTCCTGCACTGACTCTCCCGGAGCTTGCTGACTGCACATCTTAGGACTTCTCAGCCTCCATAAGCACATAAGCCAAGTCCTTATAATAAATCTCTTATATATAAACACACATACGTATTTTTATAACACACACACACATTCTATTGGTTCTGTTTCTCTGGAGAACCCTCACTAACACACCACTGTACTGAGTACAGATCAACAACTGCATATGCAGAACTTGTATCCTTCCTCCACTCTATCAGGGAGTGCTCTGCGGGCGGCAATTTTTAAAAAGCCCCTGGGAACAGAAAACAGTGGAAAACCATGGGAGAAATGAACTTCCAGGGACTTCAGGACCAGCAAGGCAGCATTAGGAAGGGACCAAGGCAGCGAGCCATGAAGAAACTGAGTTTGACCAATACTCAATCAATCTTTATATCCAGTTTAATCCAATGTAATCAATGATATCCAGTTTGCTTGGTCTCAAGGGTACAAGTATTTTTTTCTTTGTTTAATTTCTTACTATATTTCTACTGAACTTAAGATTTTATTTCAAAGTTAAAGTTTTGTGAAATCGTAACCTTAGCTTATAGTTGCTAGAATTTGGCTTCAGCTGTACATGGATGAAAATTCTACAAAAGATGGAAAAGAAAGAGACCTAACGGAAAAGCATCAAACAGCAAAAACCTGCCACCCACACAGCACTCACAAACTAAGAGTTATTCTGGGTAAACACAGCTTTTCCCTTCTAAGATGAAACTGTTCAAACACATTATTTTATTAATCCTCAACATTTTGATGCATGAAGCCAGCAGAAAGCATCTAGTCCTTTGCCTCGTAATCTCACCTTCTTGGGCTTAGTCTCTCTGCACTGTTGTTTGTGTGTTTACCATGGTTGGGTGCTCAGAAAAGAATCCAAGGAAAATTCTAAGAACAAACAAAACAAAACAAAACAAACAAGAGTGCAAAAGGCTGAAAAAAGGAGGTATACCACCTCAATGTAGCTGATGCAGAGAACAAAACTCCAGTGAGAAGAGAGCCTGGAAGCAGAAAGGGAGGAGGTAAAGGAGGAGGGACACAGCTCCTGCGGCTTCACCTGCCATATTTGCCTGGCTGGTCCCCAGGGCTTGAAGTATCAGCTGCAGCTCCCTGACTGCTGTTGCCGCCTCTTCTCCACAGGACATATCCGGCTCCAGGACCACTTCCAGCAGGCCAACTCCTACCAAAGAGAGGCAGGGTCAGTCTGACTGGAGCTCTCCAATTGGATCAGCAGATAAGTTAGGCCGAAGTCTCAGGAAAACCCTGCGTTACTGAAGGACTCTCAAAGTGGGTTCTAGACTCTGAATTGTTTCTCTCTTCCCCCTACATTTTGATTTTTAACTTTGGTTCATTTCTTTAAAGGCCACTTAAGATGTCCAGCTGTTGGGTCCGTGACTAGGTAGCTACATCTGCCTCATTTTAGGGGTGGATTATTAGCAAACCCAATAGTAATCACAGTTCAAGCCATGCTCTCTAATCAGCTATGCCAACACCAAAGCTGATATTTTCATCTCCATCTGTCACGTTCCTGGGCCTGTTTCCTCAATTGGGTTGGGAGAACTCTGGAGGAGAAGAGAGGTGGCTGGAAGGAAAAATAGCGGAAAATCTCCAAGCCTACCCGCCCTGTTCAAATCAATGAGCGTCTGAGAGCGCAGGTCATCGTGGAGGCTTTTGCCACTGTCTTGCTCCAGCTGGATCTGCTTGACCCTCGCTGTCTTGTTGATCACCTGACTCCGGTTCTTGCCTGCACAGAAGCTGTACACCAGGCTCCCATTCACAGCGATTGGGAGCCTTTGCTGGGTAATTTGGTAGCCTGCCTGCACACAAACATGGGTTACACAGTCATTAGTCCAGATATAAAAGCTAGGTCCAGTTTACTATTGCTTTTAATGTCACAAAACTACAGGCTTACTTAAAAACACAACACAACAAAACAAAAAGAAAAAAGGAAAAGGAGAAGAAAAATTAGTTTATGCACTGCAGCCATAATTTAGTCTGGCCTCTTCTGGCTTTTCCCATCCCCCTTTGCGTTCCCTGCAGCCCCCTACCCCCAATAATGATGCAACACACAACACGAATCTCATCTTCCTTACCAAAGTACCATTTTGGGGAATAACAATAATCTCACTGTCAGAGACCTCTAAGAAAAGAATTTATTGTTTCCACTTAGCTCATTAGCCTAAACCCCGCATCTGATTACTGGGCTCCTGACAGAACCCCCCTTATTGGGAAGTGCTGGCTAAGCATTCTGCCATCTACTCTCAGCGGGGCTGACAGCAGTTGCTGGTGCGCTTAAGCTTGTTTTGTTCCTGCTCTGTAAGCGAACCACGCATGCCAGCTGCCCTCCCTGACCCAACTTCCCTGCTCCTCTAGCCAAAAAACGCTGTGACACTCACACGCGGCTAATGGAAAGTACGCAGTACTGACATACTGATGGGTGTTGCAGGGAATCCCTCACCTCCTTCTAAGTGGAGAGGAAGAATTACTTTCAAATGACACACGCATCATCAACACACACTAAAGAGATGGCGGGTCAACACGGAGAACTGGAGAGAAAGAGAATAACAGCTGAAGCATCTGCAGCGTCTGTGGTCCAGACACTGTCCTCAGTGCCTTACCCCCTTTAATCCTCATGACAACCCTGTGAGGGAGGCACAGGGCCTTGCCCAAAGCCACAGAGCTAGTAAGTACTAACATCAGGATTTCAACTCAGATGGTCTAGCTCCAGAGTCTGCGCTCCTAGTCAGCAGGCCAGCATTTTTCAAACTCTAGCTGCATCTGAATCACTCAGCAGGCTAATCAAAACACAGACTGTCTGGCCCCACCTGACGAGTTTCTGATTCCGCAGGTCTGGGGAGGCACGTGAGAATTTATATTTCTAACAACTTCCCAGGAGATGCTGATGCTAGTGGCCTGGGGAACATACTTTGAAAACCACTGCATTAGGCCAACTCATTCCCCGGACTGAAATAGGAAGTCTCAATTTGTAAAAATTAAATTCTGAGCAGGGTTGTCAGAAAAAACACAGGATGCTCAGTTAAAGTCCAATTTGAATAATTTGAATAAATTGTTTATTCAGATAAACAACAAATACTTCTTTAGCATAAGTATGTTCCATGTAAGATTTAGCAAGACTAACCCTAGATTATCTGAGCTACCTGGGCTAGAAAGAAGAGAAAGCCACAGATAATCAAAACATCTCATTTTAGTCACATATTGGTCAGTCTCCCACCTTAACCAAACTGGTTACCACTTTTAAAGATGAAAAAACGCAGTTTAATTCTCTCCATCCTACTAAGCAGCATAATTTGCTAAAAGGCTGGCAGCCAGAGGGGAAAAGCAGCAGCAATTGGAGAATTCAGGTTCTAACTGCATTTTTATTTAATTTTACTCCTGCCCTCACCCATTAAAAAACAGCTCACCCTAATCTTCAGTTCAAGGAGAATAATGTGAAGCCACATTGTCACTACTGTTTTTCTAAATCTGAAGGAGGGCCATACTTACTATCAGAGGCTCAGATAGAATTAAACATTATTTTGGGAAACACACTCAACATCACAGTTTTGGTTCAGTTCAATATTATGAAAAATTGGCTGTAGTTCACACTTAAACAAACTTTCTAATTTTAAGGAGAAAGCAGGTTAATACTGGGTTTACTGCTCAGCCAATTACTGCTGTTAGTCAGGCTTCTGGTGCATGTTTCTGCTTATTAGTGTCCACTGATTTACCCCTTGTGAGATGACAGAAGTGTCTCCAACGGAGACAGTCCTATTATTAGGAACTTAAGCTTAAAAGAGGGACGCTCTCACTGTCTACAGAGCTACAGTATGCGTTTACCACGGCATCAGCCACAAAGTTAGCTTTTGTCCTAACAGGCAATTAGCAGCAAACACCACGGCTGGGCCGAGCCTGAGAACACTGGCGGCTTCTACTCCCCGTTCAATTATGAGCGAGCCACCAGAAGCATGAGGCTAAGGAAGGAGTCAGCAATCAGGACAATCACATCCAATCTAGCAAACGTCGGGGGGCACCTGCCTTCATCAGGGCTGGCCAGAAGTGCCCGCTGAGACGGACAGAGCTCTGACTGCAAACAGGAGAGGCACAGCCAGCCTCCCTTGCTCCAAACCCCCAGCACTGAGCATGCACAGAGGGCGGGTCACAAAGCATACTTACAGGGAGGTCTGCATAGAAGTAGTGCTTCCTGTCAAACAAGGACTTCTTGTTTATGCGGCAGTTCAGCGCCAGGCCTGTCATCACCGCCGCTTCTACGCACCTCCTGTTGAGAACCTATGGAAACACGACACACAGCTCCTCTCAGATCCACAGTCTGAACAAATGCTTCTCCCACACGCTGACATCCTCCCTGAATATTCAATTTGGCCTTCAACGGGCATTATCTCTGGTTCTCTGTGTGGGCAGCTCCAGTTCACAAGCTAACTCTGTCTCTCTGGAATCAGGAGAAGTTCATATAAAAAAGAAAATACATGCAGCGGTGGGTCACCCTGGGTACTTAATAAACTGCCACATCAGGGATCCTTTCCCCCAATACCTGACATCAAAGTTAACAGGGAAGGTCCCAGAAAAGCTCAGTAGAGTGGTTACTACATGGAATAAAGTTAATCTCACTCCCTCTGCAAGCAGAACAAGGAGCTGGTCAGAATACATGAGAGGCATTGATTCCTGAGAGGAGAGTCCAAGAGGCAGCTCACAAACAACATCAGTGAGGTTGGAAAACACCTTGACAGAGAAAGAATGAACTTCTGGAAACTACAGGGTTGTAGCCACTCCCTCAAAGCTAGGAAAGGTGGGATGCCTGCCTCCACGCTTTCAGTTCAGGCCTGGCCCAGCCCCTAAAAGTGGAGCCTGAGCAGGCCCTACGCCCTGACTCTCCCTGAGCTGCTGGTCCCTCCAGAGGCCCTCGGAGCTGAGGAGTTCCTCTGGATCCCACACTGCCCACTGTCAGGAGTGAATGACCAAGAAATGACTAGTAGACCCCCTAGCCCAAAAGGGTATGAACAGCTTTTAAGAACTCTGGGGTGGGGGTGGGGGTTGGGAATAAGACAGACAACTAGAGACAAGGAGAAAGGAGCATTAGGTTCTGGAGTCAGGTCCAAATCCCACTCCCGCTATGAATATACAGCTGCGTGACTGGAAGCCTGTTTCCTCATCTCTGAAACAGAGGTTTGATATCTACCTTGCAGAGTGGATAAAGTAACAGCTAGAACCTCTACTCTATAGTAGGAATTCAATAGAGCTCATTCTCCCCACTCTACTTGGGGGAAATTTTTGAGGACATTGTGCTCGCTGATGAAACATATTTCTATTTTTTATTAGAATATTTATGATGTTCTTTAGTATATTTAGTATATTATTATTTCTATAGGGCTTTCCAGTTAAGCATTTTCACATCCACCATTTTAATTCACCCTAACGGCAACCCTGTAAAGAAGGAATTCATAGTATTCCACTATTTCAGAAAAAGAAAAAACCAAGACCCAGAGAGACTGTAAGACTCGCCCAAATCACAGAGCTGGCAAACAGTCAAGCCAGCTCTAGAGTTCAGGCGCCTTTGCCTAAAGGGAGGCAAAGAGAATCCCTGGGGGTCGGGGACGGGCTCTCCGGCCTGGGACGATGAGTGTGTCGCCCTGACAGGCATAACTTGTTGATCAAACACAGAGATTTTAAAAACAAATCTATACAACAAAATGTAAGAGGCATTTCTACTTATTGTAGTATACAACCCCCAAAAGAAATCCCAAACAGCAAAACTCCCTCCTGGTAACAACATCACATACTTTTTAGGGAAGCCAGGTTACAAAATGGAGCCATCTTACAGCTTCTGTTCGGAGTTCTTCATTTTAGGCCGAATAATACTATCAGTTCTGCAGTAAGAACGGTTTTCATGAGAAGATGTGTGTGTGTGTGGAACAGGATGCTCTAGTTATTGATGTTTTCACTTGCTAATGTTTGGCTTTTTACTGAACAGTTGTTACTGCAATACAAATATAGCTGGTGGAGAATGCTGCCAAACCCAAGCCTGATGACCCAGGTCAAGGCACACAAGGACACGAAGCTGGTGTCCTGGCCCTGAGCCCTGCTCTTCCTGGGCTGGGCTGCACCGTGGGCTGGCTTGTAAACTGCCTGACTCGCTGGTCTGTACCAGTTCTTGCTTTATCACTCCCACTGTTTCTCCAAACACCACTTTCTCTCTCATCTCTGTCCAATCTGCCCCTTTGGGGCCAACCTGCTTCCTCCTTCCAGGCATGAAGAGCACCTAGGTTTGTTTTGCTTGCTTATTTCTGAGCATGTATTGCTAATAAACTCCCGGTGCCTCGCACTGCGAGGGAGTGAAGAGTTGTGGGTGATCACAGCCTCTCACTGTGCCTATGAGCACATGAGTACACAGGCACTTGATAAACCATCAATTTCCAAAGAATAAGAATGCAGTAAAACACACAAACATTACAGCGATATTGAATATACTTTAATCTTTTTTTGATGATTTAGAAAGCTTGAAGCACCTCGGGGTCAGAATTATAAACATCAATCATCACCATACTACAGTTGCACAGAGGGGCTAGTAAATAGAGAGTGCCAGTTAAAAGAACGCCAAGAAAAAAGAATTTATTATGATCTTAGTCAAGCTGCTTATGACAGATGGAGGTCCAGGTCAGCATGTTCTGAGGACAGGATGCAGAAATGGAGAATTCAACTTGGCCTGCCTTTATTACAAAAAATTTCTTCAATATCTATAAACTACTAGGCTTTAGGGATACAGAAGTCAATAGGACTCTGTCACTGGCCTCAAAGAATCTGCAGTGAGGACAGGAACATGCCAGGATCTCCACCATCTTTCTCAAGTTCATCTTCTGTACGAGGATGATGCTGGTAAAAACGCAAATCTTACAGCATTCTGTTGCCTAAAATCATTCCATGCCCCCAATATCCACGTGTCAAAGGCCAAGCCCTTACATGATCCAGCTTCTGCCCACATCTTCATTTCACATCCTATCACATCCCCCTACACACATACTGTCCCATTCTCCTGTACAAACCATGCTGATCCGTGACTTTCCCCATTCTTATTCCAATCAAAATCTACTGAGACGTCAACAAATCTGTGAAACTTTCCTTACTATTCTTCCTGTGTACCTCTCTGACCTTTTTCACACTTCCATTTGTGCTTGCATTACAGTGGATCGAATTTGTTTACATAGTACACTGTTTCACGAGGATGGGAATCATCTGTTCATCCTTGTATCCCTGGAGCCTAATACAGGTGCTCAATTAATATGTGTTGAACTGGAATGAGGAGGGAGGTGATGGATACCAATGGAAGGTTTCAGAGAGGCAGTGATGCCTGAGTCTCTTCTAAGGTGTCACCCACCACCTGCTGGCCTTCAAACTTGTTTCTGGAAATGCCCAGAAGCGATACCAATCATGTATGATGTGATCAAAGAGGTAGCTTGGAAACTCAAAAGACTAACTTGTCCTGAAAAAGCATTTTCTTTGCAATTAACAAAAGAGACTACAAAGGATCTCAGGGTCAGCCACAACAGCTTTCACGTGAAAGGAAAGCAATGCCCCTTGGAACTCACACAGCACACCCTTCTCAAGTGAGCTTTAGGAGCCTTCACTCTGGGTTCAGTTATGATCAACAGCCAGTACTCACTGCACACTGCATCACGTCAGGAGGTGTGCAATGCACATCACATACATTTGCCATTTAATCCTCTCAGCAATCCTAGGGCAGATACTATGATGATCCTCATCTTACAGATAATGGAGGAAGCATAAAGATTAAGTAATTTGGCCAAGGTGACACATATAATAAGTGGGAGAGCCAGGAAGTCAGACCCCCAGAACCCAGGCTCTCAACTCCTATACTCAATCTTAAATCTTCAAAGAACAACGTTCGGTAGTGTTAGCTATCAAGCCTACTAACACCTGGCCATAACTCTGAGCGGCTACCCATCCAAATCCTACTGTAGGTAATTTAAGGCAGATATTGTTTCTAACATTTTCTTCTTGCCAGTTTCTACCTCTATAGGTTTGTTTTCAGATGTTGAGCTCCTAAAGGGCAAGCATTGTGATCTTTTAACTTGTAAAATACTCAACACACAGTCTCTGGCATGTGGAGGGCATGATAATAAGCAAACCTTATAGGTTTTCTCAAACATCCCCAATTAGCAGGGGATGTTTCATTGCTAGACTTCTGAAACCCTTAGACACTAGCATCCATGAAACAATTTCTTGAATAAGTGAAGAGGCTAATTCTTTTATTTAATCAGAAGATAAGAAAGGTGTGACTGGTAGAGGAAGGAGATGAGATAGTCAATAAATTTCATGACAAGTGGAGAGAGACTGGCTAGATCAGGGCCAGGAAAACGATACTGGCGTGGGGGGGGGGGGCGAGGGGGCACGGGGAGGGGAATAGTGAATGGTTTTTCAAAAAAATCATTGGTTTGGTTTGTTTGTAAAACCAGAGTTGTGCTGCCACCATAACTTGTTTGGAACCTAAAACACATCCAGAGCATAAAGCAGCATAAACAGTCCAGAAATGTGCATGACACCTCCAAGGAGACACTGTGACCCCAATTTGAGGAACAGTCTTTTAGTTTTAAGATTTATTTAGCCTAACCAAACAAGAATTTCCTGATCTCTGAGTACAACAGGCCATCATTTAAGGACAACTCCCAACACATCCCCCACTATAAATCACCAAGTTCTACATATTCTAGTTTCTTAGTATATCTTGATTTTTCCCCTTCCCCAAATCTTCTGGTTTAATTCAGGCTTCTGTTCAAACATTGTCCCCCTCAGTCAAGACTTCTGCACTGACTGCCTGGCCAGGTTCTCTGCCTCCACCCCCATTCAGGAGGGACCTTTCTAAAGGATCAATCTGTTCATATAATTCCCCTGCTGAACATCTTCTTCACCGTTCCTCACCACCAAGAGGATAAAGTCCAAGTGCTTGGTGGAGTCTTCACTTTCTAGCTTCCTCTTCCTCCACTATGCCTAACCCAACAGATGCTCCTGCAGCCATGTGTGCGACTAGTGTCTGTACAAACTGCTGCTTCCACTGGTAATGCCCTTCTTCCTCATCCACTTGAGGAAGATCTGAGCACCTGGCAAGATTCTCAGATGTCAGTCCCACCACTACCCAAGTCTAGGTATTCCTTCTCAGCTCCCACGCTCTGGTAAAGCTGTCTCCCAACCAGAATGAGCTCCTTGAGGGCAGCTGAGTTGTTTTCTCTTATTCTTCTTTGCCCCATTACCTAAATGCAATAGCAAGCTGATGAAACATTAACTGAGGTAATGAATAATTTAACATTTCCTTTATCAACATCCAAAAGACTATAAGCTATGAAATAAAAGCAAATTTGTTCTATAAAATACATATGTCAGGAAAACGAAACCGCTCTTACCATGTAAAAGAGAACAAATTTAATGCTGAGGCTTTATTACACAGATGATAGAAGAGCTGAGACATCAAAGAGGGCATGAATGAGGCAATTTAGGAGATTCCCCACAGCACGAAACCACTCCTGCCCCAGGGCTGGGAGATGGGAGGAAGCCTTAGCATTGCTGGAGCTGGAGTATGGGCTACCCAGAGAACGCTGGAAACATGGCAGACCTGTCTCCAAGTAGCTGGAGCCATGGACAAGACCCAGCCACTACCAGTGACGTTGCCAGAGAGGGAAGGAGAAATACCCTGTTGCTTCTTTCCTCCCACCTCCCGTCCTTCTGCAGAGCCTCCAGATGGCTGAACCAGCCAGATGCCAGCTGATTGGGGCACGAGGAACTGCAGCCTGTAGGCAAGCCCCCTGCGGCGGAACATGGGAATGGTGAGGCGAGGATCTGAGGACACACAAGCCGTGACTGCACAGCAGATACATACTTTTATATTCACTTCTGTGACGTGACTAATTCTTTTGATAAATTGCTAATCAATAAAACGACACCACTCTCAAGTGTGTCCAATCAACATAAAACCGAAAATTCTGTGGACTCCTTTTTCACACACTGGGAGCCAAAAATTATGAAATGCTACTCATTTATAAGGAGCATTTCTGATAACTCAACTTGTCTCGGACTGAGCTCTAAGTCTACATTAACTATTAGGAAAGGGTTCGCTAAGCAAATTAACACAATGAAGAAAACTGCATAACTTACTTCAGTCAATAATAAAATATTCCCTAGGATTTTAGCACATTTATGTGAAATTCTACTAATTACAAATATATCTACTCACTAAAGTCAATCTCTGGGACCTATACCAGGAAATATTTTCTGATATACTTCAAAGGAATAAAACTGCATGTCTTTCAGAATAGCCTGTAATTCACACCATTTCTCTCCCCTTCCTACTTTACCCTCAACTGGTGAGCCCCTGTTGCTATGATACCTAAAGTTAGTCCAACGGGTATCAGTACCTCCATAAAAAATTGAGGCAACATCACAAGACTCTGAACTCACTGAAAACCCAGTTAGCAATCCCTCTGGAGCATTAAAACAAAGACTATAAAGGTGATGTTTTACAAAAAGCCCAAATGGCAATTATTCTGTGAAGCTAATGCTATACATGACAAATCCGATGATTAAGATATAGCATGGTAAATGCTTTAATTTATGGAGAGAAAGTAATTAAGATTTATTAAGTAAAAATAAGGCAGTAAAGTGGGCCTTTATCTTACTGCTAACCATAAATTTGTCTCAAAGCCTGAGTTCCCTCTGATTCGTATTCAAAGCAAAAGTTACCGCACAGATAAATTTTCATTATGGTAGAAAAAACGGTTCCCCCATTTCCTCACCCACACATCCCTTCTCACCATTGAGTTCCTTTATCATCACCCAAAACAAATACAAAAACTCCTGAGTTATGATAATTAAGCTTGCAAAAACCAGTCAGTTAGTTAAGAGAATTTTTCAAAGTGGAATTTTACCATTGAAAGTTACTAGCTTTATGCAGATATTAAATATTTATATGGATACACCCACATACATATATATATATATTTTTTATCCTAAACATGAGTATTGCCCAGGGAAAGGGAAAAAGTGAATGCAACATTTTCTCTTTTGTTTAAATCCCTCTTTCACAAAAACAGAAAAAATCAAATATCCATCTCACAGGAAACAACTCTTGTTCAAAAGAAGAAGGGTGTGGTCCAGCAATTTCAGCCATTCCTTAGTGCCAGTGCTCCTCTATTCCGAGCCCTCTGGAACCAATTTCACTCCCCAGGACCGGTCAGGATTAAGGACAGGGATATTTCCTTGATCCAAAGTGTCAGAAGGCCCATTCTCCTCATCTGGGATTCCATTCTCCTCCTGCCTCTGTCTAACTGGCAAGGTCAGGTGGCCTAGAGCCGGTGCCCACAGTCATCACCAGATAGGGCTGGAAAGCAGCCAGCATGGCCTTAGGCACTGGAGCAATCTCTCTTTCTCTTCTACGGACCACTGGAATACTAAGATCTGACCTTCACCTCTGGGCTTGTAGAAGAAGGAAGGAAAAGCTCTGGGCCTGGCAGCTCTAGGCCTGCCTCTAGCCTAGATTAAGAGTTCACTCATGACAGCTTGTGTGCTGGATTTCACTTTGGAGTTGCAGGCCAATGGCCCAACTACTATAGTGTTCATTTGAGGAGTCTCCTACTTGGCCACTTAGCCAAGTCAGACAGGAAGTTTTGAGAGTGATTCGTAGCCAGCAAAACACAAGATTGGGTGTGCAGGTTAACAGATCTCTATTTCTCTTTCCCACAACATTCCCAACAGTTACTAATTTGGCATTACTCATTGGCAATTAATCTGATCTCTGACAGACTTACTAATTGACAAACTGGGGCAAAACTGAGTCAGAAGGACCTGAGTCTAAATCTCACTCCCACTACTTATTAGCTGTGTGACCTTGCACAAATTACCTAACCTCTCTTGGCCTCAGTTTCCTTATCTGTTAGGGAAAAATAGTTATTTTGCAAGATTGTTCTGTGAATTAAATAAAATGACTCAAGAAGTGGCAGATATTTGGTAAATACTAGTTTCAGAATGAAAGTGTTGTTAAATGCAAAATGCACATCTCAACTGAATCTTTCCTACGCAAGCTTTTCCGGGAGGCAAGGAAATCTAATCAGAAAAGGTCTAAGCAGCTCCACGGATCCATTAGTCTGGATTTATAATCCAAAGTAAGGCACAACAGATGCTGAAATTATGTATTATGTCAACATAATATTTCCCCCTTAAATGATAACCAACACCTTTTGTGATAATTAGCGTGTTACCTCCAGTGGAATAGAGCCCATATTTCTTATTGTCTCAGGAAGCTTATATTACCTCATTTTCTCTGTTTTATAGTGAAGCAAAATTTTCCTGGGTGACATTGTATGCTTGTCTGTAGCTGGAAAAAGCTTCCATTCTCAAGTGAAAGAAACTACCTTTCAACAAGTTGAACAGCTATAAAATAGTTAATTGAGCCAATTTTGGAAAAAGGAGTCCATCCCATTGTTGCCCACCAAGCATCTGTGACTTTTTGTCTTCTAAAATAGTAGCTACTTTCGAAATTCAAAGAGAGTCTGTGGAGAAGAGATGTATGAAGGCATGGAGTAGACATGGGAATCAAGTAAAAAGACAAATCATTATTCTTTTTGAACAAAACTTTGGGATAGGACCAGGATCTTTAATGGAGAAAGATTTTCTCCATTTTAACTCAGAATATTTGTCTTTCTCTTGTTTATAACTTTTAAGAAAAGCATATTAATATTAAAAAAACTAAAACATGCAAACCCGTTCGTTTTAGATTTCCCTCATGCTGAAACTGCCAAGTCTTTTCTAATCGATCCTAAAATTTACCCAGAAGACTCTATACCTGGAGAGATTCAATGGAAGGACAAACTATTTCACATTACTGAAACCTCAAGAGTAATCAGTTAGTGATAAGAAACTTTAATTTCATGAGTGATAAGCTCTAATGATCCAGAATGAGATCTATTTTCATCTTTAAACAGAAGAAGAGTATTGAGTTGAAAGATTTGACTATTGCTAGGAAACGAACAACTGGCTTGAACCAACTGAACTCTAAGAAATGCTGGCTAGGTATTTGCTATTAGTATGGACAGGGAATTTGATAGAACAAGGCCTGTGAATATCAAAAGCAAATTCATAGAGATATATGCCATTCTATCCAAAGTGCAGCTGCTATGTTCATCAGTCCCAGGAACGTCCTGAGGAGTGAGCATTTGGAAGAGTCTATCAGGACACAGATTTTTAGAAAGAAAAAACTATCTTTAATTTTATACATCCAAGAGGAACACAGCATCGTGTTAGAGGCTTCATAGCAAGCCATGAAATCATGGAGGTTAAGAGGAAAAAGAAAAAAGCCAAACTTTCACAGGGTAAAACCCCCTATTACCTTAATTATGTTTGCTTCAAGAGTAGATAACAAGATAAAATAGAGAGCCTGGACCTTAAAAAATGTCATGGGGCCAGCCCCATGGCCTAGTGCTTAAGTTTGGCATGCTACACTTCAGCAGCCTGGGTTCAACTCCCAGGCACAGAACCACACCACTCCTTGGTGTCCATGCTGTGGCAGCAACCCTCATACAAAATAGAGGAAGACGGGCATGGCTGTTAGCTCAGGGTGAATCTTCCCCCACAACAACAAAAATGTCATGTCATGAAAGGAAAGGAAAGGAGGGAAAGTAGGAAGGAAAGAGAGAGAGAGAGGAAGAGAGAGAGGGAAAATAGAGAGAAAGAAAGGGAGAGGAAAGGAAAAGGAAAAAGGAAAAAAAATGAGACCAAAGAGACATGACAACTAAATGCAATGTGTGATCTTTGGATCCCAGATTTGGGAGAAGAAAATAAAGGACAATACTGAGACAATGTGGAAATTTGAGTATGAACTGTGTCTTAGATAAGAGCATCGTATCAGTGTTAGCTTTCGTGAGTATGATATTACGCAGCAATCGGATATGAGAATGTTTCCGTTCCTAGGATTCTGATGCTGAAATATTTAGGGAAGAACTGCCACGACGTCTGCAACTTATTCTCAAATGGCTCATCCAAAGGAAAAAAACAATCTAGGTGCAGGACAGATGTTCATTGTACTATTCTTTCAACTTTTCTGTAAGTTTGAATTTTTTCAAAATAAAAAGTGTCAGAGAGGGAGAAAGAAGTTGATAATTCTACCCGAGATCAAAGTGAGACGTTATAAGCCTTAAGGGGGAAAGAGAGCCTAGAGGAGGCCAGAGCTATTTAAACTGATGGTAACTCGTAAACCATACATGTGTATCAGAAGCTTCCATTCACTGTTGCTGAAAATCAGTTATAGAAAAGAAAATATCCTAGATACTATAGCTATCTAAAACTTTCCTATGCCATAATTAAGTGATGGAACATATTAAGGTCCTTGTGTAGGTAATGAAGTGTGGTGCAATCTTTCTAGCAACGTGAAAAATCTGTTAGCAGGGAATTCTGCACTAACTATATATAAGTATATAAATAGTGCATATAGACAACATACATATAATCAAGAACATGAAAGGAAGATTTGTTCTTTTACCTGGTAGGAAAATAATTTTCCCCAATTATATCTTTTCTAGTCGAAAATACTTTTAGCCTCCCCCAAAGTTGTACATGTATCTCATTTTCTGATAATGCTTCCATTCTGTTGCCTCACTATGTAAACGTATATGTAATTTCTCAATTTGTGCTTCTCTGAAGGACATCTATGATTGAGAACTTCATATTAAACATTACTCATGCTGTTGTGATATGCACCATTTTAAGTTATTTCAGGTGAGTGTTACACAAGTAACACTCCCTGCTCAACCCTACTGGCCACAATGAAATGGAATTGTCTGTATGTATATTTTAACGATGCAAAGTTAAGAACATGAGCATCATAATAATACCAAATAACATTTACAGGCCACTTGAGAGTTTATGAACTGCTTTCATTATACATTAACTTCTCTGCATACATGTAAAAATGGAAGAGAACAAGAAATACGGTGAATAAGATGGTTAGCTGGTTGTGATAAGCAGACAAAGGCTACGAGTGACTATAGGCATCTTAAATGTTTACAACTGGCAATAGAGGAAGATTCCCTGTTAGGTTTGTCAGAAATGAACAATTAGCAAACACTGCAGAAGCGAAGGCAGTTTGGTGCTTCATGCTAAGAATCAGAAGCAGACAATTTTCACTTCTATTTTTAACCAGGCTCCTGACCTCCCTGTGTCCTTGGGCAAGTCACTAAGGCCCTCAGTTTCTTCTCCTATCAACTGGGGTTGGAGCCCCTGATCTTGCTCACTGGGATGGCCTAGGAGTTGGCGAACATCACTGAAAATTGAAGACACTATTGACAATCACATGTTACTGCCTGTCTGCATCTCCCAAGAAAGCTGCAGAGCATGACAAAGGCCCTTGATTGATGACACCTCTTGCTTTTATACTTGTAAAAGCAGATTCATGCATCAAAATTCGAAACAGAATACTTTTAAGGCTCCTGGGAACACTAACGTTTTTTGATTCCCACTTATACTCCCTGTCCCAGCTCCAGGCCTTATTACATGGATACAACGAGCGGTGGAAGGCTGGCAAAGATGAAGGCTCGCTAGCAAGAACCCTCTGCCACGAGGAACAGGATGCTCTTCAGAGGAGCCCAGCCTGACTACACTAACTGTGCCAATATCACCAAGCCCACACTTGTCATATCTGGGATGCCAATGGCAAAATGACTTCCTAATTTTGCCAAGATTTTAAAAAGAGCTAAGGAAAAAAATTCCCCAGATGCTGCAGTGTAGAGAACAGCCAACTCCTCCACCCATACTAAATGTGAAGCTGAAAATACACATAAAAATGACCAAGTAAGAAAGGCTCTTCTAAGGCTCAATGGCCTTAGATGACAAGGGTACATACTTGTGGTGTGGAGACAGAATTCCACAGAAGCCACCCAAAAAGAGTATCTCACATCTACTCCCAGACACAATGAAGATACAGTAAAACTGGCCTATGCTTTCGAGGGCAGAACTGGGCATCGTCTATTCTCCTGCCTCCATGTTTCCTTGTGGCTGGATTTTGCTCTCTACTCTATATTCTTTTGTCCCCCAAAAAGTAGTGAGTTTTCTGACTAGTGACTTTGGGAAAAGGAATCGAGCACATGTGGGTGGGTCCCTTTGGGCTCAGCATTTTTATTATAGCCATCCAATATAAATCACCCGAAAAAAGCCCATATGAGCTCTTTCTGATTGGCATGCACACAGGGATGGTATATTCTGGTCTACATTGGCCACATGACAAGCTTTCTGCAAGTGGAAGGCCTACAATTTTGGGGAGTTGAGTTCAACTTAGGCAGCAATTACTAGAAGTGATTTGGCTATATATCAAGTTGCATTTTTGAATCAAGCTATTATTGGTAATAAAGCTGGTATGTTCATCTCCATCTTCTGACTTCTATGCTGATTTCTCACTTGGTTCTGACTCAAGAGCGGGATGGAGTATTATTTTTATTTACTCTCTAAAACCACAGAATATCTTCCTGGAAACTATTTTCTAGTACTCATAAAACCAATCTAGAAACCCCTACAGCATTACCAATGACTCCACAAAGCAGAAGAAACCCAAGAGGGCCAGCTGCCATAGCAGGACATGCATTTCCTACGAGGGAAGAGCTTTCACAGGTCTGCAATTTTTTAAGTTCTGGAACTGTCCGTGGAAGAAAAATGAATGGTACCCAGCTGCATGATTTCAGGCTGCATTTTTATTACAGGCTTCTAGTATAAATCACTAGAACAAAGCCTGTATGAGCTGCCTGAATGTCAGAGACAAAAATAGTGTCACAGAACACTGTTAGGTAATTTTTTTAACTACTATATATTTATATCAACAAAAGACCCCTAGGCTTTCATACTCCTGGGCATCTTTGGTAATTTGTTTACATTTTATTTTCTACACATTCCCACCTCACTTGCTAGTATTACAGACTTTTGGGTGCAGCAGTGTACCAAATTCATTCTACACAGTTACGAGTTGTAAGTACAGCACTGTCTTTGCTAACAAGGGCTCGTTGTTATTGTGCTCAATCTCTCATCCAAGCACACACTTTGAGGAGAAAACAAACCTGCATAAGGGGACGTAGAAATGGAAGAAAAGCCCTTTCCAAACACAATACTGAAGGTTTCCTGCTCAAGAATGAATCTCTAGGGAGATGAGTGTGCTGCCTGGAGACGTTCCCTTACCAGGAAAGGAGCACATGGCCGGCTCAGGGAGATGCTTGAGAGTCACCTGGCCAGATGAGGCCCCTCAGGTCCCCCAAGGCTGGATGGAGGGGAAAACAAACCCTCAGTTTCTTCGTGGGTTCTTCCCACCAGAGCCAGCTGCTCCTCTCAATTCTATCATACTGCTTTTTATTAGTCCTTGGGAGGAATGAGATGGCATCATCATTTCCACACAAAGGTGAAGGGAATGATTCATTAAGGATAAAATTTTTTTTGGAAAATAATAACCTTAAAAAGCAATGAGTGAGAGTGTGCATCCTTGAATAATTAGAGGTAATTTGGAAAGAGCTCAATCAGTTCATCTGTGTCTGTGACAAGAGGACAAATAAGATGAGCTGGGATGTGCACAGATCTCAGTCACAAGTGGTGTGAAGAACTGCAAGACACACAGAACAATGCAGAAGAATTGCAATCAGAAGGGAGGGATATCTTGGTAGTAGAGGAAAGGAAGCCAGGGAGAGGTGTAAAGATGCCTTTCCTGCCCCATTCTGAGTCTCTGAGTCACCCACATTCACAGCCTTGGCCACAGCCCCAGCTACATGGTCAAACCTTCTGTTCCCTCCTGAAAGGTTTCAATCTTGGTAAAAGCTTAGTCCACATGTGGGGTTAAAACAAAACAAAAAAGTCTGCCCTAAGAATTGACTGTCACAAGTCTGCTCTCAGGCAGGCCTGGGGTTCAAATTTACTAACTCTGTGGTCTAGGAACCCCCAAACTAAGAGATAAATGTGAAAAATGGCCCTGGCTTAGATCTGGGGCATCTGGGAAAGGCCAATGAAAAGGCCCTTTGGAAAGACTTGCTGTCAACCCAGCCACAAGATTCCCACTAATAAAGCCCTGTCAAACATGATTTCACAATCCAAAATTACAAAATACACAGATCATCTACCATTAGCCAGAATCAGCAGGCACACAAACAGCAGAACAAGACGGCCCAAGAACTTCAGGTAATGGGATTATTGAACACAGACTATAAAATAAGTAGATTTAAAATTACTAAAGAGTGATGGATTGCAATTAGTCTTTGGGTGGTGAACATGATGTAATCTACACAAGAATCAAAATATGATGACATACACCTGAAATTTATATAATGTTATAAACCAACCTTACTGCAATAAAAGAAAATAAAATTACTACAGAAATAAAGAACCAAATACATAAAAAAGGAACACGATATTTTCAAAAAGTCAAGAGAGATTTAAAAGAGAAAAACAGACTTTTATAAATGAAAGATATTTTCAATGAAGTAAAAAAACTCAGTGGATACGTTAAAGAGTAGAGTAGACATAACAAAGAGAGAATTAGTGAAAGGGAAGAGAGTGTAGAGAAAATTTCCCAGAATGAAGCACAGAGAAAAGATCCTAAAAGAATTTTCTATTATAACCCTTATTTGCATGGTGATATGTACAGCTAAGAGCTGCCCACAGTCAGGGCTACTCTCTTAATAGTGGGTGTGGGGAAATCCAGTGCCTGGGGCACTGAATTGTTGGCTAATTAGGTTAGATTTCTTTTATCCATTTTTTTCTTCTGAATCATCACAGTTCCTCTTTTCCCTCTCCCTAGATTTAGATCTCTCACCTAGTACACATTGTAATTAACAGCACATACAATCAATGTCAATGCTGATTAATCAATGACTGTGTAAAGGCAGGTGGACGTACATCTATAAACACGTTACATTTACATCTCTTAATGGCATTCATGCTTTGAAGTATATAATACCCGCACAACAATGGCGCCTACAAAACTCAGACTTCTAGCAACTCCAGTTATGGTGGAACAAAGACTGGAAGCTGAACACTAAACTGAGATTAGAAACAAGAGTTCTAATCTGACTGAGACATTAAGTAATTGTGTGACTGTGGGCAAGTCACAACAGCAGTTCTCTCATCTGTAAACTAAAAGGACTACATTGATTTCCAGGATCTCTCCCTACTCTATTCCCATATTGCTTATAACTTCAAGAAGCTAACCAGCTTCACACCATCCAGGTACTTCATTTCATAGGATAGGTCCCTACTCAGAGCCCTGTAGTTACTTACATTAACAAATTTGATAATCTGGCTCTCTGGGCTAGAGCAGATCAGAAGTAATAATTGGGAAGTGGAAAATGAGCAAGAAGGGGTTCCTAGAGTGAAATATACTGACAGTAGTTTAAAAAAGGAGGTGAGGGGTAGATGACTGTAATAATAAGGAAAAAGATTATAATATGAAACCTGAAAAGAATGGCTATCATTAGCCATTTACTGTAAATTAGATAGTTTTACACACCTCAATAGCCCTCTAAGGCACCATTATATTACAACACTGAGCAACAACTGATGTTGCTGATAACCTTGAATAATCAAGAAAAGGTTAGCTTATGTTCAATATACTCTATTTAAAAGCAAGAAAGTATAAAATGCATTTTAGAAAGATTCCCACAAAGAGGTTAAAAAATATCAAAAGGGTTTTAGACACCTGGAAAATTCTTTCATATGGACTCATGTATGTGCATGTAAGTGTATGTAATTATATAGAGAAATATTTATTAAGGGTGTTTTATACATGTTTTATGCAAGGTACTGTCAAATGGCCCAAGAAAGATCCATGAACTGCTTTTTAGAACCATATAATCAAACACAGAAACCCCTATAAACAACATTCATAAAAGGATAATCAATCAACTGTGTGAAACAAATATATATTGATATAAAGTAGAAGCTCAACTATTAATACAGTCATGTGTTTCTTAACAATGGGGATCCGTTCCCGAGAAATGCATCGATTTCGTCATTGCGCAAACATCATAGAGTGTGTACTTTCACAAACCTGGATGGTATAGCCTACTACACACCTAGGCTACATGGTACTAATCTTATGGGACCACTAACGTACACTCGGTTCATCATTGATCGAAACATCATTACGTTTTTGCGTGACTGACTAGTTAGATTTCATGTGGGGTATATTCCATGTAAGACTGGCAGAGAGGTGGGGGAAGTGAAAATGGTTGTGAAGAGGGGGCAGTCAAGAATCCACTGAAAGCTGGAAAAAGATCCGTGGCAGGAAAGAAGTCAAATGCTTTCCACATCTGGGGAGGTGAGATCATGCTGCCTAGTGAACATGAAAGTCCATCATCGTCATGAGTCATCTGAGTTCATGGGAGACATTCAGTTAATGACATCATAAGGCAAGTTTGGACCATCAGAAGAGCTTAGGAGCTGAATGGGAACCTTTCCACATTTGTGTGTATGAGCTCACAGACACATCTCTTTTATAGGGGCAAGGGTCTGGGGCAACACAATTCACTCCTGGAGCACCCCCACTCTGCAAAGGGATGAAGGAAAACTAGAGAAGCGACTTGGAGAGTAACTGGCAAGATTAAAGTCTGAGAACACAATGTAATTATAAGTTCTACAGATTACATTAAAGCAAATCATTGAAATGGAAAAAAATTTTAATAGAAAACTGCGACATTTTGTCTTCTTAGTCAAAAAAACCAAACATCATCTAAGTGTGAATGGACAGAGAGGTAAATATAGATCTGATTATAAATGTATGCATTTAAATACTTTTCCCTAATGCTGTTTCCTTGATTTTCTATTTCATTTAGAAGTTTTGAGTTAAAAACAACTTTTATAATTACATTTAGAATGAAGGGTCAGGAAAGTGCTGCAGCCTACTGCTCTCTAGAGCTAGTCAAGTATTCCAAAATCTAGTAGGTCCTTCAAAACAAAAGTTATTACCAATATCTGCTATGTTCAGAGAGCTAGAATATTACAGATTTACCTAGCTTTAAATAAATCTATCATATGAAATTTAAAAAATAACTTAATCTCAAAATTCTTCACAAAAGCAGTCACATTATCATTTCTTTAAGGGGCAAGATCCCTTATGGTGCAATCTGCATACATGTTCAAGAATGAATCTCCAGCATAAAGCATGACATCTGCACTGTTTGTTGGTTCCCAGAGGGCAGGCCTCACATCAGATTTATTCACATTATATTTTTCCCCCTCTTCATTCTCCTCCTTCTTGCTAATAGTAGTACATACTTGTACGAACAAAGAAACGTTTTGGAAAATATAGTGAACAACGTTCCAGTTCCAGTTTTCATTCCACAGCTGCCAGGGCCAATTCCAAACATCTTTGATACGGAAAGCCCCAAATGCTTTTTTAGACAGGCCAATCCTGAGAAAAGAGGAGAATACTCTTGCAGACATGTGTGGAAAACAGCTTTTATACCCCTATCCCCAGTTCTGGAAACAAGAGACATTCATAGTTACTACAGGGTTCTGTGTTATGTACAGATAAGAGCTTTCAGACAAGCAAAACGAGAGCAGAGTCACTAGTTTCTAATTAATTTAATTGTGGTGCAGCCTGATTATCACGAGGAGTTAGCTACAGCCCACAGCTGAGGAACCTACCACCCTCAGCAGAGGCAACAATGTTCTCTTCACTTTCGTCTGCATTTCTGGAGGGGGCCAAGCATTTCAAATAACAGAATGAGTGTGTCATGTGCAAGCAAGTAGGTTTGCACAGGCATAAATCTCAAACATAGTTGATGCCTGGCTGACACCTCCCTATTACTGGAAACATTAGCAAATTATGAAACAAACAAACTTGTAAATCCCATGACAGTTTATCAAATATATTTTCTTTCCTATTTTTCTTCTCATTTCCATCTCACATACAAAGCATTACAAGTAGAGAAATTGGAATGACATTGATAAATAGGAAATAACTAACTCTAAGCAAATAACCTAAAATTCTATAAGTCTGCAGAGAAATAATTATTTAATAAATTAAAGAAGATTCTGTACCAGAGTAAGAGGTTTTACTAGGTTAAAGTAATGAGTGAGGCTGAATCCCTGCTAATAAAAACAAAGAACGCTGTCCTTGGTTTAGCTGTAATCCTGCCTATAAGCAGGAAAATGGGCTGAATGACCTTTTCAGTCTGAAGATTTATGATGGGATTCCATATAACTCCAAAACTAAAGGTAAAATAAAAAGATAAAACACCTCTGGTCCTAACAAACATTCAGAAGAAGGGTTACTCAACAGAATCAGGTGGGGGCTTGTAACCATTGGTCAAGATAGCAGCCTAAGTGATACAGAGCTGGTAGTACAGACATGCTGGGGGTGGTGGTGAGGGGGTGATATAAATATCCATACAGACAGATATTTATATATACATGTAAATTTATAGATACACACACACAGAGGCAAGCTCAAGTGCAAAAAAGGAAATCTCCTGGGGCCCACAGCAGTAGTGAGAGTTTAAAGCCATGTATCACCCTGGGGTAGGAGTATGAACTTGGAAGCCGTCTACTGGGTTTCATTCCGGCTTCTCCACTTACTTTCCAATTGGGATAATGATGGGAACTGCCTCATAGAGTTGTTACAAGGTTAAAATAAGTTAATACATATATGAAAGCACCTGGAACAGTGCCTGCTGCACAACAAGCACTCAGTAACTGTTAGTTGATTTTACTATCGTTAACCAGTTTGAAGAGACACCAGATGTTGGTGATTTAAAGCACCTCAGGAGTGAAAGTCAAGGCTGTGAAGCACTGTGGTAAGGAGCTGGGAGCCACAAAATCCTGGTTCAGTCAGAAAATGTACCACCAAATGGAGGAGTTGATAAGGAGGAGGCCACCCACGTCAGGCCATGAGTGAAAAGAGAGTCTTGAGAAATCAGAGCCCCTCGCCCTGTACCTGGCTTGGGTGTGGTGTGTGCGTGTTGGCACTATCCAAGCTATATGACAGTCGGGGGCTGAGAAATTAACACAGACACTGTTCGTTCAATAAAGCCCAAAGGGCCCCGGCAGAGGGCACCATGAATTCATCCCACAGGGATACTTCCACAGTCCAGGCTAGAGTCTTCAAGTGGAAAAATCACACTCAGTACTGAGCAGAATAAATAAAAACAAATCCATACCTGGACATATCCTGGCTAAAGCTATCAGAGAGAAAAAAACCAGATTAACTACAACGGACACAGACTTCTCATCAGCAGTAATAGATGCTGAGGACAATAGAATCGTGTCTTCAAAGTGCCGAGGGGAAATAACTGTCAACTTAGAATTCTCTACTATCATTCAAGAGCTAGGGAGAAACAGAAATGATTGGAGGCACAGAAAAACTAAGAGAGAGCATCACCCACAGACCCAAAATGCAAGACAGACTAACACAGACAGGAAAGAGCACCAAAAAGGAGAGAGCCAGATGTAAGAAAACAGTGTTTGCTGGAAAAGGGAAAAAAATCAGATGGGAGCTTCCTCAGCCTTCCACAAACCCACCTAAAAAGTTGCCTGCGCCCAAGGGCAGAGAGGCACATGTTCCCTGAGGTTACAGTGGGAGGGCTGTCTTTCTCCCCCTGTTCTCAGGACACCTCCTGCTTTCTCAGGAACCCGGTTCCAGCAATAATTTTCTCTCCCCTATATGTTACTCCTTTAAACCTAACGTTCAATTGTTTAACAAAATGTTACAGGCATGCATTTTGAAATAATTAATAATGAGAAGCAGCAGCAGCAGTTCCCGCCACCCTCCCCCACCAGTCCTGGTCCCTGATAGCAACCACCTTCAGATTTTGAGTTGTCTGGTATTTATCTTCCTATTTTTAAATAATATGCCATGCCAGGGGACCTTTGGAAAATTCAGCATCTGCTGGTCAAGGCTCTTGGCCATTTGCCATGTGACAATCCTTCCTTAATCTGGGAAAAAGACAGCCTTGACAAACTGTCCCAATGACACAGTGTTCTTGTTTTTAGAACATGGAGCCACAGACTTGGCCTATTCCATTCTCAAGAGAAAATCTATATAAGTTACAAGGTGAGATATATTGTAATACTTTTACACCTCAATCTGTCTCACAAGAATTTACCCATGATTGCTACTTTATAATATTTCTCTTCTAGAACCAAATATGCTGCCCCCAAGGGCAACATTAAAGTACAAAAAGTCAAGTTGGTAAGCAGGTAGGTCACTTCACCAGAGGGGAAGCAGGGACTCCCACCACATAAAGGGCTTGAGTGTGAATGATGAACGTGGATGAGCCTATTTTCCCTAAGATCAGGGTAAGGGTAAGAGCTATAGGTGGAGGATTAGTGGGAGTCTGTCACTGTTTGGACTCTGGGAGCAAAAAAGAAAGAAATTTCACCAACAGAAGGCTGAGAAACCAGCAGAGGTAATATCTGAATATTACTTAATATTATCTTTATATAAAATTTTTAAAAATTTTGTTGAAAACCCTTTTGATTAATAATCTGTCTCTTGGGAGCTCTAATTTTTCACTCATTGCCTCATGTAAAAAAATAAAAAACAAAAAGAAATAATAACGCCAAAACCCAAAAACTAATCAACCAACTTGGGGCCTGAAAAGGAGAGAGGCCTACCCTAATCTGCGGCCAAAAATGTTCCTAAAGCATGTTCTTACATTACTTTCTTATTGCTTTATCAATTTAGAACAAGACTTGCAATTATCGTAGATAAGCACTTAGTTCTTTTATTTCCCAATATCCCAGTTATACCACAGCTTTTGTTAAATCAGTAGTTGGTGCTTCTATTATTATTATTATGTAAATATGTTTCTCTGCTGAGCTAAGTACACTATGATTACATTTCCTTTCTTGAACATTTTGTTTTTCCTGGAGATTTTTTTTTTTTATTGAGTTAATGATAGGTTACAATCTTGTGAAATTTCAGTTGTACATTATCGTTTGTCATTTGTATTGTAGGTGCACCCCTTCACCCTTTGTGCCCACCCCCACCCCACCTTTCCCCTGGTAGCCACTAATCTGTTCTCTTTGTCCACATTTTTAAATTCAAGAGGTCTTTCATTTTATTACTTGCTTCATTTTTTACTACCTATTGCTTATTATTCTCAAAGACTCCAGCTTATATATAAAATCTCTTTCCGACACAAACATTATATATGTTATTCCCGCCCCACCTCCGCTTTTCCCTTGAAAGCTCTCTGTTCTGGAGTCATCCCTCCTCCTCTCCATCAGCCCTCTGGGCTTGTTGCAGAGCTGGCAATCTGGTACCTCTCCATTACTCCAACAGGTTCCCGTGATAATGAAAGGACAATTTTTTGAGAACCTGCCTGTCAGAAAATATTATAATTCTACTGTCATACTTGATTTACAGTGCAGGGTGCAGAATTCTAGGTTGGAGTGATTTTTTTTTTTCCCTAAGATTTTTTTAAGGCACTGTTCCATTCTCTTCTAGCCTTCAGTGCTGCTCTTAAGAAGTCCAATGCCTTTCTGATTCCCAGTCCTTTGCATGTGATTTTTCTTTTCTTCTAAGTTCTAGCATCGTATCTTTATCCCTGGCATTTCTACACCTCATGATGATGTGCCTGCATGTGAGACTATTTTTACTCCTCGCACGGGGTTGTTGGCAGGCCCTTCCCTTTCAGAGACTTGTGTCCTTCAGTTCTGGGAAATCAATCCGTGTTATTTGTTTGATAGTTTCCTCTTACCTATTTTCTCTCTTCTGGAACTCCTATGAACCAGATGTTGGACATCCTGGATTGATTCTCTAATTTTCTTACTTTTTACCTATTGTCTAATTGATAGTATGTGTGTTATACTTTCTGGAAGATTTTCTTGACTTTATCTTTCTCTCTTTTTTTTTGCCATCATAACTTTAATTTCTAAGAGCTTTTTGTTCTGATTATTTATTTTTAAAAAGCAGTATCATGTTGTTTCAAGGATGCAGCTACTTCTCTTATCTCTCTGAGAAGATTTATAAAAGCTTTTAATTTTAAAAGTATTCTTTTACCCTGTGCCTTATATGTTGCCTCTTATTTCTTTTAGTTTCTTTTTATTTTGGGCTCTGTGCATTATGGTGAAGAATTTCCTCAAATGTCTGGTGATTTTTTGGCAGTCAATTTATATTTTATTTTATTATTGTTACTTTTTATTTTTATTTTTTAACAACAAATTTTTTTTGTTTTGTTGCAGGGAAAGTTTCGCCCTGAGCTAACATCTGTTGCCAATCTTCCTCTTCTTTTTTCCCTCCCCAAAGGCCCAGTACGTGGTTGTATATGATAGTCATAAGTTGTTCTAGTTCTTCTATGTGAGCCGCTGCCACAGCATGGCTACTGACAGATGGGTGGTGTGGTTCTGCAACTGGGAAGTGAACCCAGACTCCTGAAGCAGTGAGCTCTGAACTTTAACCACAGGGCTATCAGGGTTGGCTCCAATTTACATTTTACAGTAAGGTATTAAGATGCTGATTAAAAGTTCTATGTAAACATCCAGGACTTGTTGGCTTAGTGGCCTTCAACGTGGCCAGGTAGCTTTTTTATTGTGAGACACGCCACCCCCCCAACCCATATCAATACCTGAAGCTCTTCCCTCTAGGGACATATAATTTCCAAATAAGTTCCTGCAGATTCCTGCTTGGGGGAGGGGAGAAAGAAGAGAGATGGCCATACCAGGTCCCCTGAGCTCCTCAAACAGTGCAGAGAAAATGACTGGGCAGACCCTGGAGTTCCGAGTGCAGGCATTGTCTGACACCAGTGCCTTCTGCTCTGCCTGGAGTCCCCAAGGGGAGTATATCATTAGCTGAATTTCTCTAAACTATAGATTCCTGTGGGGGTGGGGCAGCTGCAGAAGGTCAGCGAGAAGACCTTAGGTCTAACTGCTCTGTAGCCAGACTCTGAAGTAATTCCTTTGTTTTCCCCTCTCCCTGGCCTTCCACAATACTGACGATCCCACATCCCGACCCTTTCTGAGGTTTTGTAAGGCACATCATCTCATTTCTCTCTAGTGTCTCTTTCTGCAGGCTTTCTGTGCCTCTCTTGGGTTACAGTTAACTCCTGTCTGCCAAGTCAGGCAACTGCCATCCACCATCTCTCACGCACTCTGGTCTCCTCTCCCATTCTCTTGCAGATTTATAACTTTTAAATTCTTTTACTGTCATTTCAGTGGGTTTCTTTGGGGTAGGGAGAGAGACAGATTAAAATATATACATTCAACTTGCCATATTAATCAAAAGCCTCTTTAACTGCCCTTTCTTCCTTGGCTCCTTCTTATCAGCATGCAAAAAAAAATTTATTTTATTGCAGTAAAAACACAACGTGAGATCTACCCTCTTAACATATTTTAAAGCGTACATTATTGCTGACTATAATTCATCACCATTTAAACATTTTCAAGCGTCCTCAATATTAAGGAAAACAGGACAATAAAAAAATGTTCCCTTGATTCCACGTCTCCCTCCACCTACTGCATTCTCTTTTCCTCCACAGTCAAACTTCGTGAAACAGTTGCCCCACTCTCTCACCTCTTCCTTAACATCCCCGAATTTCTCAGTCTACTGCTACCTACCTTCTACCCGCATCGCTCCACTGAAACTATTCTTGCAAAGGATACCCCTGTGGATAAATCCAAGGGCACTTCCTAATCTCCACCTTACTTGACCTCTCAGTAACATCTGACACTGCTGAACTCCCTCCTTCTCAGAACCCTCCTCTCCTTGGAGTTTCTGACCCTGTATTCTCCTTACATCTTCCTACCTCTTTGCAAATGAGACCCACACTCCTTAGAAGGGCTTATATGGTACAGACCATGCTTCCCACACCAGCCTCATCTCTTGCCATGCCATATTCAACTTCTATGCTATGACACATGGAACTTCTTTCACTTCCTAGAGCAAGCCGTGTCCTGTTTGCTTCTGGTCTTTGTACATCCTATGAATTTCTATTTGCCCAGTTTTGCAAATCCCCTATATCTGTGTTGAATGCCTCTCTTATGTGCTCCTAGAGCACCCTGTATTTCCAACATGTTCATTAAAAGGTACTGCAACTGTCTGCTCACTTGTCCATGCTCCATGAGGACAAGACCCTATCTATGTTTTACCTCTTTAAAGCTGTGTCACTAGAGCTGTACGATGGCTAGTGCATGGTAGGCATCCAATAAATGTCAGCTGAGTGAATGAATGAAGACACAATCAAGAGAGAGGGAGAATCAAATGCCTACAGAAAGACACAGATTATCATATTTTCTCTTTAATGGGCAAGCAGAACAAATGAAATTACACATGGACCAAATTCAGTCTGTAGAAAAAGACTTTACACCAAAACCTAAATTCTTTTGGCTGTCTTTTTCTATCTTCTTATCAGTGTATCTGACAAACAGTCACCACGTTTTATACAAAAACAACCAAATGGAGAGTCAGAATATCAGAGTATCAATACACCATCTCCATAGGGCTTAGAGAAGGACAACAGTCTAAATGTTTCAGGATATTTTAAATCTACATACAGGTAAATCACAGGGTTTCAAAATGCTATGGGAGTGGCAATGTTTTATTCTGGTAGTTTTGGTATAATTTTGCTCACATACTAAAATAGGTCTTTTAAAGAAATGTTTATCTTCTTCAGAAACATTTCTAAAAAAAGAGGCTGCTTAGCTCTGTTGAGGGGATAACCTATTACGCACTCAAACCATGAGTGTGGTAGACTCTGAGGGGGAAAAACAAATCCCAGCTCGAGTAAAACTGGATTTCCAGCCTTTCCAGACTGTCATTTAATATAAACCAAGTTCTCAATGTTCAAATACCTGAAACACCTTCACTGTTTTACTGATATGCTTATCACCAGCAAGTGTCTTCTTCTTTGGTGCATAACAGAAGCCTTCAAAAGCATCTTGACATTTTAGTTATTTTGAATTGTCTCTAATATCTGACCACATTTAGCCATAACTGAAGAGCCTATTATGCCTATTGACAAAACAGATCTGTTTCTAATTGTGAACCATAATAAATACCTTGCTAGGTTTTTCCCAGCTGGAAAAACCCAGAAAGAATTCAGAGGTTATGTCCAGTCTCTTGATAATGAACTACTATGTGGAAAAAAATGTTCTGAGCTCAGTAGGAAAAAAGGAGAAGTGTTGTGATGAATTGTTTTCCATTTCACTTGTCTGAATAGATATTACTTTATTTCTACTCTGAGTCTCTGCCCAAAAAAGAACTCATACATTTACAACTGAAAAACTGCATCTGTTCAAACAAAAAAAATCTCTCCATAGATAGATACTCTAAGCCAGAGAGAGGGAGGGAACGAATGAGGGAGGGTGGGAATGGGGGGGAAGAGAGAGAGAGAGGAGAAAGGCAGAGAGGAAGACAGAGGGGGAGGGAGGGAAGAAGAGAGGGGCACTATACTTGTCTTCCCCCAGAGAGACCCAGCAATAAATCAAAAGTGACCCTAGACATCATTTTCAGGGAAGAGAGTCCTCCACGACAAAAAGTACAATTAAGGGAAAAGTTCCAAGATAGAGACACTGTCCCAATACAACCAAAGCCCCGGTACAACAGGCACACTGGGGGCACTGCCTATAACCTGCCACTTTGGGCAGTGACTCTGAGAAAAGTAAATCTCTGCTCCTGTAAGCCTGCTGGTGCTCACTTCAACCAGCCTTCACTTGTATTTAAATGTTAGAGTATGGACTTCACCTGTGACAACCTCCCGGAACACCATCACCAACATATATTCACATTCCCTCCAAGGATGGCAGGAAACCCCATACCCAGGTGATATTATACGTCCTGGACAGACTATGAGCTACTTATTAGCCCAAATATTCACATTGGTCCTTCCATCCTGAATTTCTTCAAAATTCAGCCAACTACATGAAAATATATGCTAAAAATCTTACTGATGGGTAAATTGGACCCAGTCATTCCTTGGGTTCAAGTGAAAATGAGTAGTTATACAAGCAGTTTATACACAATATGCAATACAATGCACATTGTAGTTGACTTTTTCCTCCATTATTGACCACTTAATTTTCAACAACCACTATCATTATCGACCTTACACCATAAAACGATGTGATATATGATGCTAGTCAAAGGAAGCATCTTCCTCTTCCTCCTTCATTTATCTAACTCCTACCTGGCTTCTCAGTTCAGGCACTACCTCATTCAACAATCCTTTCTTAACCAACCATATCCCTTCTCCAAATTCTCACAATAGTCCTTCTCTTGTGGAACTAGGTGGCCCTCCCCTAGGTTCCAAAACCATCCTCCGCATATTACCTTCCTAGGAGTGATCACAGTACTCCACTTATAAGACACATCTCCCCAACTAGTCTTTGAACTCCTCAAAGGCAAGAATCATTGCTTATCTTTATGTTCCAGTTCATAGCATAGTGTCTGGTATTTAGTAGACATTCTAAAATACAAGTGATTAAATGTACGAATAAAGGTATGACTTTAGACTTAGAAACAGAATTATAGAGATGGGTCTTTAGAAAACATTTAGTCCATCCCACTTCATCCAAAATTCCCTAAAGAAGCATCTCCTAAGAGTTGTGCCAAGATATTAAAACAAGGAAATCATTATCTATGTTCAGTAAAATATTAACATTTTCTAATGAAAATAAGATTAAATAAAAACCTTACCGGCAAAGTTCCAGGCAGAGATGCATCAAAAAAAGATACCAAAGAATTTGGAGGTGCTGCAAAATGGACTTGAGATCCAGAGAAGAGTTTAGACTTGGAGGAAATCTGGGCATGAATTTCCAAACCTACCACAGCTGCCCACTCGTGTTCACTAAAGAGAAAGATAGAGTGGTTAAGAAGTGGTTAGATCTGTCACCATGCATGACTTTCTGTGAACCTAAACCACAAATGTTAATTTCCTATTTGTGTTTTTAACTTATTAAAAATTTATATCCTTACATTAAACAGTGCGTCATATTGTACTGATGACTAAATCAAAAGCAATTCATAGCGAACACCTACAAGATGGCAAAATAAAATTCATTTACAACAGGGCATAGGGAGAGGGCACTGTACAAACAGGAAGGTGATAGAGGAAGGAACAATTTGGCATCTTAAAACAATTTAGAAATGGGTATCAGGTGGCAACTGCTTGGCTGACTTCAGAGAAAAGCAGCATTTTCTAAATTAACTGTCCTTTACCAATTAGTCATTCAGTAAATGAAGAAAGCCCATCTTGGGGATATTTTTAGAATCAACATAAACATAAGGGTTCTACTACTAGAGACATAATGGTAAATAAATAGTTGCACAGCTCATTATTTAAAAAAGAAAGGAAATTCTCAGTCATTTCATAACAATGGCTTGCAAATAAAATGACCAGAGTGACACATATAACAGATCACCACTAAATGATACTCTTCCTGGGAATTTTGCACAAAGGAAAACATTAAACTATCAGAAGTAGCATTTTTTTGGTGCTCCAAACCACTTGCAATTCCCAAGATCTAGTTTCAGGTTCCTTTGCTTGTTTGTTCATGCTTGATTGCTATCAAATCTAAAAAGCTCTTAAATGCTGTAATAATCTCTTAATATGGCCCCTCCTACTCTGTTAGGTCTGTATGAACATTCCATACACAGGTCTCTCCAGGCTCTTATAAGCGTGCTTAATCCCCTGAAACTCATGTATCCTGGACAATCTGCAAATGGCCTGTTTACACATACTCTCTCCATATTTTGTCTGTTCCTATCCTGGTTTTCTCCCAAGCAATTTTTTATATTATCTAGATTTTTGTTTATATGTATTGGGTTTTGTTTCAATCATTTCAACATAGGAAGCTCTGTATCTATAGTATTGTGAGAAGATTAATTCCTTCTTTTTAAAGTTTGGAAGAACAGCCTGTAATTGAGAGGAATGAAATGAAGAACTCATCAGAAATTCTGCATTCACTAAAACATTATTCAAAGTATTTCTCCAGTTTCATTACATGAAAGAAACACTTCCTATTCACAGTGAGATTACCTAATTTATGAAAAGAATAGAAAGTGAATTCTTCTGGACATTTTCCGTTTCTCGAACAGAAAAGCAAAAATAATACCAACCTAACTAGCTCAAAAGATAAACAAAATATTAGACACATGCCGTATGTTTTTGAGTAAAACAAAACATATTTAAGTATTATATAGTGAAGTATAAATAGCTGTTCAGAGGATAACTAGCAAACTAGGCCAAAGATGTCTTGTATTGGTTGCATCCTCCTAGGTCTAGATACACATGTTCAACATGAAACGCCTCCACAGAATGGTGGTGTTTACTCGTATGATATTAAGCCATCACTATTCAGAGCTTGTAGGTAAAGGTTCTCTTTCTACCTTTAGAACGTTGCTGGCCTATAGTAGCGCTAAATAACTGTCAGCTAATTAAGATCCCGCTTCTAGTGTCACCGACCTCACTGCTGGTGCTATTAGTAAGGCGACTGAATCCACTCTTCTGTCTGTGCAGCTTTCGATTCAAGAAAACACCTGTGAGGTTACACTCGCGAATTCCCCAAATATACTTATCTAATTGAAGACAGTGGTTTACGTGTAGGGGCGGGGCTGGTAGAGGGTCTGTTTTGTGCTTTCGTTTAGGTTTCAAGACTCTAACTTATAGCCCAACACCCTCCCGCCAATCAAAACATCTACACTGAAGGCTGGACTGTAGTGGCCATCATCTTCCCACTCCCGCAGTTCCACCTCACACTTAGGTGGGCAGTAATGGTATGAAATAGTATACCCTTTCCTTGGCTTCTGGGCCGTGATGAAGGGCTGCTGAGCCACTGAGCTCTGTCCCCTTTTCCTGCTGGACGTGCACCCATTCGGAGCCCCTCTTCTGTGGCGAGAACAACCGTCAATGCAGGCTAAAGCCCAACGCCTTCCAGGACAGCACAAGCGCAGCATGGGCGCCGCCATTGCCTCTTCCACAGTCTTGGTCAGGTGACACAGCCTCCCTCCGCCGCAAGACCCCTTGGGAAGCGTAGTTCTGGAACTGTACAAAACCTCTAGCGGTTCGGACCGGAAGACTACTATTCCCGGTGAGCACTGCGACTCGAAGGCTGCCGGAACCCTGGCGGGGAGGGGAGGGAAGGAGAAATAGAGGAGAGGGTGAGAGGGTTTCTGGGTCGAGAGGTGTGACTCCTCCTAGCGGGGAGTCTCAGTTTGTGACTGTGAGCTTGTGGATGAGTTTGAGTGAGAACAGGTGGTGCCGCAGATCCAAAGCTGAGAAACCTGGCTAGGATTTTATACCCCAGTTAAACTTTCGAGCTGAAGTAAATGACCTTGACGTCTCCGCGAAGACTTCCTGAACCCCCAACTCACTCACTTATTTTCTCTGTCTACTCTCCCAGTTCACACACCAATTTGTGCATTAATGCAACAGATACTTATTTGCGTGCCTACTGTATGCCAGGCACAGTTCTTAGGCACTGCGGATACAGCAGTGAGCAAGACAGTTATGGCCCCTATGCTCATGGAGCTTACGTTCTTGGGAGAGGAGACATACAGAAAAGTTAACAAAAAATAGGATATTTTCATGGAGGTAAAAAGTGCTATATTTAAGCAGAGGTGCTTGGAGACAGACCTAGATTCAACCTTCGGGTACATTTTAACTTATTCTCCTTTTTGATCTTGGCCAGTATTTGAAACCCTCTCCTTATATGTGAGAAGCCTTGATAGTGGATACCGTCGTCCCAGTGGACTTCTATTTTCCTGCTTCCAAACTCATACTCCTTGTTGACACTCCCACTGATTTCTTGTATCTGAAGACACAATTTAGAATAGCCTTTCAGGCACTCTCTATTATATCACCCTATTTTAATTCTCCACATAGTGCTTATAACTATCTGATGTTTGTCTTCTGTCTCCACAAGCTCCTTGAGAATGAAGAATTTGTCTGTCTTACTCAACACAGTATTACCAGAGTACAAAGTAGGCCCCTCAAAAATATTTGTTGAATGATGTAATGCAGCGTGGAGAATGCATTTGACAGTGGATGCCCTTTGGAGGAGTAGTTGTTTAGGAGGGAGGTAGTGAAATAGTGTGGTGGTGGAGGCAAAGAGAAATTGACCTATGTGAGATAGATTCAGGAAGTAAGACTGAAGGACTTGGTGATGGATTGGATATGATGGTGAAAGACTAGGTGAGGTCAAGTAACTCTTGGATTTCTGGCTTGTACAACTGGATAGCTAATGGAATTATTTACTGAGATAATGAAACTAGAAAAGAAACAGATTTACAGGAAAATATGAGTTTGGTTGCCTTGGAGACACACAAGTGGAGAAGTCAAGTAGGCATCGTTGATACCTAACTCCGAGTATGTAGCAGGGGAAAAAACTGCGTACTCTGTATACTTCATAATGATAGATTTTCAGTTATTGATAAATACCTATTGATTTGACATCTGTAACCTATGATCTATTTCCATTAATACTCTCGTACAGTTATATTATGCAATTTAATGCCTCCATGGAGGCAATGTTAGTCTCCTTAGAATCGCTGTTATTTATTTTTTTCTATCCTTCCTACTTTTTTCATCCACTATCACTGATCCAAATTGCTACACCAGAAATATTTCCATGTGACTGAAAATGAAAATGAGGGAAATGACAGACTGCTAAGTAGAGGTGGAGATTTGTTTCAAAATTTATCTCTAATTACATATCGCCCTTTCTATCAGGTTCAGATCACTCTTTAGATCCTTTATTAGTATATCCCCTTTTACTTTCCATATTTCCCACCTTTACACTAGATAAGATTGCTTTCTCTTTTGTATTTAGCTCCTTGGGTTTTCTGGCCAGACTGGGGATCAGGAGAGTTGCCTCTGATCACAGCATGGTTCCACCTTTGATAAGACTTCAGAGGAGAGAAGAATCTTGTACCCTGGGAGTGAGCATGGGCATCTTTTAGCCAAAAGGAGAGGGAGATCCTTTGTATCTTGCCACTGGTAATCAGTGTATGTAGGAGGCAATTCACTCCCTAACATGAAGGGTTGGGGGTGTTTTGAAAACCACCATAGGAGAGAGCAGCACACCTAATGAAAATCCTAATTTTATGGGCAAAATGCACTGTAATGGAAACTCATCTTTGTTTATAAAGCAGTATTATGCATTGATAGCATATCACTTCAAAGGCTCCCACCCCACCACTAGAGGGAGAGAAAATCCTATGCATGAACTTGTATTTGATTCCTTTCACAAATGGAAACCTTCCAATTCTGTGCCTATTACACAGCCCCTTCAAAATCCCACAAGAGCTAATGGTTCCCTTCTCCCCCAGGATTATCTGTCATTTCCAGAAGCGCTCATTGGTTTCCTCGTGCGTGGTCTGGTGTCTAGGAGTGCACTGTCTTCCAAGTGCCCCTCCTGCGTTCTCCTTAGCTAGTCAGGTGCTCCCCCAAACCTCCTACCATGGGACCGTTTCTTGCCTTCCTTCTGCATGCCAAATCTGATATCTGTCAGAACTCTTACTGACAGACAGCTCTCTAGCTGAGAGAGCTATTTTGGTTCCACCGAAAAGGTGGCTGTCATCTGGAAGACACAAGAGATTTTCATTTTCAAGAAACTCAGAAGGTAGCAGGACAGGGTTTCTAGCAAAAATATTTTCTTAGGGAGAGTTTCTCAGCTCTTATTTTATTCACATAATTGACACAGTACAAATAAATTTAGAACAAGGTTTTAAAAAGATATATAAGCCTGAGCAGAATTTCGAGTTGTTACTTATAAATGACAATAGTCAGGAAGTATGTCTAGAGTAACATGCTTGATTTTGTTTAGTATTCTTTAGAGAGTCTTCAAATGTCAGAGTTGGAATGAACTTGGTTACCTCTGTGTTTGACTCGAAATCCCCAGGTATCTATATAAAGACATTGATTTCTGAACACAAATCATTTTTTCTCCCAAATCTAAGTCGTGTTTAATTGTAATTGCTCCTTTTTCTCATTCTTTCACTGATTTGGGATGGGAGAAATGATGTGAAAACATGGTATTTCAGGATTTATAACTTCTTCTGTAATGTGGGTACAATGTGAGGGAATGATATAAGTGGTTCTAAGTTTCCATTTTTAAAAATGAAGTAAACAATTTTAACATAAACATTAAAATTTCAGGTAAAATTTAAAGGAGGTAGTTTCCACTGTTCATTCTAATAGTATTTCATGGCAACGTGTCTCGTAATCTATTTGTATACAATTTTGAATCTTAAAATTGTGTTAACTAACCTTTTCTTTGATTAACTGCTTTGGTCTTGTGGAAACAAAGGCAGTGTGTTAAAGACATTTAGCAAACTCACAAACAAAATGCCCCTTGCAGTCTAACAGGGCTGAATGTGAGTGGTTGTCTTAGTATTTCTTAACATAGTCGTGAGTTTCGTTTCTCTGTGGGACTGTTAGTTTCTATGGTTATACCACCCAGCCTGCTGTCTTGAATTTTATGCCATGTGGGGAGGGTGACTAGGTTAGTATAAATTCTCTAAAAAAATCCATTTAAGATGATGTACATATGACAAAAATTGACAGCATCATTTTCATGTAGGAGGAACATTGGCACTTGAGGAAGTCCTGTTTGTGAAAAAGCATTCTGAAAACATAAAGTTCCCTCTTAAAAAAACCGCATTTTAAGTTCCAGTTACGTGTCATTGGGGAAGAAGAAAGGCTGGGAATACGTGCATGCCGGGCCACCGGGAGGACAGGATTCATTTCCTTTTATTTTACCATTACGTCTTGATTCTGATAAAATACTGATGTGGAGGGAACAATTGCTTTCTCTAGAAGATTGCTTTGAGGCAAAGAAATCTATAACTTTTTCTTCCTTTGCAATGCAGGGAAATAGAACACCCTGTCCAATGTCTTTGTGGAGATGAAGTGCCATGTGGGGAAGATGAGGCCAGGACATTGCTGCTATTAGGCTTGCCTGGCCCGTAAACTGTAATCTCTTCATGTCCTTTCTTCTTCTATCTGGTCTCAAGGGATGGTGTGCTGTTTCCCAGGCTTTTTCTTTTCTAGAAATCTGACTAATCCTGGAAGCAAACAGGAATCATGTGTAAGAAAGACGCTCCACCTCTACACATCCCCATGACTCACCACTTACTTGAAAGAAGATACCCCTGAGTCACAAGTATCAGTAGTAGAACACGTTAAACTCTGTGTCCCCGTAAGCTATGTTTAGCATGTGGTCAGATCCCTGTTATGCGCTCGGAAGCTCTCTCTTTTGTGTTTTGCAATTGGATATTTGGCCTTCAAAGTTACAGAGCTTTTATACATACACGTGCACACAAACACACACACGTGCACACACACTTCTAAGCAATCTCTTATTTCAGGATTATCTAATTTCAAGATTCTGCACAAATAATGATCAAGAGCTTTTAGATTCCAAAATAGATGATGTCTTTTTCTTGGGTCAGAAGGTTCTCTTGATTTTAAGTCTGAAGATTCTCAGGAGTAAAAGTATGATGTTGAACTACGCCACCAAGACACATGAGTTTTGATGACACTTTTCCTTTAGTAAATGAACTCCTACTTGATAATTGAAGGAAAGTTGTATCAGAGTCCAGCAGGGTGGTGCAGAAGAGAACAGAAAGGCTTATCTTACACATCCTGCCAGGTAATCGGTGTCATTACCTGTGAGTATCTGAACTGGGATCTCTGTAACTAGGCTGCCCTTGAACCAAGAGTGGATGGGCTGAACAAAGCAATAAAGGCTGAAATCTTGTTGGTGGCAGAGACTTCAGAACTCACCACAGTTTAATGTATGGCGATTGAGAGGAAATTTAGTGCTCCATGAAGAGGTGCCAGATTGAATTAAAATCAAGCAGCTCGATTCAAACACATTAGCAATCAAATGATATAACTACTGAGATAAATGCAAAGAGAGAGGCAGAAAAAATTTCCCAGGGATTCAGGAATACTAATTAGGGAGGGAAAGACCAGCACAGACATGTTTCCTTGGAGTCTGACTTTAGATTCCAGTTCACCAATAAGACTTGATAACTTGACCCAGTAGTGATTTCACGTAGATGTTGATTCCACACTTAGACCAGCTTTGCTACTGAAAGGCATTTTCACCTGTCTCATATGTAGTAAAAATGAAAAGAAATGATGTTAAGAATGGGACTGGATATTGTGTTTTTCAAAAGGCAAAAGAAAGTAAGATTATATAAAATGCCACTCTAGGAAATAACAAGGGCCCATCTACTGTAATAGTCTATCTGCGTTCATTCTCTAAAGCCGTTAACTTTATTTTGGCTGCCATAGTACATTCATTCAGTTTCTCTGGGAAACATTTTGCAGTGATTCTAAGCCCATGATTATTAAAATTTTATATAGATTTATTAAATAAATGCATTACCTCTCCTTGCCACACCAAAATTCACATAATCTCATGAAATGTTCTCACAATTTATGAGGGTCAGTTTGACATTTCACAATCTCTCAGAGTTTAGTGTCTTTAGCAGATGTCAAGATGAAGAATTTTAAGTTTAGGAAAGAAAATGTTCGTCTTGCTTAGTTCTCTGGACTGGCAACCATTTTATGTGCCTGGGGCCTTTCTCTTGGGATCTATGACAAGAGGACATTAGTTGCTGTGTAACAACCTCCCTTACAGCAATTCTCTTTACTAAAACAGTAGCTCACTTCCCCAAGGAAGACCAAGAATATTTTGCTGTTTGCTTACATTGTTTATTATCTCTTTCTAGAAACTTTAACTAGACTTATCCTTATGCCCTTGTGTTCTCTTTACCCAACAGAGATCTAAGGTGTCACTTGTTTCAAAGTGACAATATCCTTTTGCGTTGGTTCTGTTGTGCAATGGATCACATGAACTGTGCTTCTCACTGTGTAAGTTAATAGTTGTTGTCCACGGAGTTGAAAAACAAAATTGAGTATGTGTTTTTTGTTGGATTTCTATGGCACCATTGAATCAAATGTTGCGTTTACTCTTTCTTCTTTCAGAAAATGCTGTTATTTATTTTCAGTTGTCAAGAAACAGCAAGCTTAGAAGTGGTAATTTTCCTCTGTCTGAAATATATTGTGACAAGACAGGCCAAATTACAGAAAATCAATTAGTTTCTGTTACAAGAGTCGTGTATCCAAAGTCCTGTTCTGTCTCTGGTTACTATAGCTGATGTCTGCTCCTCTCCAAAGGAATTCTTAGGAGAAAATCACCCAAAGATAGTTTCTCTAGAGCAAAATCCAGAAAAGACAAAGGCATTTCATCTCTTTGTTGATTAAGATGAGACAGAAATAATCACTTTCTTCTTATACTTTTAAACCACATAACCTTGAAAGAGCAGTTAATATTTACTTTCTGAGGCCTAAAATTTCTAAATACTACAACTTCTATATCATACTATCTATGCCTTTTGATATAAGAGAAAGGCAATAATGTTTGCCAAGCATGTGGTCTCATATAAGTCTCATCTACATCAAGAACTCTTCTCTGTTGTCCCTTAATAGAAAATCAACTAACAAATTCAGCTGGACAAATATATCTAGGCCTAAAGTTTTCGTTATTTCACAATATTATTTTTTCATAGATTTACAGTTAAACATACCTTTCTGCCGAGATAAACATTGTCCCCAAATTTGCCTTGCTTTTCTCTTGTATTTGTTTTTAAGGGAAGGGCTTTTCTTTCAAAGATTCATTTTGGTCTCAGATAACTTCTTGTATTATACCTAGCGAAACCAAAGAGATCTAAAAACAGGAGCACCAAATTTATATGTTTAAAAGTAAACAACATTTATTACTGATTTCAGACTATTAGTAATTCCATTTTCTCTATTATAGAATAGGGCAGCCATAATCAATAAAATCTTTGATTAACATTGACTTGCACTTAATCTTTTTTTTTCCTTCTCCCCAAATACCCCCAGTACATAGTTGTATATTCTAGTTGTGAGTGCCTCTGGTTGTGCTATGTGGGATGCTGCCTCAGCGTGGCCTGATGAGCGATGCCACGTCTGCGCCCAGGATTTGAACCAGCGAAACCCTGGGCTGCCGAAACGAAGCACACAAACTTAACCACTTGGCCACAGGGCCAGCTGCATGACTTACACTTAACGTAAAGCACAGATGTAGAAGAATTGTTTTAAAGAGTTGTTAAGCAACCTAAAACTTGTAGTAAGCCAAGTTATAAGTCTTGTGTTATCTAGAGCCTATAATTAATTTTTAAAAATCAAAACACTTTTAAAAATAGCCTGGTGTATTGAATTCCAGCATGGTGCTGCTTTTTGTAGAGCCATTTCTGTAAAATGCAAGTTTATTTATAGATTGTAATTGACTCTAAGATGTTACAATATAAAAGGAAATGACACTCTAGGGTCTTTGTTCAGGGCTGTGTGGGGCTCTCTTAGAATGCTCAGTTCACTCAGAGAATTGCTTTTAATCTTCAGAAGCAAAAGGAATTTTATAAATTAAAATTCTTGGCCAGATGGAATTTCCTGATTAAATTTTTAGTGTTTGGTGTTAAACATAATAATGAAAGGAAGAGTTCTGAGAGTAAACCCAATTAACATTTCATAAAATTTATTGCTGTAGCTATGGCTTACCCTTTATATTCATGATTTCCATCCATCGTCTTCCTGGGCAACTTGACTGTCTTGAAAAACTGAGCATAGCCAACTTATCTCCCTCCTTCTCTCTGTTCCTTCTTTCTCTTCTTTGCTCAGCTTTCTTCTCCATCTATTCATTGAGTCCTTCCTAGGCTACAGGCACCATTTTAAGGCTTACTTTTTGCTATTTTTTAGGGATTTTGGTAGAAAGAATATTTTTTAACAGCCTGTAATAGTAAGTCACTGCTGCTAGAGTGGTGTCACTCTTGTTGTACAAGAGACTCTTAATTCCATCTGTAATCAGAGACTAGTTTATAATTTTATAAACACTAGTTTTTGTGATGTTAAAAGCAAAGGTGGACATTCTCCTTGTATTTTTTTCAATTTCAGTTTTATTGAGGTATAATTGACAAATAAAATTACAAGATATCGAAAGTGTACCTCATGATGATTTGATACACATATACATTATGAAAGGATTCCCACAATCCAATTAATTAACACATCCATCACCTCAGATATTTACTTTTCGAGGGGGTGGGGTGGTGAGAACATTTAAGCTCTACTCTTTTAGCAAATTTCAATTATACAATTATCAATTACGGTCACCATGTTATACACTAGATCTTCAGACCTTATTCATCTTATAACTGAAAGTTTGTACGTTTTTTCCAACCTCTCCCTACTTCTTCCACTCCTAAGTCCCTGGAAACCACTTTCTACTCTCTGTTTTTGTGAGTTCAACTTCTTTTTTTAAAATTCCACGTGTAGGTGATACCATGCAGTATTTGTCTTTCTTTGCATGGTTTATTTCACTTAGTCTAATGCCCTCCAGTTTCATCCATGTTGTTGCAAATGACGGGATTTTTTCTTTCTATTTTAAGGCTGAATAATATTTTATTGTATATATATATATATATATCACATTTTCTTTATTCATTCATCCATCAGTGGGCCCTTAAGTTGTTTCCATAATTTGGCTATTGTGAATAATGCTTCAATGAACATGGGAGTACAGATATCTTTTCAAGATAATGATTTTGTTTTCATTGGATATATACCCAGAAGTGGGATTGCTGGATCATATGGTAGTTCTATTTTTAGTTCTTGAGGAACCTCCACTTTCTTACAGCAGTCAGATGTTCCCATTCCCACTCAAGATAACTATATTCATTTGGATATGTGGGTATTGCAAAGACAAACTTTTGAAAAGAGAATCTGCCCCACTAGACTGAGATTCTTGAGGACAAGAACCATACATTTCATGTTTCATGTCCTTTCAGTTCTCAGAGTTATGCTAGCTGTGCTGGCCACCATCTCCCCACTGCTCCTGCAAATTATTTCCCCTTCTCCGCCCACTCTATCCATATGACTATGTTAGAGATTGCCAAGCTGATCTAGGACTCCATGCCAGGGCTGGCTACATAATTTATGGGATACAGTACAAATTAAAGTGCAGAATCACTTGTTCAAAAATTATTAAGAATTTCTAGATGGCAACAGCAGAGCATTAAGCCAGCATGGGACTCTTCTAAGCATAGGTCCTTGTGTGATTACACAGGTTGCATGCCCATGAAGCCAGGTCTACTCTACACACACAAGAACATACACACAGAGCCATGGTACATTGGTTCCTGGGGGAAGGGAATATCTCACCCAAATAAGAGCAATCAGCCGTTTCCTGGTTTATTTGTTTGTTTGTTTGTTTGTACTAGAACTAAGAAAAAAAGTTTGTCCGGTTGGGTAAAACTGAGAACCTATTAGCAGTCTTGTTTTCAGCCATGTGAAGACAGCCATCGACATGCCAAACGCACATCCCTCTAGTCTACCTTAGACATGTGCAGGGGAATTTTGTGCATGAATCAAATACCATCTAAGGTCCTGATAGCCTGCTAGTGTCCGTGTGCCCCTGCAACTTACTATCCACTAGCTTTGAGGCTCAGGAGGCTGGATCAGATGACCTCTGGTGCCATTTTCAAGATCCGTAATTCTCTGAGTCTATAATCAGATTCTGTAAGACTGGCTTCATCTATAAGCATAATGTGTAGGAATACAGAAGAGTGTGTGATTACTCAATTGCTCTGCATAGGTTCATAGAACAATCATTTGCTTAGGCTTTGATAGTGTAGTGACCACTGAGATAAATAACTTGTCCCTTTAAGGCTGGCCATTAGCCAAGGCAATTTTTTAGCAAGGTGATTTTGAATGCCTCCTTGGGGGGCAATCACTTAAGCCTAAGGAAAGAAGACCTCATACCCTGGGGAACCGCGGTCTCCACAGTTTCGGTCTCTTTCTCCTTTTCCCGGTAGTATAGCTCCAAAGGATTTTCTCGAAGAGGATTTATAAAACACTAATAAATGAATAAATGTTGGCTCCTGGCAGACCTCTTAACTGGCATTCTTCTGGGAGCTAATTTTAAAAGGCAACTTTCAGAGCAGGACATAGTAATTTTCCATGGACTGGGGGCTGGGCTTTGGTACTATCTGAGTTTTTTCTATCACCGTATTAGTCAGACTCTTTGAGGAGAGAAACAAAGATCAGAATTAAACGAATGCTGTAAATAAAGTTTGAATTGAACAAGTGGTTACTTCTCAAGCATGCACAGAAACCTAGGGGAAACAGCTGGATTTATTGTACTATCCTAACTATTTTGAAATAAAAATGTATACAGACTGAAATGTGTTCCAGTGAGAAATAAGCAATTCCTCAAATATCCCTGAAATATAGGGTCCTAGATACAGAACAGCTTGTTGCAGAGTAATATTTAAGCAAGTTATCATTCCTAGGAAGACTTTTTTGTTTCTGTCACCTCTTCGTAAATTTATAGATGAAGATGCTGGCCCCCCAGCATGGTGAAGACTCATATTTTCAGAGTGCGTACCAAGATACGCCCAGACCTCTTTTTTCCTGATCATGGCTGGGTTGATAGCCAGAGCCCTGCTTCTGTACACTGCCTCAGAGGTGAGAAATTGATATGTGTCATAATGATGACTTGCTCTTACATTAATATTTTTAGTTCCTTCAGTTGAATACAATTTAGCTTTTTATCTCCTAAGCAAAAACAGAATAAAGCTAAGGTGAGAGCCATAAGCCTGGAAGGGAAAGCAAGCGTGCAAAGGCAGCCCCTAAGGGAAGGCTCTTCTACAAATGTCCAGAAGACTATGTCCATATGTCTTTCTGGAACTTTTGCCAACATAGTCACAGGATCAAAATTACTTCTTCGTGGGCATTATGCAGTGTCACATCTTACAGAGCCAAAGGAATAAATTTCAGACATGCAGAACACACATCCCTTCAGCGTCTCTCAGGCAGGCTGTCAACCCCATAGCATTAATGCACAAATCAAAAAGGGCAGCCAGACCCTTAAGATTTTTCCGGCTAACCTATTCCTTACTGTCTGCCTTCCTAAAGCAGTGGAGTGAAAAACCTACAGCCAGGCCTTTGTCATGGACGCTGCCCTCCCTCATGCAGGCACTCCTAGACTAGAAAAAAATCGGGTAAGAGAGGGAGCTGGAAATAGAGGAAAGAGATTTTGTCAGGCAGAGGAGAAAGAAGTCATATATTCAAGAACTCTCTAGTAAAGGACCTCCACAAAAATTTGGACTGGTGCTGCCTGTCCTTTAACTGGCCAGAAAAGCATATTCCAAATGCCACACCTTTTTCTCCTCAATGTTCTTCTCTTTCTCTTCCTCCCTATGGTCTGTCCTCCACAGCTGAATGCTTCTGAATGTTTTCACTCTTACAAACAGTATGATTCCTGTCAAACCACAGCTTAAACTTTTCAGAAAAGCTCTTGAGCTTTCATTTCTGTAACCAAGATCAGCAATCTGTCATGTACAGTGGCGTTTCCAACTGACTGCTGGAAATCTCCACCTGGATGCCCTGTCAGCACCTTGAAATCAACATGTCCACAATCTCAGCATCTTGCCTCCTGGATGTAATGTTCTGTCCCTGGACTTTTTCCTGTTAATAATAAACCACTCTGAGTCATTCTGGCTACAAACATTGAACTTACATGTGAATATTGCCTCTCCTGTACTGTCACATGTGTTTGGTGATCACCAGGTTTCTGGCATTCGTGACTAAGTGGAGATGATGCCTCCTTAGGAAAATAAACAGATGTGTGGGAGAGGATACTAAGTGCACTTTTGGACACGTTGAGTTCAAGATGTTAGTGGGATATCTAAGTATCCACCAAGGAGGCTAGACTGGAAATATAAATTTGGGAGTCATAAGAAGACAAGTGATGGTTAAGACCATGAGAATGATTGAGTTACCTGAGATGGGATGTGCATGTGTGTGTGTGTGTGTATTCCTGAGAGCAAAAATGAGGTTTCTGGATCAGAGGCAGAGTTATTCTAACTGTATGGGTTCCTCATATTCCACTCTCCCTTTCCAGGTCAATGTGATGAAAGTCAGATGTCAGCCTGCGTGTGCACAAGGTTTTTTGCATTATAAAAGATGGACTTCAAAATTATGAATTGGGAACCAGTCACAAAGATTATCTCATATGTTTTCCTCTAGACGTTTTATAGTTTAGGTTTTACATTTTGGTCTATGATACATTTTGAGTTAATTTTTGTGTATGGTATAAGGTATGGATCAAAGGTCTTGTCTTTTTTAATGGATATTTGATTGTTCCAGCACCATTTGTGGAAAAGACTATTGTTTTTCTGCAGAATTGCTTTTGCATCATTGTAAAAAAATAAGTTGATTATGTATATGTGGATCTATTTCTGGACTCCATTTTGTCCTAGTGACTTTTATGTCTGTCTTTACATCAGTACAACACTGTGTTGATTATTATAGCTTTATAATAAACCTTGACATTGGTTTTAGTTCTCCAATTTTGTTCTTCTTTTTCAAAGTTGTTTTGGCTCTTCTAAGTCCTTTGTGTTTCCATATAAATTTTAGAATCAGTTTGTCAATTTCTACATAAGACTGTTGGGATTTTGATTGAGATTGCATTGAATCTGTAGATAAACTTGTGGACTGCTGACATTTAACAATATTGAGTCTTTATTTAGTTCTTTAATTTCTCTCAGCAATGTTTTCAGTGTACATGTCTGGTAGAATTTTGTCAGCTTTATCCCTAATTATGTTATATTTTTGGTGCTATTGTAAATGATATTGTTTTAATTTTGGATAGTTTGTCACTAGTATATAGAAACATAACTGATTTTTTTGCATATTGCATTCTACAAACTTACTAAAAATCATTTATTAGTTTATTAGCTTTGTTGTAGATTCCATCAGATTTTCTACATGGACAATCATGTTGTCTGCAAATAAAATCAGTTTTACTTTTTCCCTTTCCAGATGCATTTTTGTCTTGCTTTATTGCACCAACTAGAAATTCTAGGACAAATCGGAACAGAAGTCATGAGAATGTACATTCTTGCTTTGTTCTTAATCTTAAGGAGAAAGTTTGTTTATATATATTTACCCATTTAGTTACTAGTTCCAGCACTCCTTGATTCTTTGTGTAGATACATATTTCCATTGGTTATCATTTTCCTTCTGCCTGAAGGACTTCCTTTACCCTTTCTTATAGTCCAGGTCAGCTGATGAGGAATGATTGCAGCATTTCCATGTAAACAAAAAAGGCTTTATTTTGCCTTTATTATTAAATATTATTATTATCAATTTTTTTTTTTTGCTGAGTGTAGAATTCTAGACTGACAGTTTTTTTCTCTAGCTGATTTTAAGATTTTTCTCTTTATCACTGGCTTTGAGCAATTTTATTTGATGTGCCTTGTACTTGAGATGTATTTATCTTCTTAGATCTGTGGATTTATAGGTTTTACCAGATACGGAAAATTTTCAGCTATTATTTCTTCAAATATTTTTTTGGTTCACCTCCTCCTTCTCCCTCCTCTCCTTCAGGGATTCCAGTTTCATAGATATTAGGCCCCTTAATGATATCCCACAGCTTCCTGAGAGTCTTTTCATTTTTTAAATTTCCTTTTTCTTTGTGCATTTTTATTTGGATAGTTTTTATTACTATTTTTTCAAACCACTAATCTTACTTTCTGTAATGTCTCATCTGTCGTAAGTTCCATCCAGCGTATTCTTCATCTCAGACACACCTTTAGCAATGAGGTCTGTGAGGAAGGAGCATCATTCCTCAGGTGAACATTCAGGGTCCTAAAGAAGTTTTCCAAAGTGCGGATCTGGCAGCCCTTTTCTTCATGCATTTGCTGACCTTCCCTTCTTTCAGTTTTAATTTTTATCCAGGGCACACATACATGGTTTAATAAGCCAGGCAGATACTTAAAATATATGTACTAGTTAGAATTAGTTTCAGCTCCATTTAACAGAAATCCAAAATAACGGTGTCTTAAATATATAAGGTTTATTCTTTCATAGTAAAAGCTGTCGAGTGCCCAGGGCTTGTTTGGCAGTTCCTGAAGTTATCCGAAAGATAAGCTCCTTCTAGCTTTCTGCTTCTCTGGCCTTAGTCACAATAAGCTCCAGCCATTCATGTCTGCATTCCAGGCAACGGAAGGAAGAAAGAGGGAAGGACAAAAGCCATGTCATACTCAACACTTCTGCTTACGTCTCATTGGCCAGAATGAAGTCACATTGCCACTTGAGCTGCAAGAGTGACTGAGGAACGTGGCGTTTGATCTGGGCACGCTGCTCTCCTGAATAAAATTGAGATTCTATTACCAAGGAAAAAGGGAAGAATCGAAGCTAACAACATTTCTGTCATAGTTTCTAAAAAGAACTGTGTCCTCTGACCATCTTCTAACTCATCCCGATTCCCATTTCCTAGAGGTAACTATTTTTAACTCTTTTATCTGTTTCCCCAGCATTTACCTTCATATTCAGACAAAAACAACAACATTGTGCTGCTAATTCTTTTCTTGTTTTAAATATTATCTGTTTATTTTACTATGGAAAATGAGAAGTTTGCCTCTCTTGCAGCCTTATGCAAATACCATTCCCATTCCCTTCACCCATTCTTGCAATATAATTGTCATAATCTTATTCACTCAATACTCAATGTTTATATTGTTATGAGCATATCAATATGAATCAAAGTTGTGTTATGTAGTATATTGTAGTTACATATCATTTTTTTAATTTTTAATTTTGACTGAATTACGTTTTCCTTTGCTTAGTTTTATACATCCCTAATTTATTCCTGAGCTCTTAATTTAAGTGTAAATTGCATCTCAGTACAGCCAAACATATATTTACCTATCAATTTCACCTTTGTTTTAGAGACATGCTTCTGGGATCCTCTGTTTCCTGTTGTTCTGATCTGGGCTGGTTGCTCCCTGGTCCTGATACAGAACTGTCTTCTTGAACAATCCTATCATTATCCTGGGGATTTCCTTCACTTGGTGAAATGTTTTGCATCTCCTATTTCCTTGATCCCATCCTATGTCTTCTTTCCTGATTTGTTTCCTTGTTTCATAAGGCGTATTCTCTTGTAGCTTCTTGAGAAAGGACACATTAGCAGTAAATCTTTTTGAGAAGCATCTCTGATAGCATCTTTGATCTAACCTCATACTTGATTGATAATTTGGATGGGCTTAAAGTTCTAGGCTGGAAATAATTTCCTCCAGATTTTTTTTTCTTTTTCCTCTAGACTTTATAAAGACATTGTTCCATTCTAGTTTTCAGTGTTACTATTGAGAAGCGCTATGCCAATCTGCTTCTCAACCCTTTTATGCTGTCTGCTTTTTTTCTTTGGATGCTTTTTGGATCTTCTCTTTCTTCCTAGTGTTCCAAAATCTCATAACAATGTCTCTTTATGTAGATTTTTAAAAATCTATTAAGCTGGGTGTTCCATTGACTAGCTCAATCTAAAAATTTCTACCATTCGGTTCTGGATAAAAATTTTGAATTAGTTTTTTGGTAATTCTCTGTTCTCTCTTCCCAGTGCTCCTATTTTTCAGATGTTGGGCCTCTTAGATTGATCTCCTCTTTCAGTATCTTTGTTATTGTGGGTTTATGCTCTGCTTAGGCATTTTCTGTCATTTTTATATAATTTCAAGAAGGAGTAATGGTAAATACATGTGTCCAGTCCTCTGTATTTAACTGGAATGCTCTGATCTCTTTTCAGATGTTTTTATGGCAGGTAGGGAAGCTAACATAGAAATCCACATGGTCCCTCTGAGATGAGAGACAGATTTCCTTTTGTTGGTCTGATTCTCCCACCTATCAAACTTTGCTTCAGGATGTTTACACAAAGTAGAAACAAAGGCAAGTAAATGAGAGTAGAGCAGGACCAGGTGCAAGCCCCTTGGGCGTGTTATTCACTCTCTCTCTCTCAACGCATACTCATTTCAGAAATAAGGGACAATAATGCCCACCTTTTATAGCTTAGGTTATTGGGACAATCAAACGAAGGCATGTAAATGAACATTATTGGAAAATGTATAGTGGTATGTTAATGTGAAACATTATAACTCTCAGAAAATACAACAGAACCTGCTAATAAGACTTAATTAGGACTTCTTGTTGCTCTTTTTGACCAGGGCAAGCTAAATAAAGCAAGAATAGAAAAAAACAAGAGTCAGGTAAGATACTATTCAAGGTCAGTGGAAAGGAAGGTCACAGAGGAAGCTCTGGGCAGTGGATGGTGCGCAGGCCTTTGAGACAGACAGACAGACAAGGTTTACACCCTGATTTCAGAATTTTCTGGGCCATCCATAAATGTCTTTGTCTGCAAAATGAGGAACATAAAGCCTACCTTATAGTGTTGTTATATGAAATAGACTTACAGAGATAGAAACAAACGTAAAGCCCCTGGCACATAGCTGGCATTCAATCCTTGTAGCAATTATCAGTGGTTAGGTGTCTGCTGGTTGGAGCCAGGCTGTCTGGGTTCTGTCTTATCGTACCATTTAAGATTTGTGATTTGGGGCAAATTACTCTACCTCTCTGGGCCTGTTTCCTCATCTGTAAGATGGGATAGTAACAGTAGCTACCTTAAAGAGTGGTTATGAGTATTAAGTAAGTTAGTCAATGGAAAATGTCTAGAATGGAGTTTTGGCACATAATCACCACTCAGTAAATATTAGCTATTATTATTGTTATTAGCTACTGAATAATAAAGCAACTGTTTCAACCATGCATTGAGTCCAAATAAAGCCACAGATGTAATTTAATTTGTGTGCTAAAATAAAGTTGCACATAATAAATAGAGATGACTTGTCCTGGCATCGGGTGGCTCATTATCTAAAGGGCCTCCAGTCCTATGTCCCTGGTCCCAAAGGTCCTTAAGCCAGGGATGGCTAGAGTGAGAACATTTGAAGACATTCTGATGTCAGGGCTCTGGGCCAAGTCCTGATTCTGCCCTGAAAAGTAGAAGCCCTAAATTGGGAAACAACAAGGGGAAGAGGCGGGGTGCATTATCTCCTAATCAGCCTTCCTGACCTTGTGGGCATCCCCGAATAGCTTCGGACAGTATGGCCTTTCCATTTGGTGCCCAAACTGAGAACTTATAGAAAGTATTGAACTTTGCCCTCCTGACTTCAAATATTCTGCTACTAGTTGCCTACCCCAACCAATGACTAGATTGACTGTGGAGCCCTCCTAAGCCACTCACCAGCCCCGACTTTACCCCAGCTTGCCTTTGACACTAAGCTGCCTCTGGCTTGGGACTGCCAGCTTCATGCTCTGGAGTGGTTCCAAATTATAAGGAGGGCAGCATTGCCCAAGTGCTCAATGAATATTTGTTGAATGAATAACTAATCAGTGGGGGGTAATACAGTGAATATATCTGTGTTTGTAGCATAGCATATATATGATACATGGAGGTAATACATAGCTTCTGTGTTTTTTTTTTTTTTTTTGGAGGAAGATTAGCTCTCAGCTAACTACTGCCAGTCCTCTTCTTTTTGCCGAGGAAGCCTGGCCCTGAGCTAACATCCGTGCCCATCTTCCTCTAGTTTATACGTGGGACGCCTACCACAGTATGGCTGCCAAGCAGTGCCATGTGCGCACCCGGGATCCGAACCAGCGAACCCCGGGCCGCCTAGAAGCGGAACATGCGAACTTAAACGCTGCGCCACCGGGCCGGCCCGAGTAGCTTCTGTTTTTAAAGGTAATATCTCATGTTTGCTACCCTCCCCTAGGCTCATGTTCTTGCATTGTTGTGGTTTAGTGTTTGTGTCTCTTGTAAAAGACTGTGAACCTCTTGAAGGCATGGGACTTATTTTTCTCACCTATAATACTTGAGGAGTGGATGAATGAATGAATCTATCCACTCGACAAATATTTGCTGAACTCCGAACAGTGATCTGGAGATATAGCAACGCTCAAGACAGATGAGGTCTGTGATCTCATGGAGCTTACATTTTAGAGGAGGAGACAATCCATAAATGAGTAAATGAACAAGGTAATTTCAGATAGTGAATGCAATAAACCCCTCATAAATTCCATCAGTGCAAATTTCTTTGGCATTTTCTCATAAGGAAAACGTAGTGTGTAATTTGGCCCTGAGTGCCTTCTCTGGGCAACAGATCTCTACAGAGAGAAGAAGTATAGAGTGCAAGGATTTATCTAAATTACTAAACTGTAATGATCTAGTCCTCCAAAATGAGACAAGCGGCAGCACTGCTTAAGTGTTTTAGCTTGGCCTGCAATTTGCTAATCAGAGGCTGGAGGTGACATGCCATAAAACTACACAGGCTTTTAACTGATAGGTTTACAGAAGGTTCAGCAGCAAATCTGTGGTCTGTAATTGAAGTTTAAAGGCACAGATCTCAGGTCATTTAAATAAAAAGCTCAATATTGCTTCCACCTTCTCCCTTTTCTAAAAATTGAAGGAAAACATCTGTCTCAGAAATAATCTGATACCGGTCTGTAACTCCCAGTGAAGAAAAAAATTGAGAACTATTGACAACCAAGTCCTTACCCATAGCACTTTTAACTTATAAGTGTATGTAAGAAAAATTCTTTCTTAAAAACATGATAAATGTATTTTGGAAATACAACTCTATGTGTCTAAATGACAAAAGGAAAGCAAACTTAATTAGCCTAGACCAAATTTCACCCTTTGATACACACAGGTAACTCCCACTGAGATAATTATACAAAAGCTAAGGCTGTGTTTGGATCTCAGAATAATATGTTTTTTCTCAAGAGCCGCAGTTGATCTTTAGCATGTGTGCGTGTTCTCTGTACATAGTGTTTGTAAGTAAGTGTAGTGTGTCTGTGTCTCTATCTACTGCCTAGGAAAAGAAGGGTTTTGAAAACTGAATGACTGAGTAGAAATTAGGGCTAACAGGATGAGTACTCACTTTCCTTCTTGTTAAATGATTTCAGCTTGTGGCCTTCAGAAAAGCTTATGTTTTAGAGGTTTGTGTGTGTGTGCACATGCGTATGAGGATCCTCCTCTCATCCTCTGTGATTAGAGTCTATAGGTGGCCAAGAAGTGGGATAAATAGGAAATGGAGCCAGGAAACCGAAATGTCACCAAATAGGGTGCTTCCACGAGTGCTTCCCTCCACCAGCATTGCTTGGTTTCCTTTCTGACCTCTGTTCTGTAGAAGCTGAACCGAGGAAGGAGCAGAAGGAAATAAGAAAGGCTACTGCTTATCTTCCACAACCATAGTCCTCATGTTCAAAATAAAGCTTCAGAATCTTGGGATGAAGAGCATTGACATTTTGGGGGAGGGGTGTACTTTTAACTTTGTATTAAGTCAAATTCTGTGATGTGATACAAATAAATTACACATTTCATCCTACACATCCATGAAAATAGTGAGAATAAATTATCCAAAGAGATTACTCCTTAGAAAAGAGCTGTTATACAATTTCTACTCTTGCCCTTAATGTTTCACTTAGATTGATATTCAGAATGTTATCAGAACACATTGATCCAAGTGAGATACTGCCCGAGAATCTCAGTTATCGTTTACTTTCCTTATATACTTCCACATGCATTTATGAAGCTGAAGGAAGCACATGTGTGCAAATAGACAGACAGACGAACACATGATGCTGTGTCTCATGCAGTGCAATCCTATTGACAGGCTAGTTTCTAGTAGGTGCCCAGTCAGTTGGTTTCACAGCTTAGCTATTCATCGTCAGACAGGGGGTCTGTGTTTCCCCCATGCACTTCCAGTTTGCAGAATAGTGCCAGACTGGCATCTTGTCTTGTGACTTGATAACAGATTCCATTAATAGCACATCCAGTGGTACTCACATCCAGTCCCACTCAGTGTGGGAGGGAATCTGGCAATTAGTGCCAGCCTGAAGAACTGCAAGGATTGGGGTACACACGTGCCTGGTCACGTATAAGGAGGCGACAGTGAATTCACACCCTTTGCGTGCACAAGGAATTGCAAAAGGGAGTTTTGAAACTGAAAAGATGAGGGAGGATAATGGGTAAAGACTTTCCTGATAGCTGCCATCCTCACTTTGTGAAATCTGGGGTGAAACAAAATCACCATTGTTTCATGAGGTTGGGACCATGCCTAGCTCTGTGCTCTATTTATCCCTCAGCACATTGCTAGTTCTCAATGATTATCATTATCATTATTAATGATGGTAATACTTGACAACATGGTAAATAACTTGAAAAGAGCTAGTTTCCTGAAGAAAAAAAATGTCACTGTAATAATAGCTCTTTTACACCGTAATAAATAGCACATTTGTGTCTTGGTATTTTAAATTATGTCTTTGTTTGCCGAGGCTGGAGGGCATAGGGTGCAATTTTGAAATCCAATAAGTGAACAAATGAATTAGCATTAGGAAAAGGGGACATGTTAATCAAAACCAGCCATTTGGACTTCGGGTCCTTAATTGCATGTAAATTTTCTGTTTTACTTCTTTCTTTCTAATATCACTTATTTCTGGATTTGCAGAGCTAGCGTTATCCGTAAGAGGATGAGAATGTTGCTTACTGGGTGCTGAGGTTTTAGGCTATGCCACATAAAATAACTCATAAAGGAATACCCTTTAATAGATGTGAAGCTGAAAAGGCAAATGTACCAGAAGCAAGGACTGAGAAGGACCCTGCAAGCTCCTGACTCACCCAGCTTCTCTCTGACTTTGATCAGTCGATAGTAGGAGCAAGAAGACAGACCTGGATAACCAGCCTCTGAAAAACAGAAGGTTAATATGTTTTTTTCCAGGAGACTTGCCAAAGATCCTGCTCAATAGTCTGATTGAGAAAAATTTATGTGTTTCCCCCTACCTGTATCTTGAAACATTTTCCTGCATGGTAAATATATTTACCTTGGTAAATAATTTCAATTAAACTGGAATTAGAAAAAAAAAATAACATTTTCTGCAATGTGAAACAATAGCTCAAACTTTTTTGCCTCTCCTCTTTCTGTGATTTACAATGACATCTAATACTGGAATAAAAACTCGAATATGATCTATGAAGCTTGAAGTGCATTTCTTTTAGAAATGGTTTGGCGTGAATGTATTTGTGCAACCGAACTCATTTGTTTTAAAAGATGGCAGAGTAAATTTTAACTAGAAAACCCCTTGGAATTCCAAATACACATTCTCTGGGGGTATTCCTTTATTTTAAGAATCTGGTACAAAAAGATAGGAATCCGTTTCAACTAAGAAAGCCTTTCTTGAATTAACAGCTTGGTAGATAAAGTGTCTTCTTGGTGGAAGCACTAATAATGAAGATGATAATATCTCCTTGAGCAACATCCCCCTTTCTCCACTGAGCACCAGTAGCTGGCTGTACTACATCTACAGCTTATGAATTTACCTTGCTCCCTGATGCCTCATTTCCTTGGGCTCCTTTGCTTAAGGCTCTAAAAACATACTTGGAGAAGCATTGTTCCATCTCCTGTTTTCGAGCTTTGTCATGGAGTCCTCATTTCCTTTACCTATACCATTGGAACACTCCTTGCCCTACACTTTGAGTTCCATCATGGTCCACCATGGGCTCGATTTTCTCTTGGAGCCATTAAACAGTTTCTGAGTATGGAGGAGCCTCTCTTCTGGGTCTGCTGCATTGTTCTGGCTGAACTGGGGACTTCATGCAGCTGCTGCCTCTGACCGCTTCTGCACCACTTGGACTGAGCGTCCCACTTCCTGTGCGAGGGTCTTTTCTCCCTCCACTGTGCTTCCCGGTACTGTGTGAATGCGCTGTTGAAGCACTTCTTGTGTGGTACTTGTACGAGTTTCCTAGGGCTGCTGTAAAAGATCACACAAACTGGGTGGTTTAAAACAACAGACATTTTTTCTTGTATGGTTCTGGGGGCTAGAAATGCCAAATCAGGGAGTCAGCGGGGTAGGTTCCCACTAGGGTTCTGAGGGAGAATCAGTTCCCTGTCTCTCTCCTAGGTTCTGGTGCTTGCGGGCAATCCTTGGTCTTCCTTGGCTTGTGGCAGCAGAACTCCAGTCTCTGTTTGCTTCTTCACATGGTGTCCTCCCCTGTGTGTGTCTGTCTCTCTTGTCTTTTTCTTATAAGGACATCAGTCGTATTGGAGTGGGGCCCACCTGCTCCAATATGATGTCATCTTAACTGCTGTAGGGGAGGAAAAGCAATTTCTCCTGCACCCGTTTGAGTTCTTAGCTGAGATGTAATAATGTAATAAAAAGGTAATGAGAGAAAAACAAACAGTAGTTTATTAGCACGTATACCTCATGTATACATGGGAGATACCCAGGGAAAAATGAGTAGCTCCCCAAGGTGGCTTAGAATTCAGGATTAAATGCCATCTTTTGTGTGTGTGTGTGTGAAGAAGATTGGCCCTGAGCTAACATGTATGCCAATCTTCCTCTATGTTGTATGTGGGATACTGCCACAGCATGGCTTAATGAGCAGTGTGTAGGTCTGCACCCAGAATCCGAACCCACGAACCCCAGGCCACTGAAGCGGAGCATGCGAACTTAACCACTACACCACCAGGCTGGCCCCTAAATGCCATCTTAACAGGGAAACAGGAGGGGAGATGTTGGCCTCTGAGGTGAGAGTAAGTGATTTTTAGGAAAGACGAATGAGCCCTTAGAAGAACAGATGGGAGGTATGTTGGTTTGTGACAAAGTTTGTCCAGGTGTGGTGTCCACTTCTAGTGTTTTCTCTTGTGATGAGAGTCAGTCTTCCCTGGTTGATGAAACTCCTGGGGAGGGGATTCATAACAATTGAGTTCCTTTTGTCTTTAGGTAGATAAGGGAGTTCAGAGAAAGACTCTCCCTGCATTTGCTGTTTTTCAAGTGCCTACAGCTCAAAATAATCAATATGCCAAAGTGGCTATTTTGAGATGGTATGTCCTGAACTCCTACAGTCATATTTTGGGGTGACATTCTACTACCCTTCACCTGATTATGTCTACAAAGACCTTATTTCCAAATAAGGTCCCATTCTGAGGTGCTAGTGGTTAGGACTTCAGCATATCTTTCTGGGGGACACAATTCAACTCACCACAGTGTTATAATCTTTGTTTACATTGTCACCTTTTCCTACTGCACTGTGAGCTGCTTGAGGACAGTTCTTTGTTGGCTGTATATATCCTGTCACCTGGTACATTGCAGTGCTTGATAAATAATGACTGATAAATGAATAAGCAAACGTATGTATTCACAGTCATTGGGTTGGGAGTTGGGGAGATGTTGGTAATTGATAGAAAAGGGCCCCTGACTCCTTCTTGGCTGTCTAGAATTCATAATTCTGAAAAATATTGACTGCAGTAGGTAGAAACACTACAATTTCACATTGTAAAACCAGTTTCACTATTTCAATAAACCTGACAGAAATGGTACATGTGTCCACAGAAAGGCTGCACAGGCTAGCCAAAAAGTCAAGTTTCTTTGCTTTTAACTCAGAATTCATATTAGATGGGAACTGAGGTGTGGCTCAGAAAAGCTAAAGCTCAGAGCCTTCTCTGCCTAATGACGTTGCAGAGTCAGTTTGCAGGAGCCAACTTCTAAGCTGAGTGGTCTCTTCCAGAGCCCTGAACAGAAGGTGGGAGCAAGAGCTCACATTTGCTATTGGTATTACCCTCACCATACTCATTAATCTACAGCAACTACCCTTCTCTTGTTCAAAGCTGGTCTGTGGACTCTCTCTCTTCTGTTTCTCTCTACTCCCCTAGTCTTGCCCAGGCTTTGGTTTTCTTTCTTTGACTTCCCCTGCATTACATCCCCCTCACTGAGCAACAAGGCTCGCCAGCTTTCCTGTCTTCGGGGAAAGGGATAGCTTCTCACCACAACAGAAGAACTCCATTACTGGCCCTCCATAAAGAGGATATTAGAGGACTTTGGGAAATCCTCTCAATACGGATGGGATGCCTGGCTAGTAAAGCTCTTGTTTTGCTTCATAATCCTATTTTGCATGTCAGAAGTGAATACCACCCTCATCCTTTTTCTTTGTTACTTCTACAACAAATTCTAATTTCCCCCATGGCAGATGGATACCTTGGGCCTGCCAGTACAAAAACAAACAGGAAAAGCTAATTAAATCATCTTCAAAATATCGTTTCTAATGTACTTAGTAATTATAAGTTACTCAGTAACAAGTGCCAAAGAAGAAATCAACTGGGTGATGAGACAGAGAGAGTAACTTGGTGGGAGTTCACAGAGGGCTTTCCAGCTCATCGAACAGCCCTGAAGGAGTGTAGGAGTTCAGAGTATGCCACCCTAAAATATGCCCCTTTGGCATAAGGATTATTTCGAGCTGAAGGCAATTAAAAAAAAAAAGCAGACGCAAGAAAAGCTCTCTGCCTTCCTTCTCTCTACCAGAAAGGGCAAGGTTATTCTTAATTGCTAGAGACAGCTCTAGACTCTATCAACCCAGATGGCAGGCAGCAGAGGAATCTACATTACAAACCTTGCCAGAACAACCCTTATCTTCCATTAGTATCCCCCATATGTTTACCTTCCCACAATTTGCCACCCCTAAAAGCCTAAAGCCCTTTTCCTCTGTCTTGTTGTTACTGCCCAAGAGGGGTCGTCTGCCTGCCCAAGACATGCCAATAGTTGAGAGGCAAGGTGGTAGGAGAGAAAGGGATTTATTACAGCTTGCTAGCAAGGGGGAAGATGACCAACTAATGTCCGAAAGAACCATCTTGCAGAACAAAGATCACAGGCCAGCTCCATAGGGGCTGGTCTCCAGGTGAGGCAGACATCTGGTCTTAGTTCTCAACAGTCCTCTGTTTTACTGGATATGTATCAGAGACCCAGAGCAATGCCCTATGCCCCGATCTTTCAGTTCTCATTGATAATGGCTATCAGCATAGACTCTGTGCCCAGGGGTCATCACATTCCTAAAGAACTCCAAAGAACAAAGTTATCAACTTATAGCAACTGAGAGGGGCCATAAAATCTACAGAGCATGTCTGGATTAGTTAATCAAAGGTCATTCAAATTTACGGTATGGTTTCTTTTTTATAATATGGCTTCCCTTATGTCAGCCTTGTGTTGAGCTGGTATCATTGTCACTTCTTTATGAGATTTATTGTTCTTTTGTTGAGCTGCTATATAAGCCTAAGTTCTAACTATCCCCTTGACTTACTTATCACTGAATACTCCTGTGTGCATATGCAACACACATATTAATAAACTTTTTTTTTTTTCTCTCTTGTTAATCTGTTTTGGTCAGTCTAATTTGCAGGGCTCCAGCCAATGAACCTAAGATGGATAAAGGAAAAAGGTTTTCCTCCCCTACAGGGGAAAAAAACTTAGCAGAAGGGCACCAAGGAGATCATATTGTCCCCTTCATTAAGGCATGGACCACGTTTCACCACTGCCTTGACCAGTCAACCACTTAATTTTGCTCTGCAATTTTCCCCATTTATTTCAGATTGACAAGCATGTTCCCAAGGATTTAGTCTTGGGAAAGTCTTGTGACACTCTCAGATAGCCTTATCTAGTGACTTTATTTTTATGTTTTAAGAATCTATAACTTTCCTGGTGGAGTCTGGAGGAGGGAGGAGGAAGAACTAGAAGCTTTTGTGATGCTGTCTCGGCTGCTCATTAGAATCACCTGGGGAGCTTTAAAAACTATGTACATGTCAGTATGTAAGAGTTTGTTATTATTACTTAAGCTCTAGTTTCTGAGACAACATTGATCAGGCGCTGAATTCTGGAAGAACACCTTTTGGATTTCTTTAGTTAAGTCAGGTCCATGCTACTTCTCTTTCAGGTGTTGGCACTGGCCTGTGTTTGAGTGACATTCCTCAGCCTGCGCTACTCTCCATCCTCTCTTCTCAGCCCTTTGCATCACTTATTTGACTTTAGCATGAGCCTGTGCTGCACCTTTAGACAGCTGTGTCAATACCTGCAATGTCATCCCACCCAGTGTTGTGGATGCTTGACGAGCCCGGATGCCAAGATCCCGTCAGGCACAGGGCATATCTTATTACAGCAGAAAGGTGTGGTGCTGAGTGTGACTGCTCAAGTTAGGGACACTTCTGTTTGTGAGAGACTAGAACTATCTAATGAATATACCTGGTATCTCTATGGTATTTGGTAACATAATGTTTATATTTCCATTTTGCCCATGAGTGATAGAATTAAGAATAAGCTCATTAATCTTACTTCTTGAAATTCTACAGCCTGCCTTTTTTCGGATTCCTCAGAATTAGTCGACCAGATTCACTTGGGTTCACTTGCTTGGTGTGGTCCGTGAAAGTTTGAAGTCATGGAAACTGGGATTTAAGATTGTTTATTAATGGGTAGGTGAGAAAGAGCCCAACAGGAGCCAAGGACAAGGTAGTACCCAGCAGAGGGCTGTGGATGCTAAAGGACGTGTAGACTTTCTGAAGCATTCGCTTGATTATCCATTATTTTCTTCTTGTCTTTTTACTGTTTCAAAAAACATTTCTTGTACACCATTGTGTTAGAAAGGCTCTGTGGGTGCCTGGTTCTCAGTAGGTGCCCCTCAAATGTTTGTGGAATGAGTAAAAGGAAAATGATTTGTAGAAGGAGTGCCTTATGAATGGCCCTGATAATGTTCCTTGTGTCATGGACTTTCTGACTGGTCATTTCTGGAATGAATTTGGATCAAATGCTCCTGCTTACTGATTTCTTCAGCTACCTTTTCTTCTTAGGTATTTGATGGAATGGACATCATTTCTGTCTCACTCCTACATCCTCTCCACATAAGCTTGTTAGTCATGACATTCTCATTTATAAATCCATTTTTATGGCTTTTTATCTACTAGGAAGAATTGGGGTTAGTTTCAACATTGTTTGTAAAAGAATTATACTCTGCTTTTCTATTTATATCTTAATTTTCTATATACTTTCCTTTTGCTTTTTGCCTAGTTTCTGTTCTTTCTCCGTTTTTCCCCAGCTGCTATTTTCTTGTTCATACATAGATCAGGATTAAGAATGAGAGCTAGTGAAAAACTCTATTTTAGAGAAGAATTGTAATAAGGATGTCCATATTTACTAAAGGCATTTGTCTTCTTTTCATTAATTGTAATTCATCCTATGCATTTTGCTGGGGTGATAAAAGGAAACAACTGAAACCAACTCTATTGTTAGAGTCTTTGTCAGCCCCTTGGCCTTGGTCTCTATCTCTTGGATGCCCTGTCAAGGGCCTGGCATACAGGAGGCCCCTCATAAATGTTTATTTAATGACTAGAAAGGAAACAGAGAAGATTTTCAAAACTCAAATTAGATCCATAAAAAAATTGAAATGGAAATGGGGAAAAAGACTGAGATGGAAATGAGATTTCAGAGTTCTCTGAGGATCTTGCTGCTCATCTGCCTTTTCTCTATTAGCATTGATAATTGAAAATTGACTGCATTTAATTTCAGATTTATTAATTGATACACAATTTATTTTTCCCCCAAAATCAGTGTTGTTTGAGTACTTATCAAATTGATTTATCCAATTAATTTTCAAACTTTTGACTCATTTTTTTTCTTACAAGCTTGTTCTATACCTCCAAATACTTCAAATAAATCACCCCTCTACAGCTACTGGAGAGGTGGCAGTAAAGCTTAATATCACAAAAATCTCAATTCATGGAACCCAATTTTCCAGAGATGTAGGCTTTATGAAATGAAAATGACTGTTGCAATCCATGTAAAATCTGCCTTCCGCTCAAGGTGATGGCAGAGGCACCCGCATTAATGTCTCAGGCAATTCCCTTCGACTAGTTGTCCTTTAAACACCCTTGATTACTTGCATTAGTTGGGATTTCTCTTTCAAGAGCTTGTCCATTTTGTATGTTTTCCTGTTCTTCTTGGCTTCTTTGACCCTCACACCATCAGATGGGTGTGATCAATGTGAAGTTTCCTTCTCAAGTTTCTCAGCCAGCTTCCCCTTCCTCACTTTCCAAGAACTGCTCAGGTTTCTCCCTGGAAATGGGACTTTCTCTTCTAGATTTCCCTGTTCTTCTTTTCTGGGTTAGGCGTTTGTTGATGTATTTCCTTGCTGGTCAGCATTTGTTACCCAGTGAAAATGTCAGCCCCTGTAAGTTTCTTCCTAGCTCTCACATTTCCTGAGAACAAGTGACTGATTTCCATGTTTATAGAATATTATTTCTAATGGAAGTGCCCTTGACCCTGACCCGTTCTGTAAAAATGAAATTTTATTTCATTTTCTCTCATTTTTGTGCTGGGTCTTGAACCCAATATTCTCACAGTTGAAAGCTATGTTTTCTAGCTTTGTTTCCTCTGACTCATACTGACAGTTTTTACTTGGATCTTCAGTTAATTTTAGTATGAAACTAGCATAACAAAGTGTAATCAATTGGCTAAGAGATTGCCACTAATGCCTGTGGATTTTTAACTATACAATCAATGAGTTTACTTCAGATTGCACATCCTAATGTAAAAGATTAACTTTTATTGCCTAGAAGTCTGGAATTCGCCTATTGGATGGCAGCAGTTACTTACGAATAGCTTAAAATGATGAAAGGAATAGTGGCAAGTCATCAGGAGCAGAGGTGGAAAAATCATTGCAAGCCCGTGATTGTCCTTAAATAAGAAGACTATTACAGACTTGAACATATGTGCAGCTTCTTCGAGTAGCAATCATTGAGCCACATCTTAGCCAGATTTTTTCTACATGTCCCAGTGAAGTTTGAATATCCCTCTCTTTTCCTTGCCTTCCACAACCCAGGAAAGGGAAATTCAATAACAATTTAACACAACAATTTAATGTCCCCCTGATGTGGATGAGATTTCAGATCTTCTTCATAGTATACTGTGATTTCTAGCTTTCAAGAAACAAATGGATAATGATAGTGTCTTTGTTTCCTCTTACCTCCACGTCTCAAAATGTTAAAAATTTGTATGCGATCGAAAATGAATGTTTACATTGACTGTAGAGAAAAGAAAATAAGCAAGCAACACTCTACCCAAAGTTTCAAGTGAATGGTGGTCTTAGGCACCTGCAGCTGACATGACAGCCCCTGGTTAGTCCTAACTTCTCCGCCTCCCAGATGGAAATCTTGGCCAAACTCCTGTTGGCCTGAATTTGATGCAAGGTCGGCTCAGAGGACAAAAGACAAGTGAATGCACAGCACACCATTTTCTTGTTCCAAAAGTGAAATTTCTTTCAAGGAGGCCACACTGTTCCTCCTCAAACCACTAGTTTTCCCTGGGGTTTCCTTAATGGGAGTGTGCCGTAATTATGAGAAAATGTCACAAACCAAAGAATAGCGAATATTGGGGCTGACTGAATAGCTGTCCGCCAACTCTAGATCCCAATGAGTGACATTATAGTGTTTCTTTTCTTGGATTTAAACTGCATCTTTCTCCCCCTTAGCACCACAAGACTTTAACTAGCATTCAATAGAAATTCAATAACCCAGTGTCTCCAGTGAAAATGTACAGATATATCTGAAAGTTGCCTTTTTATAGGGAACTAGTCCATTTGGATTTAGTTTACGAATGACTTATTCTGCAGAATAAGCCAGAGGCACCCTTGGGGGAGAAGAGGTAGTAAGTAGGACATCTTGGGAGCACCTTTTGCAGGACAGGATGGCCCCACATATCAGGCTGACTCAAGGTTCTGAGCGGGCTTGAGGTTAAGCAAATAAAAATACAGTGCTTGCTTGAGCTAGAGTCGGAAAGGCCAGTAAGTTTGAGTGTTTTAGATAAGATTCTATGTTTACAACATTGCATCTCTGTAGAGAGAGACATTTCACAATGTTTCTTTTGATGAAGACTCAAGTGGTTTATGGAAATTCAGAGAGACACTCGTCTGGAAAGGTGTTCCTTGCAGAGTAATGATGATGGCAAAAAATAGTGTGCCCACATCTGTTGAGAATTAAAGGTTGTTGGAATAATGTTTGTCATAAATAGTTAATGAGGAGTTCACAAACTTGATCATTCAGACACACCCTACCCTCACTCCAGGAACAAAAACAAGCCAACAAAACACACTCACGCACATGCATAGGAAAAAGATCAGAAGGAAATGCATTGAAATATTCACAGTGCTAGTCTAAAATGGTGGCATCTTATTTTCTTTTTTGTACTAATATGTATATTCTAAATTTTCTGCAGAGTGTATACAATAAAATTCTTAAAAATTAAACATCATTGTTTGTCTTTTAACACTGCACCTGATTTTGAAGGCATTAAAAAGGAAAACAACACAACACTTCCCAGAACTCCAGGAAATTAAATGAGATCAGAAGCACAGAGTCCGAGGGGAAGCTCCAGTAGGTCAGTTAAATGCCTTGCCCCCTCTCCAAGTGCCCCAGTATGTGGAATGGCCATGACAGCTAACTGCAGTTCAGATAGCAAACCAAAGAGAGAGAGAGAGAGGCTTTTATTTGAATTGTCAACCATAGCCTTGAGATACAGCGCAAGCGGTTTTAACAGCCAAATCACATCTTTGCGAACAATGTCACAAAGATAGAAAAGGAGCATTATATTTTTTATCTCACAGATGTCCTGAATAAAGTACACTTGGTTCCAATTTCATCTTGATAGCACATCGCAGATCACAGTGACAGCCTCGCTGGAAAATCTCTGATGCTGGGTTCAGCTTGGTTTTTTCCACTCTGGGTGGAGAAGCTCTGCATTTTCATTAGCACAGACCCATTACTATTACTTACCATTTAACAGGTCTTTTTGGTTTTGATGGATTTCTTAGCACAGGTACTAGAATGTCCCGGCTTCTAGAGGATGCGGGTGGGTCAGGTGAACTTTAGCAAGGATTCCGTCAGGGTAAACACCCCATGGTGTCACCTACCATCTGCCATAGCATCTGCTTAAAAGACATGGTTTACAAACTAAGTAGACAGTAAAACTCTGGGTTCCTAGGCCCACATGATCTCCAGGACAAAACCTGAGCTGTATTTTCAAAGGCATCAGGAACCGAAACCATAATGACCTCTGGCACTCGGAGAGCTCATTTACTAAAAGGGCCAAGTAACCTGGAAGATGGAACACAGCTTCAGAAAGGAGTGATTGACTCTCCTTTCTCCCTGGTAGGAGCAGATCTGTGTGCATCTAAGTTAAAGGCCCCATGGAAGGTCACATTGTCAATAATCTGAGGTTGATTCTGGAGTTTATAGGGCTGGGTCCTGTTTGGTTTGGTGCTTTACCTTAACTAGGAGTGAAAGAAAGAAACAGAAGAAAGTCAGAGGCAGGGCCATGCTACTCGTGAGAGGGGAGCTGTATGTAAACAGGCATCAGACAGCAAATAGGGACATAGCCACAAACAAGAGCAGTCTCCATGGCGCTCACCATTGTCAGGAGCAGGAGTCGGCGACGCTTTGGGGCTTGGTGCCTCGAGGACGTCAGGGAGACCTGGCAGGGGCAGAGGGGGAGGAGAAAAACAGAGAGGAGCAAGAACAGCAGAAGAAAGGAGGAGGTAGCTTCATATGCCTCCCCAACTAGACTGGCAGGTTTTGAGCATGGAAATAGTACTCTTGGCTCTGTTGTTCACGGCTCCTAGCACAGTGATGGGTCAGGGAGAGAATGGGTGACTAGAGGAGAGACAGAGTGACTCCTCCCACAACATGTGCATAGTGAAGAGCAGGGATATGACACCTTCTGTTGATTCAGGAAGCTTCTGATCCTCATGTGGTTCTTTATTTTTTTTTTAATTGAGGTATAATTGATATACAACATTATATTAGTTTAGGTGTCCAACATAATGATTCCATAATTGTGCATATATACTGCAAAATGATCACCACAATAAGTCTAGTTAACATCTGTCACCATATATCCGGAATTTTTTTCTCTTGTGATGAGAATTTTTAAGATTTAATCTCTTAGCAACTTTCAAATATACGATACAGTATTAACTGTCATCACCATCCTGTCCATTACATCCTCCAGAGCTTATTTATTTTGCAAGTGGAAGTTTGTGCCTTTTGACTCCTTTCACCCATTTTGCCCACTCCTCACTCTCCATTTCCAATCTGTTCTCTGTATCTGTGAGCTTGGTTTTTTTCTTTTTCCTTTTTTTAGATTCCACGTATAAGTGAAATCATATGATATTTGTCTTCCTCTGTCTGACTTATTTCACTTAGCACAGTGCCTTCAAGGTCCACTCATGTTGTTGCAAAGGGCAAGATTTCATTCCACCTCAGGATCTTTGTATTTGTTGTTCTCTCTGCTTGGAAGTCTCTTCTAGGTATCAGCATCTGTCAAGTCTTTGCTTAAATGTCTCCTTCCCAGTGAAGCCTACTCTAATTCTGTGTAGAATTGCACCTGCCCCCCACCTTCCCTGGCTCTTTCCCCACCTGATTTTTCTCTATAGCACCTAGCGATTACCACCTTAAAAATCTATAATTTACTTATTTTGCTTACATCTTGCCCCCTCCTCTACCCCAGACACACACTGGAAGAGAAGGCAGGGATTTTAAATCTATTTTATTCACAACTGTATTCTCTGTACCCAGAATGGCACTTCACACATAGTAGGTGCTCCAAAATATTTGTGAATTGAATTTGCTGAATTTTTCTAGAAGTCTTTTGGGCAGTTTTCTTATGGACAGTTTTCTATATTTGAAAGGATGTGTCTGATTGGAAGAAGAAAAACATTTGTAAAATCTTATACACACCATCTGGAGGCCGTTCAGCAGCCTATATATGAAATAGGTTGTAAGTCGCAGCCAAATGTCTTGCGGATTGAAACTGGCTCTCAGGGAGTCTTCTAGGTCCTCTGTGTTCCCTCTCAAACGAAGTCGCAGCTCACTGGCTGCAGAAAGTACATACTTCTTATCTTTATCTGGGTGTGTCTGGTAGATGGAAAATGTCATTTCCCCCAATGTTTCTTTCTAAGAGACTGCTTCTGAATACCCTAAATGGTTTTAAAATGAAATAAAATAAAGAAACGTAAAAGGTGGATTGGATGCTTGATCTCTCCAAGCCCATCTGTATACTCGTTTATTTTTAATAAGGTTTGTTTCGTTAGAAATGTGGACATAAGGCTTATTGGATTGTTTTTGGTTGGGTAGTTGAAAATAGCTGGGGTGGGACGATAACTGTAGAGGCCTTTCAAGGATATTATCAAATACTTTGTCTGATCTTGTTTGCAGATGTGAATCTTCTTGGCTAAAAAGCCATACTTATTCTCCTGACTTTTCTTTGTGAATTGATATTGCTATTGAAAATAACACCCCTGAAGACAGAGCAAGGTAATATTCATTCTTTTAAAAAGCTATAGTATTGTGTTTACGTTGATGTTAAGTGTATTTCTTATTTAGCTTAGAAGTGCTGTAGTGTGACAAAATATTGTGTCTTATATAATGATTGTAATTTAAAAATGAAAACCACTAGGTTATCTTTTCTGCTTTGCTTTGGTTTTGCTGGCCGTGTGATTTTTTTGGCTGTATCTGTAAACATATATAAAATGAATAACGGTAAATGAATTACAGAGGTATAATTCCATGGAGGGCTTTGGAAACAGCTTTTAGCCTCGAGAGCCAAGCTCTTACGCTCTGTGTCAGATCGGAATTGCAAGACAGAATTATAGCTCCTTTACTCAAGGTTTGCTTGTTGTTAATTTTATGGAGGACATAAAAGCTAATGTAAAGCATCTGTCGCATCCTTGACCCCTTTAGGAAACATGTATCCATGGCAGCTGATACCAGGTAGGAGTGGGAGGAGACCTGAATCCTCACAGGGCATTTCAAGACAAAGAAATGCCTTGTCCCTTGACTATCTCTTTGACGTTGAATACACATGGTAGTAAGGTTGGGGTAAATTTCAGTATACTCAATTAACACATATTTATTGAGCTCAAACTCATGCTTTGTGACAGGGCCTGTTCTAGATACTCGGGTTACAGCAGTGAACAAATCAGGCAAGAAACACTCCTGCCCTCTGGGAGCTTACTTATGCTACAGCTAAACAAGTAGAATGTAAGATAGGTGACATGTGACAACCCATTTCACATAAAATTGGTTAAGGAAAGAGAGTTGACGGGGCATAGGGCCTTCAGGGCTAGAGGTGGCGGCTGCTCTTTTACATAAAATGGGTTAGAAAGACTTCACTGATATTGTGGTGTTTGAACAGAGACCAAAGGAAGCATGGGAGCAAGGCCTGGTGCAGATCTCTGGGGGAAGAGCCTTCCAGGCAGTGAGGACAGCCTGTGCAAAGGCCCTGAGATCAAAGGCTTGGCAGAGAGAGCAGCAATGCTAGTGTGACCAGAGCCGAGTGGGTAAGGAAGTGGTAATGGGGCATGAGGTCCCAGAAGATTCAGAGGACTGTATCCTACAGAGCTTTCTAAGTCAAGGGAAGTCCTTGGGATCCTCTGAGCAGAATGGGAAGCCATTGAAGAGTTTCATGCAGAGGAATGATTACATTTCAAGAGGATAATTCTGGCTGCTTCATAGAAAATAGACAATCGGGAGGCAAGGGTTTAAACAGGAGACCAGTTAGGAGGCTGCCTCAAAAATCCAAGCAAGAGATTAGAGTGGTTTGGAAGAAGGTGGCAGGCGGAGGTGGTAAGAGGTATTCTACTTTGGGTTATATGTGAGAGGTAGAGCCAACAGAATTTGCTGACAGATTGGGTGTGGTGTCACCCCGTAGGTCTATTTCCCTGAATTGCTCTGAAGGTGCTCAGATGTCTTTGAGATTCCTCCTCCCTCCTGCTTTGGCTCTGATGATGCATTTTCAATGCTACACCATGGGTCATATTTGGGGTTTGCTGGTTATTGCCCTGGGCACATATATAGCACTTGCTAGGGCACAAGAACATTATTTTGCTGTCCTTCTGTTTTCTGAAACTCAGCTTCTTAACTGTTGTTGCAAGGAGGTCCTGCTAATGCTCAGCACTTCTCCTGGATCCATGAACAACAAGCGTCTCCATCTTCCCCACACCATCCTCTCATTGTGTCAATTATTTCTTCACCAGAATCTCAGATTCTGAGATCAGATGTCTCTTTCTTTCAAACTCTGCTCCAAGCCTTAATTGCTTCGCGTTAGACTGATACTATAATTTTCACAATGGATTTTTTGTTTTCTTGCTTCCAGAAAACTAGGAGCTAGCAGCAAAAATTATCCTTGTCCAGCTTCATCTTCATCATCCCACAATCCCTTTCAGCTTCCTATCTTGGCTTCCAATTCTTTCTCCCCTCATTCCCCACCCCCAATTTAAATTGTTTAGCATATTCTTTGGTAAACGTTCGCAGCACACCCTTTGCAACTTCCACACATAGTTCTCTGATTTTTGGATTCACTCTAGCAGACTACTTTGAGAACTGTGAGTAGACAGTTTCCGTTATCTGCTCCTCCCTGCCCAGCACTGGAGAGTTGAACACAATAAGCTTCATTGTACTAGTGAATACCACTGGGAGGGGCACTCTTCACTCTGTGAATCTTTATTTGTCTTCTTAGTGTCAGTTAATTAATTGGTCTGTTAGTCATTTATGTAATTCACCAAATATTTCTATTCTTCTGATGCACAAAAGAGGATTGTACTTCTTGGCCTCTTTTTGGTTGGATGGGGCAATGTGACTAATTCTGGCCAATGACTTGAGAGTGGAAGTAATATTAATAATTTCTGAGCCAGTGCATTTAACTGCCAGAAGAAGACTCTAGAGTCTTTTTTCCCTTGGGGATGATGATTGCAACTTCTGAGATGGTGGCGTGGGTTGCTGATGGTGGCCTGAGTCACTGAGTGACTCTGAGGAACAGAGTCCCTTGGCAACCTGTGATCGATATGCAACATGAGTGAGAAACCCTTGTTTTGGTCACTGAGATTTTAAGGTTGTTTATTACTCAGCATAACCTAGCCTAGCCTGCCTTGTGTATTCAGGTTATCCCTCTGTAATAGTTATTTGAGAACAGGATCTTAGGCAAATGGGAGTTTGGATGGATGTAAAGGACAAACCCAAGTTAGATGCCAGAGTGGCCTATGCTGGGGTCCCTAAGAATGATGGTACTAGAAATGGGGAAATTGTTGTGACTGGAGGAAGTAGAATGACTCTGAAGGCAAAATGGAGAAACATCTAGAGTTTGTCTAAGGCTGGTACTATGGTCTCCTATGCCTTCTCTGTAGTGACAGGAAAGGGATTTAGTGATCTCAGCCTAACACACAGCCTGATGCTGGATGCCTTGCAGCTGGGGTCCCATTTGGTCAGGAGGGAACTTCCACTGCATGTGATGACAAGAAGACAAGGCCAGAGGTGCAAGTGCCTCTGTTTCATAACCTCCAAAGAGGCTAGCTACCATGACCCACGTGCCCAGGTCTGTTGTGGTTCTTCAAATGAAGGATTGGACACAATGTCTGTGAGGAGGTACTGCAAGGTCAGGAGAACGCCACAAGGCCAGAAGCTGTTTAAGTACCACAGTGTGTCAAAGGAATGATTTCCAGCTTCCTGTAGATACCATTAGCTAAATGGCAAAATCTGCTTCTAGGACTACCTTGGCCAGGATCATTGTTTCTTGCTTTGAACTTTGGGGGAAGAAAGAGGGAGAAGCAGGTGCCCTCTGCTTCCCTCCCTTTTGTGGCAAGCCTGGAAAAGGAGCCTGCTGTTTAGAAAGTTGCTTTCTTTTTAATTGGCAGGAGGAGGCTTGTGGGAGCCTCTAGCTTTCTGCTTATGTTATGATTTTGTGACAGTGTGACGTCAATCTTACGGCAGTTACAACTTTCCCGAGCTGTCAGTAACCCAGAGACTTCAACTCTGATTAAAACCCATGACTAAAAAAAATTACCATAATCCAGTGACAGGCATGAAGAGACAGCCATAATAATACTGATAGCAATGTGCCAGTTAAGAGGCTATTCCATTTAGTGCCTTACTTCAGCACAGAGAACTCTCCTCAGGGTTGCCATTGATGTAACCAGTGCCTTGTTAATGGGTGTAACCCGGTCTGTGCAGGGTCCGCCTCAGATAGGTACTGTGTAAATACACCTGAGCCAGCCCTGGTGGTCTAGTGGTTAAGATTCAGTGCTCTCACTGCAGCAACCCGGGTTCCTTTCCCAGTCAGGGAACCACACCACCCATCTGTTGGTTGTCATACTGTGGTGGCTGCATGTTACTGTGATGCTAAAAGCTGTGTCACCAGTATTTCACATGCCAGCAGGATCACCCATGGTGGACAGGTTTCAGTGGAGCTTCCAGACCAGACAGACTAGGAAGAAGGACCTGGCCACCCAATTCTGAAAAAATTGGCCATGAAAAACTATTAATAGCAGCCAGAAGGTGAAAGGATGGCACAATAAGACCGAACAGTGTTCTGCTCTACTGTACACAGGGTCACTAGGCATTTAGTCTATGGTACTAACAATAAATATAGACCTGGGAGAGGACGAGGTAAGAGGTGCCACCACTTGGAGTAATTTGTTTGCTGGAAGTTCCACTGGTGGCAGGGAATAGAAGCTGCAGATCTGTTCTCTGCTCTGAACTGTGGTGGTGAAGAGACCAGCAGGGAACGGGGCTCTAGGTTTTGGTCCAACAAGTCCAATTAATTGCCTGAACCCCACTGAACACTTCCCTTGAAGCCTCTCAACTCTGGGACCCCCAAAACACCAAGTGTTGTCCCTTTTGCCACCAGACCCATCCTTCTGTCCCAGATGTCCCAGATCATCCAGGACATTTCTTTGCTACCCACTTGCCCTGACTTTGGCCTCTGTGTAATATCACCTACTTTGGTCTCATTTCCTTGGGGCCTTTCTAGGTGACTCCAGCTACTTGATAAGCTCATTTGAGCAGAGCTGTTAATGCTGCTAATGGTTTAAGGTGTTAGCCCTTCTAGCTCATCTATTTGCATCCCGACAGGGACTTTCAGCCTGAAGCCAAAGGTGTTACTACTTAGAATTTAGGGCACACGACAAAAGGTTGGTGGGAAGGTGACATTTGGGAGCATGAATTTGTACGGGGAACACTTTAGATCACACCAGGTAAGCGGCTGTTCCTTTGCTTGTGTATGCAGGGGGGTGATACAGCCTTGCATTTTATTCTGAGACTCTGCACCTCTCTAGTTTTTTAGAGTCAGATAAAATGCCACCTCATTTAGCTACCCTTCCTTTATTGGAGTAGTGTGTGCTGCTTGCTAGCCTTCTTTCTGTGGACTTATATTACACGGGTTCCTCCCAATCTGAGTGTATCTGAGAGCTGCACAGAAACCCGTCCTTTAAGCAGTATACGTAGTGTCACGTGTCACAGTTCTGCATGGCTGAAAAACAAGTCACTCCCCTATTAGGTTGGCAAGCCCCTTTGAGAAATGAAGTTACTCTTTTGAAATAAAGATTTCAAGTCTAAGGAGTCTATTTACCGACTATAGATATTATTTAAAGACTAAACTTTGCTTGTACTTAGCATGGAAAGGACCCTGTGGGTGGTTTAGTCACACATGCACTCACACGCATACACACCCAGGCACACGCAGATGCACACACACAGAGCAATCTCTAGTAGAGAGTCATTTTATGTTTAAAACAAAGGACTCTGGGATAAGTGGGAATTGGTAGAACATTTTTGGAGGGAAATTTGAAATAAATATCAGCAGTCTTAAAAATGTGCATATTCTTTGATTCAGCAATTCTAAATCTAGGAATTTATCCTAAAATATTAGCCAGAGATATTCACAAAGAATTATTTATAAGGACATAGGAGGATATTAACACAGCATTTTAATCACAAAATATTAGAAATAATTCACATGATAACAATGGAGGATTAATAAATGACTATAGTATTTATAAAGTGGTAAAAATTAGCCATTAAAATTCCTATCTTAGGAGAGTATTTAATGGCATGGTAAAATGCTCACAATATATTTTGGGGTTAAAAAAGTAGGTTATAAGAGATACTGAGTTTAATCCAAGTTTTGTAAAATATGTACAAAATAGGTATGGAAAAAAGACTAGAAGGATAGACACCAAAATGTTAACAATGGTTATCTCTGAGCGCTTGTATGAGTGATTTTAAATTTCTTCTTTATATTTCAAATTGTCACTGAGAGTTATTGCTTTCATAATCAGAAAAAAGTGAGTAAAGAAGATAAAACTCATTTGTTCAAAAATTCAATACAGAAAACCGACCAAGGTATTGTATAATGTAGGAAGACTTGGCAAACTGCGATAAGCCTAGAAAAGATTGTTGGGGCAGCCTATGAGAAGAGTGCTGGTTTTGGATTCCAGCAAAACTGGGTTGGAATCCTGGTTCTGCTGCTTACTATGGCATATTATTTAATCTAAGTCTTAATTTTCACTTCTAGATAACAGGGACAATAAAACCCACCTTTTGGAGTTATCTTGAGGATTAATGAGAAGCATTCAAAAATAGTGGTTACTATTTTTCGTGGCACAATGTTACAAGATGGTCCTTCCCAACCTCCTCTGCCTCGTCCATCTCAGTTACCTATGAGAGTCACTCTGGCCATAGGATTCACTCACTCATTTATACTCACAAGTTATTGTTTTACTATACAGGTTTTATTATCATTTAGGTACAGCAAGGCTAACCGATTAGGAGATGACTGCCATTGAAAAGATGGTTTGTTATACTCACAGATCCCGAGAGGAGGGGCATGCCATGCCATGGGGGAGGGCCACACAGGGAAGCACCAGGGTTAGTTGGGAGGAAGAGGGAGCAGGGGAAAACCTGGGCAAGACCCTTTATTGTGGTTTCTGTGTGAATGAATAGGGAACGCAGGGTTTACAGGCTTAGAATTGGCTAATTTGAATTTCAGTGGGGTCCGAGGCATAGGGGCTGTCCCTGGTTGTCTGAGACCTGGCCCTGGTGATTAGGGCAGGTGGATAGTGGCCCAGAGCGTTAGAACCTGATGAAGGAGGAGGCGAGGAGTACAGGCCCTGGATTGGTCGGCTTGCATATGAAAGCCCTTTATTGGAGCCCTTTATTATCTCTAGGAATTGTGTATGCCAGGAAGGGACAGTTCCTCTGTGGTCAGCAAGGCCCTGAGATGTCAAAGCATCAAAAATACAGAATAAAAAGACATGATTAATATAGTTACAGCTTGGGACAAATGAACAATTCTGCCTTCTATCACCTCCATAGGGAAAAGCATCAGACACTTGGCCTATCACACATCCCTTGCCAACCTTTGTTTTGTAGAATCATAATTGTATTTGTTTTTTGGCTGTCTATTCCTATGTGACAAACCACCCCACAACTCAGTGGCCTAAAACAACAACCACTTTATTTGCTCATGATTCTGCAATTAGGGCTGAGCTCAGTTGGGTGGTTCTTTGGCTGGCCTTGCCAGTAGTCACTCATGTGACTGCATTTAGCTGGCTGGATAGCTATGTGCTGGGCTCAGCTGAGATGCTGGTGTGGCTGGGCCTCTCTCTCTCTGTGTTTGAAGGCCCAGGGCCTCACCTTTTCTGAATGATCTCTCCAGCAGAGAAGCTGGACATCTTACATAGCACGTCAGGGCTCCCAAGAATGCAGAAGTAGAAGTTACCAGGCCTTCCTAAGGCTTAGTCCTGACACAGGCATGGCATCACTTCTGCCACATTCTCTTGGTTCAAGCAGGTCACAGGCCTTGCCAAAATTCAACGGGAGGGGAGGACACAAGGGCATGAATTCCAGGACTTGAGTATCTCAGGAGGAGTATTTCACTGGGGCCAGCAATATAATGAACTGTCACGATAGGTGAGGCAGAGCATTCATTGTGGCAATCTTTTTATTATTATTATTATTTTAAGTTTATTTTTTTATTTTTTGAGGAAGATTAGCCCTGAGCTAGCATCTGCTGTCAATCCTCCTCATTTTGCTGAGGAAGACTGGCCCTGAGCTTACATCCTTGCTCATCTTCCTCTGCTTTATATGTAGGACACCTGCCACAGCATGGCTTGACAAGCAGTGCGTAGGTCCCCACCCGGGATCCAAATCAGTGAACCCTGGGGTCGCTGAAGCTGAACGTGCGAACTTAATCACTGTGCCACCGGGCCAGCCCCTGTGGCAATCCTTTTAGAGACTTGGAGACCCTTGGAGATAGAGAGAGCCTTAGAGATCATCTAGCCCAAACCAGTGAGGAAACTGTGATCCTGATGATTACTGTTCTTGGAGGCTGTGCGAATGTTCTGGGCTTTCTCTTAAAGAAGTGACAAGTGAAGGAACCATACTTGTTTTGTAGAGAAAAAGGTCTCGAAAAAGTAGGGGCCCATTTTCAGTGAGCAGGCCTCACTGAAAGAGGAGAATGAGGATAGGCTATATTTTTAGATGAAGTGTAGCAGGTCACTATTGGTCAAGGAGTCCCTGGAATGCCTTGACAAGAAGACCAGAGGGCCACTTGTTTGAATTCACATCAGTCTATGGAAGGATGTTTCTGTTACTTTATAGGTTTTAACAGAAGAAAGTGTTTTGTGGAACTGAATAAGTTCCCTCTAAACAAATAAAAGAAATCCTGGGGAAGAGTAAGATTCCTGAGTCTCGACAAAGGTAAAATTTTCTCCCAGATTTTACTTTTTCTCAAAAAAAAAAAAGTCACTAGACTACCATGATTGTTCTCAATTCCTAGGTTGGAATTTAGACTCAAGGTTAGTTTGCTTAGGAGAAGTTTCTGAGCATTTTCTCATGTAAATGAGTTTGCTTTGCTTTGCTTTCTTCAAGAGTGCCCAGAATGGAGTTGCTCAGACTCTCCCAACACGGTGCCCTTATTGCCAGAGGAGAAGAATGCATGCCCCTGGCCTCTTGGTATTTCTAAATGTACCTGCAAACACAGTTCCTTGAATTCTTTTTTTTTTTTTTTTTTTTTTTTGCTGAGGACAATTTGCCCTGAGCTAACATCTATGCCAGTCTTCCTCTATTTTATATGTGGGATGCCACCACAGCATGGCTGCTGACAAGTGGTGTAGTCTGGGCCCGGGAACCAAACCTGGGCCACTGAAGTGGAGCACGCCGAACCTAACCACTAGGCCATGGGGCTGGCCCCTGAATTCTCCTTTTAATCTTTAAAATTTATGCCAATTTTTTCCTTCTGCTCTACCATGTATTCACAGTTGTTTTAAAACAAAGATAATGCTTTAGATTATTCATCACTTACCCTAAGGATAGCCAAGTGTATCTTTTCTCTTCTTTGGTCTCCCTCTAATTACTGGACATCTGTGAAACATTTGACAATATCAATCATTCCTTTTAGTTTAGATTAGATTATGATTTGGCAAATATTAAATCCTTCTCCTTGACCTCCATCAGAAGAGTGTATTTTCCTACCTACACATTTTTCCAATGGGTTCTGAATTCCCCTTCCGAGTTTATCTCTCCTTGGATACTCTCTCTCAGTTTTGGGGTAAACTTTAGAGTTCCCTATTATTATCATTACTCTCCTATCATTGCTTAATAATTCTTTATATTAAACCTCCCCTGTTTCAAATGTGTGGTTTCTGTCTACTGATTGGATCCAGACTCAGAAGTCTTCCACTACTCCATTCTCACCTGTTTTTCTTTTACTGTACTGGTTGTTCATCCTTAGCCTCTTTGATAACTTCCCCCACCTCATTTGTCCCTTAAACAGTTATATATGTCAGGCTTCCATTTTCAAATTTCTTGATCTTCTTCCTAGCTCATCTTACTCATGCCCATGAATTCTGTTATCACTTACATTCTGATTATTCCTAAATTTTTATCTATAAAGTATAGAACACCATCCGTTTTTTGAAGGCCAGGAATCTATTTTTATCAGCTCACTGGACATCTCCATGCAAATACCCTGTGGCACCTCAAATTTAAGTGAGTTCATTATGTCCTCCACAAAATCTGTTTCTCCTCTTGTGCTCCCAATCTCAATACCATCATCCTCTCAGTGACCCAACTAAGGAACTTTGAAGTTGTATTTGACACCTCCTCCTCGTTTCCCAAGCCCGGTCACCAAAATCTTGTTGACTCAAGCTCTAAAACATACAATAAAACTCTGTTTTTCTTTAGCCCAGGGCCACACCATCTCTTGCTTGGGCTTTTTCTTAGTTAGCTTGGACTGCTGTAACAAAATATCAGAGATTGGGTGGCTTAAACAACAGACATTTATTTCTCATAGTTTTGGAGGCGGAGAAGTCCAAGATCAAGGTGCCAGCAGATTTGGTTCTTGGTGAGGACCCCCTTCCTGGCTTAGAGATAGCTGCCTTCTTGCTGTATCTTCACACGGTGGTGACAGAGAGCATGACCTCACATGACGTCATCCAGACCTTATTACCTCCCAAAGGGCCCACCTCCTAATGCCACCATATTGGTGCTTAGAGTTTCAACATATGAAGTTAGAGGGGACATGAACATTTGGTCCATAGCGAGTTTTTGCACTGATGTCCTAGTTGGTCCTGCTCACTTTCAGTCTTCCTGCCCCTCTTCCATACAGCTTTCAGATTTGTCTTCCTAAGCATGCAGAAATGGCACATTACTCCCTTGTGTAAAACTTTTCAATAGGTCCCTGTATTATTTAGCCATGACATTTTCAGCAGGTCAGAATCGGGGCCCAATGCTTCCATCTTAGCTTCATCCCAGTTACTCCTTCATTCTTCCCACCCTCTCTTCTTTGCTTCCCTTGCTAATACGCTTTCCTCTGCCCCCATCTACTTGGCAAGGCAAATACTTCTCATTCTTTCTGGCCCAGCTCAATTGTGATTGCTTTTGTGAAGTCTCCTCCCCAGGCAGAATTAATCATTCTCTCGTCTGCGATTTATAGGTCAGAGGTTCTTAATGCTGGTTGCATTTTGGAATCACCTGGTTTTCCGAAGGATGTATATGTATATGATGTATATAATAAGGAATTGGCTCATGTGATTTTGGAGGCTGAAAAGTCGCAAGATCTGCAGTTAGCAAGTTGGAGACCCCCGAAAGCCAATAGTGTAGATCCAACCTGAAGGCCAGCAGGCTCGAGACCCAGAAAGAGCCGATGTTTCAGTTCAAGTTTGAAGGCAGGAAAGACATAGTGTCCCACACAAAGGCAGTCAGGCAGGAGGAATTCCCTGTTATTCAGGGGAGGGTCAGCCTTTTTGTTCTATTCAAGCCTTCAACTGATTGGATGAGGCCCACCTTCACAGAAACACCCAGAATAACGTTTGACCAAGTTTCCAGGCACCCTGTGACCAGTCAAGTTGATACAAAAGATTAGCCATTGTATTTGGGGAACTATTAAAATACGCTAATATTGCTGGGCTCCATCTCAGGGGTTCTGGTTTCATTGGTCAGGGGTAGAACTGGGCTTCAATATATTTTGAACTTTCCCATGCAGCCAGAGGGGAAAAAACTATGTAAATTACTTGTATACATACCTGCTCCAATAGACTGTGAGATCCTTGAGGGCCAGGAGTGGCCTGACCCGTGGTTTCCTCAACACCTGCCTGCATGATAGCTAGTAGCAGATGCTGAAATGATGCTTAACGCTTAATTGAATCACACTGTGGCATAACTGTTATGGGTTGGATTGTGTCTCCTGCAAGAGATATATTGAAGTCCTAACCCCTAGTACATCAGACTGTGACGTTATTTGGTTTTAGGATTTTTGCAGATGTAATTAGTTAAGATGAGGTCATACTGGAGAAAGGTGGGCTCCTAATCCAATATGACTAGTGTCCTTAAAGAGGAGAAAAGGGACAGAGACAGGACACACAGGGAGAACACCACGTGAAGACAGAAGCAGAGACTGGAGTGATGCAGCTACAGGCCAAGGAATGCCAAGGATTGCCAGAAAACCAGCAGAAAGAAGCTAGGAAGAGACAAGGAGGAATTCCCCTACAGGTTTCAGAGGAAGCATAGTCCTGCTGACACCGTGATTTCTGACTTCTAGTTTCCCAAACTGTAAGGCAATACATTTCTGTTTTTAAGTCACCCAGTTTGTGGTACTTTGTTATGGCAGCTTTAAGGGGTTCTGATCACCATTCCAGTGTGGGGGTGTGTTTTCCACCCCCAAACATCCACCAAGCAGATCCCTGTGACGCCAGCAGGGTGTTCTACACTTTGACTCTGTCCTGACACTATCTACCTAGAGATAGTGTCAGATCCCACAGGTCGAGAGTCCAGTCCCACGTGACTGACCCCCTCCCTCACTTCAGATGCCAGTCACAAGCCCAGGTTGTTACCTGTGCTTCTCACCAACTGGCTATAGATTGGAGGTTTTAACAACCCCTTCCGTGGGTTCAGTTAATTTGCTAGAGCAGTTCACAGAACTCAGGAAACACTTAGTTATATTTACTAGTTTATTAAAGGATGTGATAAAGGATACATATGAACAGCCGGATGAAGAGATACATAAGGTGCAGTCTGAGAGGAGCTTCTGTCCCCATGGAGTTGGACTGAGTCACTCTCCTGGTGTGGCTGTGCTCACCAATCTGGAAGCTCTCTGAACCCTGTACTTGTGGGATGTTATAGAGGCTTCCTTATGTAGGCATGATCAATTATTAAATCTGTTTGCAGCCCCTCTCTGGATAACGGAGGGCAGCACTGAAACTTCCAGGCTTCTCATCGTGGCTTAATCTTTCTGGTGACCAGCCCTCATCCAGAAGCCATCAAGAGGTCCACCCAGAGTCGCCTCATTAGGGCAAAAGACATTCTGATCACCCAGGAAATTACAAGGGTTTCAGGAGCCCTGTGCCAGGAACCTAGGGCAGACACCAATATATATTTTATTATCTCACAGCAGCCCTAGGAAACCGATACAATAACCAGTTAAAGAAAAGATGTGTTAACAGGCGAATGGTCTGCATTAAATTTATGGAGACACAGAGTGGAGAAAGCAAGAGTTGGTCTTTCTTTCAGTATGGTTTGAGGAAGGATTATTCTGAGAATCGCTTTTCTTCTTTCCTTGCTTCCTTCCTTCCTTCGTTTCTTCCTTCCTTCCTTCCTTCCTCCCTCCCTCCCTTCCTTCCTCTCTTTCTCTTCTTCTTCTTCTTTAAAGCTTTAAGGTTTGGCATCTTCAAATCCAAGTGATCTTGGGATATATAATTGAATCTCTTGAACTGAATAGCTTTTCTGAAAGAATCATCTGAACTGGTGACTGGTGTCATTTCACAAGCCACCCATAGATCTACTAGAAATGAACAACAGGCACCTGGCTTATCAATTTATCTTTTCTTCCCTAGAGCTTGATCGACTCAGGATTCATTCATCAGATCACATTTATGGATCTGCACAATTCAGGATGAGTCCGCGGGTGTCGGGGCCCCCATCAAGGTCACTGAGAGGCACTGCCTGCTTAGCCATCTGCCCCTCGCTCTTTGACGTCTCTTCAAATTAAACACCACACCCTGTGGCAAAATTGTTCTTGCTCTATAAATAGCCAGCTTGGCTTTAGTCGCACTGAAAATGCTACAGAGAAAGGATGTCAGAGAGAAGAAAGAGGAAAGGCCACAGACTCAAGGTCAAATTTCTTGGTCAGATGACGCTAGTCTCTGAGGAGCCCCAAGAACTGTCTGTGTACAGGAGCCGCCCTGGACCTCTTCCCCACCTCTCTTGGGACTTCCTAACTTAAGAGCTCGTCCACCAAAGGGAATATTCCTCTTTTCCTTCCCCATTGCTTTCATATTTGAATTTATTTTGGATCAGGAAATTACTATGAGGTTACTTTAAGAAAAGTACACAGGCCCTTTTCTGTGGCCTCGTGGCACACTTCTCATTTCAATCACATCATTACCAAATTAAAATCGAAACCATCCACAGGCAACACATTGTTACTGATGCTTTCTGCAGCCACATCATTACAATATCATAATATAATTTTATGACCGATTGGCCTGCCATTTTATAGGGCTGCTGCAAACCTCACATCTGCTCCCAGAGAAGGGCTCTGTGAGCTTAATTTCTCTCTTCTGTTCGCTGTACTATTTTCTCTAACTTCTCTGTCCCAGCCCTGACTGAGCGCTCTTTCCTCCTGCTGACCCCCCCACCTGGGTGGACTCCTCATGGCTGTCACCACTGCACAGTCAGTCAGTTCCTGCCAAAGCTTCTTGGACTATTGTTTTTGGTTTGTCCTTTGCCCATTCCCTGCCACACCTACTGCCTGCTTTCTTCCTGCCCCTTCTCTCTACACACACTCACTTCCTGCCCTGTGCAGTCTCCTCTCCCCATCACTGGCCATCATTATTGGCCATGTGCCAGCCTTTAAATCCAGTTTCTCCCTTGGTTCATCCCATGGTGTGAAGTCAGAGAAATGGGGCTGTGCCTAGGGACGGGGGTTCTTGGTTTGCATTCTTGTTCCCAACCTTTCCATCTCTGAAAAAGCCACACCTTGAAGTCCCTCATAACGGTGGGGCGTGGCTTTCCCTAGGTGATTCCTCCACTAGGCGGGTGCAAAATATAGATGACCTGAGACTGGAGATATTCCTGGACTTGTGTTTCTCAGAAGCTGGTTTTTATCCCTCCTCCTTTCAATAGAAGATTAAGCTTCCAGGATCTGCAGTGACTTTGAGATTAACTTTGGCGTCTGCATATTGCTTGCCTATTTCTCATCATTTGAAGTTCCCTCGGGGTAAGAAAAGCAGGGTAGCAAGTACATTAGGAATTCACTGGATGGTTTGAGTTGGTCTCATTGTCCCTAATCCAGGCCACTCTGCCTGGGGTCTGTTTCAAGGGTTTCTGTACAACATTGTTTCTCAAACTGTGATCTGGCAATGAGCAGCCTTGGCACCACCAGGGATCTTGTTAGAAATGCAGATTCTCAGGCCCCACTCCAGACCTACTGAATCAGAATCATTTTTTTTTTTTTTGAGGAATATTAGTCCTGAGCTAACACCTGCTGCCCATCCTCCTCTTTTTTGCTGAGGAAAACTGGCCCTGAGCTAACATCTGTGCCCATCTTCCTCTGCTTTATATGTGGGACACCTGCCACAGCATGGTTGACAAGCGGTGCATGAGTCCGCACCCGGGATCCGACCCAGTGAACCTGGGCTGCTGAAGCAGAACTCAGGAACTTAACCACTGTGCCACTGGGCCGGCTCCTCAGAATCTTGTTTTAACAAGATCCCCTGGTGGTTCTGTGTGATGAGCAGTGGTCCACAGGGCTGTGTTCGAGCTGGGTGGCGTGACACTATGTGTCTGCAGTCACCTGGGGCAGTAGGAGCTGGGGCAGGAGGAGCCGCCCAGCGCTGGTGGTGCAGCAAGGCAGCACCCTCCAGAATGTTAGCAGGCTAAGTGCGTTTAGAGGTTATCAGTGTCAGCACAGCAACTTCTTTATGGGCATTGTTTAATTAATGTTAATTGCTCTTCCCCTTTTGTGTGACTCAGGCAGGATTTACGGAAAATCACCATAATCTAAAACCCAATAAAAGAGTCATTGCTTTTAGAGGCCTTGTAACTCATGCCTGGAGACACCTTCTGATCCTTGATGTATCACCCAGATGTATAAATACCGCCTGCATTTGCATAGTTCCCAGAGGCGTCCAGGCACTTCATTTTTAGGGGGTGGGTGCATCTAGGTGAAGAGCAATGCTCCTCATATGTTATGATCTGGGTGGCAGTTGGTGAGAATTTGCTTTGTAAAGAGAGATGATTTATCTAGTTTTACTACCCAATTCTGTGCTTTCGCGGATTACATAAATTTTGTTGTTGTTGTTGCCTTCAGCCCAGAGGATGTATAAAGTCGTTTGCATGTGGTGATGGCACCATCTTCTTAGTATCCCACAGGTTGAGGAGAGGAAGAGGTAGGCTTGAAATAAAGGTCATGACAGGTGATGGCTCATAAAGAGTGCGGTTCAATCGGAGGAAAGCTGGCAGAGCGCTTCCAATGGCAGGAGGCTGTGCAAATGCCTCTAAGAGGTTAGAAGGGAAAAGGAATCACTGGGCTTGGGGCACACCTGTCTGTGCTAACCCCATGTCTGAGATCACAAATGTTTGAGAAAAAGCACATCTTTGTCTTTTTAACATTGGTCTCTGGCTTCCTTGATCTCCTTCTGCTCCCCTACCTTTTTTCTTAATCTCTGTTCCCTTTCTTTTAAAAGGGATATAGGTATATTTTGGACTTATTCTCACTCTGCTTCAATGATCTCCAACAGTAACTTATTTCTCATATTTATTACCCTCCTGAAAGGAGTTGGGCCTATGAAACTTTCACTCTTCAAGCTTTGAACAATCATTCCTCACAGTTATTTTTCTCCTCAGGGAAGCACATCTTACTTTCGACTTGGAAAACAATCTCTCTCGTGATTCTGAAATGTTCTTGACCCCTATGCATTCCGTCCCCTCCCCCAAATACAGAGCATCATTGGCTTGCTCAAGACGAGACCAAATCCTACTCATCTTTCCTGAGTTGGCCTTATTTTGGTTTATTTTTACACTTACTATTTCTTCCAATCCTCACTAAAATCCTGTGACCTAAGTAGGGCAAGTCCCGTAATGCCTATGTCACAGATGAAGACGCTAAGGTCAGAGGGTGTTTCTCAGGAGGCAGAGCTGGGCTGTGGTGAAGACCTCCAGAGCAATTGTGGCCACCCTGGACCACCTCAGCACCGTGAACCGGGTCCTCCGCAGGCTCTAGCTTTTAGGCACTATCGTGGAAACAGCACTGCGCCCACTGTCCAGCCTCACAAAATCTTCTCTGCTGTTCAATGCGGCCATCCTCAGTCTACCCAGGGAAGGCCAAGATCAAGAGCCTCACTGAGCACAGCACTCCCTCCTGAGCTTGGTTTTGCCATCCTGCTGTGGGCACGGGCCCCCCGTTTGTCAGCACCCGGGTGCCGCCATGACAGTGCTGGAGTCTCCACAGATCCCCCCGAACTCTTCCCTGAGCAGCCTGCAGCACGAAGGCTCTGCTCCTCTCACAGATCTTTTAGACTGTGTCGTAATTGGTCCGGGAGCAATGACCCATTTTTCTACACTGAGCAGCATGTGCCATCTGCGGGCTCTCTCGCCCAAATGATTCAAATTCTCTTAAATCCAGTTTCACTGTCACTTGTCATTTGTTCTGCGTCTCAGCTTTGCATCGTGTGCTAATCTAGAGATCTGAATTTCTGTCATTTCACTCCTTGCAATTTGTAGATGAATTGATGGAGATTCAGCGATTCCCAGAAAAGAGAGAGAGAAAATGCCTGATTCACTCCCTCTCTCACTTATTATGGAGCATTTTCCTTGCCCCAAACCCCATCCTGAGTACTGGGGGACATAAAGCTGGCCAAGACTAGATGATTCCTATCCTCCAGGAGGAAACATGCCAGCAAACTCATTCCCCAGTGAAACAAAACAAAACGGACAAGAAGGGAGTACCACTGACTGTTCAATCCCTTCCATATCCCACTAGAATTAAGCTCCCACAGCAGGGATGATAGTCAGTCTTGTTTGCTGATAGATTCCCAGCACCCAGAAGAGTGCCTGGCACCGGGTGATGCTCAGTAAGCACTGAACTGAATTTCAGTTTGCATTATTGGCTACAGTTCTCCATCCTCCCACATTCACATCCTTGCCATGAGGCTAGGTGGCTCCTCTAAGTGGGGAGAATATTCTCTGCTGCTTTACTTTGGGCTGGGTCATGTGGCTTGCTTTGATCAATGGTCTGCAGAGGAAGTAAGTGACCATGCACTGGTTCCAAGTTGAGGCCCCTAAGAACCACCACATGTTTCCACTCTCTTTTGACTTCTGTCACTGCCATGAGAAGAGCATGTCGTGGCTAGCCCACTGGTCTAGGGATGGTGAGAGACAGTAGTGAAGATCCAGACCAGCAGACTTTCAGTGCAGAGCTGACTGCCCCAGCCTAGCTTCACCCATGTTAGCGAATTCAACCAATCCACAGGTGTGTGAGTCCAGCCAAAATCAGCAGAGCTGTGCCAGCTGAGCCCAGCCCACCCACAGATGTGTAAAGGATGGTATTGTTGTTTTCAGCCATGGAGATTTGGAATGGTTTGTTATGCAGCATTACTGTGAGAATAGCTAATTGATACCCTCTCAGTCTGCTACCTGTTTCTTGCAGGGCCTGGACCTCTAAGGAATTGTTTTCCTTCATGGGTGTTTCAAAATGAGGAGTTGGCAATCTTGTCCACAGAGGCTCAGATAACAACTATTCTGGGCTTTGTAAGCCCACATACAGTCTCTGTTGCATATTCTCTTTCCTTTTCTTGCTTCCTTCCCTCCCTCCTTCCGTCCTCCCCAGGCACATTTTATAAGAAGGCCTCTAGCTGGTGAAAGGAGCTCTGGGAATCACTGAATCTCCGTCAGTTCATCTACAGATCGCAAGGAGTGAAATGACAGAGATTCAGATCCCCAGATTAGCAGAGCATGCAAAGCTGAGACACAGAAACAATGACAAGTGACAGTGAAAACGGATTTAAGAGAACTTGAATTTGAATCATCTGGACCAGGACCTTCATTTGTACTCTTATTCTGGGCCCCTTTTAATTTACAAGATATTAAGTACTGACTTCAAGGTCCCTCTAGTCATTCCTTTCAGCATTTTTTAACTTTAAAAAATTAATTTATTATTGGGGCTGGCCCCGTGGCTGAGTAGTTAAGTTCATGTGCTCCGCTGCAGTCGGCCCAGTGTTTCGTTGGTTCGAATCCTGGGCGCGGACATGGCACTGCTCATCAGACCACGCTGAGGCAGCGTCCCACATGCCACAACTAGAAGAACCCACAACGAAGAATACACAACTATGTACCGGGGTGCTTTGGGGAGAAAAAGGAAAAAATAAAATCTTTAAAAAAAAAATTAATTTATTATTTAAAAAATAGATTCGTTTCAATGGTGCAAAAGCCAAAAGGTACAAAATGGCATGTAGTGAAAATTAAGTCACCTGCTCGCTCTTGTCCCCTTTTGTCCTCTAATTCCCCTCTATGGAGGCAACTACTGTTACAAATTTCTTTCTTTCTTTTTGAGGAAGACTAGCCCTGAGCTAACATCTGCCAATCCTCCTCTTTTTGATGAGGAAGGCTGGCCCTGAGCTAACATCCGTGCCCGTCTTCCTCTACTTTATATGTAGGATGCCTACCACAGCATGGCTTGCCAAGTGGTGCCATGTCTGCACCTGGGATCTGAACTGGGGAACTCTGGGCCACTGAAGCAGAACATGCACACTTAACTGCTGTGCCACTGGGCCGGCCCCACTGTTACAAATTTCTGGTACATCCTTCATGAGGTCTCTTAGCATATTGAGGCATGTATGTGTATATAATTTTCCCTTTTAAATACAAATGAGGTCGATCATATGGTGACAGATCCAAACTATATTTTTGGTGGTGAACACACCGTAGTATATACAGACGTCAAATTATAATGTTGTATACCTGAAATCTATAGAATGTTATAAACCAATGTTACCTCAATAAAACAGACACACTCACACAAACACACACACACGAGAGCCTAGTTTACATGTGTGCCTTGGAGAGCATTCAATATCAGTACATATAATGCCACATCCTTCTTTTTAGTGAATGCATAGCATACATTGAAAGAATTTGGGCTGGAATTATGGAAGATATGGCAAAACTTGGGCTTCAATAGTATATGCTATTTAGTGAAAACTTCTCAAGAAATTCATCCCCAATTAACCTTAAGGAGGGACCAGCAAACTATGGCCTGCTGACTAAATATAGCTCACCATCTGGTTTATATTACCCATGAACTAATAATAATGTTTACTTCTTGAAAAAAAAAGAAAAGAAGAAGAATATTTCATACCACATGAAATTCAAATTTTAGTGTTTATAAATAAAGTTTTATTGGAACACCGCTCCACACAGTCATTTATGTATTGTCCACGGCTGCTTTTGCACTATAATGGCAGAATTGGGAGCTTGTGACAGAGACCTAATGCCTGTAAAACTTAAAATATTTAGTATTTGGATCTTTACAGAAAAAGTTTGCTGACCCCTGACCTAATCACAAATATAATTCAACACTTTGATCCTTTAAAATTTGGTAATGGGAGTACATGGTCAGCACATCTTATCCTTGCAAGAATTAAGGAATTCCCCAAAGCATTTCATTGGGAGGAACACTGGAATCTTTTGACTGGGCTAAAGCTACTATAATTCTAAATCAAAAAGAAAACAGATTCTTTCATCTTATTTGAAATCCAAAAGCCAAGCTGCACTAATTATTAAAAGTTATTTAAAATTTCAATCAAAACCAGACTTACTAATGGATGGGAATGAATAACTTCCTAACCTTTCTTGTAAGCATGTTCTTAATTTAGAAATTAGCTGTACATTAGCAAATAAAATATGAAAGAGCTTGGACTAAAGGGAACTGACTTTTGGTTCTTTTTATTCTCAGAGATGAATCAAACAGGCCAGCAAATGGCCTTGTTCACGTCTGGAGCTGAATAGAATTTTTCATAGACAGTAAATCCTTATTCATTTGTTATTTAAGGATGTATCACGACTAACAGTATTTTTGCTCTCAACTTTTAAAAATGAAAATATTGTATATGTAAGAAATGGAGTTTTCCCCCTTTTTGCATCAACAACATTAATACTATACATATTTACAGTTATTTGCATCCAACAGTCTCAAAGTGATCTCTCAACTTAAATAAATAATTTCAGAATCTTTTAGGAAGCCAAAGGAAAAGCAAGAATCACCTCAATCATAAAGAAATTAGTGTTTCAGATCACATATCTATTCTAACAATAGTGAAAAGCAGTAAATTAAGAACAAAAACATAATCAACAAGAAATATAGCTAGAAAAGAAAAATTTCTGACCACCCTCATGCACCTTTGACTAGCCTTTCAGAATTGGATATAGGAGTAGCAGATGGAAATTGGGAACAGCAAGGAGTATAGATAAGAGAGGAAAGAGAGTATTACACATTTTGGAAAGCTGTCCACCTGTGAACTTAAGAGCTGTCACCTATGAATTGTTTCATCGAGCCTGAAATGATCAATATTTGATGTTATGTGAAGTTATGGGGGAGTAGGTAATGTAAGCGTACTCGTCCTTCTAAAGGAAAGGAAATTGAGGAACAGAGAGATTACTTTGTCTGAGTTAGTGCTTGCTCAAAGCTGAAACCATTACCAGACATTTCAAAACAGTTAACCAGCAATTCAGGTTTCCTCAATTGTGAATCGATACCTCCTATGTTCGGAGCATTGAACCAGGCATAGAAGGAGACAAAGATGTGTAAAGCAAGGCTTTTGCCTACCTGGAACCTACAATTTAGCGGAAACGTAAAATCCAAGCCACTAGAGCATTCTTGGTAATGTCATCTGCAGTGCTGGCTGAATGACCCTAAGAAAGATTTGTAGAAGTTAAGCACATGAGAAGTTATTTTAACATTTTATTTTCAGTATAAAAGAAGAGAGTTTCCAACTGGGGATCAAATGCAAAATTAAGAGCAGGGCATATGGGTCAGGTTCTAAAAGGTAGGCAAGCCTCTCCTGTGTTTCCAGAACTGGAGGAGACACCATTAAAAAACCCACGGGGCTTAAATTCATATCCTTTCAGAGAAGATCAGGAGGCGGCATTGATGGGCCCAGTGGGATGCGTAATTTTTTACAGATTGATTTCTTTCTTAAATCTTTGATCCAACTGGAATTTATTTTGGTGAATTTTAGATTTTTTTTTTTCCTCGCAAATAACTAATGGTCTCAGCTTTATGTGTTGAATAGTGAATTGTTCCTTTCTACCACTGATTTGTGAAAATATTCATAGTCACCACTTACTGAACGCCTGTTATGTGTCAGGAGCTTTGATATCGTTTGTAATGAACTTGTGCATCTTCTAGGTGACCCAGAATCAGAAGTTCCTTACTTTGTTTGGTAAATTCTCCATCTTATGAATCTTGTTGGGAAGGAGATCTTGCCTTGACTATAAAACTTGAAAATGCCAAGAACTTATTTTCCCGTCCTCCTCTGCACTTGGTAGGAGCATTGATTTGGGCTCAGCCAATCAATGGACACACTCAGACTTCACAATTGGATTTATTGATCCCAAGAAGGTGGAACGAGGAAAGGCCATTCTGATGTGTGATGTCAACACTTCCTACTTTCCAGGAGCAAATGAGGCGGTCGAGTTGTGGCAGCCAAGTGTTCAGTGGTGGGGCTCAAGTCTCCACATACTCTTTGGTGCCATGAATTTCTGCTGTCCTGGTTGCTGCTCAGCCTTCCTGGGTCCTTCCTTTCCCCAGTCTGGTTCTCCAACCTTCTCAGAAATTTTGCAAGTGACACAGTAGCCTTGAATAAATTCCCCTTCTGCCCAAATTAGCCAGAGTATGTCTCTGTTGCTTGGGAGTAAAAACCTTGGCTGATACATGTTGCATATAAGTTGATTCTCAAATCTTCACACCTTTCAAGATACCTATCATCACTTCTATTAGATTTAGGTAATTTAATATTTAGGAAGAGTATTAACTTGCTCAAGAACATGCAGCTAAGAAGTGTTAGAACTGGAATTCAAATCCAGATTTGAATTTGTCTGATTCTAGAGTTCATACTCTTTCTACTCTATCACACAATGCCAACACTATCATAAAATACATCACACACACACAAATGCGCGCTCTCTCTAGCTATATATATGTGCCAGAAACCATATATAGTCTTTTTTCATCCATGCTCCATTGGTCTAGCCGTTTATTCTTGTGTTGGCACCACACTGTCTTGTTTATTGCAGGTTTATAATAAGTTTTAAAATCGAGTGTAGCAAGTTCTCCTTTACTCTTTCAAATCTTTTTCTTACCTCTTTTTGAATGTTTATTTTTCTAGATGAGCAATTGGGCAACTTTGTAAAGTTTTCCTAAAATCATGGAGGGGTGTATTAGCAGCTTTAATTTAAGATGCTTAAACCTTAATGTTATTTTCATTTAACAGGGTTGTAAAATTTATTCATGGTTCCCACATGTGTGTGTGTGTACCACCCCCACCCCCCGCCATAATATGTACCTATTTGAAGATTTTTGGTATCTATCTATATAAAGACTTTCTGTTTGGTAGCTTCAGCATGTTTAATATTTCTCCAGAAGCAGAAACTGTAGCAGTGTTGGCCAGAGAGGCTCTTTCGCATTGAGACTGGCCAAGAAACTGGAAGATGCCTCTGATAAGAGAGGAGCAGTGAGGAGGAAAATAGTCGGTCTCAGGCTTTATTTTTTTATTGCTTTGTTCCTGCAAAGAGCAGCATGGTTCACTTTGGGTCTTCTGTGTTTTCCCCGAGCATAATTTTGATGCTGTGGGAATTCATGCCAAGTAACATCCAGTAAATAAGTCCCAGGAGAATATCTGATTTGTGTTTGCACATAATTTTCCTGGTGTATCCTAGGTAATAGAGAAGCTAAATAATATCCATGGTCCTGGAAGAATTTCTTCAATTATGGAGTTGTTGAGGATTTCTTAAGAAGTGATGAGACTGATGGTCCCTGCCTGGTCCAGTAAACCAAGAGGGTAATTTCCACCTTAAGTGGATGTGGATTTGGTACATATATATTCATCACAAGTTAATGAAAAGCCTGTGTTTTTAACCCAGGAGAACACCAGATTCTTCCTTCTCTTTTGCAGAAAAACATTCAAGTAAAAACATTCTTGTGAGAATTCCCCATAGGAGATTCCATGCAACTGCTCAGATTAAAAAGGCATCAACTTATTTATTTCCTTTAATAGAGAGGGACTTCTCTGAACACCGAGTTCTCTCCTGAAAGGTCAATGGCTGGGTTCTGGGAATTATGAGATGCTAGAAGATTGGAGTGATGCTCTTAACAGTAGATGCTGAGAGTGTACAAAAGCTGGTAGCCACGTGTAAACAGTGCTGCAGCATCCGGCTGCCGTTGTTGCAGGCACAGACTTGACAGTGCCAGGAAATTTCTGAGACTCTGCACTTCTAATCCGGATTCAGTTATTCTTTGGTACCACAATTCACACAGGTATTTCCAGCCTGTCTCAGAATTGTGGATCACATCAGAAATGGGACTTGGCTTGTAGCAAACCAGAGAGCGAACTTCTTCTAAAATTAAATTAGGATTAGCCGTAGTACCTCATATCTCCGAAAGCTGTGCTGCATAATAAGGTGGAACTGAATGCTGTGCCCAGGAAATTTATGCCACATTTGCAGCAACATTTCCGATAACAAATTGAATTGATGAGCAGAGAGTTAATCATGTTGTAACTGTATATAATCTCATGATCCACTCTCCACTAGAGTGATGATTAACCGTTGGTGTGCACTGAGCTACCCCGTGATGTTTTCTGGCTTGGCTTTCTGTCAGCAAGAACCCAGCAACCAGGCGCAATAGCTCCTGAGGAGAGCCAGTTAAGAAACTGGATTTGCCTATGAAAAGCCAACACTTTTAGTTTGTCTCGATTTGGAACAGAGCTGTTTTTTCTAACTAAGGGTGTGGTAACAATGACTCAAAAGAAATTTCGCATCTAGGCACATTCTGAAAGGTCAGTTCTGGGCATCCGTAAAGAAAAAACTCATAAGTTAACCAAAAGGGATAAAACCATAGTTAGTATATTACTGCTTTCTTTGAGCAACAGGCTGTAAGCCTGCATGGTTAGGTATTAATGGTCCTTTTTCACATCTTTCTCCTTTTTGCAGTGAAAAAAGAACCTGCTTTAGCTTTAGAGAAACCTAGTTTTACTATTAATTCAAACAAATTAAAAATACGTATTCGATCTCCTTTCAGCATTTTGAAGTTTCAATATTGAGTATTATGGAGCCAATACACATTTGACTCCTCTAGCGATCGTGAGCTTTGATATTAATATGTTTCCATATTACCTTAAAAACTAGCTCACAAAGCAATCTGCTATTGTGTTTTGAGTGTGTGACTCATGGCTACAAGTTTAAATGGCAGCTACAGAGAAAAGTCATCTGAGTTTTTTAATGATGTCCCCTTTCCAGGTAAAGTGTTAAAATAATTCTTCCATTTAATTTTTTCTGAAATCCAATGAAAATATATCATCCCGTTTTCCCCCTCCCTCAAGTGAACAATTAACTACTGCTCAAAGACTAATGCAAAGTATGAAAATTTAATTGAATAAAATATTTTCCCCTCTCCCTTAAATTTAAATCCCCAACTTAAAAAGATTGGCATTCAGTATTTCTTAAAATATTGCTCACCAAACCTGGAAAAAAGTGCGTGACTATGAGTTATTCATTTTTTAAGTAAAACACATTTGGTGGCTTCACAGTTTTGATGGGGGCCAAGTGGTGTGAAATTATGGTTCCCCAGCATGGTAAGTCTTCTTTGGGAGCTTCTAGCTCTCATGGGTGAAAAGAAGGCAAAGTCATTTCATATCAAATGTGTATTATAATTATGAGAACTGTCCTGAGTTTTAAAACAGTTAATAAGCATCCAGCTATTGACAGTCTACTAAAACAATAAAAACTGGTCAGACTCAGAATATGTGATTCACAAAAGGAAATGGAATGCACTCAATCCTAGATGCTGAAGACCCCAGAAGTTATTGAGAGCTCTTTTGAAACTTGCTATTTATGTAGTTCCCCCATTTGGGTCTTCTAAAACCTATGGAGCCCCTTAGACCTGTACTGTCCAATATAGTAGCCACTAGCAACATGTGGCTATTTAAATTTAAGTTGATTAAAATTATATAAAATTAAAAACTCAGTTCCTCAGTTGCACTAGTTCTATTTCAAGCGCTCAATATCCATATGTGGCTGGTGGCTACCATATTGAACAGTGCAGATACTGAAGATTTTCATCATTGCAGAAAGTTGTATTGGATAGTGCTACCTTAAATGAAGAAGAAAAGAAGTATTTGTTGAGAAGTTGCAATGTGATAGGCATCCTATTTGATCTGTATTTTTCCCATTTCACAGTGAAGAAGCTTAGCCTCAGAGAACTTAATTCACTTGTTCAAGTCACATATCTGATACAGAGTAAAGACACCAACCAATGTCTCTTGACTCCAAGTCCAGTACCATTTCTAATACACGGCCAAGTGTTTGCTCATCCATTCATCCGTCTAACACATACTTAATGATAGAGTGACTGTATATTTTAATAATTATTATAAGATAACTGGTGAAAACTGATACTGAACAGAATGGTCTCTCTACTTACTGAGAACCTGTGCTATCAACTGGGGCTGTACGGTTGGAAGGTTAGAAGGATGAATGCGGTTCCGGACTTCACAGCACTTACAGCCTAGTGAGGGAGTCTAACGTTAAATATATAGTCACAAAATTAATTATCAGTCACACTTGGGATAAGTGTCAAAGAGGAAAGCCCATCTGCTTGGGGAGAGGCTTCCAAAGTCCATTAAATAGCAACAACCACAACAACAATAATTAGCAATAAAACTTTAGCTTCCCATGCCTGTGAAGTTCAAATTAGTAAGATAAATCTATGATACTGTTGGCCTCCTGATTGATAAGTCCAGTGTAATCTTTATGCCTGGTAAACAGAGAGATCTATTTCATTCAAGGTCATCCTGGGGTGGCATGACCAACTTCAATTTCATCCCATTCCCCTTGGGTGGAAGTACTTCTGAAAGGAAGAGCTGAGATCGGCTAATTTGTCAACATTACAAAGCAAGAGACTTATCCTCGTAACTCTTCTCCTTCATTGAACCTTCCCAGCAGCAGCAGCAGCAGCAGCAGCAGCAGCTGACATATGAACCTCGCGAATGAAGATGCCATAGCATGGCTATTTCTCGACCACACGGCTGAGAATAAGATAGTGGAAAAATGCTTCTTCCTAGCCATTCCTTTGTCATTTTTAACAGGGTCAAGCTCAAATACCCATAAAAGGAGATTGAGAGCCAATGTGCTATACCATCAAATTTAAGAGGCTGGAAAAAAAAAATCAAAGCCATAAACTGTTATCATTTTCGGTATTTTATTCCTTTTAATGCTAGTCTATTAGTTTCAATAAAAGGACAACAGAATGTCCATTACATTGTAACTTGACATTCCTATTATGCCAATACAATTGGTTTTTGCAAAACACTCATATACTGGTTATAGTTTATAGAAAAATTGATTTCACAGAATCAGAGAAATTAGAGTCGGAAACATTCTCTTAGGTCATTAGGTACATCCCCCGAGACTAGTATAGCATTGATCCCTAGTTCACAGTGTATTATCTGATGCATTTTTCTATCAGTTTTTGATAGGCTTATGTATTTATAATAGGCTGGCAATATGTACCACTAAAACTATACCAATCCATCTGAGAAATAAGATTCTAGAAAAATAAGCTTTTGCTGAGCACTAATTTTACTTTGGTGGATACATTTTTTAATATACTAGTGTTTATAGCCTCTCATCTTATAAGAGTCAGGGTAGGAGCACTGGATCATGGGTTGGCATTACAATCAAATTGTGAATTTGCATATCTTAAGTTGCAGAAATTTCCCCAGACGTAATTTCCCATCAGATTTCCACAAAATATAGTATGAATTTTCGATTCCCAAGAATGGCTGATTTTCAGTACAGGAAATTGAGCCCTGTACCTCAAGCAAGTGCCTGCTATCAAACACTTGACTAGACTGACATTTTTTTCTTTTTGGGCAGTGTGTACTAAGCTGTGACTCTGGGAGAGACATTTGCAAGAGGGTGGCAAGTGGAACTCTGAACCGAGGGCTGGGGGAGGGGTGTGGCGAGGGAGTGAGCCAGGATTACACAAACTCTACGTGTTGCTTCTTCTTCGCAGTGACTCAGAGAGGGAAAGAGGAGAAGAGAAGGAGATGGCTTCACCAGGCAAAATGTACATATAAAATAATCAGCCTATAATCTCTTGGGATCTCCCAAGTCAAGTGGATGGGCTTGCTCCTCCCTGCTTCAACAATACCATTCAGCAATTCTCTTCCCCTTTAAGCCCATCCTTGAAGTTCATTTTCACCTGAATTCATTTATTAAAGATGGAGAAAAGTACATGTGTGACTTTTTTAGTCTTGCTAGGTTTTCCCTTCTCCTCTTGCTCCTTTATGGAGATAGCAAGTGAGTGTTGGATGTGGGCTAAGTTGGGGGTGGGGTGGGGAATCAAGGCTATTTCTGGAAAAGGGCAGAGAGGGAAACACAGAAATGTAGCATTCAGCTAAACAATGCCTAGTTCCACTTGTTCACATTCTCATGCCCCTGTTCAAAAGCCCAGATGAAATTCTTGTTTGTTCAGGATGCAGCTGATGAGTATTATGTCTGGAGAGCATCCCAGAGAAGGTCTTATGCATCTTTTATACACCTGCATACTAAATGGGAAAGAACACCCAGGTGCTGAGTAAGACTTATGAATTTGCTGTAAATTATGCAAACAAGTAATTTTGCATGTCCAGAAAGTAGTGCTATCAGTGGTACAGTTTTCCTAAACTCTCCATAATTTATGAGAATGCAAACTGAAAAGCAGTCCAACAGCAGCAAGGCCTAATTGCTCAGCACAGAGTATCTGTTTTGACAGGTGCCAGTCACAGAGAAGGATGCTTGCCCAACAGGGACTTTTTACACCCAAACCAGAAGCCAGTAAAACTGTCCCAGGAGATTAAAAAAGGCAGGGACCTTAGCCTTATTAGTCCCTGGATGGCAGTAGTAAAGGCAACATTATCCATGGGACTGGAGGCTGTGCCAAAGGGAAGATGGTAAAAGAACTCTGAAGAAAGAGAGGCAGGGAGCTGCACCCTTGGGGTCAGACAGACTTTCTGTGGTGACCAAGGGTCTACCCTTGCTACTCAAAGTGTGGTCCATGGACCAGCAGAATCAGCACGACCAGGGAATTTGTTGTGTCTACAGAATCCTGGGCCCTACCCCAGACTTACTGAATCAGAATCTGTTTTAACACAATACCAGGTGATTTGTATGCACGTTAAAGTTTGAGAAGCACCAGTACATGCCGCCAGCTTCCTAGTGATTTTTCCAGGTAGTTGCCCGGACAAGCTAAGAAGGGACCCAGCGTTTTTAGCCTAGTGGTAAGTTGATCTCATCTTCATTTCATCAAAAGCCGATGAATGATCATGCCTTCCTTCATGAGCACACATTCCTTTTTCTTCTTTTCTTTTTTTGTCTGCTCCCGTTGTTTCCTTTTGGGAACTATTCTTTCCTAACTGCATGTGATTCTGGCAAGGCTGTCAACTCAGAAGACTGGATGCCTGACCGAGGCTGGCCGGGAACCATTTCTTCCTGGGGATTGATATGGAGAGATGGGCCTTTATTCTTCTGAGATTCTAAACTGCAAGGACAGTACCAGCTTGGGACTGGCAGGGGTGTCTTACTGCCATGTGTAGAGGGAATCTGCTTGAGACTGAAGCCAGAGGAGTCAGCAGAGCAGAAAGATGGAGGGAGAGAAATCATTCGAACCCTCGGTCTGGTGGTACCCAAAGTTAGACAAGCCCGTGGACTTCTGAGTTGAGTGAGCCAATAAATTCACAATTTATCTTAAAGCAGTTTTAGGTTGGTTTTTTTATCATTTGTAACTGAAAGAGTGGTCCTGACCGATACATTCCTGAAACTGGATTATCAGTTCTTCCAAACTGAAACTTTTACATCTGGCTGAGGGAATAAATTCACTGTGAAGTTCACAACCTATAATTTGACAACTGCATGAGTGAGTTTGTATATGTGTGAGTATAATCTGAATATAATTAAATGTAGAAGGTTTAAAACTTTAAGGCACTCATGTGCCATAAATACTGGTTATCTGTATAATTGCAGCAGGCTGTATTTATTTTCTAGATTTAGAGGCAATGCCTATTGAAATTAATATTCAAATTTATGCCAATAAATATGCAAACCAGCATGGCTTTGGTGCTTTAAAAAACAAGAGAATAAGATTGCAGCACTAGTGTTTTGATGGTTCTGATGCTCTGATGAAAGAAGACAAAGAGGGCCAGAACGCAGATTGAAACATGTTCCCTTGGAATACCCAATGCAAACAGGAAATTTATGGCTCTGCAAACTGCTTTAAAACAGAAAACAAACCCTGAATTTAACATAGCAGTTTAACCATTCATTAATTTACTCCATGCAAACACTGCAACTTTTCACAAATGATGCCACTCATAAATACAATCTACAACCACAAAAGAAAATACGTACTTTTACTCCTGCCAAATGTCAAAATTTAAATCTATAATTGTATGTTCCAGTTGAAACACTGAAGTCTGCCTCTCTTCTATGACCAGTTGGTACCCACTATTGGACATACATTTCACTATTATGTACCTAATTCAACGTTATGTAGGATGTGTGTGTATGTATTTAAAAATTATCAGTTAGGATTACGTTAAGTTATGAATAAGAGAAACTGGGAAAGTAGTAGCTTAAATAAAGTGGAAATTCCTTTCTTTCTTGAGTAAAAGAAGTCTGGAAGCAGACAGTTGAGGGCTGGTATGGTGCCTCCACAGTTATTGAAGACTAAAGATTTCTTCCAGCTTTTCAAACCACAGTGCCTAGGATGTGACGCTAATCCTCTAGGCTCAAGATGGCTGCTGGGTCTCCAGCTATCATATCCAGTTTCCCAGCAGCAAAATGGAGGAAAAGAGAAAGAAAGACTAGCTACGCCTCTTTTAAGGAAACTTCCTGGAAGTCCCACAAAGTATATCTGCTGAGATATCATTGACTAGAACTTAGTCCTATGCCACACCTAGCTATGAAGGAGGCTGGGAAATATGGTCTTTTAGCTGGGAGGCCATATGTCCAGATAAAACTATTATTCTATTAATTTGAAAAAGAAGCAAAAAGTATGTACTTAGAAGGCAACTGTCAAACTCTGCTCCAAATATTAAATAGATATTTGTTTGTTGATTTATTGTGTATTTCCGCCAAGAAGCTAGCTCCATGGGGGCAAGGGCTTCATTTTGTTCATAATTGTATCCTTAATGCTATTCTATGTTTGTCTCTCCTGATTTTCATCTTTCATTTTAAGAACCTTGGTCAACCAGAGTGTTCTGTCAAAAGGACAGCAGAAGCTGCATCCAGATTTGGTGAGAAAGAGTTCTGTGATCAACTAATAATGTCTGCAGTGGCCAGGCTGTATGTGGCAGGCTTAAAGCATTCCCTCCGATCCTGGCTTTTGACTACAGTGTTTTGAAATATATGGCTACTGTGAAGGCAGTTTAAATCTATATGCCATAAGACCTTCTTAAATTTGTGCTTTAAAATGTTTTATTCTGAGTAGAGATATGAATATTCTCTGCAACTTTTTTTTCTTATGAGAAGTTCTCTAGTGCAGCTGTAAATTTTGCAGGTTTCCTGAGAGTTGCTAAAGGAATTATATGCAAATTCCAAGTTACCCTTAGTTGGCAAATTCTAACTCTAATTTGCTGGGAAAGGGGAGTTTTGCTGTTCTTTAAAGAACAAAATGGAAAAACAGGTCACGAGTTTTATGCTGTCAGAGTAGAGGTCAGTTACATGGCCTGTTCATCTCCGACTCATGGAGAAGGCAAAGGGGCCTGGAGGAGTGATGAAGACTTTCCAAGTTCGGCCAGATGCTAGAAGGAAAAGCTTAGACTTTCTCTTTATTTAGCTCCAACAATCTAAGCATGAGGACAAGGAGACCAGAGTTAAATTAAACTAAAATTAAAAATAGCTAAGACTATTGAGTAATGTACCAAACAGCCTCTAAAAAATGTTGTCTTCAAAAAGCTGTCACTGCAGCCACCTTCTTTTCCTGCCCCACACAACATACTTCCTCATCAATGGTGACAAGACAGTGACTTGATGTGGCTGGGATTCTTTCATGGGGAAGGAATTATGCAATGTCCCATAAAGATAAATCACAATTTCAAGGATGTGGTTTGAAAAGTCCCCCTGGATGACCCTTATGTGCTTCCCCTGGGGCACATTTCCCTGTTTCATCTACTTTCCCACTTGTGAGTCAAGAATTACTGATTTATTGGAATGACCTGCTTTGCCATTTAATTTCTGTTTTGTTTAGCTTTTTCCATGGAGAGTGGCTTATTTGTAAATAATATCTGGTAATTCCATGTCTTAGTTTGGGTTCCCTCCAAAGTAGAGTTTGAGAGTCTTGGGAGCAAGTATATTATTTGGGAGGTGGTCCCAGGAAGCAAGAGTGAGCAAATAGGGAGAGTGAGACAGGGAAGAAGGAAAAGTCAATAAATGAGTGTGTTATTGAGGTTACGCCATAGGCAACAAGGACCTTCAGAAAAGTGTACATATGTATCCCAGTGTTATCCTCCTGAAAGATGGGAGATTTACTGGCTCCCATTCCTATTGGTTGCAAGTTGCTCCAGGGTCATTAACAAACTGCACTCCTCCCACCCCCACTCCCAGGCTGCACTTGTGTGGGCTGAGCACCCCGTGGCATCAGAGAACCCTGCCCACCACCGCCCAGCAGAAAGGTCCATGAGACGGACTTGAGATGGACACTGGCAGAGCAAAGTGAGTCTGAGATGACTCGGGACTGTCCACTGCAGCTGCAGCTACAGGCAGAAATGAACTGAGGGGGAATGGCATGGTGGGCATGCTGGACGTGTCTGCTACCCTCCCCGACTATGACCCAGAACTCAGTTCATGCTCAGCAGTTTGATATTTAGGCTCCATGGTCTAATCAATGCATTTGATTCTGCAATTTAATTGAAGGTACAGTTTGAAATCAGTGATAACCTGAAGTTACAAAGTGAAGATTAACATCACAATTGCCACCTTACTCATATTCAGGTAGAATTTAAATCCTTGCATTCTCTTCTCTCTCTTCCTGCTGTTTAACTTTCAAATTTCTCTCTGTATGCTACTATCTCTACTCAAGGATAGGAATGAAAAAGCAAGGTGTGAAAATAGAACCTGTCAAATATTGTCACCTGTTAGTGTCTTCTAAAAGTCCTTACGGAATAGGAGGCTGAGGTTATTGGCTAAAATGAGGTTTGGGGATTATATGTGATTTTAATTTCTCCACACTATCCAATTTCTATAGTTAATTTGGACATGACTCATAACCCTGAAAAGTCAGCACAGAACACAGAAAAGAAAGATGCATCAACTTCTTATTATTGTTGAGGCTGCATTTCCTGTGTGCAATGGGCACAGTGGACAAAGGATACAGAGGAAGTGTGGCATGGTGAAAACTGCAAACTTTGTGAGTCTGAGTTTTCCCATTTGCTAGCCATGAGACCACACTGAGCCTCAGTTTCCTCAACCGTAAGATAAGGGCAATAATAGCGTCCTTGCAGGGCTATTTTGGTTAGGCATAGTGTTTGGCATATCCCAACTGCATTGTTACTAGTCAATTAATAAACAAATGAAAAATCCTGGCTCTATTTTGTATCCCACTTTGACTTACTTTTTGGGTAAAGCTTACATTTACTGACACAAACTACCTAAACTCATTCAGACTAAGGCATTGATCATAAAATTAGAAAATTCCTTGGGTTGATATTCAGTTGAATATACAGGTGCCAAGAGGCAAGCATACTCCCCATTTTACCCATCCTGAGAGGGTGGACCAGTCTCCCAGTGACCAGAATAACTGCTCCAAAACCACCAGTATGCAGCAGTAAGTGGTCCCACTCCTATGGCCACAGCTCATGTTCGGGACATGGTGAGATGAGAGGCAGGCCCACAGTATGAGGGATGAGGATAACTCTTGGTGGTCCCTCATCATCCCCAGCTATTTGGATCCATCATGTTTTGGTTCAGTCTGCAGCCCAGGATAGACCTCTCCCAAGAGCAACTGGGCACTGGTCTTCAAGTAGGGGGTTACCTGAAGACTTCCCAAGAGGTACACAGGCATGCCTGGATTTAAGGGGATTCATTTCCAGATCTTCAGCTTTCGTATGTGCTCTTTCTAAAATTAAGTGGAGGTGGGCTGAAAACAAGACTGTTTCTCTCTTTCATACTCCCTTTCATAGTCTTCATTCTCTTTCTACTTTAGAAAAGCATTTCTCTCTCACCCATCCCAGGTCATACTATGATGCATTGTCCAGGATATAAAATCCTCTGTGGTGCCAAACAAAGGGATGATAGAAATACAGTACCCTTTTAAAGGATCTTGTCGTTTCCATACTCCAGATATTGCCAAAGAAACATTCTCTGCTGAGGGAGATCCCTGAGACTTTTTGAAGGCAGAGTCTTATTTCATGGCAAGAGTGGGAGTATTATCTGTCCGTCTATTATGAAAATTATGAAAATAAATAAAGGAAGCCTCATTTAAAGTGGAGTTGGGAAGGCCTGAAAGGGGAGCTCTCCTTGACATCTTCAGACCCTAGACAGGAAGAGACAGTACCTTTCATCCACATCAGGAAGAAGCTTACTTTACTACCTGAGCAGTGGGAAGGACGATTTCCCAGTAATAGCCCAGCCAATGAAAAACCACCACACTCAGCCAATGAGAAGTTTGAACTCTCTGCTCTCCTCCATTGGACTTCTCTTCAAAACAGCCCTTTCCAACTCCCTCCTTTCTTCTGTAAAAGCGAGTCCCTCTCCTTTGTTTTCCTGACTTGCTTCAGTTTCTCCATTGCTTGCTTGTCCTAAATTGCAATTCTCTGCCATTCCCAAATAAACTCATTTTGCTGGTAAGACAACTGGCTATTTTATTTTTTAAGAATGACATTGTAGTGGATGGTTGTTTTAGAGACATATTTTAACATGTTTATTGGGATTAATAAATGAAGTCAGATATGTTCTGACAGAAAGTGAGCCTAATTTGTCTGAGTGGTTTGACAACAAAGACTGTTTATATGGCAAATGTTTTCCAGTAAATGAATGAGTTAAATGTATAGCTCTCAAGTTGAACTAAAGTATATTTAAAGTGTGTTATAATATTAAAGTATTTAATAAAAATATTATATTTGAAAAGCTCTAATGAAATAAGCAACAGTTGGTTTTCCCAACCGTTTATGTGTGTATCAGGTTAAATAAGGTGCCCTTAAGTGAAACAGTAAAATCCACAAATGATAGTTGTTTAATATATCTTGGTAGAGACTTTTTGATGTACTTCTCAACATTTAAGAAACTGGATGGCTGACTGGGTAATGAATCCTTTTCCAAGTTGAGTGGGTTTCCACTTTTTGCTTTTAATAAATAGAAGGAGGACCCAATTGAGTTTTCAACTCTCAGACATTGAAAATAATTTGTGATGATACATCACTTTGTTATTTTTGATATAAGAATCAGAAAGAATTCAAAGAAATGAGTAGTACCTCTAAAACATACCTATTTGCCTTCCATGTATGCCTATCTATGTATTGATGTGAGCAAGGTGTCTCTGCAACTACATTTTAAAGCAAAAGTAAGCAGAGATGGAATTGTTGCTGAAGCCATCTTATTCTAGCAAAAAGTAATATTCATTCATGAGGCATCAACTAATTGAAAAAAGAAGCTTCATGTATCACATTGAAAGATGCATTTTAAATAAAATTTGAATTTTATGTTTAATAATTATTTACCAAGCTCTGTAATATGTTGATATTTTATTGCCAAGTTCATATTCATATAAAATTCTGTGGGCAAAGCAGAATGAAACTATGAGCTCCAAAAGAAAAAGGAATGATGTAAAATTTGAAACTGTAAATATGATAAATAATTTAAATGTTTACTTAAAAATGTGTTGAGGGGGTACATTAGTTTTCAAAAATTTTGGGCCCAGCCTGGTGGTATAGCAGTTAAGTTTGTGCTCTCTGCTTCAGCAGCCCAGGGTTCGCAAGTTTGGATCCCGGGCGTGGACCTATGCACCACTTATCAAGCCATGCTGTGGCAGGCGTCCCACATACAAGAAAATAGAGGAAAATGGGCACAGATGTTAGCTCAGGGTCAATCTTCCTCAGCAAAAAGAGGAGGATTGGTGGTGGATGTTAGCTCAGGGCTAATCTTCCTAAAAAAAAAAAAAAAGAAAGAAAGAAATTTTTATTAGAGGACATGCAAGCAAAAAAAAAAAAAAAAGAAAGAAAGAAAAAAGCACCATTGCATAAGGGAGCTGCCTACAGTCCTTTGGAATAATATGTTCTTTGCTTGCATGGGGAAGTGGGAGAGAGGGTAGAGGTGCTGAGTGCATCTTGGCGATTCTTTCTAGTGACTGGTTTCAGGAGATTTTCATTTGTAGTCTAGCCTTCCTTTGAATGTGACTTGAAATTCTGGATTAGTATTGGAACTGGCCTTATGCCTTAACCTGAAATAGTGCTTCTCTGCCATTTCAGACCCTCTCTCGTTCAGACGTGTGCCTTTTTAAATACATCTTCCTCTCTGAAGTGATCCCTTACTTGTATTTCTCTTGCGTGGGTTCCCACAGCTACCGCTTTAATCAAGACTCTGTAACAGCAGTAATTTTGTTCATTCATTCATTCATTTATTCAATAAATATGTATGTGCCGTGCACTGTGTAAGGTTCTGAGTACGCCATTGCAAACAAAACGAGCATGAGCCCTAACCGCATGGAGTCGATATCTCACTGGAGGTAGATGAGCAATATAAAAGTAAATAATTATGCCAATAGATGATTGAAGATCATAATAAGTATTATGAATGGACAAATATGGTGTTAATGACAAGAAAAGCAAAGATACTTAATTTTAGTTGGATAAACAGGGCAAACCCCCCTGCGGAGGTCACAGTTAAGCTGAAATCAAAAGTATGAGAAGCAAAGTGTCATGAAAATGGTGAAATAGTGTCCCAGTCAGTGGAAATAACATGTGGAAAGGCCCAGAGACAGAGTCTGGTTTATTAGGAACATTGAAAGGAGGTCAGTGGGGCTGGAGCACTTGGGCAAGGGGTACAGGTGGTGGTGGTGGGAGACAACCAATGACATGGAAAAAGGATAGAAAAAAAGCAAGGGCCAAAACGTGTTGGAGAGCTCAGATTTTGTTCTAAATGCCGTGGAAATCCATTGAAAGACTTCTAGCAAGTGTGATTTGTTTTTAAAAGATAATTTTGGCTACTGTTTGAAGTTCGGATTGGAGTGGGGCAAGATAGAAAATGGGGAAACCATTTAGGAGGTGTCGCAGCCGGAATAGGCAAGGTCGTGCAGTAACAAACAACCCCTAAATCTCTGTGGCTTATAGCAACACAATTTTATTTTTCAGTCATGCTACATACCCATTGCAGGTCAGCGGGAGCTCCACTCCGTGTCTACTCACTCCAGGATCTGGGCTGATGGACCAGCCGTCATCTTGAACACTGGTGGTCGCTACAGCAGGAAAAGGAACACAGCAAACCATACAGTGGCTCTTAAAATCTCTGCCTGGATGTGTCACCTATCACCTCTACTTGTATTTTTATTACGGTCAGTCCTGAGTTCAACAGAGAGGGAATGTAACCCTTCCGGGGAGGGGCATTGCAGGAAAAGAAAATGAGATATTTGGCGGACAGTAATACAATGTACTGCTGGAGGCCATTACTGTAGTCCAAACAAGAGACGATGGTAGCTTTGATGAGGATGAGGTCAGTAAAGACGGAGACAAATGGACAGATTTGAGGTTATTTTTGGATGGGATGATGGCTTGAATATGATGGTTTTTTGTTCGGTCACCCTTGTTAGGCTGTGAACCCTGTGAGACAAGCCATAATATTCGTCTTCATATCTCCAGGGCCAAACATGAAAAGCTTTACTGAACGAATGAGTGGGATCCCGCAAATCAAAAATTTGCCTCCTGGATGTACTGTGGCTTGGAATTTCCCACAAATGGGCTGAACCTGTTACGTAAAGAGAAGGAGAAGATTAAAAAATTTTTTACCCATAAGAGAGAGACTCACTCATTAGATTTTTCTGCAGGATTGTGAGGGAAATTGATTTAAGAAATCCTTCTTTGTGCCATAACGCTTTTCCTTTCATAGGAAAGATCTGAGTCAGAGAGAATTCAAATGTCCTGCACTGTCCTGCTACATTCCCTCTTGGGTTTTAAATTTCTTCCATTTCTTGTCAGTATCAGATCTTTTTACATCCAGGATAGAATGGAAGAGTGGGCATCTGCGACGATGCCTTTGGAGAAAAAGATTCTAGATATAACCAATAAATCCAGCAGAATGAATAACTCCCTTTAACAGAGAGAATGGCTGGTGGAGGGGAAAAAAAATCCTGCAAAAACCAAGCCATCAAAACTGTCCTGAGGAAGTCTGCCCTCCATGCTCCTAAGAGCCCACAGGAGACCACTGCTTGCCCCTTGCTCTGCTCCTTGAGGAGCTCCAGTCCCTGTGGGATGCTGGGTGAGAAAAATGACCTGCTGTTTCTCTAACAAGCAGGATGGTTGGGGGCCCAGCGTACAGACACAGAAAGTCAGTTTTTCGGGGATAAAGCGGATCTTCCTCATCTTGGCCGTGCCGAGCACGTGCTGGGTGTTCGGGAGGTGTTAGCTCACTGAGGTGCTGAGCTTCAGTGTGGCCTCCCCTGCCTTCATCGAGGGTAAATTCCACTATCTTTAGTCAAAGCAAATAAATCGCCAACAGAGGTGTGCCCGTTACTGAGCGAAGCGTATTACCTGCTTCTCAGTGTGATCCATATTACACCGGGGGACCAGATTCTTCTTTAAAACCTGCTTAGTAGAACCCCCTTTTGGGTTTCTACTTTGGTTCTTGTCACATCCTTATCCACTTGGTTCAACACCTGGGGTGCTGAGTGAGGGTATGGAAAGGATGACATTTACAGAATGTCGCCATCATTATCTCCTTTCTTTTCCCTGCCATGGCCTTCCCATGCATCCTCCCCCATAGCAGCCTCTGTCACTCCCTCTCCTCACTGCTGCCAGAGAGTGGAAGGAGGTAGGCCTGGAGGAAGGCAAAAGTGAGGCTGCTCTTGCTTACGAGGGCGTCAGTGGAGGAGACGGTGTGGGAAGAGACAGGAGGCAAACATGATCCACAGGACCCTGGCCCTCTGAGTCCTCCTCCGTGGGCATCCTCTGTAGTTCAGGGTCCCTGGCACAGTCATGGGCTCCGTTTCAGAGCAGGAATAGCCTTAGGCTTAACTCCCAGGTCTTCAAGCCTCACTCTGCAAGTGAACCAGCAGCAAGCTGTCTCTGTGGTTTGATTTCAGATATGGCAGCTCTGAAATCTAAAAATAATTTCCCTTGGCTCATCTTTGGAGGCTGAAACACCACCGTTAGTGCTTTGTTCCTCAGAGGTAAGCAGTGCCCTCCTCCCCAGGTCTCTTAGAAAAGGTAAATCTTCCTCAGACGAAGAACTCCTCAAGCCACTCACACCTTCCAGTCAATGGATCAGTTCTTATCAAACACCTCAGGCTTGGAGCAGGAATGAAAGAGAATCAAAAGAGAGTCTGGCGTCTCTGAGGGTGGAGGGGCCAGAAACAAGGAAGAAAGAAGAGAAAGGGAGGCGGAGGCTATAAGTCTTGGGTGACAGTAACAGGTAGAGGATTACCCTGGCCCGACAGCGGAGGCTTTGACCATGCAGACCTGGAGTGCTGCCCAGCCTGGCCGCTAAGGAGCGGAAAGGAACAGGGTCCCAGGAGAGAACACTAAAAGTGTTTCTTAACAAATAACAGCAAGTTTGGGTATACACTGTGTCGATTTCTCAAGCTTCTCAGACCTTGACCTGCATGGGAAATTCTAGCACAGTTCCCGGGACTGATTTTTAGCAGAAAAGGCTGGTACTGGGAGGCAGCTATACTGTCCATCCACCTGAGAAGACAGAGCAAGGGAAAGAGAAAGACGTAGCTGCGTGGGCTCCAAGCTCTGGGCACTGGCTGGTGGCTCTTCTGCTCAGCTGGCATTCATTCTCAAATGCACACCTGGTCCCTGTTTGCCAGCCATCACAAGGTTCAAAGAGCTCAGAGAGTCATGTGCGTCCACAACTCAGCCTGCCTCACCCATCATCTGCGTGTCTGAATGGGCAAGCCTTACAGGAGGCCTGTCGGCCACAAGCCAGTGCCTGATTCTCCCTCTGTGGCTGTGCAGTGGATGCAGAGGGCACTCGTGTTGGCCCTGAATCATGTTCTGGGGCAGCTGATGTCGTCTGCTCATTCTAGGCAGGGCACACACAGTGCCAAGGAGGCCGGAGCCCAGCCACCCCTTGGATTGCTAAGAGGCCCTGAGCTTGTTGCCAGGTGCATGACCAATTGGGTCTGATGGTGAGTGATATCCGCTGCTTTATGTAAAGGTAATCATAATGTGGTGCTTCTCTGCATTCACATGGTAAGTTTAATGTCAGTATTCTGTTGGGGAAAAAACAAACAAAAAACAAATAAAACTGGTTTCCAGAATAATCTCCTGCCTCCTGCCATCAATATTACACCTTAATTATTTGTGATACATAAAAAAGGAATGGGAATCAACTGACATGCCAATCAACAACTTCTTCCGTCATCATCAGGCCTAGGGGGACAGAGATACTACTGTGCTGTGATAGATAGATGGCTACACAGCATCAGGAGCCAATAAATGCAAAATCTACCGCTTCGTCTTCCCTCCTCTCCCAGCACAGTGCCCAATGCGTAGTCAGTACTGAATTAATGAGTTCATCATTGAGGTCAACTCTGAACTTGGCTGACCTCTCAACAATCAGTCTCAGGAAAATCAGGAGGGAGTTGTCTACTCACTGACCTCAGATGAGAGTTTGATAAACTGTTGATTCCTTTGGTTATTTATGAGTTATAACATGCATATAAATAAGCATATTTTGTGAGTTGGTACAAATATTAAATTTTATCTATGTAAAACATGCATTTCATTCTACAGGCAGCTAACCTGGGTTAGAAATGAGGTTCTGGAATGCTGTTAGAACTTGTGTTTCTGAATGCATATCTGCCCCATAAAAGGGCACACCTTCGAATCATAGGATCTGGCATTGCAGAGCTCATCAAACCCACCTCCTTTCATAGATGAAGAAACAGAGGCCCGGAGTGGTAAAATGCCCTGTGAGTGATTACCCAGCATGAGATGGCAAGACAGACCAATATCCAGTATCCGTGTCCTTCCAGCCGGCACTCTTTCTCCCCACCATGCTCCATGGGATTGGAATTCCTAAGAGCCTCCGAAGGCAGGGAATGTGACTTTTTGTCATTCCCTTTAAAGCACACTGTAATAAACAATCTGCAGTAATTTACTCTTCTCTATAATTCCACCTGGGGATTAGAAGCCATCCTACATTATGCTGTAGTTGTATCATGCTGACTTCTTATTATATTGAAACGTTTCCTTTAACTATATTGGAGTGATATAGTATTTATTTTAAACGGGGGGAACTAGCCTCTAGGAGATGAAGTGCTTCCTAGATTAGGAGCTCAGACATTTTAAATTAGGACAAAAGACCCTGGGCAGAACTGTGAGGTAGGCCAGCAAGCTTGGTGTGCACATGAGGGGACTTATTGCAAGGTGTCAATAGATTCATGTGTACACTAACCACTAACTATTGACTAAACAAATAATATTTCTTACACATATATCTCCTACAGGTTCACAAGCACGTATTTCAAACCTTTTGGGCCAAATGTGTTTTGGAAGTCAGATATTTCTGGTTTTAGAAGTCAGGTAATAAGATGCATATACCACATATTAATAACATTCCCAGCAGAGTCTGGGGCAGCACCCTATTATCAAATACTTTAATAGTTCTGCAATTAAGTGTGGGGATGTTCACCACTAATGGGATAAAGAAAGGCTATAAATAGCCTTACATCAGTTTGGGTCAGGTTTTAACCCCAAAATTAGTTTGTCACAAACTTACCAAAAAAGATCTGTTTTCAGTGCTTTATGAAGTTTAGGAGTGTGGATAAGGGATTGTAGATCTATCTTAATTTAAATATATGAATATACTGATCAATGAAATAAATTTATGAAGTGAATTGCAATTTTTAATGGACCTTTTTACCATGATATATTTTCTCAATCAATGGTTAGATAGAAAGACAATCACAAATATTGTGCCAGAATGCACAACATTTTAAGCGCTCCTGACTGTCCTTGGTGGAGCCCCAGTCCCAGCTTGGCCCTGAAGACCTGCCTCGTGGGACCACCTCCCTCCCTACCCACAGCCACTCTTGAGGGCCAGGAGGACCCGCTAGCATCTATGGCAGGAGCCTGACTAGGAAAGACTCCATCTTTTAGGGTGGAGATTCCCAATCTTATGGAGTAGGAGGACCCCTTTTTAACCGTACAGGCTCCAGAGCTAGATTGCTGGGTTAAAATCCTAGCTCTGCCACTTACCTCTCGTGAGACCTCAGACAAGTCATTTTACCTCTTTGTACTTCAGCCTCCTCCTCAGTTATAAATGGGAGTAACAAGAGTTCCTATCTCCTAGGAATCCTGTAGAGACTAAATAAGCTAATTCAAGTAAAAGTCTTAGAGGAGTACCAGGCACACAGTAATCGCTCAATAAATGTTGACTATTGTTATTATTATCACTGTTGGTTTACATGTCTGTGGTAGGCAGAATAAGGTACCCCCCCCCCAAATGTCCACACCCTCATTCCCATAACCTATTACAGAATATAGTGGAACGTACCTCAGAATATGACTTTGTAGATGTGATTAAGTTAAGGGCCTTTAGATGAAGAGATTATCCTGAATTATCCAAGTGTTCTCAAACTAATCACGTGAATCCTTGAAAGGGGAAAACTTCCGGGCTGTGGTAAGAGAACGAGATGTGACGATGGAAGCAGAGTAAGAGAGAAGCTGCCTTGCTGACTTTGAAGATGAGGGAAGGGGCCACAAACAAAATGTGGCATATTCACAGAATTAAAGATCCGTAAAAGGATGAAGCTCTGATACATGGTACATTATGGATGAACCTTGAAAACGCTGACTGAAAGAAGCCGGACACAAAAAGTCACATATTATGTGATTCCCTTTATACAAAATGTCCAGAATAGTCAAATCCATAGAGACAGAAATCAGATTAGTGGTTGCAAGGGGCTGGCATGAGGGGGGAATGGAGAGTGACTGCTCAAAGCGTATGGGGTATTCTCTGTTGAGAGAAAGAGATTTGCTAGGGCCAAACAAACAAGGAAAGAGGAAAAACTTTATGTCATAAAGGTCAAGAGTGGCAGCCACAAAAAGAAACAGAAGATGCTGTTGGAGCTGAGCAGGGCTCTTAACCCCACATTTCCCCCTACCCTACCCCCATCGCCCCAAAAGCCGTGGAGAGGAAAGATGGCCAGTTAATGAAACCCCGAGGGTGCTCAACAGTGTGTTCCGGCTTCAAGAGGAAGGATTGAGAGGGTGAGTAAGCAATCCTGGGGACATTCCAGGAAACGTCCTTGAGAGAAGAGGCTTCAGTGCTTGACCTTGGGGCTTGGTCTGAGGCAGGAAGCGCTTCCAGCTCAGTGTGCTGAGCTGCAGGTACAAGCTGAAGCCCTTGGTTAGATGGACCAGGCTTCAGTTAGAAGATAGTTAGCTGCATCTCAGAAAGGAGTGAAACTTTGGGCTCTCAGCAAGGACTCCACTCAGGCCTAGCTGAATTGCCCCCCTTCCCTATTGCCACACCTTCAAGCAACAGAACAGGGGCTTGAAAATAACACCCAGTCCTCAAACTGCAGCTCAGAATGGGGAAGATAAAAGGTTCTAAGTAAGACAGAGAGGATGAGGAGGAAAATTCACTTACACTGTATTCTATTGAAGCAATAGACAGTCAGTCAGAATTGCCCATATTAAGCATAAATAAGATGAAAAGATAGTGTATAGTCTGTGTAAAAATATACTGAGAAAAAAAATACATGTGAAGGACAGATGAAAAATGGTGTCTGGAAGAAACTAAAACCAAAATTGCAAGGAAGTTCCTTGCAAGTGCATGGCACTATATGAGAACTTAACAAGAACATATTTTACATAAAACAAGAGACAAAATAAGATGACAAAACAATAAAATGAGAGGGGATGGACTAAAGGAACAAAATAGAATATCAAGTAACTATTAGAAATAGAAAGAGGTAATAGACATAGATAAAAATCATGTTAATGACTAGTGAAGATTTGAGAGAATCACAGCAAATGAAGGGGAAAAAAATAATTCGATAATTTTTAAGGAGCTCAAAGACTGTTCAGTATAAGAATATTTGATATTCTTGATAACAACCCAAAAAATGAAACAGAAAAATATTGGAAAACATGACACAGGAAAATATGCCTGATGAGATGGAGGCCCTGAATCAGCAGTGTGAAAGACCACACTGTAAGTAAGCTAAATTGGTAGCAAATGAACAAGATTAGTTGTAGAATGATTAAGCTATTCAACCTTAAAGATGAAGAATTCTTCAGGCATCCAGCAGAAAAAGTGAAAAGGAAAAGAAAAATCAAAGGTGCTTCAGACTTCTCCCTAGCAACTCCCAATGCCTGGGAACAGTAGGGCAATGTCTGCAGAGGAAAGAACTGGGACCTAGAATATTTTTAAAGGCAACAAGGAGAGCATTCTGAAATACAATGTTGCTCAGGGAATAAAGTCTCCATACACCTTCCTGAAGAAAGCCTTCCAGGACACAGGCTGAAGCCAGACTGCCTGGGTTTGAATCCTGGCTTTGCCACTTATTAGCTGTGTAATTTAGGCAAGTTACTTTTTGTTCCTCAGTCTTCTCATCTGTAAAGCGGGGATAATTACAGTCACTATTTTATTGGGTAGATTCAATGAATTAATATATATATACAGTGCTTGGAATAGTGCCTGGCCTGTAATAAACGCTATAATATACACACGTTCGCTGTAATCAATATTATACATCATTGTGACGAGGAAATCCATCCCACCAAGAGATGAACCAAAGAGCAGTAAAATATCCACTGGGGAGTATTGAATTAGTTTAACTACAGAGCCAGCATTGAACAAAAACAGCAACAAAGGAGAGAAGTATGGCTACAGATTACAACGTAAACGCACAGAAAATAAATGTATAAATTTTGGCTTATCAAACAAAATAAAAGCACCAAAAAAATTGGGCAGTGGGATGAGGAGAGGTGGGAGGAAGTGTAAGGATGCTGGTCACTTAATCTTTTCTAGCAAAATCTTTCAATTCATATTGTCTAAATTTGGAACAAGTAATTAGAAAAACATCCTCAATGATATTCATGATCTTTTTTCTTCCTCTTAGAGCAACCTCTTGAGAATGAGGAAAGTTCTATGAATTTCAGCATTTCCTTTATTTTCACTTTAGTTTCTTTTGTCTTCTATTAAATTCATGTCAAGTTAAATTTAATATATTTATTTTTAAATGAAATATAACAAGATTCCATTCTTATAAGATTACATTTGTTCCTCCATCCATTCGTTCATCCAATTTATTTGTATAGAGAGATGTCTGAATTGATGTTCATCATATATTAACACTGGTTATTGTTGGGTAGCAGAACTTGAGTAACGCATTGTTTTTTTGGCATGTCTTTCGAATTTTTATAATATGCATGTATAAAACCAGTGCAGTTATTATTTTAAAACTAATCAATTTGTGATATTGTGATTTATAATAAGAAATATACATTCAGTCATTGTCCCCTTTTTTGGCTCACAGTTCCCAAAACTCTTGGAATTTCCTAAGAGTTGAGAGTGACACAAGTGTCTTTTGTTGTGTTCATGAGGTGACTGGGGGTGGGGGGCGGAGCACCTAAGGATGGGGACTGGTTGCCTGGAGAACCAGCCATGTGATCAGAGGATTGGAACTTTCAGTCCCTCTCCCTAATTTCTGGGGAGGGAGGGAGGGGCTTGAGGTTGAATCAATTGCCAATGGTCAATGACTTGGTCAATCATGACTACATAATGAAGCCTCCATCAAAACCCAAAAAGGACAGCTCCTGGGTGGGTCCTTTTTTGGAAAGCTTCCATGTTGGGGAACCAGAATGTTTCCACATGCCACCATGCTGGGTCCCAAGCTCCACGAGGACAGAAGCTCCTTTGTAGGGGACCTCACCCTATGTAGCTCTTTGTCTGGCTGTTGATTCCTATCCTTTAATATCCTTTGTAATAAATTGCTAATCTAGTGAGTGAATGGGTTTTCTTGAGTTCTGTGAGCTGTTCTAGCAAATTGATCAAACCCGAGGAGGGGGTGGTGGGAACCTCTGATTTATAGCCAGTCAGTCAGAAGTACAGGTAACAACCTAGACCTGTGATTGGAGTCTGAAGTCCACGGAGGGGGTTGTTGGGACCTCCAATCTGTAGCAGGTTGGTCAGAAGCACAGATAAGAAACTGGGCTTGTAACTGGTGTCTGAAGTTGCAGGGAGGAGGGCAATCTTGTAGAACTGAACCCTTAACCTGTGGAATCTCCAGGTAAATAGTGTCAGAATTGAATTGACACTGACATCTGAGAACTGCTTGTTGGTGTGGGGAAGGCTACACACACACACACACATTGGATTTGGGTCCAGGAAACTTTTACACAATGAAATAACTAAATAAATTATTTCACGACCCTGTAAGGAATGACTCATGCCTGTTCAAACACATTTTGTTCTTAAGAGAAGAGATGGTATGTATAATCAAAATCAACCTTTTCATATTTTATCAGCTATTTTCCACTCTACTACTTAAGCATTAGGGAACAGTTTTGTCTTGTCAACGCTCAGCTGGAAATAAAAGCTTGTTTTTGATGAAAAGTAGTGGCTGTGGGATGTGGAGTGATTCATAGGAACACAATTTCCCACGTCAGAAAGAAATGATCTCCACCAAGTAGGTAGGACTTTCCTATAATGTCAAGCAAAGAGGTAGGGCTTATAGGAGCAACAGGCAACTATTTCTTCTCCTGCCACTCAACTATGATAATGACGCTTTCCTTTGACCCTATTGACCTGCCATAGAATCTGCCATAGGGTTCTGGTTCAGTAGTTGGCTGATCCTCTGAGCTGTCTCAGGGAGCGTTTGCTGTTACTTGGCTTCACTCCCATTGCATCATGATCACTCTCTATTACACTTCATTGTGATAGTTGGCCTGTCCCTGGTCTTTGAGGGTAGAAAATGTGCCTTGTTCACTCTCCGCTCTAACTCCCGCGCCTGGCATAGAGCCTGTCTTAGAGTGGTTGCTCTAAGTGGGTGCATCCATTGTTGAATGGATGAATGTTGAATGAGTTATCCATCCTCCTCGCCTGGTCCCTTTTGTCATCAGGTAGACACATGTGTGAGAACAAACGGCTTGGATAAAGGGATCTGTCTTCTTCTCACAGGATCATGTGAGACTGAAAACTCTGAATGTTATCAGCCTTGTTACCAGGCTCATCACTTGATGTAGGCATGGCTCCCCTACTACCTAACCAAATTCACCTTTCTCTTTTTTAGAGGCAACAAAGAAATTAAAGAAGGATCAAGTAAGGAGCAATGGTTCTGAAATCACTTGACAAAAGACTTTATGAACCGGTAGAATAATACTAGCAAGGACCAACTTGGAGTACTCTCCACGCTCTTCCATATCCTAGAAGCCTCCCTCACAACCACTAGGGAGCAACTTAAAGGTCAATCATTTACAGAGCTACCTTGGCAAATAGCAGCAGACATGTCAGCACAAGAAACATTTTGATTTCTTCATTTCCATTAGACACAGATCCACTCTTTTCAAAGAATAGGGCCCTTAATTCCCAGTGGGTCAGATCACAAAGACCCTCTTGTGTTGAGTGTGGTTGAATCAATTGGACAACGGTAATTAAACAGAGATGTAGAGAAAAGTGTTTGTTGTTCCGCATTAGTCAGAAGCAAGAGGCAGAGCAAGTGAGGATCAATGCCAAGGAGATGCACAGGAACTGGGTGCACACAGGGGTGCTAGTTCTGAATGGCCTTCAGACAGCGTTTTCTTCCTAATATTTAGACCAACAGGCAGACAGTATTTTTAGGTGGATGGAAATAAAGAAAAAAACAAGGAAGGATAGAAAGAAAAAGAACTCCACAAAATATCAAAATGGTTATATTTCCTGTCTCGTATCCAAATTTAAGTCACAAGATCTGTGGGCATTTTGACTTTCGGTAAAGAACAGTCAGGTGGGACTTTGTAGCCAGCTTCTAGAAAATTTTAATCGATCATTCAGAAATGGACCCACTTACACTCAGTTCTTGGTCTTGTTTCTCTCATTGATAAGAGTTTGCTGATGTAGTATAAGCCTTGCAAATTGCTGAAAAAAGAAAGTATTTTTGATTTAGGAAAATTTCCAAAATTTTGAGAAACCTCAACAGTATAGGCAGAGTTGGGGTGGGCACCTGGCTATCTGGGCACTTTCCTAGTCTGGAGAGGATCTTTTCTTGAGACTGTGAGGATGGTCACCGCTTGTCCCAGCAGCCAGGGGATGGGAGAAAGGGCACCTCCTCCAGCTGTTATAAGTAAGACCATCCTCACCATTGTCCTGCACTCCTTAACAAAAATATCACCAATGAATTTTAAAACCCATTGCATGTAGACCAGAAGTACTCATGGGTTCACGTGTGAGACTTGACTGGAAAGCATATGAAAATGCAGATTCTGGGACCCACACCCCCTGAGATGTGGAGTGGGGCCCAGAACTCTGCAGTTTTACAAGCTCGACAGATGTCAGAGCTGTGAGCAGCATAGGTGTAGAAACTCAGCTGTAGATGCTTGCACAAGGTCCCTCTGAGTCAGCGACTGATGGGGCATTATCATACCCACAAGAAAACTTTAAGAAACACAGAGCAGAAGATCTTTTGAAAGGCTGATGTACTGTGCCATTTCAATTACATTCATGACTACTCTAGAACTCATTTATTTGAGATGCTACTTTGTGCTGGGTCTGGTGCCAGGCCTTCACGTAGTATCTCTAATCCCCACACTAATCCTGCAGGACAAGATCCCTGTTTTGCAGAAGAGGAAACAGAAACCCAGAGACATTATGAAAATTTCCCCAGGCCCTGCAGGTCCTAAGGGTTAGAGCCAGAGGTCCATGCAACCCCAAAGCCCAAGTGTGTTCCACTCCACTGAGCTGGCTGTGGTAGCAACAGACATTCAATCAAAGCTCTGCCAGGCAGGACGCCTGCTTCCTTTTACCTGTGTTCAGGGCTCCCCAGCATCATTCAGGGTCAATGGCATTAACTTCAAAAATGTTTGTTATTCTATATCTTTCTGCGTGGATGTCACAGGGACATTTACTTCTGGTTTTAGTTAGGCTATTTAGAATCCCATAAGCTTATATCCGTGTCAGTAAAAAGAAAAGCCCTGGAGGGGTCCATCTAGTAAGAGATTCAGCCTCCTTACAGAGGGTCTTTTCTGCTACCGCTACTTCTATCTGGCCTCGAGCACTCACAGGTGACAATGCTCCAGGCTGATGACAAAGCTCCAGGCCTTGGCAGAGACATCAGAGCTTCAGTCACCAACAAACCCTCCTGTGAGATGCTGAGTTGTGACACTGGCCAGATATCACTGATGGACACATATAGAAAACCAATCTGTGAAATGAAGAGTAAGAAAGCCATTTGCCTGTTGATACCCGAGGGACAATATGCAATCATCTTTTTCCTCCACAAAGGAAGATACTTATGGAGGCTGAGTTAGGGGAACAAGCCGAGGATGCAAGTGCTCAGAGATTAGTCACAGGTGTGCTCTTACTACCCCTGAACATGGTGGGGCCTGGGGAGGGAACAGGGTTCTGGAGCCTGGCAAGGCCGGCAATGGGGCAGGAGTTGTGCCCAGTGGGAGCTGCAATTGAGGAGGGGCCTGGAGACTGCCTGCACATCGTCTTCAAAGCAGCCCTTGCAGAAAGAGGATGAGCAATCTATAAATAGACTTTTTATTTCTAGAGATAAAATAGGATAAAGGCGGCTGATCGGAGACATTCTTTTTTCTTATGTTCAGTCCATCATGAGCATTTGGTCTTTGAGGCAAACTATAGCTGAATATTTATCAGACTAAACATTTGACCATTGCAAGCCCTCTATTCTACTGCAAGTCATTGTTCTTTAAATTGTCTATGCAGCAGCCAGGATGTCTTAATTCAGGTCAATCTCTCCATTACACTCAGTTTTCAGCCCCCAATTTGACTGAAGCGGTTTAGGTGGGCCAGCTTTTTGAAGAGTTAGAATCTCACACAATTTATCTCACCACCCTTACTTCTTCATTGGTTCTGGCTCAGACTCTCTGCTCACCCAAGGAAAACTTGACTTAGGTTCTCATAATGAATATGTACAGTTTTTCCGCCCAGTTTCCCCCCTAGTGTTCCTAGTTCTCCCCATATCATTATGTTAGAACCAGCCACGTTCTGATAGTGGGACTTACTCACCCAACTCATACCATAGTTCATAAAGCCGGGGTGGTCGTATCGCTGAGCTGAGCCAATCAGAGTCTCTTCCCAGGAAACTCAGAATTAGATGAATGAGTTTCCTCCTGGATGGTGGGACTAGTAACAGGTTAAGTTAGAGGGTTCTCTAGAGTCATGTTTTTCTACCATTTGAATCAGAAAATCAGAGCAAGCAAGGTTACAAAGAGGAAGAGAAGAATGAGGCAGAAACAGAGACAAGAACATGAAACAGATGGAGAAAGAATCTTGGGCCGTTCCCTGGTTCAGTTGTTCCCATGGCTCAGGCACATTCCTTAATTCAACTTAGCTAGACCCAATGGGTCTCTGCAACTTGCATTCAAAAGAGATCTCTATATATGACTCCAGGATTTTCCTTCTTTTCCTCCAAGCATTATAGCATGAGATCTGCTATCATAGGTTAGATTGTCCACGTGGTTTTCCCAGCATTGTCTCAGAGACAGCCATGTGGGCAGAGGCATGGCATTTTCCTGAAATATCCTAGTTTGCCTTACAACTCATATCATAACAACAATAAATATTTACGAAGCATCTATTTACAATGTTGACTTGATTTTTTGACCGTAAAAGAGGCTTAATGAGGTTAAGGAAGTTGCCTTAGGTGGCACAGCTAGCAAGTAAGTGATGAGCTAAGATTCCAGAGCCCCTGCTCGTTCTGCTCTGTACAGATCCAGCTTAATCCAAGGGTCATCTAAACAGCGGTTTGCAAACTAGTGTGATGATCACAGTCACCCATTTCCCACTCCAGAACTGCTTAATTCGAGATTTTTAGTAAAGAATGTAGCAAGGTCTGTTTTTAAAAAGTTCTTAAAAGTTAAAAGTTTAAAAGAAAAACACACGCATATTTATCCAACAAATATCTCCTAAGCACCCATACATCGGAACGAGGTTTGGCTACAAGAAAAAATACCACTTTCCTGCAGCTTAAACAAGGTAGGGGTTTATTTTTCTCTCACGTGAAAGAAGTCTAGAGGTAGGCACTCTAGACATGGTATCAAAGACTTAGCACCCTCTTAGAGTGGTTCCTGTAAGTAAGCTTACCTCTTGGACACAATCATGGTTGTTGCAACTCCAGCCATTACATTCAGGTTTTAAGCAGTAAGAAGGAGGACAGACCAAAGGCAAAAGGGCATGTTTTCTTTAAAGAGTAAGCTTCCTTTGAAGTGTTTTCCAAGAAGCTCCACCCTAGGACTTCTGCTTAAACCTCTTTGACCACCTCTATTGACAAGAGAGGCTGCAGATGTAGCGTTGTAGCTGAGAACAACTGCTGGACCTGATAATATGGGGACTCTGTTATTAAGGAAGAAGGGGAACATGGATCTCAGGTGGAAACTGGCAGCCTTAGCCACAGCTCACTGTGTGCCAGGCACTGTTCTAGGCCGCGAGGATACAGCAGTGAGAAGACAAAGTCACTGGCTGCTCTCATGGTGTTTACATTCTGGAAAGGAGATAGACAACAAGTAAGCAAAAAATAAATCATCACTGTATGGAGTGACGAGGGTGGTAATTTTAAATCAGGCAAAAAAAAAAAAAAAAAAATGGTGGAAGGTCTCTCTGAGCAGGTAACATTTGAGCAGAGACCTGACTGATGTGATGAGGGTGGAAGAGAGCATCCTGGGCTGAGGGAACAGAGCCCATGGAGGCCTTGGGGCAGAATGATGGGACATGAACTTGGGTGGAGAACCACTGGTCCAAAACCTTCATGTACAGCCTGTTCAGATGAGGTGAAAAATTATCTGGGTTCCATGAATTGGAGTCAGAATAATGTCAGCGCCATTCCATTAGTGATGTTTTACTTATTTACGAAGTACATTTGCTTATCAACATGGTAGGTATTGACACTTCAAGTTGTTACTATTACTTTCATTGGTGTCATTGTGATAATAGATACCTCCTGCTCCCTAAAAGTATTGCAGAGGATACATTTTAGAAAATTAAAGTAAATTATGGAAGTACATTCGATATCAGTAGAGTGTGGGTACTTATAGTTGCATTTCAGGACTTTTCATCTTGTTGACATAATTTTGGATTCTCACCTCTCCCTAAAGTGCTATATGAGATATACTTATTTTTCAAATTCAAGTGAATTTAAATGTGAAAATACCCACTTATGGGTATTTTGCCCTATCCCATTTCTTGAGAGGGAGTGTCTTCCCTAAAAGTGTTTATCTTTGCTTTTTCTTTCTCTTACCTTGAGTGGTGCCCTCCTGTTATTGTATTGTGTGGACTGGCTAAGTTTTTTATTGAACTTATCCATATCATTTATGAGTTTATTGATTTCAATAAAATTTCCATTTTGACCTTTGCCTTCATATTGAAATCCTAATCTTTTTAAATCTCTTTTTTGAGAAGAGACTTCTCTCCCCCCACACTAAGCCCTTGGTCTTTTTGTTGCCCTTTTCTGGATCTTGCTTGATAAATAGCCCTCAGTATGCACTTTATATAACCATTACATTAACAAGCAAGACCACGGCAGATGAGCATGAACCAATGCTTTGCCTCCCACTGTCCCTTTAAAACTGCATGTAAGCTTGGTTCTTCTCTTGTATCTGGATGAAAATCAGGCAGGTTTTCTGGTGGCCCAGGTAATATAAGTTGCTCCAATCAATAATTTAAAAGTCCAGTCCCATGTAACAGTTAATACTGTTTGCGCTTGGTTCCGTATTAAATTTTCTCTTCCTCCCCTGATCATGACCTGTTGCAGGAGCAGCAGCAAAAGAGAATGTATTCTTTTTTCACCTTATGCTTTTCAATTTCTGTCCTTCATTGTGTTAGCTGTGATTTCTGACCTTTCCAGGGTAGAGCAAAGGGAGGGAGAAGAGAGAACACTGGGCAGACAAGTTTTCCCTTACTTGGTAATATTGTGATCTCCATGTTGCCCTCTCTGGGTGGGAGAAGTGTTAAAAGCCAACTCTTGTTCTCAACTGTATCTTGTGGTTTTTTTTTGACATTCCCATCAATGAAGACCTCCCTTTCCTCTGTAGTTCACCAGTGTAGACAATACACTCTTCTCCAGTTCCTGGCATTATCTCTGGCTTGTCTCTGTTGCTGTCTGTTCATCTCTCTGGGCAGCCCTCTGGGATAAGACTATGCTTTGTCCACATCTGGTTCATGGAAAGCAGTCATGTATCTTTTGCACTCTGTAAGAGCGGACCTCTCAACACAGCCTCCACTCCTTGGCTTGTGTGTCAGGCGCTGGCCAGCCCAATTCTTGCTCTTGAAATTTCTCAGGTGGGAGTCAGAGATGGTTTAATGTGCTCCACAACAGCAGGGCACACAGATCACTCTGTCAGGGTTCCTATTGAAGACTCTTCACTAATTTTAACAAGAGGGGCTGACACTTCAGTCCTACCTCCAAGGAGAGGATTAGAATCAGAACACAGAGTATTCTCTAAAAATGTTCTCTCAACATCTATTCTCTCTTTTCTTGACTTCTCCAATCTCTTTTATAGGCCAGAGGTGGGTGGTAAGCTCAGGGTAGAAACTAGTTTTTAATCTTCCACCTCTTTTTTTAAAACCCTTTTAATTTTGAAATAATTATAGGTTCACAGGAAGTTTCAAAGAAATGTACAGAAAAATCCCATGCAAACTTCACCTTCAATGTTAACATCTTTCCTAACTATACAGCAATGTCAAGACCAGGAAATTGACATTGGTACACTCCATAGAGCTTATTCAGATTTCACAGTTATCTATGCACTCGCGTGAGTGTGTGTGTGTGTGTTTACAACACTATGCAATTTTGTCACATGTGCAGTTTCATGTAACCACCAAAATCAAACACACAACTGTACCATCACCACAAGGCTGTCTCATGCTACACACCCCTACACACCTTTAGAGCACACCCCTGTCTTCTCTCATCCCTAACCTGGCAACCACTACTCTGTTCTCCATCTCTATAACTATGTTATTTCATGGAATCATTCAATACGTATCCTTTTGACATTGTCAGCCATCTCCTTTTTATGACTCCTATAAAAAATAATGGTTTTACTTTGGAATGTAACATCTACTGTTTTTGTGCTTCAACTAAAATGGAATTAAGAAGAGTCCCATTTTAACATCCTGTTGCAAATAGTTTTAAGTGTGGACATATTTTCTTTTTTATGTCTTTCTGATGATTCAGCATTTCATTCATTTAGCAAATATTGATGGAGTGCCTGGTGTTTTATCATCTTCGATGTTACTGTCCTCCATTAGGCTTAATGTTTTCAGGAAAACAACTCCCAAAGTCTTCTCTTGGCTTTGTGGATAGTTTCTAGGCTATTGTTCTACAACTTTCTGCTCTTAAGGTGCTTTAACTTGAGCTTGCCTGCACTGAAACTCCTGTAGCACTTTCGGCTTAGCTTCAGTAAGTCCCTGTCTCATTGACTTGCCATTTCACTTCTTAGAATGTCGTGGGGTCATTTACAGCCATGAACGTTCCACTGTGTACCCACTTCTTCAAATCTCTTTATAAAATTACTCACTGAGATCAGCCCCTCTTGATCTCTGAGAACTCTTACTTTTTGCAAAGAAATAGCTCTTTTCTTTCTTACCTGGCTTTCCTAGGTTGGAATTCAGTTCTTTTACATTTCAAATAGTCCCTTAATTCTATGATGACTCAATCATTCTTTACTTGCCCACAGTAAGTTCTTGGTGTGGACACTTGTTAAAGGCAATTGCAAAATCTAAAAAATGACTCTCTCTCCTCTCTCTCTGTACCCTCAAAGACCTCTGTTAATCAGACCTGGTTCCTCTATATAGAACCCATCCTGGTTTTATCTCCGTGGGTTGTGTTGACTTTACCCTTCCACAATTCTGTACCTTGTTCGACAATTCCACCAGCTTGGCTAGTATGGAAGGGAGAAACAAGCAGTGGGTGGTTTCCTAAGGTCCCCCTGGGAACTCGGAATAAGGCTGACATTGGCAACCTGACTTTTCTCTATCTCACACAGCAGCTGTTCAACAACTGGTCTCACATCATAGTCGACAGCTCCACAATTCTGCCCATGAATTCATTTGAAATTATTAGGTAGATCACATCCTGTCTGAGTGATTTACTGATATCTGTTTTGTCAGTTAAGACTAGAACATTCTGTGCAGTTACTACAATTTTATCGAATGCTCCAACTTGTCCATTTCAAGGGCACACATCTTCCCTGGAAAAGGGCAAGGCAAAGCGTTAGTCTGATCTCTCTTCTATTTCTTTTTTCATTCCTTAGTGCATTCCGTTGATGCCCTCAGTTTCCTGGTTTTGTTTTTGACATTCTTGGAGAGTCTTGCAAAGTGTTCTTTAATGGATTATAGAATTTCAGAAATAAAAGACATGCTAAAGTGTAATTTGTTCCAAACGCTCCAGTCTAAAGATGAAAAACTAAACTTGAAAGAAGCGAACTGACTTGATCTGACCCGTTTAATGGCTTATATTTTCTTTCTGGTTATGTCTGCTTATTTTTCACTATTTATGTTAAGAAGTTTTGAATAACATGGGTTCCCTTTTTGTGCTGTTCTTCTGTAAATCTCCATGGTCTGCAAAGAGAGGGTAACTGATAAGTGCTGTTGCCCACACTGCTGCCAGCTGGTCAGTTTTATTCTGCTCTTGGGGATCCAGAGGGGCCTCCAGTTGACCTGGAGAATCCTAAGGTAGCAGCCTCCGGTGCCCAGCCCTGCCCAGTTCAGGAATCCCTCTGCCCTGACATTTCCTACGGCATGATACCCTCTAACAGCTTATTCATTTCTCCATAGATAAAAATTCCTGGTGACAGTGTGTTCCTTGTATAAAACAGCCTGCTTTCCCAAAGACTGCTTTCTCAGTGTCTCCTTTCACCATCTCTGTCAGGCGATCTGAGACGTGACGCACGGGGTGGGATGGGAAGATATGGGAAGCCCTTTCATTTCTTTCTGGAGGGTGTGAAGCCAGCCAGCTTCTTGTGACTCACCATCCTGCTGCCTTGTTTTTACAGTTCAAACGAAGCACAGATTGTCCTTCTTCCTTTCAGCCTCCATTCTGAACACTGCACATGTATTTAGTGCTGTCAGGGAGTTCTCTGTTCACATCTGGTCCAAGGGGCCATTGCCGCTCCTGTGACGTTGACAGCAGCCTTGCCAGCCACACTTGCACTGGGATCAGAGGTGCTTGCTTTCTTTTTCTGCTTCCCGTCTAGTCGATCTGTGCTAGTGCTGGGAATACCATGGGAATAAAAACCAAACATGCCTTCCCTTTCCTCAAGTCTGTCAGAGTCAGGTGGACCACAGTTTCATGCAGGGGTCCCTGAGGCAGGGTCTAAATTTTCCACGTCTCTTGTGTTCTCCTACCTGCCAGGCACACAATAAGGTCTCAGTGATCCCATGTTCACCTGTGGATATATTCTGGAAGGGTCTACTCTGGCTCTCAAGGCTGGCTGTATTATTCATGCAATAGCTAGAGAGAACTTCAAAAAATGTACACCAGTTATGTCACTCCTCTGCTCAACGCCCTCCTCCCCATGCACGGTGGCTGCCACATCACACTCACCATGTGGTAGGATGAACTGCTGTCCCCATTTTCACATCCCTGCAGTGTAGTAGTGTGATACTCATACCCTGCTGCAGCCTCACCGTGGCTATGGGGTACTCTGCCCCTCAACTTTGACTTAGTCACATGATGTGCTCTGGCCATGGGCTGGTAGTGGACCTGACTCTGCCATTGGGTTTGCTCTCCTTCATCTCTGCCATTTCCAGGACAAGAAGGTACTCCAGGAGCTGCTGCTGCTGCAGCCTGGGCCCCAAAATGACACACGAGGAGGGCTGCCCCAGATGACCCATGGATATGCGGTGAGAAATGGATACTCACTACTGTGTGCCACTCAGCATCGGCAGCTGCCATGACGCAAGAGCTGATGGGTGCAGAATCCAAAATCCTTGCCAGAGCCTACCTCGTGGCCCTCAGCATCCTCTCGAATGGCGTTTTTGGACACACTCGCCTCGTTCATTGCATTCCAGCAGCCAGCTCCTGACTCAAGCCTTTGCACTTGCTGTGTCCTCTGCTTCTAAAGCATTTTCTTCAAATATCTGATTGGATCTCTGGTAGTGATGAGCGTGGTGAAGCAGGGTAAGGGGACAGTGAGTCCTGGCAGGTGCAGAAGGAGGCTGTTTTAGATGAGGTGGTCTGAGGAGGGGACATTTGAGTGAAGAACTGAAGAGAGTGAGGGAGCAAGACACACACCTGTCAGTCAGGCAGTGTCTTCTATGCACTCTGCGCTTTCCTCCTGCTTTGGGGACTTTATACAACACTTCACTTCTTCTGGAAAGTCCTCTCTTCCCTCCTCATCCTGCCCACACCCTTGTCCTTACTTGAGCCGACATCCTTTCCAGGCTCCTTGGCTTCGTAGGAGGAGGTTGACGTCTGCTATAGCAGATGGTCCTATGTTTTCGTGGCAACCTAGCAGCCTCCCAGATGTTTTTTGGTGAGCATCATCTTGAGTTTATAGCCACCTAGTAATATAAGAAGTTAGACTGAGAAAAATGATGTTTAGGAAGAATTTAAAAAATGTATTCAGTCTACCATTCTCCCAGCTATTCTTCAAACTACTCGTGGAGCCAGCCAGGTCAGTAGGCAGCTGGCTACGTGGGTGTCAGTAGCCTCCTGACACACTGCTGGAGTTGAATTGCCCTTTACTGTCATATCACTGGCCAGTGCTGCAAGTTCATAGAAGACACGGCCCAGTGACATACGACGTGGTCTAGAGCCTTCTTACTCAAAGTGTGGTCTGAGGACCAGCAGGACCGGGGCATTGATATCATGGCAGAGCTTGATAGACACACAGAAGCTCAAACTCCATTCCAGACCATCTGAATCAGTTCCTCCAGTGGTCTGTGTGCACCTGAAAGACCGAGAAGGACCAGTCACTTCCTTGTTTATGACATCATTTGGTGTCCTCTTTATTAGGAATATGCAGATAAATTCCTGTTTAGTTAGTCCCAAGACAAATTGTTCTTCTGAGCATTTTATTGGCTTTGTTGCTCTTGTAGACATTGAAAGTTGTGTACAGTTTCTCTTTCCCAGTTGGCTGCTAAATCTTTATCTTCTATACTGCCTAGCATAGTGACTTGTACGGAGTGGAACAAGCCTGTACATTTATTTGATGCATAAATGAATGAACCCATTCCCTATATTACTAGAAACAAAAGACCTTTAAAGGCCTACAATGGAGTGGTGTGATTGTTTCAGTGGCATCAAGGTAGCAGAGGAATTGGGAAGTGGCCTTTGCTTTCCACCAGGCCTGAGGACACAGCCCCTAGGCAGAGTAGGTACTGACTGTGCAAGAGGAGAAATGGCTTCAGTGTTTGGGGATGAGAAAGAAGCCCATAATTTCCAGTGGTTGCCTTTCACACAACTGGTGGCTTTGCACATTATACGTTGACCCCTGTGAACTCCCCCTCAGGTGCCCAGTTTGGTCTTTGGTATTGTCACCTGAATAATTTTGAGCCACGGCATGAGAAGCAGGCCAAATGGACCTGCACCTTCCCTGAAGGCAGGGCTGTGGCCGTGTCTCCCTTTCTCCTCCAAAGGCACAAGGGGCCTTTGGACTGCCGGGTACTGGAGCTTCTCTCACTACGTTCTAGGAGGGAGAATGTTCCAGGCCCAAACTCCTCTCTCAAACCACAGCCTCCTTTGGAGTCATTGCTCCTTTACTCTGCAAGGGCGAGGTGAGAGAGGAAGGGTAGCTGAACTGGCTGAGGCCCTACATAGCTCAGGTTGCTGTGAGGCAAGCGGGTGGTAACAAGTCATTTCTCCGTCATTTGTTTCTAGATATCAGCACCCTTCTGAGAAAGCTTGAAGGTTTGGGGCCAGTGGTCTTCTGCTCCAGCCCTTCAGAGGTTTGGAGAAGGGTCAGGTGGCTAGGACAAAGGCGTGATTGACAGATCTGCAGCAGCCTCCTCCTGCCCTGTGAAGGCTGGTGCCTCTAAAGCGCCAGCAGAGCTGCTTACCTGTCTACTGGGTTTCTTGGGCCGGATGGAGACGTACCTGCAGGCATTAGCAAATGTGTGTGTGTGTGTGTGTCTACATGTACAAGTGTATGTGTGTATATATGTATATATACCCTCCCTCACCCTGGAAACTAAACTGTTTTATAGCTCGTGTATGTAAGTCATTAAAACATAGCTTTTCAGTAATTTTTATATAAGAAAGTAGAGAAGTTTTGGATTGAGATTGGGGGCTGCTGTAATTTGGAAGCTGGATGTGATATTGCGATTTACAAGAAATATATATTTGATCATTCAGATGACCAAGATACGTTTGTCTTATGTATTTGGTCTTCGTAAACAGTTCTTGGCTCAGAGCTACCAAAACTCTTGGGATTTCCTGTGTTGAGAGTGACACAGGTGTCTTTTATTATGTCAATGAGGGATTTTTGGAAAGCACCTAAGGATGAGGGCTGGTTCCCAGGAGAACGAGCAACAGGATCAGAGGATTGGAACTTTCAGTCCCTCTCCCTGATTTCCAGGGAGGGGAGGTGGCCGGGGTTGAGATTGAATCAGTTGCTAATGGCCAATGACTTAGTCAATCAGGACTATGTAATGAAGTGTTGATAAAATGCAAAAGGACAGTTCAGTGGCCTTTTTTGGAGAGCTTGCACTCTGGGGAACCAGCATGCTTCCAAGAGCCACGGTGCCAGGTCCCAAACTCCACAAGGACAGAAGCTCCTTTGTTTGGGACCTCGCCCTATGTTTCTCTTCACCTGGCTATTGATTCCTATCCTTTAATATCCTTTGTAAAAAATCGGTAATCTAATGAGTAAACAGATTTTCTTGAGTTCTGTGAGCCGTTCTAGGAAATTAATTGAACCCGAAGAAGGGGTCGTGGGAACCTCTGATTTATAGTGTGTCTGTCAGAAGTACAGGTAACATCCTGGACTGGGGATTGGCATCCTGAGTTGGAGGGGGTCTTTGGAACCTCCAGTTAACAGCCGGTTGGTCAAAATCACAGGTAAAAAGCTGGGCTTGTGACGGGTGTCTGAAGTGGAGGGCAGTCTCGTGGGACTGAGCCGTTTAGCTGTGGAATCTGATGCTGTCTTTGGGTGGATAATGTCAGAACTGAGTTGAATTCTCAGACACCCTGCTGGTGTTGGAGAACTGCTTGTTGGTGTGGGGAAGCCTCCACACACACAGGTTGAAATTGGGTCTAGGAAGCCTTTGCATTGGTCCTCCATCTAAACACAACCCTGGGGGTTCAACAGCAGATGCAGATCACCTAGCATCTTCCAGGCCTTGGCAGTCAGTGGTAAATAGAGACAAACACAGACATATACTTGTCCACCTCGTCAGGAATGCTGCCGTACCCTCCAGCCTCAGCTTGAAGGGGATCACTTGCATCTGGAAACCACTCCTCGCTGTCTTCCCACACCTGAAAGCAGGGAGTGATGTTGTAGAATCTGTAGCAGAACCAACCACAAGTTCCAGTTTGGGTCACTGGTGAAGTCCGTGCAAAACGAGATCCAGTTTTCCTTGTCAAGGAGTGGTTACCCTGGGACATTTTTTGGCTGCTCTGCCCACTTCATTCATTATGAGCTACTCCCAGATCTCCTTCCTCAGAGGCGGCTGCAAATTTGGAGCACACAGATGTATGCTCACGTCTCAGATTACTTTTGCCAACGTACATTTACCTTGTGTTTATTTGAGTTAAGTTTCATCTGCCTTCAGTCTGCACAATCCCCCAAAGTGTTCAAATGTATCTGGAGTTTCTTGCAAATCTCCTTAGTTTTTATTAGCCAAAACAATTTAAAGCCAGTTGAAATCTCTGGGAAGAGATTAAACGACAATTATGTGACAATTGCTCCTGTAATCTCTGACCAGGTAGTGAAGGTAGGGACTGCCAAGGTGCAGCAGGAAATCATGAGTTTGTGCCTCTCCTGATCTCACAGCTCGGGAGAGGCGCCAGGGAGCCCATCATGGTGTTTGCTTCTGCAAGTGGAATATGTAGATGTCAACCAGGGCTTGGAAGCCCCCCCTTGCTGAGAGTGTGGAGGAGGCATGTTACATAAGGCTCGTTCTGTCTGAGCCAGTTGGTTATCAGAGAGAGAAGAGAGAGCAGAAGAAGAGCTGGCAGGAAGTGGGCCAGTGAGGAGAAGGAAGCTTGTGCAGCAGCCTGCTCAGATATGTAAAAATACCAGCAACATCTAATCAAGGGAAGGAAGGAGAATAGGAGTGTGGCTCCAAGGACTTAGCCAAAGAGGCCAAGTAGCCAACTTGGCTGACCCTGAAAGCAGGGAGTGAGGGGCTGGGCAAGGATGGAAGCAGCTGCCCTCAAGACCCAGGATAAAGAAGGCAACGAGCAGCCCAAACTGATGGAAGAGGGAAAACAAGGAGCTGTTTGCAAAAACCAGATCTCTTTGCGTTTGACGGGTGCCAGGCTCTTCTGTGTGGGCAGTGTCTGCGCGAATCCCAGAGTGTTTCAATGAGCTAATCTAGTCGGCTTCAAGCTGTTCCACAGACAGTGGGTGTGAATCCAAAATCATCTCAGACGTTCACTTTATAATGTTTCTTTTAAGAAAAAACATTGAAAAAACACCGATCCCAAAGGATTCCTTTTTCTTTGGGGCAGTCACCTGTATAGGGCTTGGGCCGGTTGTCATGTGCAAGTCTGAGGAGGTCAGAAAAGGTGAGTTGCAGATGCGTCTTCTCTTACAGCAGCTTTCTTAGAGCTTTTCTCTTTCTGACTCAAGGATACTCACCATTTTTCTCTTCCATCTTTAGAAACAGAGGCCAGCAGTACACAACTCCCCATCTCTGGACAACTCTTTTCTCCTTGTTGGTCCATTTGTTTCCAACCTGGGTTCTTCGATTGCATCTTCTGGAGCAGCCCAGATATAGCAATCAGAACTTGATGAAGCTGAGACACCAACAGAAGAGTGATCATGACCACTTCCACTGCCGTGCTAATAAATCAGCACCCCACCTCCCACTTGCTATACCGTAGCCTTGGTTCGTACTCCTTGTGGCTGTGCAGAAGGCCCACTGCTAAAAATGAGAAACAAAGACTATCAGTGTTTAGGGGGATCAAATGCAGAGCTACAGCCTAGGATAACCCTGGCTAGCAATGTCGGTCAACTAGATGGGGAAGAAGTGTGTCCAGGAGATGGCCTCAGGTCCAAAGCCCCATCTGCGTCATGGTTTTTTGTTTTTTTCTTTTAATATTGAGTGGTTGTGTGAGTTCGCCAGGGCTGCTGTAGCAAAGTATCACGGATTGAGTGGCTTAAACCGCAGGAACTTATTTTCTCATCATTCCTGAGGCTAGGAGTCTGAGATCAAAGTATTGGCAGGGTTGGTTCCTTCTGAGTGCCCTGAGGGAAGTCTCTGTTCCAGCCCTCTCTCCTTGGCATGCAGATGGCTGTCTTCTCTCTGTGTCTTCACAGTAGCTTCCCTCTGTACATGTCTGTGTTCAAATTTCCTCTTCTTATAAGGTTATCAGTGATATTGCATTAGGGTCCACCCTAATGACCTCTTTTAACTTTAATTGCCTCTTTAAAGACCCTGTCTCCAAATATGGTCATATTCTGAGGTACATATAACTTTTTGGGGCACTATTCATCCCATAACAATGATCAAATAAGGTTTTCTTTCTTAAGTGTAGCTATGAGGAACATCCATTTGGAGAAGCAAATGCAATAGCTTAAGATAGTTCTAAAGGACAAGTTCTGACTCCTTATCCTCCAATAGTTTATTGTTGCCTAAGCCAGAGTCAAATTTGCTCACATTTGCTTCAGTGAATGTGAGGAAAGGTAGAAGCTAACTAATGCCCTAAGGCTTTGCCAGATTCCTGGCCAAACTACCAGGGATATCTCAGGGTTTGGTGGCAATTCCTAGTGCAAGAGCTGCCCAGGGGCTTTAAGTCTTGGATGCCAACCTGATCAAACCTCACCTAGGTGGTGCACCCAAGTCATCTTGGAAGTGGAGCAGGTTTTCATTCATCCAGGTTGAATATCAGGGGACTGTGCATTAGGGCACTGGTCAAGGGAACAGGATCATTTTCAAGTTTTACACAGAGGTGCTGATTGATCCAGATCATGCATTCAATATAAGGGAGGGGATCTGGATTAATGACCAGGACTCAACCCCAAGGCCTAGGTTGTGGGAAGGGAATGATGCTGGAACGCCTCTGACTCAGGCACCAGCCACCATGAGCTGGTCTTAGGAAATGATAGTGAATGTCACCTGAGGGAAGGAATGCTCAGAGCTGTGTCCTCAGAGTACAGGCAGTTTTGCTGTGAGTGCTACCCCCTCGCCCCCCGCCCTCCCATGCTAGACACTGAAAGAAGGAGCCTCAGTGTGGAGTTGCATTTGTGTGGGGTTGCTAGTGCTCCAGTGGGACTCTGAGCAGCACCAAGGCTTCACCCAGCCACAGGACTCAAGGGCTGACCCTGGCTCATGGTGGCAGAGTTGAGCCTTGAGGGGATGTCTGAGCTCCTGGTGGGTGACAGCAGGTATGTGGCAAGAAGAACTGATTCATGAGGATGTGAAGATCACGTGATCCTTTGGGATCCTTGAGAGGGAAATCCAGGAGAAGACAGATCTCATCTGATACCTCATTAGGTATCATTGGCCAACTTAATTAGGATTTAAAAGGGAAATGTGGCTTTGTTTTGAAATGGCAGCTGGGTGGTGTGAAAGATACAATTTGCAGAGATAAAGAGGAATGAGAGGGTGACAGGGACAAGTATAGAAGTGGGTAGGCACTGCATAAAGAGAGTAAAACGTGTAAAAGTGTGGAAAATTGAAGACACTGGCCGTATTATTTGGGAAGTCTCCTGTGCAAACCTCATGTTAACTATAAACAATAAGACTTTTCTATATCACTTTATAGTTGATCAAGATTTTCCACACAGTTTCATTATATCTTCACAATGACCCTATAAATATCATATTAACATTTTACAGTAGAGGAAACTGAGGCTCAGAGATGTTAAGTAATTTGCCAAGCTCACAGAGCTAATAAGCGGTAGGCGTAGGACTCTCACCAGGGTGTCTAACTTCAGACCTCGCGTTCTTGACCACAGCATGCTATGAGGCTCCCGGCATTGTTGTACCATGGGCATGCGTGGTCTATCCTGGTAGGGATGACTATTTTGTCCCTGACGATATTTGGGACTGATGATTGCATGATGATAATACAAAGCAGACCAACTTCTAGTTGGCTCTATCATTGTAAAATCTGCATAGAAATCTCCCCCCTCATTGCAGCCAGGGAAGACCTCTCCCTCCATCTTCTTTGGGTACCCCATTACAATGATCCTTACTACAGGGCTCTGGACTGCCTAGGGCAAGACTCTAACAAGAGGGCGCTCATGTTTCCAGCCAGTGGCTACCCAGAGCGAGGAGGAGAAACAATAGGTAGACTGCGCTGGGTTGTCAGGAGGGAAATATGCACCTTTTCAGAAATTATTTCACACTGGGGATAAGTAGCCTCATCCTGCAGGGTGTGGAGAGCCATGTGTTCTCCTCTCTAGGAAGGGAACAGGAGGAGATTCAGACCCTGCCATAGCTCAGGCCAAATACCCTTCACAGAGGTGTAGAAGCTTCAGACCCCACCTGGAGACAGCCTTGCAGGGAGAGCCGAGATGGAGATGCCATGTAAACGGCAAGATTGACAGGCGCACACTTGAGGGCCGTCAACCAGAATTTTCACCTGCACTTGATATAAGGAAGAAATAGACATGTACACTCTAAAATTGATATTTTCTGCACATTTGATTAAAAACTGACAGCATTTTCCTAAGTGAAGCTACAATTTCTGTGATAACCTTCCTCCCATGTTCCTTGAGAAAACAATCTTAAAGCAAGATCATTAGTCAGGTAACTATGCGTATGTGTGTGTGTTTATCCAGGTGCCACAGCAAGATGTGCAAAATATTTTTATTCCTTGACTCTGAGGGTGAATTCTATTAGGAGGAACAGTTGGAGTCTGGTGTTCCAGTCAGATACAGAACAAGCTGTTCTAGCTGGAATTCTTATTCCAGCCTCATAGTTACAAGGTCTTATTCTGGGCACAGTGCGGGTGTGTAGGTTACAGACAGTACTCAGCTTACCTGAGCCTCCTTTATGGCCAGTCACTTGGGGACACTATCCTGGGGGATTGACCATCATGCCACCACCCAAACTTCCCTCCTAAAATGCCTGACTACTCACACACCAGTTTAATTTCTCTTGATGTGGGAAGATCTTTCTGTTTTTGTAAAAAAAAAAAAATTACAAAATCAATGCATATTCCTTGTAAACCCAAAGTCAAAAAATGCAGAAGTAAATAGAATAAACAATGAAAATCCCCCTTAACCTCCTGTCCCCATAATCTCACTCCCCTCCTCCTCTGTGACCATTATTGCTTGTTTGGGATGAATCCATCCTGACCTTTGTCATGTATTATCATGTACGTATTTTACTTATAGATGTGGTCAATATGTACATAGGTGTGTGTGTATTAATGAGATCTTACTATACTACCTACATTATTCAGTGATTGGCTTTTTTTAATGGAGAATTTTCCGTGTCAGTGCATGTAGATCTACCTTATTCTCTTAATCCATGCATACTATTTAATCACTCTCCTAATAGGGGAGATAATCCCATTTAGATTATGGGAATGTCACACCAAAGTAGCCCATGCTCCTTTCACCCTTTTATTGATCCTGATTGCTTAAACTTCTCAAAAGGGCCAAGTTTCGGGGTCCTGCCTTCTTGCAATTTGAGGAGTGCAGCTAGCTTCCCAGAGCTCTTCTCTAGGCTCTACCGCAGATCGGTACTCCCCTAAAGCCTGGATGTTTTAACCTTCATTTCTTCATCTTTTGTTTTTTCATTCCATACCACCAGGATCATCTTCTAAAATGCAGAGAAACCAGAGGTAGAGAGGGGTGGGGCTAGAACTTAATAAGAGTTCCTATGCCACAAAGACAAGAGGGCTTGGCAAAGCAGATAGTGAATATATAAGGTATTGCTGTTATTCTTGTCTTGCATTTTATAAATCATTTTCCCCAGGGTCCTGCCGCTTCTGTGCCCAAACTTCATGTGAACACCCGTCCAGGCTCTTTGCTCTAGGAGACAGAAGAGCCCTGGAAGGATGAAGAAGATAGAGTGTTTGGGTCAAAGAGGCACTGAAAGGGGATGGGGACAAAAGAGAGAAAGAGAGGGAGACCTGGGACACTGACGGCTCACATTACCCAGCTCACAATGTTGCCTGGGGCTGACCCTGCCACCAGCCAGCACGTTTGCCTGCTGACTGGGCTTGAAAGTTAAAATTGGGCTTTTGTGGATGCTGGCCAATGACTTCCTTGCCATGGGAGCGATTGCTTTTTGCTGTGTTTGCAAGATGTGAATTCATTCTTTTTTAATATCAGTAATACACAGTAAAGAACTTAATCCAATTTACAAAGAAATAGGATCAGACAAGCCTTCAAAAGACAATGTGCCTTTATGACTCTAAGATGTTAGTGCAGGAGAAGAGTGAGTGTCACAGCAGCAAGGAAACACTCTTCCTCACTATCATCCTTCCTGTTCAGAATCAGGGCACAGGAGTGACAGGACTGTGAGGGGCTGGGAGTTTTAGGAGTCCTTTGGAGTTTTCGTTCCTGTGATGCAAGAAAATTGGGACATATTTACTCAGCAGGGTGCCATATTAATGTACTGTTATGAGTATATGGAAACGAAGTTCTTGACCCTCTCTCAAAAGAGAATCTGTTTTAAAGTTGTTGTTCATGGGGAGAGGATGCTGATCCACCAGCATTGTCTTCCTGGTCCTTTGTGAATGTGACGCTCACCTGCTACCTACGTGACCCTGGCTAGAAGTACCATGTGCCTGGCCTGTGTGAAGGATGTGGCTTAAAGTCATACTGGACTTGGGTAGGATTTGATGGGGAGGAAAAACTGGAAGTGGATGGCACCTCTTGCCCATGAAGCTTCTGCAGGAGAAAAGCCTATGCTCTATACCTCCACAGGCAAGGAGGTACACCAGCTCCAGATTTATTTTGATGCCTCGATACCCTGATCTGGTGAGTGGGTGGCCAGAAGTCTCCAGTAAGCTATAATCCTGATGGTCAGGCAGGTGGAAGGAGGGCTGGGCTCCCTAGTAGGAGTGGCGTTCCCATCAGGCTTCAGTGCAATTAGATCAATACACATTTTTTGAATGTCAAGTATGTGTCAGGCATGATGCTAGGCTCAGCAATCAACAAAAGTTGGCCCTGCCCTTGAGGAACTTACAACTTCATCTTCAGCATAATCTGCTGAGGTTGCTGTGAGTGCGTGGAGGAGAGGTATTCAACCTAGGATGGGAACTGAGGGAAGACTTTCTGCAGAAGGTGAGCTGACGCTTGGAGGATGAGTCAAAAAAATAAGGTAGATCTATATGTACTGACACCGAAAATTCTCCATTAAAAAAAGTGAATCACTAAATAATGCAGGCAGTATAGTAGGATCTCATTAATATACACACACATAGGGTTATATTTTTAAAATGGTGGGGACATTCTAGGCAGAAGGAGTAGAAAGAACATCAAAGACGTGGAAATAGCATGGCTTGTTCCATGTAAGAAATGAGGCTAGAGAAGTAGATAGGAGCCAGTTCATGGAAGGGTAGATGTGCCCTTCTAAGGAGCTGAGACTATAATCAGTAGGTGATGGGGACCCCTTCAAAGGTTTTATACAAGGTAGTGACATGGCTTAATGTGTGCTTTCATAGATTGTGCTGGGGGATGCCTGGAGAATGGAACAATTCTTGAAGCCAGGAGACCACTTAGGAATATGGAACAATAAGCCAAGGGAAACCCAATGAGGTCTTGAACATGCGTGGAATCTGATGGGGAGAAGGTGTGGAAAGAGGTGCAAGGACACAGGCTGGAAAGCTTAGGAAAGAGAATTAAGAAGGGCCAGGCAAGTTGCCATGGCGCCATTTAAAAGAGACAAGAATTCCAGCAATGGGCCCAGGAGAAGTTGGGTCTTGGCAGGGATTCTGAAGAAACCAAATAGGATAGGGAGGGTTCAGGTCTGTAAACATGTGGATGGTTGGGGCTACACTGAGTATAGCAGAATCCTAAGTCAGGGCAGTGTGACATATTCTAGAACCTACTTTCTGTTGGAGATGGGGTCAGGATGGGTCTTGGAGGAGGTGAGTGGAGGAAGACCTGCAGGGTAGAGGCCTTTGGTTACTGCAGCAGGATGAGGCCAGAAAATGCAGTAGTTAGCACAGTCTGAAGCCACCGTGAGCCACCCACTGTGCCACCCTGCAGGGCTGTGCAAGACCAGCTCTCTGGAGCTAAGAAAACTTGAGCTCCGAACTTTCCTCAGGCACTTTCTAGCAAATTGAGGAACTTACTTAACTTCTCAGAATGTTAGTACGCATGTCCAACTGTAAAATAGAGCTGATAGCACCTACTTCACCTGGTTTTTGTAAGGAGTAAGTTAAATGAATATTATATGTAAAATGATCAGCAGGAGGAAGTCCATTTTTTCAACTGAGTTCTCATTCACTGTGTTTCTGGTACTGTGAAAAGAACTAGAGCTCCAATTAAGAACTTGACAAAAAGGTCCTTATTCTTCTGGAGCTTCCATATCAAATGCTCAGTCACTATCAGTAGTTCTCAGTTTCCTTCTTTCTCTTCAAGTCACTGCATATTTTGGAAAGAATACCACTGTGTGCGAAGTGCTTTGCTCAGTTTCCTTGGAGTAAGTCACTAACGCACTAGTTCCCACATCTGGTTTGCACCAGCAGCACCCATGAGCTTTTCCAGGGAGCAGATTCCTGGCCCCATCACTTGCATTCTGGATCAGAGCTTCCAGATCTCCTCATTCACAGGAGGCTCCCACGGTGATTTGATGATGACCTAGGCCTGGCAGTCACTGGTCCAATTACTAGAGAGAAGAGGACAACACTGGGCTTAGGATGCATACATTACAGCAGGATAGAGACCAAACTGGATCAATGTCAAGAACTGAAAAAGAACAATGAGAAAATCTGCTAACTGTGCTTTTGGGTGTACTTGCTTCCCTGAGGAGAATTTTATGGTTATTTAATTAAAACATTCCACTTTGATCAAAGGTGTTGCTTTGACTTCTGGAGTATGAAATACAAGACTTGTGAGAGTCAAACACATTGTTAAATGCAAACAATTTACCAGGGGCCCTAAACAAGACAAAATATAATAAATAATGAGCCTTAGAAATTAAGTGTAAATGTCTGTGGAGAAACCAATTATTCCTCTTGTTGTGAACATTAACCCACATTCAGTTTTAGGCCTATGTTATTCTAATGATGTTCACCATTAGCCACTTCTGACGGCAGTGACAAGAATCGCAGTGGTTGGGGGGGTTCTGTTCATTAATGCACACTGGGATCTGCACTGTATCATCATCACTTGATTGGAGTCTCAGATGCTTCAAGTCTTCATTCTGTGTAGAACCGAGAGAACTGAGAGCTGCCCTTATGCGAGGGTGAAATGTTTTGCACTTAGAACTGGAGGGCTGGGAGAGCTCATTGAGACACACACAGAGCACAGAAGTTTCCTCCCAGAGAGAGGAACTTAAGGAGAGGAACAGAGGAGCCAAGTCATATGAGCCTCCTGCCCTAGAAGTAGACAAAGGGAATGATGGATGGCAGCTGCGCCCGGGCGGGCCCAGGGAGAGGCGAGCACAGTGACTTTAGGACCCTATCAGGTCCCTCTCCATTCCTTCATTCCATTCCTGCAACCAATGTTCAGTGAACACCTACTCTGTGCCAGGCATGTTTGGTGAACACCTACTGTGTGCCAGGCACTGTTCTGGCCACTTGGGAAACATCAGTGACCCAAACCGACAAAGATCCTTGTTCTTATGGAGATTTCATTATAGTGGAGGGAGACAGACAATAAATCACAATAAGTAGGTGAATTATAAGACATATCAGGAGATTATATGTGAAAAAGAAGAGCTAGATAGGTTCAGTGGGACTGGGAGTTGGGGGCAAGCTGGGGTATTCAGAAAGCTGGGGAGGGAGAGGTCCTGGGGAGAAGGTGACGTGTGAGCAAAGACTTGAAGGGGGTGAAGGAGTCAGCTGTGGACATCTAGGAGAGGAACGGGCAGGACACAGGTACAAAGGGGATTGTGCTGAGGAGCGGTGAGGAGACCTGTGTGGCTGGAGTGGAGAGCAAGTGAGGGTGAGAGAGTGGGGCACCAGAGAGAGAAATGGAGCCAGGCCACCTAAGACCCTGTAGAGTATTCAGAGACTTGACTTTACTCTGAGTGAAGGAGGAGTTATGGCAGTGTCTGGAGCACAACGTGGCATGGGCCGACTTGGGTTTCAGATCCATCTGTGTCTGTAGTGGGGCATGGAGTCCTATGACGGGAATCCAGGATGTGCAGAAATGCTGTGAGGTTGGTGGCTCAGACGAAGGTGGTAGCGGTAGAGAGAGTGAGCTTCCAGATGAGTTGCTGAGGCTGGCTCCCACAGGACTTCCTGGTGGACTGTATGTGGGGTGTGAGCAGAAGAAAAAACAGAGCTGGATAATTGGAATAATTGCAAAAGAGCATCTAAAATAAACCAAATGCACTCGTGATCTAACGCTGAGCCACACCAGGGAGTACTAAGGGGAGTTAGAGGGCTAACCGGGTCACACATTTGGGCGGCTCTGGATAATTTGTGCCATGGGCATCGTGCTGCTGTGGGAAGAGCCTGGGCTTTGGTGTCAGATGGCCTTTGGTTTTAAATGCATTTGTGAGCTCTGTGATTTTTGAGGAAGTGGTTCCATCTCCCAGAACCTCAGTTTCTTCATCCGTAATATGAGGTAAGAGCATAATAATCTCCTGCTGGGAATCGTCATTCCCACCAGTCTTCACATCTGGCCTAGCTCATCCCCCTCTCGTTCATTTCTTGTTCCCCTTCTATGTAAGTCTGCTCCGGCTGCCATAACAAGACACCACAGACTGGGTGCTTAAACAACAGACATTTATTTTCTCGCAGTTCTGGAGGCTAGATGTTCAAGACCAAGGTGTGGCAGGGTTGGTTTCCTCTGAGGCTTCTCTCCTTGCCTTGCAGATGGCCGCCCTCCTGCTGGCCCTTCACATCGTGATCCCTCTGTGCACATGCATCCCTGGTGTTTTTCCTTTTCTTATTATAAGAGCATCAGTCCTATTGACTTAGAGCCCCATCTGATGCCCTCATTTTAACTTAATCACCTCTTCACAGACCTTAGCTCCAGATATGGGTACATTCAGAGGTACTGGGAGTTGAGACTTCAACAGATGAATTTTAGGGGAACACAGTTCAGTCCATAACATTCCCCTTGGAGCCTGGGATTCCGTTTTGTCTTTTTTGCCACAGCCTGGACAGGGCTCCAGGCTTCTTGAATGTTCCCTGTTTCTGTCTCCGTCATCCACTCCCCTGCTTATGTTTCAATCCTGTCCTAGAGAAAAATGGATCAGAGGAGCCAACAGGGACTAAGGAGGTGTTTTGTCTGAAGCCCTGGCACCTGGCTGCTCAGCCCTGCTGAATGTCATGGTTTGGCATCCACTGTCCTGTGCCTAAAAGCATCCTGGAAGTTCCCACAGGTTGAGGCACCTGGACTAGGCCCTCCTTGGGGAAATTTTCCACTATCTTTTCTCCAGAAACTCTGACCCAAATTTTGCCTAGCATGTGTCAATCATAAGTTTCAATATCAAAATTAAAAATTTACCTTTACTGGACTCCTCCTAGCTTCCAGACATTGTACCAGCTGCTTCCACATATATTAACTATTCTAACTGATTCAATTATGATTTAATTCAGGAAGACTGATGGGATTTGGACCTGCACACTTTAAAAGTGCAAGTCATGATATAATTCTAAAACATCTTCCACGGTTCTAAAGAAATATATATTAGGAAACAAAACACCGATGCTGACTGTTTTTTTATTGTCAACGTGGTTATTATGTTTGCTAGGTTCATTCAGATTGCAGTGGTCGGTTTATCTTTAGTAACAAGGGCTGGCTGTGAGGCTTCATGAGAAAATCAGGAGGACAGAAACTTCAAATGGCCCTGAGGCTGAAGAGCCCACAATCTACATGAGAGCACGTTCAGGAACTCTGCCCCGTGGCAGCCGGGTTTATTATGTAGCCGCAGCCGCAGGCAGGCTCTGTGCTCCAGCCCCACCTTTATGTCCTCAGGTACTCTGTCTTTGCTTCTACAATCTGCAGCTCCTGTAGAAAACGGAGCCCTCCTCTGTGTATTCTGAGTTCAAACTCCCCGAGAGAACATGTGATGGGCTCAGCCTTATTTGGCAATGTTTTCATACCAGCCACCTCATAGGCCACTGGCCAGCCTGGAAGACAGGGACCTGATCCATCCAGCTGCATTATGGCGGGATCACATGTGCTCTGAGGAGTCTCAGCAGGGGGCAGGATGACTGACCAAAGTAACCTGGTGGCAGAGGACTGTGGGTAGAGCGTCCTAGTGGATCCCAGAAGGTCACTGGCTTGTTTCTGCCATGGGCTTTTTATGTGAAACACCTTAGTCTCTTCACCTCCAAATAGAGCAGTGGGTGGAAACGTCCTACCTTGACTTAAGGAGCTATGTAATGATTAGGTAGAAAGACGGAAAAGCAGCAGGTATTCTATAATTGCAGAACTCCTGGGTATTAGAAACCCAGCCAATAGACCTAATCAATTCAGCAGAAGACACCATTAGCACTTAGCTACAAGGCTACCAGGGAGAAAACAAGCTGGTGGTTTTTATTGTATTATATCTGAACCGCTGATGCCCTTCCTGCCGGTAGGAGCCTGTGCCAGACTTGTTCAGAATTACTTTGTCAAGCCTGGCTCTTTGGGGGATTGGGGGGGGGGGGGGGTGGGCCGGGAACAGAGCTGGGGGCACTCTCTGCCGTGAATAACCATAAAATGCACCTTGAAAAGCCATGCGAAGTTGCAACAGAGATAAGGTGGTTGGGAATTGGCTTCGGTTTGCTCAGAAAAAATTAAAGAGAAGGAGGATTCTATCCTAGGAGGCTGAAGTAGCAGAAATCTCTCTTCAGAAAGGCAAGGGCTGTTTCCAGCAGGCACCACCCCAGGAGACCGAGCGGCCGGGCAGGTAGAAGAAGACAGTGGGAAGCAGGTTGTACTGTTCAGTGTTTCTTCCCGCTGAGGCCAGGAGAAAGGAGGGGGTCTGATGCAGAAAAGGGCATTTGGGGAACATGCCCCAAGCCTGGCTGCTCCACATCAGCCAAGGCCAACGGCTGTGATGAGCCTGATTGCTTCAAGGAGACCAGGAGCATGGTGCTAGGAGGTCAGGGGCAGAATTTAGTTCCTAGGGGAGGAAGACTGACCAAAACACTGGAAGGTCTCAAAGCCTTAGATGCGCAGCCCTGGAAAAGGAGAGACACAGAAGAAATCAAGAACCTCTGAAGTGGTCCATCCCAGGACCTAGGGGACATGCCACTCTGCAGGGAGCAGGTCAGAGAAGAGTTTGACTCTGGCTGTAGTGAAGGGATCTTGGAAGGGCAGGGGCAGCTATCCTAGCTGGTCCCTGGAACCTGGGTTGAACATGAGCCTAAGTCCAGGCCCCATTTAAATTTTGGTGACTCAAGAAAAGCAACGACCTATTCAGGGTTTGATCTTCTTCCCTGGAAAACAGAGTTAAAAACAGAGAGCTCCTTGGAGGAGGAGATGTGGGAGACAGGGAGAGAAAGAGTGTTAGGAGAGTGGCTGGATATTTGTGAGCAGCTTGGCCAAAGGGTACCCTGGACATTGGAATTGGAGTAGGGCACCTGGAAGCTGTAAAATGAATATGATTAAAGCATCATTTCTTTTGATTGGCCCCAGATTAAGAAACAGATCCACTGAAAGAAGCAGAACCCTGGGAAATGTTTTCTTTTCTGTTCTTTGTCACTCGCTTTCCAAACACCTGTAGCTTTATCCATATGGACAGACCTGTCACATCTGGGAGAGCAGCTCCGTGACCAAGACAGCCAATGGCAAACCTAGGACTGCACTGGGGTGCTATCTATCATTAGAGGGCCTTCCAGGAAGATCCTATACAGAAGCCAGCTTCTTAACAGGCAAGGAATAGTGTTAATAAAAGTTCTTTTTACTTGAAAAGGCACAGGAAAAAGACCAATAAAGCTGAGCCCAGCTCTTAAAAAAAAAGTTGATAAAACCGACAAACAAATAAAATAGTTTATCATGGTTCTAAAAGAGAGACCAGGGTTTTTCTTTCTCTTCTTTAGAGGCAGAATTAATTAATCCACCACCACCAGCCTGAGCTCTGAATGGAATGTTAGCTCTGACTCTGGGGGATGGGTAAGTCCCCTGGACCCTGGATAAGCTTTCATTAAAGCAACGGTATTTAAAACAGTGAATTTAAATTCATCCGCCAGATAGAATAGGGCACCAGAAGTGGAGAAGAAAGTGAAATGACGAGAGCGTTGTTAAGAAGCAACACTTGAGAGAAGAAATGTGGAATGCCATTCGTTGAGCCTCCCTTAGGGACCAGATGATAATAATGTTAGAACAGCTGTAGTGGTATCAATGACCCCAGCTCACCCTCTTTCCTCTGCCTTTCTCAGCTTCTCACAGCTAAATCCATGGGGCGTCTGCGCCCCATTCTAGACTTATTTTACTTCCTGAGCAAGCATGACAAAAGGAGGCTGTCACTTCTCACTCTCCAACCAGTGTGGGCCCAGGGACCAGCTGAGACTTCAGCTCCTGTCCCTCCCAGGTCCCCCCACTGCAGCCAGATCCAACCTCCCCTAGTGCAGGCCTGAGTCCCTCTGAGCACCCCCAGAGTGACGTGTCCCCTAGGTCCTGGGCTGGACCACTTTGGAGGCTCTTGATTTCTTCTCTGTCCCTACTCTTCTAGGACTGCATGTCTAAGGCCTTGAGACCTTCAATCCTTCTGGTCAATTTCCTCCCCTAGGGACCGAACTCTGCCCTTGACTCCAAGGCTAGGCTCTATCAAATGTGGACAGATTTTTGCGGAAGTAAGACCACAGCCTGCCTGAGCGTTTGACTGACATCTGAATTGCTTGCTGCTGTGCCCAGCTCCTGCTCAGATGCCCAGGGGAGTCCAGAGTGCTGTGTCATCTTGGGCGCTTGCTCTGTCGACTTCCCCACGCCCTCAACTGTCCAGGCCTGGCTTCCTCTTGACCCTTCCTGCCTTGAGTTGTTGAGAGTCTAGCATGCTTCCCATCTGGGCCTTTCAACCAGCAACGTGGAGCAAGCCTTGGAACCCTGTGGAAGTTCTGCATGGAAGAGAGCAAATACTTTGCAAACACAACGGAGACTATACAATGTGTATAGATAAGTTGAGACCTCAGATTTAGGTAAGTTCAAGATTAGCTAAATTCATTCACCCATTCATTCATTCAATTAAAAAAACAATGTATTGAGAGCTTGTTATGTACCAAGCCTTCTTCTAGGTGTTGGGGATATGACAGTAAACACAAAAATACTTGTCCTTATGAAAGTTATGATCTAGTAAGGAAGAGAGACAATAAATAAGATTAAGTGAGAAAAAATATATAAATGCTATGGAAAGAATAAAGCAGGAAAGAGGATAAGCAATAAGGGGCAACTGTTGTGATTTAGATGGAGTTGAGGAAGACCTCCCTGAGAAGGGGCCGTCGAGTAAAGACCTGAGGGATGTTGAGGAGTGAGCCAGGCCTTGCGGGTACCTGGAGGGGAGCACTCCCGGCAAGAGAGCAGCCAATGCGGGGCCCTGAGGTGGGAGTATGCTGGTGTGTCTAGGAGGCAAGTGGGTTGGAACAGAGAAAATGAGGAGAGATTAATCGGGGAGATGATTCACAGCCTGTAGGTGGATGTTGGCCTGTGAAATGAGTGTCTTAGTCAGCTCAGGCTGCTGTAACAAACAAACTGACTGGGTGGCTTAAACAATAGATGTTTATTTCTCACAGCTCTGGAGGCTGGAAGTCCGAGGTCAGAGTGCCAGCATGGTCAAGTTCTGGTGAGGGCCCTCTTCCTCTCTTGCAGACTTGGCTGCCTTCTTGCTACGTGCATCCATACACGGCAGAGAATGGAACCTCTGGTTTCTCTTCTTATAAGGACACTAATCCCATTATGGAGGCTCCACCCTCAGGTCCTCGTCCAAACCTAATGACCACCTCCTAATACCACCACATGGGCGATAGGATTTCAACATATGGATTTTGGGGGAGATGCAATTCCGTCCATAACAGGGAGCTACTGCAGGGTTTTAAACATTAAGAAAATAAATTCCAAAGTAGCTTATCCTCCATTAAAGCAACAATTACCTGTCTCAGGTAATTTCCAGATTCCATGCTGAACACTTTCCGCAGAAGCTCTTCAGGGAATCGGAATGAACCTTGCTTAAGAAAATCTGGGGGTCCTCTGGGTGCTGCTTCGGCTGTTCGTGCAAATCCTTGTTTTCTCCATTCAGCAGAGATGGGTGCTTTTCACCTTATAAAGTCCAATGACATCAGCTTTAAAGTTTTCCTTTGGTCCTACACTGTGAATTTAAAGAAAGTCAGCAGTGGTCCCGATGAAAAGATGCTTGGCTACCCCTCTGACTACAGATTAGACCAGGAGGCCCGTCCGCGGACAGTGTTAATCTGAACCTAGGCTGGATTTATCGGGCCGCCTGGTGCCTGAGATTGCAGATAAGCACATGTTCCACTCCAGGCTTGGCTGCATTAAGCCTCTCAGGGAAAATTTCTAAAGGTTCAGAAAAGCAGTGCTCCAAACTGTCAACCACATAAGCCTTTCTTTTCAGTCTTGTCTTTTTTTTCCTACCTTTTTTTTTAGTACAATAATGAAACCATCTTCAATGCCCAACTGATTCATCTGGAAGCCTGATCAGTGAACTGAATTATCTTTGCTTTTTAAAAAGCAAAATGAACCGTTTGTTCAGAACAAGAAACTGTGTGCTGTGACGATGTGGTATAATGAGCCAAGAGACGAGAGAAACCCCACAATCCAGCCACGGCAGGTGGTAGATGCTGGTCTGAAGGAGCTGGCCTCTGCGCTCTGTCCTGGGACCAGAGGTGCACAGATGGAACAGCAACGAGCACAGCCCCGCGATCCCAGCTCCAGGATTGCTGTAGGATTCTGGACCAGCCCCTGGTGTGCACACCTGAGTGGAGCTCGTCAGTTCTGAACTTGCTCCAGTTGATCTCTCTGTGGGAGGATCCAGGCCCAAGCCCTGAGTCTGCTGCAGCACCACCCTGGTCCCAAGGCTCTCTGGTCTGGGGCCGATGTTCGTTCATTCAACAAGCATCTGTTGTGCATTTGTGTGACAGCATTGTCCTAGGCATTGGGGCAACAGTAAGGGATTCAACAAGCAAAGGTCCCTGCACACACGGAGCTTACGTTCCAGTAGGGGTAACAGACAATACATAAGCTTTGATCCTGGTCTGCAGTTCCAGGTTGCTGTGGATCAGAGAGAAGAGCAAGACCTCTTTCTAGACCCTTCTCCTGAGGGCTGAGCTGGACCAGGGTGGGCTCCGGGGCCCAGGAGCAATGATGGGTCAGCCAGGCCTGGCCTGCACCAGAACTCCTTATGTGGTCTCCAGATGGATTTGCCTCCACGAAGCCCTCTGGCCAGGAACGCTTCTTAGAACTGGTCACTCTGGTGAGAGCTGGGCCTCCATCTTGCAGAGCTGAAAATAGTGTTCTCTTGTGGAACGTGGTATAAAAACAGCCTAAACTGCTGTGATGGCTGAAGAATGAAAGTCTGAGGTAGAGATGATTTGTCCCTGGAGAAAGGAGGTTGTGGGGAGACAGCAGGAGAAGAGGATGAAAGAGGGGGCCTGGAGACACAGGCTGCGAGATGATGGAAAGACTCCTTGAGAGTCTGCTGTCTTTGCTTCTGAGAGCCGCACCCAGCACTTACACACACACCCCTGGGCCCTCTCAGAGCTCCCGTATCCCACAGGCATTGAACAAAGTTCAGAATGCAGGAGAAAATAAACTAGGCATTTTATCTGTGACATGGATTACTTTAGCTTAATAATGACTTATTACCCCAAATCTTTTAGAAGGAGAGAAGCAATGAGGCTCAAAGCACAACTGCTTCAAACCCATTAACCGGACCGGATTTTAGCCACACAGCTTCCTTCTGGTGGACGTAGTGTGTGTGTCTGTGCATTTATGTTTGATGCCTCTGTGGTTAGAAATACTTGTGAAAAGAATAATGAGACCCGGAGGTCGGAATAGTCTGTCAATCTGAGAATTGCACCGTCAGGGAGGGTGAGGGGACGTCTGTGGTGAGGAGCAGAGGGGAGGACAAGGGAGAGAAAAGTCTACACAAAGCATAACGGGATGTTGGGAGCCAAGGGGGATTTTCTGGTGACTCCAGAGTTTCATCGAAAGCCTGACTGGGAATACAAGGCTCTAAATGGATGACGATCTGAGTTTGGGAAAGCACCAATGATCGCGACAGGTCACAGTCACCCCCTGCTATCCACCCCTCAGGGAATATATGAGGAGGACTTGGGCAGGCTAGGGAAGTGCTGCGTTTGTGAGAGGAGAGGAGTGACTCCCTGAATAGTCCCCTCTAAGGATGGGGCTGGCCAAACTACTCCCCTTCATTGAGCTGTTTGCAAATTGCTGAGCCTGCAGAATGGCAGAGCTGGGGTTCAGGAAAAGAGGCAGCAGAGAGATGGCTGGGCTGGCAGGATGGCCAGGCAGAGAGGGGAGCGAGGACATGCTCTATGGTTTCTGGTCCCTGGGGAGTACCGAAGGTGAATCCTACACACACCAGTGGACTCTGGAGGCGGGGATGGTGGACGGTATATGAGCTTGAGAGTTACCAGTTTGCAAGATGCATGGATAACAGAAGAATGCTGCAAGGACACGAGTTGGTGGATAGCTGGAAAATGCGGCTGCATCTTGTAAGGAGCCATGTGGCAGAGACTGTTGTCTACTTCTTCCCTACTGAGAGAACCCCCTCCATTCTTTTGTAGGAAGCAATATGCCTGGCTAAAAACTATATTGCCTAGTTTCTCTTACAGCTCAGGTTTTTCAAGCAAAATAAGTCTGGCCAATGAGTGGAAGCCAGCTGGGGATTTCTGGCAAGGTTTTCTTTCTTATTATAGACAAAATTATTTCTTCTTTTTGCTTTCTCTTATTTCTTGGAACTTGGATGAGATGGCTGGAGCTCCAGCAGTTGTTTTGTGAGAAGGAGGATGTGGCTTAAACCCTAAGGACAGCAGACTTAAGTCACTGACAACATTGTGGAGCTATTATACTAGCTCCAGACTATCTACTGTTAGACTTCTCATTACCCTTTTCTTACTTAAGCAACTATTATTTGGGTTTTCTGCTTCCTGTAACAACATATTATTCCTAATGATACAGACCACCACTGCCTAAAATAACTACTACCATCTATCTACTTTAAGCCCTCAGGCAATGGGCCAGATGAGCAGTTAATGACTGACTCCAGAGAAGGGCTACAGCTTGTCCATGGCAGCAGCATAAGGAGAAATTCCTACCCCTCTTCCTTGTTCTTGCCCCAACACCAAAAGGAAAGGGGAAGAGTGTGAGTACAGACACCCTGCCTCCTGCCAGCAGATGACTGCTCCTCACTGAGCTTCTAGAAACTCAAGTTAAGTCCATGAGACAGTGTGTGGAGTAAGCTTTTTAACCATTCTTAAAAACTGAGAGTGACTTTTCATAACCAGAAGTAATGGTCAAGTATTGGAATCAGGTTGAAATGTTGTTAAGGGAGCTACAGTCCAGTGAGAAAAAGGGGTTTGACTCAGCAGAGTTTGAGATAGTTTGGAAAAACTGAGATGATTTCATTTCTCTACCCCCATGAAGTTAAAACATCTCAAGAAACTGTTTACAAAATAAATCCGCTTAATTTCGACTGCCTTAAATCCATGTTACATCTCTATGTACTGGAAACATTTCCAAGATAGATTATAGGTGCAAAAAAATAAATAAATAAATAAAAGAGAGAGAGAGCAAGGTACAAAATAGTGTATACAGTAGGCTACCTTTTGGATGATAAAAAGAGGCAAACAAGAATTTATACTTGTGTTCACACAAAGAAACCCTGAAGCATCCACAGGACTATCCATAGGGAAGGTGGGAATGGAGTGGGAGCACGATCTCTCAGAATATACGTCCTTGTGTAGCTTTGACTCTGGCATCACGTGAAAATATATTATTAAACACTTTAAACAAAATATGCTAGTACAACAGAGTATTCAGTTTTCTCGTAGAAAAGACATTTAGAAGTCAGCAGATGACCAAATAAGGGACTCTAAAACTCTCCCCTCCATCCACTTCAGATAACAAAAATCAAAGTCTTTCTACATTTTTTATGTAAGCAGCTCTTCACTTCCACCCTCCAGCACTGTTTTATGAGACTGGGAGGGGTCGGCAGCTGTGGGCTAGTGAGACATCAGGAGCCAAAAACCAAACAGGGAGCTTCAGCTTTCGTTTGTGGAAGAAAGACCTGGTTTCTGATGTTAATTGGAAGAAATAATAATTAATATATTACTATATATAATTTATTGTTACTATATTAACTATGTTAATTAATATTATATATTAACATAATATGTAATATAGTACATTAACATATATATTATACATATTATAATATATTACTACATATAATTTTATATTAACTTATTTTTCAGACTTCTTGTGATCAGATTTTCTGTACCTGAGAGAAATTTTCTGAACCTAAGGGAATTTTTCCTGCAGAAGTATAACCCTAGTGAGAAATCTAACAATTTTGTTTGTTTAAGGCAGGGTTGGCAGAGTATGGCCTATGGGCCAGATCCAGCCAGCTGTTTAATTTTTCATGGCTGTTCAGCTAAGAATGGTTTTTACATTTTTGAATGGTTACCCTTTACATGGTTATATAAACGCCTACATAATATACTTGCTTTTGCCTTTTGGCCTGAAAAGACTAAAATGTTTACTACCTAGTCCTTTAAGAAAACTTTTGCTGACCCAGGATTTAAGGCCTTTTGAGACTCATTTTCCAAATTCTGCTCTAAAGTATGAGACCAACGGCTGGCCAAACACATCCCAACAAAGACACAAAGGCCACGTGGTGATGAGGGAAGGCTAGTCGTGGCATGCAGTTTTTAATTGATGGGGCAGCATTAGGCATGATACACACACACACACACACAAACGCACGTATATTTCCCATTCTGGAAATGGGAAAATACCGCTTTTGGTTGGGTTTTTCTATTGCACAAACTTCCCATTTGTTATTCAAAGCCCTGAAACAACAAGATATCGTTGGGTCTCATTCCAGCTGCCAGACACAGAAGGCCCAGCATGCATAGCGCAGTATGTCACTGGCCCATGAACGTGGGCCTTAAACACAGAAAAGGCGACACATGTCAGTCCGTTGCAATGGAGCTCTGTGGCTTTAAAAAGACCTCTGTATTGTGTGTGCATCTAAGTAATTGGAACTTGGACTCGTCACATCTTTTTTAGCAACGACACTGGAACAGCATGGACCCATCCATCATCTTGTCGTCCTTATGAAAATGGTTTCCAGTGGTCAACTTGCCACAGTTAATTAGTCTTCCGATGTATGAATAGTCAGAAGCAAAGCGACTTTGACAGGCAGGTTTTCAGATACTGTTAGCAGTGAACTCTAAGAGGTAACTGATCCTTCCCGCCTTTTAATTAGAGCCCTTTCATCTAAGACGGAGAGCTTCCTTGTGGCTGGAGGTACAGCTACTTTGATTCTGTCTTCTGTTCTCAGCTCTGGAACTAACTCATAGAACCACAAGCAAGCCAGTGAAGCTCTGAGGCCTCAAATGTGAAATCCAGGATGTTCTAGAGTAAAATGTGGCCAGTTGATGGCTATTCAAATGCAGATATCATTAAAGTTTTAGTGTGAAGGGTAGTGTGTCAGTTAGATACTGCTGTAAGACCCCTAAACTTAGTAGTTTAAAAAAGAAAAGCAACCATTTATTTAGCTCAAGATTCTGTAAGTTATCAATTTAGTTTGGGTTCAGTGGGGGTTCCCCAGGCATCCACAGTCAGTTGTGTGTTTGCTTGTTGGCTGGGTGGTGGTTCTGACCTTGGCTGGGCTCTCTCACATGTCTTAGGACTTGGCTGGGACAAAACAGGCTACTCATCTCTGGTCCATGCAGTTTCTTATCCTCCAGCAGGCTAGCACAGGCTGTTACATGGCAAAGAGCTAGCAGATGCAGGCAAGGCTTCTTGAAGCCTAGGCTTGGAATTGGCAAAATACCACTTCCATCACATTCTGTTGGCCAAGGCAAGTCGCAAGGACAGCCCAGATCCAAGATCCAAAGGGTGGGGAATAGACACTACCTCTTGATGGAAGAAGTTTCAAAGTCACATCACAGGGGGACGGATGCAGGAAGGAGAAGAACTGTGGCCGTTTTGTGCAATCTGCCACTGGGAGCTGAGACATTAAGGAGCACGGGTAAGATGTACAGCAGCCTCTGCTGCCAGAGCAGGTGAAGTAGGAAGAGGTCATTACTGTGAAGTCTGGATGCTAAACCCCTAAGTGGGGGACTGGGGCTAAGCCACTCTGGCTGTCCCTGGGTCTCCTTTTTGACAGAAGAGGGTGAGGAAACCACCAAGGAGGAAGTCAGATGTGCAGTGGGTGGGTAAGGGTGTGAGCAGTGCCTATCTGGGTTTTGGGTTAATTTGGAGAAGAAAAGAAAGAGGGTGTTTTTCCACATACATTGGGAACCCAAGTGTGAATGTGGGCTCTGAATTGGTAGCCTGGTGGGGAAGAATGCTTCTGGACCCTGAGAAGAAGCCCCCAAATCAAGAAGCAGTGTAGTTTGACGCCACGAGCACAGCCTGATGGGGCAGACACAACTAACTGTGGTTTAATTCCTTACTAACTGTGTGACTTTGGGCAAATCACTTAACTTCTTTAAGGCTCAGTTTCCTCATCTGTCAAATGAGGATAACAATATATGCCTCAGAGGGTTGTAGGAGCGATAAAAGCACATAACACTAAAACATCTAAGGCAATACCCAGCATCCTAATTGCTCTCCACTGACGCGCACTGTTGTTATCCTCCTAACCTTTATGGCTAATGGTTCTTCACGGATGACCCACAATTCTACTTTTGCAGTCCTGGCCACATTTATGAGTTCTCCCTCTGGTATTTTAGATCAGCAGTTTTGTGTGGATGCCGCACTATCAACTCAAACTCAATGTAATATGTAATGCATATTACAGCTAAACAAATCTGACCTTTCAAATCACTCTCTATTCCCAACTTTTTGTGTCTGTTCATTCAGAGTCACCAGTTAGCCACCTGGATCTGCCGTCGTGAGGTTATCTTTCATTCCCTCATTTCCTTTAGGCCTCTTATCCAGTTATTGAACAACGCAAAATGTCTCTTGCTCTTGTCTTTCCCATTCCATTTTCCCTACGAACTGCAGAAGCTGCATTCTTCTCCTGATGCTTTGAGTACTGCTGTAGAGTTCTTACAATTTCCCTGCCTCCAGGCTTTCTACACTTCAATCCGTTCTGCACCTTGTTGCAAAATTAATCTTCCGAAAGACAATCCCTTGCTTACCTGCAAGATGACATGCAAACAGTGAGCCTGGAGTTCAAAGCTCTCCATAACCTGAGCCCAGTTCCCATTATTAGACTTACCTTCCAAGACTCCAGGGAAATTCATTTTGCATTATAATTATTCGCAAACCTATCTTGTACTCCCAATAGGAGTGTAAGTCTCTAGAGCCAAGGTCCACAAACCACAGCCTATGGGCCAGTTCCACATGGTCCACAAAGCCTACGGTATTTACTATCCGGCCCTTCACAGGCAGTTTGCTGACCTCTGCTCTATAGGGTGGAAGTGTGTCTTAGATTACTTTGTGTGTCCTATAGAACTGTGTCGTTTTCAATAAATATTTCTTGCATGCATGTTCTACATACTGACCCCTAAGCATCCCTGTCTTTCTTGTTCCTGTAAATTATTTTGCCCTAACTAGAGGGCCTTTCCCTCTTTTGTCTACCTGGATAAACCTTTCCAATACTCTAAGATCCATGTCAAATCCTCTGAGAAGCCTTCCTGATGACTCCTGTCGAATTCTGCATTCCAGTAACACCAAGCTAGTTGTTTGACATTTAATCTTCTGCTTCTAGTTAGTTCTTTACGTCACAGAGGGTCATGAACCTGACTGACGCCCATTCCTCAGCGATGCCTGTCTACCTTCTCCCCTTCAGAAGTCCCAGATGTTACCTGGCCTGGGAAGTTTCCTCTGACTTCTCCCTTCCTCCCCCACCCAAATATGTTAGGGATCCTTTCTTTGTGCTCCCACAGCTCCCTGAACTTGCCCATCCTGGCATTTATCTTTGCGTATTGTAATCATTGATTTACTTCTCGGATTCTCCGACTGTACTGGGAGCTTCTAGAAGGTAGGAACAGTGTCTCATTCATTGATGCATTCCTAGTACCTGGCGTGGTGCCTGGCTCACGGAGATACCCAATTAATATTTTGGAATAAACGGTTGATCGATCAATGACTATTGATGGATTACATGGCTGGTTAAAATATTTGGTCTTATTCCTCGTGCTCCCCTATTTTCATCCTTCAGTTCTCTCTCTCTTCTATTATGTATAGTCATTTCTTTTAGTTATATATCAATGGATAGTTTGTATCTCTGGATATAACTACCAAATCTAGGTAAATATCTAGCAAATATATGACTGAGGTTATCAGACCAAAATTGGGGCACCCAGGCAGAAACCAAACTTGGAGATCCCCAGGTCTTTGAATAATAAGTGCCCTTTCTTGGATCCACAGTTATCTTGGACTGTGGGGTACTAAAACCAACAACAGCTCTGCCTCTTTATGAATTAAGCATTCCAAAGACAGCCTGCCTGCTGAATAAAAAGATCCACCACCAGATTACAGACACTCATAGCCAGCTTTGCAAATTCAGCCTGAGCCTGCTTAGAGCTCCACGTTCACCCAGCGTAAAATAGTACCGAATGCTGGACTCGGAAACCATTTGCAAATGTCGGGATAACGTAGCAAAGCACACACAGTATCAGAAACGGAAAATGGCATCCTGGAAAATAGCCCACTGACAATGCGCATAAGAGCCTCAGCCAGCAGACAACTTCTTTCCCACTCTCGAGTTTCCTCCTGGAGCTGTGTGCTGCCTGAGTCCCCTCTCATCCTCAGCACAGCTTTCCCTCTGAGCACGTCATCCTGCAACCACGTTCAGGGTAGCTGTCCATGATCAGTTCCCCAAATGCAGATAAATTAGGGACAGGTTGTAAATTCATTGGCCACACGAGCCCAGATCTTCTTGCGGTGAAACGGACGCATAATCACCAAGTTTCCATTCTCTGTGTGTGCTGGTGGCTTCCACAGGAACCCTCCCCCACGGAGTTAAAGTGGAAATGAAGCGCAGAAGCTCACCCGATCAGACGGAGCACAGACATTTGGCATTTTAAAAATGCCTTTTAAATGTCTAGATAGATGGTATATTACTCTGTAGCCTTTTCAAAATCCATGAGACACGCCATGAATGCTGTTGCCTAAAAAAGCCAGCCCTGGAAAACCCTCGGATGTGCCCAGGTGTAAAAGGCAGCAACTCTGATGCCTTGGGGAGGAAAATGTCCCCACTTGCTTCAGGAAATATCTGTTTCTGCAAGAGCCCCGGGACAAGAGGAGCAAGCAGAATGTTTTGCCTGTAATTTTCACCTCATCAGTCATGTGTGATAGACAACGCAATTTGGCTGCTAAAACAACATGCAAGGTGGGGCAGGCACGAAGGGGTACAAGTTTCTTCAGAACAACACAAAAAGTCACTCACTGCCTAAAATGAGCGGTCAGGATTGCAAGTTCAGTGGACATAGGTGATTTCGTATAGAACCAGACGGCCCAGAGACAGTCCCTGAGCCATTCATCAACTGCCACATGCAGCTGCAACACCCCAGGGACAAAGCAGAGCAAGAGGGCAGTCTGATATTAGCTAGAGCTTCAGGCCCAAACTCCAGAGGGGAAGATCACCAGGCATGTCGTGGTTGGGCCAGAGGTAGCGTGAAAGTTTGCTTTTGCTTTTTCTTCCCAAAGTTCACACCTGAGCAGTGCTTGTTACCACTCTCTTGTGAGGAAAGGCCAATCCAGAGCCCACAAGCTATTGTTGACAAGAGCAAGAGCAAGAGCAAAATGAGAATGTGCCCCAGTGACTCCAGGAAAGATGGTCCCTATGGTGGCCTGCAGCTGGCAGACACCTGGGTCTCCTCAGCGGCTCTGGGCTTGCCTCGCCTCCCTGACTGGGGAAGCGAGAGCTCAGACAGGGTGGCCTCTAAAGCCTCACTGGAGCCTTGACGTGGGGCAGAGGGCAGAAGCTAGACATAGTCCTCGTTTGCGTTTGGGGAAAGGAGCCGAGGGAGGGATGGAGAGGTGCCTTGCTCTGTTGCTGGAAGCCAGCAAGGACCAGTAAATAAACAAAACAAAGCAAAATGCAGCAAAGCAAATAAACAGTAACAGCAGCAGCAAAGCAGAGTGTGGGGTGGAAAAGGGTCGGTTTCTGAGGTGCCCCTGGCCGGCTGATGTGCTACCCTGCCCAGAGACAGCCTGGAGGATGAGGCGTTGGTGCTTCAGTGATATCTGACGGTTAAGGATGGTTGCAGGGGAGTCTGAAGGATGCTGCGAGTCCAGGCAATCAGTCCTGCTCCCAATGGTCCTCTTCAGTCATTACAGGCATATAGTTAGCTTCAGCAGCATCTCTGGCTACAGAAGAGGGGATCAGACTGAATCACTGATGCTGAGAAGAGCAGGAAATGGGCACTGTGGAGAAAAGCCAGGGGAACTTTATCCAAGGCCCCACTGCCATCCTCTCCAAGCCTCCTTGATCAATAATGGTAGGAAACAGTCCACCATTTGACTTCGAGGGCTCCTTGTCCTGCTTTCTTTGGGAACACTCCGGGCTTCCTCCTGCTATTTTTCTTTTTCCAGATCTCCCTTCATTTCCCAGGCAGTACCTCCATGCTTAGAAGACATTCACCCCCGGGCCCAAGCTGCCCTGGGAATCCAGTCCTGAAGCTTCCTGCTCATCTACTTGGAGACTCAGCACCAGAGTTGGCTGCTCTGCAAGGAGAGCAGAAAACACAGCTTTTACTGCCCGTAAACGTACAGTTGCAAAGCAATTCCAATCAGCCTGGAGCATAGCACAGCTATTCTCAAGGACGGTTGAGGCGAGGAAGCCACGGGGGTCCTTCCTGCCTTGACCTCTTCAGCTCCCTTGGCGGCCCAGAGGTTTTCAGGAGGAAGCCCTGCCCCTGCCTTCTGATAATTCAGTGGTAATTCTTAGATGGCCACCTTGGCATAAAAAAGAAAGATGATGACTCCTTACAACTATAGAGTGTTTCACAATTTTAAGAGCACTTTTTTATCTACTCACTAAACTGAGTTCACTTAAGGCACAGGATAGAAATAAGGCAGGAGGAACCACAAAACTTTGTTACTTCTGTTCCAATCACAAACTCCAAGTCAGAATTTGTCTCGTCCGGGTCCAAGCTCCCGCTAGTTTCTCTAACATATTTTGGATCTGATTCCAGTGCACCTTTTTGTCCGCACAACTGAATTCCTTCTGTGCTGTTAGCCTGGCGCCAGCACCTCCTTGCTCCCTGCTATCCCCCACTCTCCGTGTAGTTATGCTAGTACCAATTCCCATTACACAGCTGCTGAATTCACTTAATTCCACACCCAAATGTGATGTGCACTCCTACTTCTTTCTTCCTCCTCCTTGCCCTGCCCCCCCCCCCCCCAACTTGATATTCCCAGTCACAGCTCTGCTCTCAGGGGCTGGAAGCCTGGGAGCTACATCCCACTCTCCCTCGCCTACAGTCGAGAAGCACTCCAGGGAGGTTTGGAAGGCAGTTTAAAAGGGGCTCTTCTTTCCCTGGCAGAAGTATGGCAGACCCATGGACTGCCCAGATGTGAGTTTCAGCAGCGGACTCCATGTTCTACCATCAGCCACAACTTGAGGGTCAAGCGGCAGCCATGAAGTTAGTGGCAGTTTCTTGCAGTTTCCTGAGCCTGGATACGAGTGGCACCTTGGGGATCTGGGAAGCATGGCTGTAGAAGTGTAACCTGGAAGCTGGTGGCAGCTGCACTAGATTACCTTCCTTTTGCACAGCCAACAATTTTGCTCACACTTAATTCTCTTCCTGCTTGAAATACCTCTTTCTGCTTAAAATCAAACCTCCTTCTGCTGGAAACACCTACAGCAGTTGTTCTCAGAAAGTGGTCTTGAACTGGAGTATTGCCATCATCTGAGAATCTGCTAGAAATGCAAATTCTCGGGCCCTGCCCCAAACCTACTGAATCGAAAACTCTGGGGGTAGTACCAAGAAATCTCTGTTTTAACAAGCCCTCCAGATGATTTTGGTGCACATTCAAGTCTGAGAGCCAGTCAACTATCTGAATATTTATTTTCTCGTCATAAACCATGAATGATATACACACACCTTCTCAAGGTGTGTTGCTTTTTCGTGATTATAAAATATTGGAGTTATTGTAGAAAATTTGGAAAGGTACAGAAAATGTGGACAAGGAAAAAACACAAGAAACCCCCACAAAATTCCACTACTGAGAGTTAACTATTTTTAACCTTTTGATTTATCTCCTTCCAATCACCTCTGTGTGTACACACATTTATGCATGCAGTTACATCACTGCTTTATTTCTGCTTTTTATTTACACACCGTTATATTAGGAGCATTTCTCTGTGCCATTAATATGCTTCTTTAAAGCCTACTTAGGGTTCCATGTTATGGAAGTACCATAATTAATTAGCCATTCTCCTATTGTAGAATGTTTATGTTGTTTCTGGCCTTTGCTATGATAAATGAATGCTACATTGGACATTCTTATAGAAAAGCTTGTCTCATTCCTGGTTGTCTCCTTGGCATGAGAGGATACATTAGGATACGGATGAGAAAAGAGACTTAGGCAGGGCAGTGCTAGGTCCCTCCCAGAGCAACGGCTCCTTGTGTCGGGGGATAATCTAGACCTTATGGAACTTAGCAGTTAGGTAGGGAGTCAAAGTGAGAAAGAAGAGAGGAATTCAAGAGAGTTGCTTCTTCCCGTTTCTGAGCTTCAGTGACAGTTGTGAGATGCAGTAGAAGCCGCGAGGCATTTCAGAAGGAAGTAGGAGCAACATCAAGCAGAGTGATTATTCTTTTGACAATCTAGGAGAACCCTCCAAAGTTAGTGCGTGCTTGTCGTTTATGAGAACACGAAGGCTTAGCCCAAGCTCATTTTTTTACCCTGATCCATGACAAGAGCCTTGGGAGGCTGGGTCCGTTCTTATGCTGCTCTGGGGACTTCCATCTCGGCTGAGGTCTTTCTGCGAAGTCCAGGCTGATGTCTGGGCACATTATAGGTGTTTCAGCGATACTTGCTGACTGAATAAAAATGAGAAAATAAATAGATAGAATATTCCTAAAAGCCCAGACATGTATAATATTATCTCAAATGTCACAAGATTTCAGGATTCCCTGTAAAATCCTACACTTAGAAATGGATTTGCTTCCCGATGTGCATGGAAAAAATTGGTATTCTTGCCTCTTTTTTCTGCTGTCAGTCTGTCTACAAATATTTATTGGAGATCTACCACATTCCTGGTGTTATTTTTGTGCAGGAAATAAGACAAAGTCCTCCTTGCCTTCAAAGGGCTTACATGTTACTTTTTGAAGACAGACAATAAATATTCAAACAAATCAATAGCACTATGAGGAAATTAAAAGAGTTTAGCCTTATGACATGATGAGTATAGTTAACACTGCTGTATAGCATATTTGAAAGTTGCTAAGAGAGCAGATCCTAAAAGCTCTCATCATAAGGAAAAATATTTTTTTTCTTTATAATTATATGAGGAGATGGATGTTAACTAAACTAATTGTGGTAATGAATTTGCAATATATGTTATTATGTGGTACAGAGCTGTGTGTCGATTATATCTCAATAAAACTGAAAAAAAAAAAGAGAGAGATTAGCTTGATACACAGTGGCCAGGATGGTGAGAGGTATATGCTTCTTTTGTCATTTCAAAGTTCCACCTACAGCAGTAGAGTCTCGTGGGGAGAGGTAGTTGTCTGTCTTATATTCATTTGCAAACCGATGGGCCAGGAACCTGAGCACAGCTTTCCCTCAAGCCCTGCAGGGTGTGTGGCAGGATTGGACAGTCAGAGGTTTTATGCCCTAAGAGGCTTCGTGTGTTAGTGCCCTAGATCTAGTGACGTGGGGTGTGGCTAGGTCGTGGCAAGACTTGCTTAGGAATAAAGCAATGTAGTCAATATATAAGTAATCAATATAATCAAGAACAGTACACTTAGGAACACTTAGCTGTGGTGGCAATTAGGTTCTTCCCCCACGCTGATTCTCACCCATTGGTGAGGACTGTTTAGAACACTGCCTTGAGAAGAGTTCTCAGTAAGAATTCCAATTTCAGAAGGAAGTAGGAGTAAGATGAAGCAAAGTGAGGGATTATTCTTTTGACAGCCTGGGAATCTAAGGGTAGTATGTTTTGAGATCAATCCATGCTTGTGGTTTATGAGGACACAGGACTTAGCCCAACTTCTTTTTCTGTCTCATCCCAGACATCAGCCAACGAGAAAGGGTGCAGTGATTGATTGGTGATGTCTGCCAGGAGCCCAGTTATAAGTCTACCTGTCACTCTAGTCCCATCTGTGATGGCGCTGAGTGCAACCCAGGCCCAAATCCACAATGCGACATAACTTTCCAGTAGCTGCACAAGGCTTAGGAAATCACGTAGTATGCCAAAATGTTCAAAATACAGTACGACCCTGTAGTGGATGATTAAGCCTTAATGGCTTATGGAGTCAACATGGAATATTAGAAAGACCACTGGACTACTTACTCTCATGATCCCCAGAGTCTAGGTTTTTGGAACACTTACAAACTTCATGAACTTGAGAAGGTCACCTTCTTTTGCTAAACATCAATTTTTCCATATATGTATATTTACAATATTTGTAAACATATATAAAGTATAAATATTATATACATATATACACATATATATAAATTCAGCCTGCTAATCCCTGTTCTTCCTACTTCACAGGGATTTTACGAAGATCAAAGGAGACCATGCATGGAAGGGCACTTTTCTTAACTGCTAGGCGAGAACATGCTATCGTCATTCATTTGCTGGTTACGGTGGAGGCTGCTTCTCCCTCCCCTAAATGCCATGCTCTTTTTCAAAAAGGTGGCCATTTACGCACCAGAAAGAGCAGTTAAGTTTCTAGGCTGTATACTTCTCTTAGTGAAATGATTTAAAGCCATGTGTAAATAGCACATAAATTTATTATGATTTGGGTCCAAACTGGGGATGTGTCTATATATACATACACGCAATCACCTCTCGGTGTCCAACAGTGAAAAATATCGCAGTCTTGTGAAAAACAAAGCCACCTTCTTCCCAGCTCCTGACAGCTAAAACGTCCTTGAAATAAATGAGGAAGTTTCACTCCGCACACCTGTGCAGTGGAGTTTTTATGAATCAGACAAATCTTCAGTCTCGTAGGTAACGTCAGTCCTGAGAGTAATGCTCGCGCTCCTGGTGGTTTTCGGCTTGACTGCTTCTTGGTGATTTACCCGGGCGGCCCTCCAGGCACAAAGGTACAGAACTTCTATTTATTCACTCCAAAGAAACAAACAAACAGAAAGTTAGCCCTGAGACCAAGTTAATCAAAAAGTTTTTAATAGAATACTTGAAGGACCCGAGGCAGGCGCTTGGAGCCATAAACAGGTGGCACAAATCATTTTCAGCCTCTTTGGAGAGTGCCGAGCGGGCTGCTGCGGCGATTACGGCCTGCGTAATTAATCTGCGTGCTGCCGCCCCAGCGTTTATTCATTCGGGGGCATGGAAGCCCATCTGGAAGGCCGGTTGTTAGAACTGGTGAGAGGACTTCGTTCTTTCCTTATTTATTAGAAGAGAGAGAAAATAGAGAGAGCCCTCGTGGTTATATTTCAGGTTGAAGCAAATCAAACACTCCTCCAGGCCTTTAGTATTGGAAAGAAGCTAAGCGGCCGATGCAGGAGGGCCTGTTGATTTCATATTCATGAGGGAAAGGCATTTCATTTCGTGTGTGTGTGTGTGTTTTGTGGAAACATCTAATCAGGTAGAGCTCCAGGTCATTTAGCTGCTAAGCATGAAGTGAGATGTGGGGAAGCATGGATTCATTTGGCCCACCAGGCACTAGTCCCTACGGTGTCTTGTGAGAATTAGAAAAGCCACTCTTGCTCAAGACATCTTACTTTCATCTGCTGGAAAATTGTCATAGTATACTGACTATTAGAACAGGACATCTTACTGCCACCTGCCAGGAAACTGTCATCATAAAAATGCAAATCTGGGGCCGGCCCGTGGCGCAGCGCTTAAGTGCGCATGTTCTGCTTCTTGGAGGCCCAGGGTTCCCTGTTCGGATCCTGGGTGTGGACATGGCACCGCTTGGCAAAAAGCCATGCTGTGGTAGGCATGCAACGTATAAAGTAGAGGAAGATGGGCACGGATGTTAGCTCAGGGCCAGTCTTCCTCAAAAAAAAAAAAAAGCAAATCTACAACGTCTTCGATGTGAAGGGCACCTCTTTAGATGTGCTGCTTTTGTGTATCCATGACCTGAACACTTGTATGTGCTGCACCACCACTGATGCAACATTTGGCATCACAGGGAAGACTGGCTAGCTAAGCTGGTGGAATAAATGCCCGCACAGAACCAGCTTACAGCATCTACTAAAATAATTTTCAAGTCGTTTAAATAGGTGAATTTTTAAAATAGCAGTACACATGTAATTAAATATTTACATAGAAAAGAATTTTATAAGCATAAAAATAATTTTAAAATTACTAAGGAAAATAGATAGATTTGACTCATAAAAGTTTTAAAAGTTCAGTAAATATGTAAAAAAGACAAACCAGTATAAATCAAATTTAAAATAGACAACTGAGAAAAAAATACCTTCCACAAATATGAGAAAGGATTAATATTCTTAATAGGCTGATGCACATTGATTAGAAAAAAACAAGCTTCAAAACAATAGGAAAAATTTTGTGAATTATTTACGGAAGAGGCAGTAAAATACCTTAATAAAATGTTTAGCTTTCTTAGAGACTAATGAAGGAAAAATGAAAATACTCACTAAATGCTCTTTCTTATTTATCAAGTGAGAATATTTTAAAAACTGATCAACTCAATGCTAGCGTAGGCACGTTATTAGAATATAAATGTGTACAGTCTCTCTGTAAGGCAGTATGGCACCATATATTAAGAATCTTTCAACCAATAATGCCATCCCAAGAACTCCACAGATAGGAGACGGTCAGAAACATGGAAATGCAAAAGTAGGACAAAGGCTGAAGCCGGCCTGGTGGCTAAGTTCACACACTCTGCTTCGGCGGCCCAGGGTTCGTGGGTTCAGATCTTGGATGCAGACCTACACACCACTTGTCAAGCCATGCTGTGGCAGGCGTTGCTCATATAAAGCGGAGGAAGATGGGCATGGATGTTAGCTCAGGACCAATCTTCCTCAAAAAAAAAAAGGAAAAAGAAAAGTAGGACAAAGGTTAAGTAAATTATGACAGATTCATATAACTTGTATTTTGTAACCCTTAGAAGTGATACTTAGGGAAAATTTTATGTCATGGAGAAATGCCCCTAAAAATGTCAGTTGGGAAAATAGGAAGTCCAACTGTATAGTCTGGGGATTCTCAAAGTTGGGGTTGGTGGATGGGTTTCAAGGAGTCTGAAACTTTTGATGTATATGCATTAGTTTCTGTGGTTTGCACCAGGTGCTCCAAGAGCGCCATGATCCAAAGGAGACAAGAAGCTCTAGGAGAGTGAAACCAAGCCAAAGCCACCTGCCACGAATACCTCTCAAGTCCCCTCACCCCTGCTAGGGGTATAACCTGCCAAGCATTGTGCCAGTAGCTAGAGACACAACACTGAACAAAAGCTGAATTGGTCCCTGCCCTCAGGCAGTTCAGTCTAGCTGGGAAGACAGACGTTAATTAAAATAATCATACAAATACATGTATGATGACAAAATGGATAAGGGTTTTGAAGCAAAATTCCAGGGTGCTAGGGCACTTTTTTTTTTTTTTCGTGAAGAAGATTGATCCTGGGCTAACATCTGTTGCCAATCTTCCTCTTTTGCTTGAGAAAGATTGTCACTGAGCTAACGTCTATGCCAATCTTCCTCTATTTTGTATGTGGGATGCTGCCACAGCATAGTTTGATAAGGAGTGTGTGGGTCCATGCTCAAGATCCAAACCCGTGAACCCTGGGCCGCTAAAGCGAAGCATGCAAACTTAATCACTACACCACTGGGCCAGCCTCAGCTGTACCTCAGGGTACTTTTTAAATGAGATGATGAAAGTGTTTCTAGTGCTTGAAATAGCACCTGGCAACACAGTGAGTGTGCAACTGAGGTCTAAAAGGATGGGGCTTTCACAAATGATGACCATCTGCAAGATGGAGGTGCATGATAACAGAGCTTTCTGATTTTAATATCTGACTGATGCCAGCTTGCCCACCTAGTGGGCAATGTCAAACACACAGGTGCCAGTGAAGCAGTCCAATCTGGTGACTTCCAGGCAAATTCAGTCTCATCCCCTTCACAGCTCTGTCCTTGGCCAGGGTAAGGCTCTGGAGGTGCAGTCGCTTGCCCTGACTCTGTGGGTGAGAACCAGGCAGCCCTTTGAGGCTCCCTCCCTCGCCCCTCTAGGCAGTGTACTGAAACTGGCATGTCAATGCATTCTCCCTGCTAATATTTAGGCCACTTTCTGGAGCCTGAAAGGTTTATTTATCCCTTCCATGCTGCTTTTAAGGTGGGATTTTTCATGTCCAAGTGCAGGTGGCTACTGTCCCTCTGGCTTGTCCCACACCAGTGCTGTGGGAGGGGCCTGCAGTGCTTCCCCTCCTAGCCGCAGCCAGGAGATGGCACCTCAGGGCATCTTCTCTCTGATCCTCAGGGCTGGCTTCATGTGTGTGCGAACTGAGCAGTCATGAGGGCTCCATGCTCAGAAGGACCTATGCTTCATTTAGTGCTCTGCTGTCACTGTCTTGAAATTCTTAATCATTTTATCTTTGAACTTGTGTTTTGTAAGTAATGCATGCACGTGAGCAGACAATAGATACTCAATATGCGTGTCTGCCGTTTCTTCCTGCTCTATTTGCATATAACATTTGCGATGCCCCTTAAGCACAACATTTGGGCGGACCCCTGATGCATGCGTGGGACTAGAGGGAGATTCAAAGCGAGTACAAGGTGCATGTGTTGCCTATCATATTGCTCCTTATTCGTGATATTTCACTGTGTTGACCAACCACTTAGCTGAAAATGATGACATAGAAGGAAAGGGAAAGAGAAAGCAATCCATGCTTCTGTTCCCCTTCGGTCCTTCCTTACCCATCAGAAGCCAAAGGTGGAACATGTTGGTAAAATGTGCATGGATCAAGAAGAGAAACAAAAACAGTTGAGTTAGTTTTGTGCAGTGTTTCCACTGTTCTGGAAAGAACGAAATACATATGCATGTACAAGCTATGAAATACAACTTGTGTCATTTCAGTGATTCCACATACGAGTTAAATGCTCTTAAATTTGCATTTAAAACTGGCATTGCACAGTATAAAGTAGACTGGTAAAATTCAGGCTAATAATTTAAAATTGTAATTTTTCTTTACTTAGAACAACATTAAATAGCAAATAAAAAACTCCATGACAAGATGAGAGAGAGACAGCAGAAGAAAGATAAAAGCTTTGTAATTAAGCCCTTCCCCCTGCTTTTTGAACGAGGGGCCTTACATTTGCATTTTGCGCTGGGCCCTGCAAATTACGTAGCTGGCTTAGATGATGTTTCAGACTTGCCGTGGAGGATTCGTATAGTTGTTTCCCCACTTTTCCCACCCAGGGACAAAGTGTGAGGAGGTGAGTGGGGACAAAAGTGTCACATTGCTTTGTGTACTTTATTTTCTTCTTTTCCCCTAAAACTCATATCTTTTCCTTAAAATGAAGATCTTCCCAGCACTTGTTTCTAGCTCCTCCAAGAGCAAAATGGGAAGAGCCAGTCTTAGCCGTCTCTACATTTCTGGGAAAATCGCTCTCAGCTCTAGCTGGAACAGCGTCTTCTGAACTTAGTAATGATGAGGCTGGGTCTTAGAGTTCAGGGCTGGCCTGTCTCCACAGCAACTCCTTACATTTTCCACTTAGCTGGAGATTCTGAGAGACGGTTGGGCAAGGGGCAAGAAGAATCCAGCAGGAGGGGAGGAGCACAGTCCATGTGCTTCAGCATGTCTCCTGATGTGGACAGTGGAAACTTCAGAAGCACGTGCCACACAGGGCACAGCATCCTCCTTGTGGACCACCATGGAAGGAAGGCCACCAGCAAGGAAGCGGAAAGGGCCCGTGGGGAAGGAGCATCGCTAAGGTGCAGAGACAGGAATCCCACAGCCGGGCTTTTCAGGTCTCCACCCCACAAAGCATGAGCTTCAGAACCCTTCCTGGGAAATACTCATCCCACTGCACTTTTTAATTTTAGGCAATCGGCATATCTTTTTATTCATTGAAGGATAAAATACCCTTGTGCAATGGAGGCCCCAGAGGATGGCAGTGCTCGGGATGGCTGGTGGATTTCTGTATCGTGTAGTTTAATGTGGCAAGGCAACTAATGTATTTATGGTCAGGAGAGTTTTCCTTTTGATGGGGGCTGGGGGTCTGAGAGCTTTAGACTTGGGCTGCTTGCGAATTTACACCCACGTGCAGGTCTCATAGAGGCTGTGGGCCTTTGCCTGTGAGCACGATCCCTAAGGCTGAGCCCATTACCCTGGGTGCCCCATTCTCAAGACGCCAGCAGCAGTGGGAGGGGGGCCACTTTCTAGCTTCACCTCTCAGGCCCAGAAGGAAGCCCCTGCGGGTCACCAAACAAGGGTTGAATTGTCCTCTGTGAAAAAGGTCAATCTCTTGAGTGAGAAAGTGCCTCAGCACTGGTGGTTGGAAAACCAACCCAAGCAGGAGTGGCTAACTTTCTGTGAGGAGGGGCTCCTTTTCATTTGCTAGAATCTGAGAATCCTCAGGGCACGGCAGAGGGAAAGGCCTTCTTTTCTGGAGGTGGTGTGGGCCGACTAAGGAGCCAGTGGAGCTGACGCACATCTCCCTGGGAATCCTGGCAACCAAGGAGATGGGGCAATAGCCCCGTCTCTGACCGGCATAAAGCTTCCTGAGGTCCCCTTGCTTAGAGGGCAAAGAATAGGTGGGATTGCAGATATCCTGTGAAAAAGCAAAATTCATCCTCAGGGTAGAAATAGATACTGAAGGCAGAATGTCCTTCCACAAGGGGTCGGCCAAGATGGCGCTTGGGCGTCTCCAGAGCCAGGGCAGGTCAGGGTTGTGGAGGCTGAGAGAGGCTTTTTGGGCTCTGGGAGAGAAGGGCCCACTGCTGGCCGTTTCTTCCCCTCCTCTTTCGTTTTCCTTCCTCTCTCTGTTTTGATCGACTAGTACTTCTGTGTTTCTGTTTCTCTTCCTATCTGGCTCTTCTATCCTGGTAGAGGCACTCGAAAGAGGCTCCCAGTGGGTGAGAAGATGGCAGGAGATAGGAAAGAAAGTGAAGCAGCGGGTAATCAGGTAGTTGTGTTGTGAAGCCAGAGGTCAGAGTCTCTGGGATGAGGAATCACGTCTCTGCTAGAGGTATCAAAAACAGAGTTATTTTCAAAATCATTTTTTTTCCTGGAAGGCTTTTTGATTTGATTGAAAACAAACAAATGGACAAACTCCTAGAGAAGAAAATAATTTCGTCTTCCCTAAGTTTTTGTTTTTGCTTGTGCTTTGCATGGATTTCTGCTTCCCATTCTCTACCTTGTCTTCCTCTTTCTTGGAGAGTTGGTGAGAGGTCAGGGCTGGAATAGTAGACTTGAGAGTCAAGGTAGTAACTAAGCAGCATAAAGGAAGAACCTGAGATATCTGGGGAGGTAAATCTCAGGAGAGAATTAAACAACAACAACTTAAGATGATAATAATCATTACTATTGATTCAGAATCCAATATAAGAGGCTTTCTACACATCGTTTCATTGACAGTCATGCTCTCAATGAATCTATCACAATGTGCAATGGAGATAGACCCCATTAGGGGTCAAAAAAGAATAAATCAACAGTGCCTAAATAGTGAAAGAAAAGGAGAAACCAAAAAGAAATGTGGAGAAACAAGATATGTGAAACAGGAAGGTGAATGCATAGGACACATGCCCCTCCTTCCTTTTTGGTGCCTGTGACAGGCATGTTAATCAATGACCGCATCCTAGATGTAACTTGAATTTCCTTCTGAATGCAAAACTCCAGGCAGCAATCACAGTTGGTGAGAGTGGTCACTCAAGTTAAAATTTATTTGCTATTCTTAGTTTTGTCAGAAAATCAGATAAAAGTTCTGCAAGGGGAATGGTTATGAGATGCTAGGTGCTTCAAAGGTCCTATTTTGAAAAACATTGAGAGTTTGTCCCAAAGAACCCTGTTGGTACCCGTAATGAGAGTGATTTCTGTCATGGTGGTGGCAGAATCCATACCAAAGGAGTTAAGAAAGTGATGGAAGGAAAAGAAGTAGAGGCTGAGGGTATAGGTCACGTGTTCCTACAGTCCCCAAAGTTGCTCTGACAGGGGGCAGAGTCCAGTAACTGCGAGGAATGATTACAAAAGTGTGAAGTGGGTTACACATGTGAACAAAAGGACATAAAAATCAGAAAATACTTGACTCTCACTTTTTCCTAATTAAAAATAATAGGCAGATTAGCAGTGGTCTCCAAATGTCATCCACATAAGGTAATTAGCTTCCGCTGGACTGACTGGGTCAACGGCCTTAAGCAGCCAGATTTTCTTCTACTGATGTGAGACGCATGTTCCAAAGGCTCATTCTTCGTCATCTCAATTGTCATTTTTGTATTTTAAGAACAGGTCTCATGGTGAGTAATTGGAAAGTGTGGGCTTGCTTAGTAACTACGGTTCCATCGCTATTCCTCTCAACCTGACCACAGACTCTGCCTTGGCTCCTACGGAGCTCAGCTTCCATGAAGATCCCAAAATTGCTGCCACCACCTCCTCGCTGTGTGCCATCTCACTGGTGAATAACAAATGACCTGCCACCCACCCGAGACTCTTTTTCTCGAAACCATCCCTACAAAATATTTCCACGAAATGCTCACAAAACTAACAAGTCCATATGTATTACTTTAAGAAAATCACACCACAGTCCAGGTTTTCCTTTCTCTCACAGTGCCATCTGCATCCGTGAGTGGTGGTTTCTTTGGCCACATCACTCTACCACTGCATGCACTTTGTAGCTGGGGCGAGCCTCAGATTCAGTTGACCATGGACAGTGGAGGGGAGAAACAGATTTTTAAGGTCCAATCAACGTGAACAACGTGTTTTTTGTGTCATATCTTTCAGGAGTTACCATGACACATTTCCTGCTCAGGTTCTGTGTTGGAAAACAAAAGCCACAATTTATTGAGCAACTACTCTGTGCCAAACATTTTACATGTTATTTCTAATCCTTATAACAGTTTGGCAGGGTAGGTACTTGGGGCAGACATAGAGAGACGCTGCTCGTGGTTTGCTGCCCGCCTGTGGAGGAGCAGTCAGCAAACAGCCTCTGGCTTCAGCTCCTTTGGGGTCTCCCTCAGCTGTAGCGAACTGCCTTACTGGAGGTTGTGTCCTTCCAGGGGCAGCCTCCATCTAGTGACTGAATGAGATGAGTGTACAATGCCTGGTCATTGCAGCTGAACGTGGGACATTCCGTGAGGCAGTGCTCAAGCTCCAGAGCTCCCCGGGTGAGGATTTGCCCAGCCTTCATCAGAGCTCATCTTCTTCCTCTGCCAGGTCCTGTTTTCCCCTATCCTTTCACAGGTGTTTATCCCTAATAAACACCTTGCACCCCAAATTCCATCTTAGCATTTGCTTCTAATCCTCAGTTTCCTGTTCTATAAAATGGTAACAGCGCCTCCAATTGGTTATTATGATTATTATACAGGTTAAATGAGATAATACACGTTAGAGTGCTTTGTACAATGCCTGGCATACAGAGCATACTCAATAAATGTTGACTATCATGTTATTCCCCAAAGTCACACACAAGAAGTGTTGGATCCAGGATTCCAACCCATCCGCCTAACCCTAGAACTTGGCCACAAAGTTGGTTTGGAACTCTCTCATGATACTTTTCTTTTGCTGCTTGTTTCATGGTTATTTACCTATCGGCATGTGTCTGCCTTCTAGACACCTAATCTCTTGGAACAGGATTGCACTGTATCCTCTCCCAACTCACAGGGCCCAGCAGGGACCTTAACACATAGATGCTCGATTGTCATTTACTGATTGAATGGCTATGTGACAGACTAAAAATGTAGTTATTTTAATCTTCCCGTGGGGCCTGAAAAAAAATTCAGATCACTTAAGATGCCCAGGTTTTACTCAGAGTTTCTGGATTTCTCAGTCTCCTCTATGCCTATTGATGGGAATCTGTAAACTAATCAACCTAAACACAAACCTGAACAGGTCAAGGAAGGAACTGTGTTGGACCAAGCCACAGGGGGTTTGAGTGAGAGACTAGAGCTGGCAATACATCCTCCAGGGCTGCTGGTTGGGCAGAAGGCTCTGCACTGGCCCTACCGCTGTCCTCGGCACAGGTCCCTTGCTTTGGAGTGAAGGGTACACAGGAAGTTTTGCTACCCTAGCAACTTCTACCTAGCAAAAGAGGCTTCCTGATGGGTTTTCTCTCTGACTTTTATGAGCCAAGTATTTGGAGGGAAGAGTGGGAGGTTTTGTTCAAAATCTGAAAAATTGGATCATAATAGTTTCTACAGAACAGACTCTGGCAGAATAATCTGATAAAGTCTTTCTTAGGAGAAGGTATATTACCAAATCATGAAACAAGTCAGCTCTGGTGAGCCAGTCTCCTTTCTGATCTTCGCAAGATCCTTCTCTGCCACAGCAAGAGATGGGAACTCACTTATCAGGTGGTCCTGGTGCAGATTTTGAGAAACTGTATTTTTCCTTTTGTCTGTCTCTTCTACTCCCTTCCATATATGAAGGAGAGTTGTTTAGGAGAACTGTTTATGTCTTAGTCCCTTCCAGCAGAAGTAAATCTTTAAAAAGGAACCAGAGAAGGCCAGACTTAACCTAAAGGTTTTAATGGTGGAATTTTAGACACTGGCACACCTTCCCACTCCAGCAATTGCCTATACTGTGTATTAAAAGCAGGCCCTGTTCACTCTTTCTCTGCCATGCTATCCATCAAGGGCTGAGGAAGTGTGAGATATGGCGTTTTTAGGTAAAGACGTTATTATAATCTAGGCTCTTTGGGGCCAAAATATATCACATAATTTGATCTGAAGCCATAGGAAGCAGAGTAGGAGAAATTAAAATGTGTACTACTAAGGGATGGAGGAAAAATTTTATTTTCAGATGAGGATTAAAGTGAGATGGAATGAATGAGGCAGAAAGTAGTTTGGATTGTCAAGAACTCTCTGGCTAGTTAGAATGCCTCCTTAGGGAGGTGGTAGTTAAGTATAGGATAGGTGCTGCACAGGTTTGGCTCCAATGCCTTTATTTTTTTGTTAAAAAAACGTATTTTCCCATATGACTTCACTCATATGTAGAAGATAAACACATGGACAAAGAGACTAGTTCAGTGGTTACCAGGGGAAGGGGGGTAGGGGTGGGCACAGGGGGTGAAGGGGCACACTTATATGGTGACAGACAAGAAATAATGTGCAACTGAAGTTTTACAATGATGTAAACTATTATGAACTCAATAAAGAAAATTTAAAAAGCATATTTTCCCCCCAGATTGTAAAACAGTACTGCTTACTGTAGAAATTTTGTAAAACAGGTAATTATAGAGATGAAAACTAGAAATCATCCAAAAAAATTCTACATCTTAGAGTCAGCCACTCTTGACATTTTGGAATGTTCCCTAATGGCCTCTAGAAATGATATACACATGTGCTAAATTTTTTTTCCAAAAAAGACTTTGACTTAAAGGATGTCCATGTTAGTATGTAAATAACTAGTATGTAAATAATGTAAATAATCAAAACTACCTTTTTATTTCTAGACCTGCTCTAATAATGTGATGTGGATTTATCCCTTCTGACATGGGCAATATTAATGATACATTAGTTTGCATTTGTATGATGGCTGTATTTAGCATATTTGCTGAAATCCCTATTAATTCTAACAGTTAATGTGAAGATTTTCTATGTCAAAACAGCATATTATTTGTGAATAACGACAATATTGTTTCTTCTTTTTTATTCCGTTTACTTCTGATTTCCTTTTCTTGTCTTACTCTGTTGGATAAGACCTTCTGTAGAACAATGCTGAATAGAACTTGGGATGAATAACAAGGTACCTTGTAAAGCTTCTAATGTTTTAAAAGTATAAAATTAAAGCATCATTCATAATAAAAACTGGCCATTAACTACAAATGGAAAATGCTTTCCTTAACTTGATAAAGCTCCTCTACCAAAAACCGACTAAGAATATTCTACTTTTGAAACATATTGCCCATTGTCTAGGAGGATAAATGCTTTTTTTTTTATTGTTGGAGGAGACCTAGAAATCAAAAGGTTATGGATATTGTTAATTATTCACATATTAAATTGGACATTTTTTTCTAACTAAAAGCCTTTCTGGAAAAAACTGCATGTATTTATTTAATTTTAAAAGGCTGTTAAGGAACATTCTAAAACATCGTGAATGGTTAACTCAAGATACTGGAATTTATATTTATATTAGACAAGTAACTTTCAAGGCCAAAAAAATTTGTAGGGATAAAGATAAACATTACATAATTATGGAAAGAAAAATCCACTAGGAAGATAAAGCATATTTTAAAAACAATCTGATAATCTTTGGTTTTTAATGGGTGAATTTAATATGTTTGTATTTATTTTGAATATTTATATATTAGGAAATACTTGTTCTATTTCTGTTCCTTTAGTGGTTACCCTTGAACTTTTAGCCTGTGTACTTGGTTTAAGAAAGCTAGCACTAAATCAACACATTTACTTTCCTTGAGACAGTACAAAGGCCTTCGAGTACTTTAACTCTGGCAACTCTCGTCTATCATCCATGTCATTATCTAATATTTAGAGTTGATTTTGTTTTTAAACTCCCTAAAATTAGTCATTTTTATTATGCGTAATGTTTTTATTTTTTTTTAATAGTTTCTACAGTGGATGCTTGTTTATATTTACCCCTGCATTTACCAAATTATTTGCTCCACAATGCTTTATGTGTGTCACTTCTGTTTTCTAAGTTCAGTTTATTTCCAACCAAATAACTTTCTTCAGTAGTTCTTTCAACAAGACCCTGTGAGCGATCAGCTCTATTTGTCTTCATTCACTTTGTTTTGCCCTTACTCTGAGCAATAGTTTCTCTAAGTATACATTTCCTTGTTGATAATTATATTTCCTGAATACTTTGAGGATGTCATCCCACTGTATTTGGTCTCTATTTTTGTGGATGAGACATCAGTCTATTTATTGTTTCTTCTTAGATATCTGTCTTCTCTACCCTTTAAATTCTTAAAATTTCCGTATCTTTTTCATCTAAGTTTTTTTGTGCTGCATTCTAAGCAACTTCCTCATATTTGTTTTCCAGTTTACTGTTTCTCTCTTTAGCTGATTCTAATCTGCTGTTTCATTGGGTTCTTAATTTCAATGACTAGATTTTTGATATTATAGTATCTAATTCATTTAGTATGTATCTATTCTTCATTTTATTTGATAATTTAAAACATATTTATCTTTTAATTTGTCTAGATTGTTCTGTTTATTTAAAAGTTTTAAAAAAGTTTCTATTTATTCCATCTGCTTTGATTGGTTAGATTATTTACACATCTTCACTGCCTTTTATTTACTTTCATGTCAATCTGTGATAGTATCTTTACAGACTGGATTTTATGCATGATTTTCCCAAATTTCACCAATCTGGGGCTAAGTTGTCGTTAGGTTTTCACCCTGGTATTACCACCCTATGAGTAAAATACATTTGGATGTTATATTTCTGTGTGTAAGAGGCTTGAGAGGCATCTGGAGGCTCCCCCTTCCCATCATGGGAAGAGACAAGTTTCATTGGTGCTTTTCTGGGCCAATGGGTTCTATTTCCACTATTCAAGGAGGAAGGATTCTGGTTTTATGCAGAGATTTCAGTTCCAACCACCCCCACTTTGTCTAGTCTCAGAGCTCTAGCTTCTGTCCCAACATGGGTGTTGAAGTCCTAGCTCTTAGCTGTCAGAGAATATATCTGGATCTGATGTTCTCCTGAACTTCCATGGTATGATTTCAAGCAATTCCATCCCTGGCTTTCAATCTCTGTTTTATTTATGTCACCTGGGAGTTCCTTTTGTCCTCTTTTCCTTCCTCCCTCCCTCCTTCCCTCCCTCTCTCCTTCCCTCATTACCTTTCTCCTTTCCTTTCCCTTTTATTTCTAGCTATGCATTTAAATTTATTTCAAAAACAATTAATCTAACTTTTCTAACTTTTGGTTGGAAAGAGACTGTGTTAACCTAGTTTACTGACTTGTCAGAAACTGAAGACTCATACTCAATTTTGCTTGCTGTTTTTTTAAAGCTAATATTATAAGCAAAGAGTTTCTTCATTTTATCACAAATTATTTGTAAACATAATTTTTAATTGCATATATTTAATTTTGTGAATATGCCATAACTTATTCAGTCATTCCCTTAACTGAACATTTATATTTCTTCACTTTTCAAAATTAACTATTAATTATGCTGAGGTTGAGTATAAATATTTTTTCCCATGTTTGGGTGATTTAATGTATTTATTTATTACTATCATGTTTTTTCCATAAATAAATTGGGTAGATAAAAATTTACATAGAATACAAAAAATTAATTGAATTGGGGGAAAGGAAACTATTGAAAAGATAATAAACAAAGTATACGGTTAGCACAGAAAAATTAGTTCTACTTTTTCCTTGAGATAAGCCATGAATCTATCATGCTTAGAGGCCAAGGTGAGGGAAAGATGGTTAGATATGTGTTTCACATTGTCCATAAACTGAAATCAAGCAAGTTGTTCTGGAAAAGCCTATTTTTTTCCAAACACTGTTATGGGGTGAAGAAGAGACCCGTAGCATCCGTAGCATAATACTGACATGCAATTCAGTGACAGTGGTTCCAAGAGGGGTCAAAATAATGTTTCATATATACAACTTCCTGGAAGTCTGGCTGCATCCATAGGGTCTTAATCTGGAGAAAGTGAAACTCCTGAACTTGCCTGCCAAATTTTTGCGTTGCATTTTGAGACATAGAGATTTGAAGCTGTTGAGGTTAGTCTTGTCTTTCTGAGAACATAGGTTTTATATAGGCATCCACTCTCTATCCTCAGCTCCAAGAGGGGCTTTGATGGGACTCCGTTGGCAACTGGTGGGCGTGAGATCTGAGTTGGCCCAAGTATAATGAAGAAAAGCTTATTATTCCTTTTCTCTTTCTAGATCTGAATAGGAAGCACAAAGCTCTGGTTGTCACTGGAAGCAATCTGCTCCCACGAGCCAGCCTTAGAATGAGGCGGATGCTGAGATGGCAGAATGGAGTAACAGAGAGAAGGGGGTTGTTGATGACATCATCCCCATTTTACAGAAATAGAAACTGAATCATGAGAGTTAAGTAACCTGGTTAAGGTCACTCAGCTGCTGAACCCAAGCAGCCTGGTTCCAGGGCCTGGACGTGTAACCGCCATACTACACAGGCTCTCAGTAAAGTACATGTACCTCCCGTATAAAGAACATTTCTCCCAGCCTGGGGTTTGTGTAAAGTCTGGACAACATAGAGGCCATGATATTAATCCTTGGCAAGAATCTGGAGGACAGCTCTTCTGTGTTACAAGTGGTTGGCAGATGCACAACTTTGATAGTCAGTAGGGCAGGGAGGAAAGCATAATGGTTAAAAGCAGGAACTGGTATTCAGATAACCTGCTGGAATCTTGGCTTTGCCGCTTACTAGCTTTGTGATATAATCTGTAGGAGCCTCGTTTTCCTCAACTATAAAATGGACTTGCTAATATGTAGCTTGCAAGGTTTTATAAGGATTACATAAGATGGTGGTCAGAGAGTATAAGGTTTAGTTTAGAATGGATGACCTCTGGCCTTTGTAAGAGGGTGTGGTGGGGGAGGCACAGTGCCTGATTTGGAGAGCAGACCAAAAAGCAGGGGCTCTATTTATCTGAGGTACCTAGAATAGGCAAGTTCATAGAGACAGAAAGCAGAATAGAGGTTATCAGGGGCTAGGAGGAGGGGGAAACAGGGAGTTATTGTTTAATAGGTACAAAGTTTCTATTTGAGATGATGAAAAAGTTCTGAAAATAGTGGTGATGGTTACACAACATCGTGAATGTACTTAATGCCACTGAATTGTACACTTAAAAATAGTTAGGCTGGTAAATTTATGTTATGTGTATTTTACCACAATAAAAAAATGTGGGAAAAAAAGCAGGAGCGTGTGATAGTTATTGGTTAAGGGGAGTAGAGATGACGATAACTGGTTATAAACACCACAAGCAGAAACTCTGCTATGAAAATTTAAAACCCATAAAAATAATGATAGTATATTTTTTAGAGCACTTTTTATACATAATATCTGTTTGATCACAATCGTTAGTTGCATAATAAAAAAGTCAAAGGAATTGGGTAATAGAAAGGATATCAAAAGGGTATTTTTTCATTGCCTTGCCATTTGGAAAAGTGTATCTGGACCCCTGCTGTGGGTCTGTATGTGGTAGAAGGGTTGTGACCTGAGCGGATTATCAAGGGGCACACAGCTCACGATGTTGAGTCCCTGTATAGATAGAAGAAAAGATTTCCTCACGGCCCCCAATCACTTCCCATAGTCCTTACTGCACATGCGGTTAAGTTTTAGCCTTAAAACTAAAAATGATCTTATTAAAAAAAAAAAGCACATGACCTCCTGCAACTAAAAGAAGAAAAAAACCTAGCTCTAAACTTGTAAAAGAAAGTGCATCTTTATAATAACAATAAAATCCTCCCAATCAAGCCTTTAAGCGGCAGACTGCATCCCTATCTTTGCCTGGGGCCCATAACTAGGCTTAGTTAATCTTTCTCTGACAGATAAAGAGCTGCTATATCCATTCTTATAGCTCAATTTTAAACTTTATTCAGAGAAGTGGGGAGAGGGAGCCCTGGATGGGAATAAAGAATGAGTGAGACTGGGCAGGGGAAGAGGAAGATGGCATCACTGTTTTGTAGAATAGATGCTTCTAGAAAAAAAAAAAAGTAAGGTCCAGAGCCCTCTGATTTGTTCAGGACTAGTTTAGACAAACCTCTGAGACAGCAGGGTCACATGCAGGCCAGTCATCTACAGAATCCACATCCATTCCAGGCCAGCTTCACTGGAACTGTCCCCTCCTGGAGGATTCTTCTGAGGGGCAGAATTGTGACCAGCTGACACCCTTCTTAACAAGGAGAAAACAAGAATAGTTTTTCATGTGCTGTGGTAAGCACAAAGGTGAGAAACAAAAGAAAGTGTCTGAAAATTCTGAGTCCCCACCAATGGTCCCCAGGGAAAGCCACGAAATCTTCTGTGCAAGAGATCTTTAAAATTAAGAAAGATATTTAAAGGCTTAAGACTTCAATTTAGCTCCATATGAGAGGTAGGTACTTTCAAAGGGGCTTTTGAACCCTGCAATGCTGCGTCTTCATGAAACTGGTATTTGTGTTCAATATGAACCTTGTTAGAGAGGGATTTTGGGGGGATGTCTGCTGAGCTCACATAGACCCCTTTCGCTATGACCTGCTCTTTCCTTATGGGTGGGTAGTCATGTTTAAACTATTTGGTCCTGTCCTTCTGACTACGGTTGATTGGACCCCTGACCCAATCAGGACTAGTTAAATTCTCACTCCCAGGGGTTTAGAAATGAGACTTTGACTGTCTAGATTGGTTTAGTCTATCTGCTAGAAGTAATATAAACTCAGAAGCCATGGAGACATCATTCATCATCGTATATAGGGAAAATCAGAAAAAGCGATCTGTTCAAGGACAAAGAACTAAGAGTATTGTCTGGCTCCTGTCATCTTGTAGTCCTCAGTTCTAGTCCTTTTTAAAGGACTATACTTGCGTTTTGTGAGCTGTGTCATAATCTTTCTAATAAATTATTTTTATGTCTTGAACTAGCCAGAGTTGGTTTCTGTTGCATGCAACTAAAATAATCTTAAGTATTTTCAACTCAAATGTAGGGCATGATATCTGTGTCTCTACAGAAGATTATTAGACTGACAGCTGTGGTATGGATCATCTCTAAGTTTGTTCTCTCAGTGGTAGCTCCTATGCCAAAGAAGCCATGGCAGAGATGCTCCAATGTCCTTCCAGTGGGCTCCACCTTCTATTGTCTTCAGATCCCATCTAGATGGGAAAATCACCAGAGGACCCCAAACTAGGAGTTACTTTGATTATTCTTTCCTCAATCTTCTTCCCAGCCATCCAATCCATGCCCAAATCTTTTTGGTTCTACTTCCAAAATCTATCCCAAATCTATTCACTTCTCTGGGTGCAGAGTGGCTACCATACTCTAAGCCATCAATATCTTTTGTTTGGATTACTGCAATGGCCTCGTAGCTGGCCTCTGGTCTCAGTGGATCCACTCTTCTTCCCCCCTCCCAATACTTTATCCACATGGCAGCTCGATTGATCTCTTTGAAATATAAATCAGATCATGCCACTTTCCTGCTCAAATCATTCTGTGTTAGGTTAAGATTGATGTAACAAAAACTCAAAATACCAGGCTCAAACAAAGGAAGGAGGTTGGTTCAGGGCAGGTAGGTGGCCAAGCTGCATACGTTCACGCAGAGACCCAGATTCCTTCTCGCTTCTTGCTCACCATGCCATAGTGTGCTGTCCTCATGTTCCAAAGTCAAAGCTGGCTCTACAGTCACACCCATGTTCCAGTCGTTGAGATGGGGGAAAGAGGAGGGGAAGAGTAACGCCCAATCATTTTAAGAGCAAGGCCCAGAAGTTGCACAGATCACTTCTGCTCACATGTCATGGATGAGAACTTAATAACGTGGTCACATATTAATGCAAAGACAGCTAGAAAGTGTACTTTCAAGCTGAGTGGCATTTGCTGGCTGAAACAAAAGGGTTCTAGGACTAAAAGGAAGGGGAGAATGGCTATAGGGGACAACTGGTAGTCTCTTCTAGCCCTCTAAGGGCTGCCCATGCTTGCAGAATGAAATCCAAATCCTTTACCACAGCCTCTGAGGTGGGCTGGCACCTGTCTACCTCCCCTGCCACTCTCCCCCTTGTTCACTTGGCCACATCAGGTCCTCTCTTCTTTCTGCCCCTGGAACATGCCAAGCATGTTTCTGCCCTGGGGTATTGGCACTTTCTGTTCCTTCTGCCTAGAAAGCTTTGAAGTGACATCTTCCCAGGTCTATCTGCTTCTCATCCTTTGGATCTCAGCTCAAATGCTACCTCCTTCCAGAAGCCTCCCTCGCTCACTGTATCTGAATTGTCCAGGTTCCAGCGTTCTACCTTTCCCCGGTCACTTTCCACCATGGTGCTCTGTTTTGTTGACTATAATTTTTCACCTCTCTGAATTTATCTTATCTCTTTGTTTGCTTTCTTGTTTATTTATCCTCTGTCTCTCCCCACACCACACCCTAGCATTTGACCCTGCCGAGAGCAAGGATCTTGCCGCCTGTCCTCTTCATCAGCCCAGAACAGTACAGAGGATGGTTCCTGGTACATGGTACAGACTCAAATATTTCCTGAGTGAATCAGTTGTCAGCCTGGGATCTGGGACCAGCATTCCTAAATAGAAGCTCTTCTCAAATTTCAGGAATAGTCCATTGCCCCTGTTCTCTGCCTCCTGAGGGTGTCTCATCTGGTTATAGCCTCTCTGTGATGGGTCCTGGTTTCTTACTCTGTGGCAGGTCAGTGTCATTTGCTCTGTAACCTCATCTCCCACTGGGAGTTCAATCTGTTTTCCATCCCTGAAATGGGTGTAAAACCTGCCTGCTATTTACCTCCCTGGAGACTTGGGGAATGAATGAATTACCTGAAATAGGGAATAATTTATTATAACTTATTTAATCATGCGCAGAACGACTTTCAAACTGACTCGACTAATGGATCTTCCAAAGGACACCTTCTTCTAACCCCACACAGCCCTCCACAAACTCATACCCTGTGCCCTTGGGGGAAGGTGGAGGATATAGTATTTATAACACGCAAGTCTGAGCATTAGAATTCCCAGAGAGTTACACAGGATGAGAACCTAGCCCAATAATAATAATCCTAAATGTTATTTATATGTCATTTCTCTGCCAAAGTCATCTAGGGAGCTCCCTAAAGGACCATGCAGGGAAAATTCCACTGTCAGCGTGTGCCAAAGTCTTAATAAGTAAGGTTCAGGGGGTTTTAATTAAAAAGAGCTCATTTGGTGGCCTTTCCCCAGTCAGAATAAAGTCTGTTCCAGAGAAATGTGCTACAGTAGTCAACCCTGGGTCAGTGTCATCTTCCTAGGACATTCCTGGAGGCCTACTTATCTGAAGAAGGCAGACCCCATGCCTATCCTGAGACATTTCTGTGCCCAAAACGGAATTCCATCAAGAGCCGACTTTGCTAAAACACTGTCAGCTCCTGTGGCTGAACACCATAAAGGCCCTGAACACCGTGGGGAAAACCATACAAGGGATGGTACTTTTCAAACAGTTCTTAAGACAGTATTAAGCAAAGAAAATTTCTCTAGATCATGAATAAGTGTGGCTGTCAGTATAACTGTCACTACTGAGTGAATTGGAACATCAGAAAGAGCATTTTAAAAACCCAGTAATCATTTTTACCCATTACTTTACAAATACGTTTCTACTTACTGATTCCCATGGGAATAAAAATGCCGTAAGAAAAAAAACCCAACTCTTCTTTCAAGTCATATTGGAGGGCGAGTATGCCAAAATGCCCAGGAGAGATATTCAAGTTTCCAGCTCCATCTGAGATTTATCATCTGATGTCTGATGGGGCCCGGGTCTCATGGGCAAGACATGGCAGCCACTTTTCAGCCGCTCCCTCATGGGCAGCCAGACTACGGAGCTGGAAGAGGAAGCCGACGTGTTACCTGCTGGTTTTGGTGGACCAGACCACTGGTGTTTGCCTATTCTGCATGTTAAGCTGTTGACCTGGAGACCTGTGGGGTTCCAGGGAGTCTGTTCCTGCTCAGAGAAAACAGCTCTGATTGGCAATAGCAGCTAATGAATTCTTTCTTGGAGGCAAACATTGACTTCACCTTTGAGCCCCAAGCAGCCTTGGGAAAGCTCAGGCTACTCAGAGCTTTTTGAGGAATTTCACCTGAAAGCTGGGGATTTGGGCAAGATCTTGTCAGTGGGAGGACAAGAGGTCAGCATCCTACAGGCAGGGGACTTCACAGGTGGTGGGGTCCAGCCACCTGCCCCTCAAGTAAGTCAATGCCTGAACCAGCTGCTAATCTAGTTTAAAGGAATTTCTAGCACTGAGGGTTCATGTGACCTTGTAGAGGCACTCGATGTTAGAGTCAGGGGGGCCTTGTGGACATCTCCCCTCCCTTTACAGAGGAGGAGGTCAGGGATCAGGAAGGTGCCAAGGTCACTGAGCTTGTTAACAGCACGGCTTTAACATTTCCTGGCCAGACATTTCAAAGGCCAGCTTTGGTGATGTGACAGATAAATATAGCCTAACATTTTGTCGTGAGAATGATCAGGAGCTCTGAAAACCGGGAGCAGATGCAGCTCTACAAGAAGCATGATAAGAATGCCCCCGCACACCTGCTGTGGAATGAAGGGTGGGAGCATTCCTCAGCTCCCACAGGGAGCATCTGCCCCACGACCGATGCCCTCCTGGCTGCCATGTCTCTGCATGGACTTCCAAGTGTTGAAGAGAAGGCTGACAACCCCACAAGGAACGAAAAGGGACGCCAGTTGTAGATCGCTGGCCGATCAATGAGGACAGAGCTGCCGCTATTCCGGTGCCACTGCAAACCAGACGTTGAGAAATAAAACGGGGAGGTAAAGAGGCAGAGAGAGGTGAGGACTTGAAAATCTGCCTCAGTCACAGCTATGGGGGCAAAGTCCAGAGAGGCTTCCTCAGAGCTCTAGCCTTTGTCACTTTGTAGGTTTATCGTTCTTTATTTCTGAGGGTTTATATTGTGTGTTCCTATGTTTCTGGTGACTGTGTTAATTGAGCAAGCATTTTTCTGGGGATCAGTTCTGTCCAAGGCACTAGGCTACAGCAATGGATAGGACACGATCCCAACTTGGAAAATCTCAGTGTCCAATGGAGGAGGCCAAAACCAATGAGAAAACACTGAGTGAACAGTGCCGTAGAAGCAGGTTTGAAGTGCTATGGAATGAGACAAGGGAGGGAGTACCAATGTCTAGTTGTAAGAATTGAGGACTACTTTAAAGAGAAGGTGACACATGTACTGAGTCTTCTACTTCTCAGAGATAAAGAATGGAGCTCTTGTGTTCTAAGCCAGGGGTTGGTCAGCAAACCTTTTCTATAAAAGCCAGATAGTAAATATCTCAGGCTTTGTGGGCTGTAAGATCCGTTTCAACTACCCTGCCATTGTAGTGTGAAAGCAGCTGTAGGCAATACATGAATAAATGGGTGTGGCTGAGTTCCAATAAAACTTTATTTACAAAAACAGGCTCAGGTCAGATTGACCACAGGCCATGGTTTGCCAACACTATTCTAACCCCTGATAGGCCAAAAGCCATTTCAAGCTCACAACAACCCTCTATGGTAAGTACAGATGAGAGAATTTAGGCAACTTGCCCAGAGTAATAGAGCCAGAAAGGGGCAGAAGCAGGATTTGAATCCAGGCCATCTGTCTTCAAAGTCAGAGCCCTTAACCACTTATAAGTCACTCATCCTTAAAATACACTTACAAATCATCATCGTATCCTTTCCCCTTTCCTTCTTCCCTCTCTCTGTCCCTTGTTCCTGAGTTCTTTGTGCTGAACATTTTTTTGAACATCCATAATATGCCTAGTATAGTGCTGGGCACTTTGGAGAAAACATCAAAAGAAGACAACACGTAATCCCTGTGATCCATTGCTTTACAATTCCATCAAGGGGACCAGACATATACAGAAGAGGAACAAGACAATGTCGGGGGAGGCAGGAGGACTTCCTTCCCACTCTGGAGGGCTCGTCTCACATGGAGGGAGTCCATGCGGGTAACGCTAATCTCCATTCTCCACTCAGCCCTCTCGAGAGAGGAGGAGGGACATCTTCTAATCAGAGAGCCATGAAGGAGAAATGGGCACATGGAACCAAGCTCCCTCCTTTCCTCTTCCCCTTGGGAGCCAGGCTGCCCACAGGAGGCACTTGCTTTGCTCTGCCCCTCTGTGGTATAAATTGTGTAAGGGCAGGCTCTGCCCTATGGGGAGGCACCTTCCCCAGTGCTGCATGGGATGGGGACTAGGCAGTGAATTCTGCTATTCTAATAGCAAAGTTATCAGTAATGAAGATGCTGTTTTGGTCTCCATATGCCCTTTTATTTTGTCTGGTTTCTCAATTAGTTTGTAACTTGCTGGGCATGCAGGGCGTTATTAATTGGGTCTATTGAATCCTCCAACAGAAAAAGTAAAACAACACAAGAGAAGTGTCCTCTGTTTCCCCCTTCCCCTTAAAAAAAGGACTGAGATTTCTATAGAGTTCGGGGGTGGGGTGCGGAGAGGGAGTGGGGAGGCCACTGGGACCTTAGATGGAGGGTGGGAGGAGAGGACCCCTTCACCAAGAAGATGGGCAAGTCTTCAGGGGTGAATATGGTTTGGATATGCTAAGCTTTTTACAAATGTTGTTGCTGTTTGGAATCGGGGCCTTGGGGCTCTCACACTTTGAAAATTTTTCCCCCAGGCCTCTTGTCTGAGAAAAACAAAGTCTGTCCCAGAAGCTTCCTGTAGGACATAAAGGATAATTTCAAATGTCCAGGGCATTAACTGAATCATAGAAACTTAATTAGAAGGAACTGTAGAGATGATTAACTGAGCCAAATTCTACAGTAGCAAATCCCAAGCATAGGCTGCCTCAGAATCACCTGGGGAGTTTAAAAAAAATACAGATGTCCGTTTGCCTCTCTATACATTCTGATTCAGTAGTTCTGGGACAGGAGCGGAGTAGGGAGAGTATTTTAACAAGCTTCCTAGGTGATTAGGCAGCAAGGTTTTGTATCCCTGACAGATGATCTCCCAATATTCATTTCAACACTGCCAGTGGCACAAGCTCACCAACTCTTAAGACCCGAGACAGCCATTGCTGATATTGCATTTGAATATGGTGCCCGGTAATTTCCATTGCCTGGATCTGACCCAAGTCCTTTTTAAGTGTCGGAGGCATTGAGCATTTTGCAAGGGAAAAGCATCAAACTACCAACTGTCAGAGACACGCTCATCTTGCTCACCCAATGTCTCCCTCAGTTCTTGACCTTACATCAGAACACTCCAGTCATGTCTGCACTTCTGCATTTGCATTCGACTCTGGTAACTCCAGTCTCCCACTGACATTGATCACTAACTTCCAGGCTCCTGACTCAATGCTAGCTGCTTTGACATCTCTGACATGGCTTGATTTTCTTTTTTCCTTCCTTTCCTTTTGTCTCCTCTCTTATCTTCTCCTCTTCACCTTTACTGAAGTAGAAGTGATGTACAATAAACTTCACATAAGTAAAGTGTACAATTTGATGAGTTTTGACATATGTAGACATCCATGAAACCATCTCCACGATCAAGATAATGAACGCGTCCATCAGTCCCAAAAGTTTCCCTGTACCCCTTAGTCATCTCCCCCTTCCACCTCCCATCTCCAGGTGACCACTGAGCTGCTTTCTTCTTAGCTGTTTTCTGACCAGGAGCTCTCACCTGGTGTTGTCCCAGGCCAGTCACCCTCCTGAAATTCATTCTGCCTACCAGTGTTCTGGGTTCTAGCCTCAGACTTCCTCCCACTCCTACCCCCTGGCATATCCCCTCAGCTGGGGTCGGACAAGCCCTAGTTCCAACCTCTAGATGATACTGGATGCATTTAATTCATCCTAAACATGATAATTCTTCAGTTAGGAATTCACTTTTGGTGGCTAATATGAAGTTACAATAATAAACACTATTTATAGAACAGCTCATTGGCACCAGGAATTGAATTACACAGTAATATATAATAATAATTTTTTTCTCTCATAGCCCTCACACTAGCCATATAAGGAAAGTCCTCATTCCTCCATGTTGCCCATGAGAGGATATCATGACTGACTTAGTCAAACGCCTTGCTGAAATCTGGATATACTATTCTGTAGATTCTTTGCTACAACAATTTGAAATCCTAGCCATAACAGACTTTTTCTTCTGAAATGCACTATTTCCCTCATTAGAAACTTTCCTGGTGTGGTGTGCTATACTCAAGATAAAACAAAGCGTTCTCTTGGGGGCCAGCCCCGTGGCTGAGTGGTTAAGTTCACACATTCTGCTTTGGTGGCCCAGGGTTTCGCCGGTTCGAATCCTGGGTGTGGACATGGCACTGCTCATCAAGCCATGCTGAGGTGGCATCCCACATGTCACAACCAGAGGGACCCACAACTAAAAATACACAACTATTGCTGGGGGCCTTTGGGGAGAAAAAGGAAAAATAAAATCTTAAAAAAAAAAACACAAAAAAAACCCCACAAAGGGTTCTCTAGATTCAGAGTCACTCACAATACTCTATTATTCTGTATTGATCTTGTTTCTAGTAGACCAGGAATTTTAGATGTTTTGTAGGTAGTCTGTATTTGAAATAAATATTGCTTGACTCTTGATATGGCTGATTTCCAAACTGATCAGAAAGAGACCTCTGTTTGCCTTGGCAGGGGATGTGAAAAGCAGGATAACTCCTCCTAATCCCACAAAGATGATGTGTGAAGTGGATTCTCCCATTCAGAATTTATTTATATTAGTCCCGAATCTGTGGAACATCTGCTTTTAGCATCTGATGCTAGCATTTTCTTCTCATGAAAGGTGATTTTCTGGGCAAAATGTAACAAGAACATTACAGGACTACTAGGATTTTTTTTCTAAATTGTAGCAAAGATATTATCTAAAGTCATAGACACTTTACCTCCAAAGGTAAAATGATACAGATTAAATCTACATTAAAGATTTGGAAATATCAACAATGGCGACAGCAAAATACATTTGTTTTAAGATGCATGAAGCTAGTTCATTCAGTTTCATAGACATAAACCATGAGTGAATCTAGTGTCATTTCATTGTAGGGCCCCTTATACTTGTATCACCCTCGGGGACATGAAATAACTGGCCTGTTATTGAGCTCCAAGACTTTCCCATTAGGCCCTTGGACAGCATGGTCTCTGGTCCTGTTCTATCTTTAGGGAAGTGCTTCCTTCCAGTCAGTGACTACATATAAATTTGGTTTTCTATAGTTTTTTCAGATCAAGCTCCTTTGCATACTCATTCATTCATTCAGCAAAGATTTCTTGAGCATCTACTATATTTTAGATGCTTGTGATGCAACAATAAACAAAAGAGAAAAAGTCATGGAGATGATATTCCAGTAAGGAGACAGATAGTAAACAAAATAAATCAGTAAATACACATGGTATGGTATACGGCGATATGTGCTGAGATGAAAAATAAAGAAGGGAAGGGGATGGGAAGTTGTGTGTGTGTGTTGGCAGAGGGATTACAGTTTTAGAAAGTGAGTTTCCCAGAACACAGGGCTTAAAACTAAAGCTTATGGGTTTTTACCTCATTGGTGAGAAAATTCTAGGGAAGCAAGAGTGAGAGACAGGAGTAGTGAGGCAGAGAAGGTGGAGAATCAATGCAAGGATGGGTCCCACAGTAGTCACCGCTTGACTATCCAGAGTGACTTACGGCTGCCTCTCACAGGACCGACTTCCAAGAGGACGTAAGAACCATTATGTCTCAGGGCATTTTGTCCAAAGAGAGGAAGAGAGAAGAATTTTTCTGTGGGCTCCTGTATCCCTTTGGGGCATTAACTTCACCACAATTCTGGGTTGCATGTATGTGGGCAGCAAGCAGGTCCTGTGGCATCTTGCATAAGTGGGGAAGTTCTGAGGTGTGAGATGAGGGGCGTATGGTGTGGGCATGAAGGGAGGTATTGCTGGGTTGTGCCCATGTGACATTGGTGGGAGCCCCCATGGGGTTGGATGTTGAAGTGGCAACTGGAACAGAACTAGTGGCCAAAGCCCTGGAGACAGGAGAAACCAATAGGATCTGAGGGGCTGTGTATGAAGTGTCTGATACAGAAAGAGTGGCCAAGGGCAGGAGGCCCATCAAGAAAGTGACATTTAAGTAAAGGCCCTAAGCTGTGTGATTATGTGGAAGAAGAGAATTTCAGGCAGAGAGAATATGAGATAAGGTGGTAAGGTGGAGGTATATCTGGCATGTTCGAGGAATAGGGGAGGCCAGGGCATATGCAGTGGTATGAAGGGGAAGGAAATAGAAGAAGAGGAGGCTGGGGAGGTAGCTGGTGGTCAGCTCACACAGGGCTATAGGTCTTAGACAGGTTTGGGGTTTTACTCCAAGTGTGATGGAAAACCACTGGGCAGGGGGAGGTCCCTACCAAGTTCTGGCATGATCTGAGTAATGAAAGGATCCAACTCTGGGGCTGCTATGTGGAGAGTAGACTCAAGAGGCCAGGGTAGAAGCAGGGCAGCTGGTCAGGAGGCTACTGTGGTGTCCAGGTATGAGGTGGTGGTGACGTGGACCAAGGCGTGCAGGTGGTGAGAGGTGGCTGGATTCTGGATACACTTTGAAGGCAGAATGCCAACAGGATTTCCTACTGGATTGGATATAGAGGACATGAGAGAAGGAGAGGAGTCAAAGATGCTTTCAAGGTTTCTGTTCTGAGCAACTAGAAGAATGGACTTGCCACTTCCTGAAATGAGGAAGACTATGAAAAGAAGAAGGTTCAGGGCAGAATGACAGGAGCTCAGCTTCAGATGACTAATGCTTGTGGTGGCAAGTGGGCAGCTGGATGGTGGAGAGATTAGGACCAGAGATGTGACTTTGGGAGTCGCCAACAGATAGATCACGTTTAAAGCCACCAATTTGGATGAAATCACCCAGAGGGTGAGTGGAGGTAGGAAAGCAGAGAGGTCTTAAGCCTGAGCTTAGAGGTGTTTAGAGGTTGGGAGGATGAGGGGAAAGAGCAAAGAAGATTGAGAAGGTGTGGCCAGAGATAGAGAGAACACCAGGGAGGTGCCGGAGCCTAGAACCAAGTACAGACAAGGCTTCCCATGTTTGTGAATTGCAGAATAATAGCAATTATGGTAGAAGGCTGCCCCCTTCCTTTGTGGGTACCTCTCAAGGGGGAGCCACCCTAAGTTTCCACTTTATTTCCTTACCTGTGAAAGGGTAACAATAGCATCTCTCTTAAAAGGTTGTTAGAAGATTCCACAAAGAGTCTCATAAACTGTTAGGTAACATGCACAAAGAAGGCTTCACAACACATGTTAGTTACATCAATGATGTCAGTGCTCAATCTGGTCCTTCTTTATTTCTCTCTTGTCCTCTCCTTTGTCTCTTTCTTTTTTTTTCTCTTTCTCTCTCTCCTTCTTTTCCTCCCTCTCTTCCTTCTTCATTCTTTTTTCTTTTTTGGGCAGGAAGAAGAACCTGGAAGGCAGAGTTTTGCTTTGGAGGGTATTTCCTCCAGCATGTATAATAGGATGTTAAATGCAGCGTTTTATGTTTTTTCATGAGTTTTGACTTGTGGCCAAGTCCCCAGAAGCCTAAGAATAGTGAATGTCAGATCACCATAGAAGAAATGCTGAGATTGTGAAGTAGGTTTTGTTGACCCTCAGCTCACGTTGGGGTATATAAGAAATCTGTGAAAGAGGCAAAAATCAGAGGGAGAGAATTTCTTTGGAGAGAGTTGTCAGGGTGCTGGGGTTTTTCCCTCACAAGAAGCCAAGTGAGCCAAGAGTACCTTTTGGGGAATTGACATGTGTCCCTGGACATTGGGGCACTCCAAGGTCTGGCTCCTCACGCATGTCTGAAAATCTAAAGGCTAAAGACAGGCTGAGCAGCTGGCCAGCAGCAGAACAGAGAGACAAGACAGCTCAGTAAGCAGCTGAATGCCCAGAGCTGTGCTCTTCTAGCACCAGTTTTGACTGCACTGAAGAAATCCAACTGACAAGGCTTCCCATGTTTGTGAATTGCAGAATAATAGCAATTATGGTAGAAGGCTGCCCCCTTCCTTTGTGGGTACCTCTCAAGGGGGAGCCACCCTAAGTTTCCACTTTATTTCCTTAGTCATCTTGGAAGGGACCCTGGCTGAGAGGACCACTGGGCACGGCGGGGCAGCCCCAGTAAGGGGTGTGAAGTGTGAGGGTGGGGGACTGCCTGAGGCCAGGGGAGGTCATAAGAGCAACATGAGGCATCATTCAAGTCAAGGGGAATGGAATCTTCTTGCCATTGGACTCCAGAGCTGGATTGCCCAGGTTCAAGTCCACGTTCTGCCATTTTCTAACTGTGGGCAAGTGACTTACCGTCTTTGTGTTTTAATTTCTCCACTGTGCTATAATAAACCTGTTCCCAGGGAGCACCTGCACTAGGTTACATCCAGGCAGGTCTTTCAAACTCTTTCCTCTAATCCTTCCTGCCCTGAGCTCAAGTCTAAGGTTCTTGAACCAGACACAGTGAGTTGGAGGGGAAAATAGGGAGAAAGAGGGCTTCCTCCTTCCTGATGTTCAAGGCTCTTCCTCTCTCCTCCCCAATAAATTTCCCAACCTAAGGCGGGCCCAAGCAAGGGAGAAAGGAGGAACTTTAAATAAACACAAGAAAAATAAAAAATGAAAATATGGGTAAGAGATTGCATTGGTCTTGCCTAGAGTTGTTATTATCTGGAAGTGACTGGAAAGGCTGTAAGATCATCCTGAGACGTTACCCAGGGTGGGGAGGACAAAGACCAGAAGGGGCTTAAAGTGGGCATTTGCAGAAAGGAGCCAAGTTGCTTTTTGCTCATAGCGAGTCACGTCTGACAAACTTTCAGTAAAAGTAAATTTAGGGCTTGTTTTGAAACTGGCTTTTCCAGGAATTCCTTCCAATTCTGCCCATAGGCCTTTAGAGCAGAGAAACGTCTTTCAACCCTCTCACTCCAGGGATCTGGTAAGCAGTGGTATTATTTCTGGGAGTGGTCACTTCCCTTCCGTGATCTCCAAATGTTGCTTGAAATATTGGAGTTTCCGATTTCTCTAGGAGAAACCTGGGCATATTCTGAGATGAGGAAAGGTGGGACTTGTTGGCCTCAATGCAAATCATTCACGAAGAAAACTTTGAAAGCCTTTTTCATAGCTTTGATTTTTGGCAAAAAGCTTTGCTAAGTTATTCCCCAAGGTATAGGAATTTTTCTGGGTTTTTCTAAGTGTCTTGGCTATTCTTTATTCTTGAGCAATTTTCTAATTTTATTTATTGTTATTTTGTTGTTATTCATATTCTTCCAAGAGATCCCCCTGTGGCTTGAAAGTTCCAGCTTATATTTAAAGTTGCCCCTGAATCGTCTGTCTTCCTTGCCTTACTGTTCAGGTATCTGTCATTTTGGCAAATAACAGTTACCAGCTGTGATTAAAATATGGAGCCAATACTTTAGGACTGACACAGAAGATGGTCTTCCTGCAGGACAGATGGCACCTCCGGCATTGCTCAGACGGGCCATCTAAGCCCATGTGGCCTTGGATGGGTGCCTGAGGTCAAGGGTCAAACCAACTTGTAAGTGGGCTCCAGGCCAGCTTAACAGATGGATGAGGATGGAGACAACTAGCAGACCACACAGGGCCTAAAGAGAGTCTGTGCACAGGGAGAGACTGTAGCATTTTACTGTCTCCCCAAAGAGGCCCTGGTACTTAAACACAAAAATTATGATTAACCCCAGGAGTGAGGCATTTAGAGAGAGATTTCTACGTGTCCCTAGTCAAATGCCCTCGGGCACAGAATCAAGTGAGAGAACTCTGAATCTCAGCCTTTGTCTGAATTGACCAAAACAGCTCCTTTGGGGCAGAAAACTGGGACTTTCCATGGTCTGATAATGTTCTCTCTTCTGGCAAGTCCTGAGGGTAGAGTGAGCACTCTCTGTCTGTGTGGTCCTGGGTGATCTGGACACTGAGTGATGGCCCCTGCTGGCTACGGGGGCAGAATGAGGGGTGGTGAGGCAGCCCAGGACTGCGGCGGAAATGGGTTTTCAGGACTTTTCCTCTTCCTCTTTTATAACATTTTCCTCCTGTCTTTTTCTTCTGCAAAGTGTTTGTGCCATAAATACCCTGCCTGTTGCACAGCTGACATTCTGGAGTCATCTCTGTCTGTGGCAGTTGGCTGGCTCTGGGTCCTGCCAGCCAAGTGTCGCAGGTGCCCTTGCAGAGGACAGGGCTGGGACGATAAAGAACATCATGTGCTGGTCTGCAGATCTAAAGTTATTTTTGTTCAACAGGCAACACGCTTACCTGGCCAGGAAGGTTGGAAATGCAAGACGTCCAATGTGTGCATTCCAGGACACAGGAGCGAATTTCTAGGGAAAGCTAGAGGCAGGCCAGGGAGGCAGTGCACCTGGAGGCTGTGTAGTTGGAGAAGGAAGGGAGATGGATCCTGTGCAGACAGATGAGCTGGAGTAGAACTCTGCTGATGGCAAAGGAAATGTGCCATGATTGGCATGTGTTCTTCCTCATTCCAGGTGACAGAAAAGGCAAACAAGTGGGACAGCTGAGTGCACTGGTAGCTAAATTTTTCAGACTCAGTTCTACTTTAGGCTGCATATCTGAGTTAGAAAGGCTTGATTTCCTCCACCCAGAGAAGATGGCTTACAATGGTGTGCAAGATTCAGTAGGGTAATCACAGAACTGTCTAATAGAAGAGCTGGCATGCAGGTGAGACCCAGTATCCTAGGTGTACCTAGCTGGGCGCCACCTTTATAAAAGTGTGTGAGGAAAGGTACCTACTCCACGTTCAGCACTACACTCATAGCCTTGGTTCTTTGCCCCTATCCAGAACTTATTTTACAGACCTCACTGTTGGCTAGACGTTATCCTCAGCACATTACAGTTGTCAACACATTCCATTCCCTGTGACATAGGTACTATTATCGTTTGTGTTTTACAGATGAGAGATTTAGAAACTATTGCAAGGTCACACAGCTAGTGTGATGCAGACTGGAATTCAAACCCTGGCTCCAGAGTCCATACTCTCATCTATTTGACTGTGTTCTACACCCCATGACTATAGGTAATTAGCAATGCTCATGTCTTTGTGCATTTCTCCCCCACCAGATGGAGAGCTGCCTATGGACAAGAATCATGTCTGGTTTACCTTCATTTCCTCCCAGCAAGTAACACAGTGTTTGGTACCTAGTTGGCACTCAGTGAATGTATTTTTAAACCACAACTCTTGGTGCCAGTGGCCATGCCATTATCTCCTCTGTGGCACAAAATGTAGAATAAACAGCTTTCATTTTTATTTTGCATCCTGGCTCCCACTCAGACTGTTTGCCACACTCCTCCTGGGGCTCTGTGCCCTTGACTCTTCCTGAATGTTTATTACTGCAGGAAGCAGCTCAGGATGAACAGCCGGCTGCCAGCTAGGTGTGACCAACCTCTCGGGTCTGTTTGTTCCGGCCACAGATAGCCACCCACGGCACAAAGCGGCACTTTGGAAAGTGCCTCCTCCCTCAAGATTTCTCTCCTCTGCCCCGGGAAGTTGCCTAGCAACCTCACTTCTTCTGTCTCTCCCCGCTTCATGTGGAGCACCATTCTTATTTTCATTACTCCATCACCAACCTCCAAACTCTCTTCTGTGCTGTTAACCCTTTGCATCTCTCTGCCTCAATGTCCCCTCATCAAACTTTACGCCATCTCCATTTTCAACACAAACTCAGCCTGACCCAGAAAGCGTCCCTCATTTTCTTGTCTTTTACAGCTTTGTAGAAGTCTTTATAACATCCTTTTAGTATTAACCTCAAGATCAAACTACCAAAGAGAAGCAAAAAAACCACATTAAAACAAAAAAATGACTAACCGGAATTTCCTAGGGGATTTATTCAAGCTTCACATAACTCTCTTTTTCCCCCTTTAAAGAAAAATCAGATCATATCATATACCCATGATGTATGATACCATCACATGTGTCATCTGTGGGACATAAAGATGGGATGTGATATAACATAACATATGAAAGTAACATGCAACATTTTCACTTATTCTGGCACCGTAAGATGTTTTTCCTCTGTTTGCCCCACTTCAGGGCCTAAAGAAAGGAAAACTCCTGCCTCTCTCTTGAAGGCCATCAGCAACAGTGGCCTGGTAATTGCTGGTATATTTGCTGCCATTTTGCCTGCTGTTGGCTAAGGGTGCAGCCATTGGAGACAGATGACAGCTGGCGCATCTCCAACCCCACCTCTTCTACAGAGAAAGGCAGGCTCCCTGGAAAATAGAGGGAGAGTCACCCCTTCTCAATACTGGGCCAAGGCATTTCCTTGGTCCCGGCCCTGAGTTTTCATAAATACATGTATATCTCCTAGTTCCTGACTCCAGACTATTTCATCTGCTAACCAGAGAAAAGTGCAGCATACTGCCTCAGTCCTGCTGTCAGAGGAGGAAACAGGAAGAAGACGAGCTGGTTAGGGTCCAGGGCTTTATTTCACCAAGAACACACAACCAGTGACCTTCTGCCATCTATAGCATACAACCAGCAACCTCCAAAGTGACAAACTGCTGATAGGATAACAGGACTCTACCACTCTGGTGGTCCCCAATGTTGCTTAATATTCAGAACAATTCTCAAACACAGATTCCAACCCTGTGTGGCTTCACAGGGACCTCTGTGATCTGACCAGAACAGCCTGAGAGAGGGGCATGGGTAACATCAAGGACAGCACAGCTAGGTGTGCCTTTGCCATTTGTCAAAGGGGAGGGGATTCTAGACTCTTTCAGGATCACCTTGTATAGTTGTTTAGGTTGCACACCACACAAGCTGCACAACCACGTGAGACAGCTCTGGACCTTTTAAAGCTCATTCTTATTCAGCTGTGGGGAGTGTCCATAATTCCTCCACCTTCATGCTCCATAATTTTTCTGTCTCTCGTATCTGTTCTACTGAACAAATAGCTATTTGTATAACCATATTTGCTTCATATTGGACTTTAAAATTGATTCCAAAAAATTCTAATCTGCTTCTCTTCTTTTTGCTGAGGACTGGTTTCCCAGTCAGGAAGAGGCAAAGGCGGATGGAAGCAGGGGTGCCATTAGATCCAAGCTCAGGCTCACCTCTCCTTGGCTGAATCCAGACTCCCAAGTTCTCTTTCTTCTCTGGGTGCACAGCCTCGTGTCTAAATCTAGTCTAACAGCAGAAGTGTAGGAGGGGGCAGGTGGGAGAAGCCGGATCCCGGGTCCAAAGAGAGCTGCACAATTTCATAATAAGAGTCTTTATCTAAACTCTCGACCCTCTGGTAGTTGCACTAGACTAGTTCTTTCTTCCTTATCTCTTGGGCTCAGGAGACTGGGTTGTGTTAAAATTACTGCCACAATCCATGGCAGGAGAGCTGGCGGGAGCGACAGGGCGGGCAGAGTGAGGTTGCACGCAAATTTATGTCACAGGATGAATTCTTCTCTACGGTGTTTCGTTCCTGCAGAATTGTTTTCAAGACGTTAAGTGCTGAGCTTTGGGGGAACTTTGCTCAATGGAATGAGACTGGGGGAGAAATGTCACCCTCAGGAAAGACAGGTATTATATTAGCTTTATATTCCTGTTACATTGACAAAATCACGACTGTTTATAGAGTGCTTGCTCAATGCCAGGCACTTAGATAAAGACGTGTTTACATTAATTTTCTCACTAGTTTCTGTGAAGTAGATACTGTTAACTTTTCCTATTACACAGATGAGGAAACCAAGGCTCACGGAGACTGAGTCACCTCTGGTGGCTAGAGACCATCCAGATGTCAGAGCCCAAATGCCTCCTTCCAAATGACCTCACTTTAAAAATTCATTCTGCTCCGAAATAATTTCTCCCCTAGGGCAGAAAAATCCACAACCAACAAAAGAAGAATCGAGAAATACAGTTAACTGCTGACAGGCAGCAGCAGCTGGGAATGGCATCTCCCTGGACCTATCAGGCCCTCCAGTGACTGAGTCGGTTTTGAACACAACCTCTCCCTTCTCCTCTCAGCCTCCCCCTGATGCGCTAGCTTGGAGCACAGATGCTGGATTCATTTGAAGGAGGCGCCCATGAACCTCTTTTCCCTCCATTTCTCTTTCCGGTTTGCAGATTAAAGGAGGAACCATGTGATCCTCAGATCAAGAGACACATCCAAGGATGGTTTGGCTACATCTGCTGCTGTCTCTGTGCTCTCATCTCTGCTGCTGGGTCTGGCACATGCTTCCTTCTACACTTGCTTGAGGTTTGTAATCTGAGGTCCACTGCATTTCTGGGAGAAATAAAGTAAGCTACCTGGTCGGCATAACTACTCCTGAGGACTTAGAATTCACAGTCAGAGGAATGGAAACCAAGAGAAACAATAAGACAGTTATCTCCTCTTGAGTCATCTGTAAGCAGGTTTTGATCAGAATAGGGAGACACAGAACCACCAAACTCCCACAAAAATCGAGTCGTCTGGGCCCCAAGACTCAGCAGTATAGACCAATCATATTAAAATTGGAATCAGACTCTCCATGCCAATTTGCTGTTCCTCCCAAGGACAGCCCCACATAGTTGTGTAGGTTGAACACTGAACAACATAGGGAGCACCACCACGACATAAATACAGAAAATTTGGATATCTATTGCAACAAATTTCTGGCAGAGAGCAGCAAAGTACCTTGATGAAGGGATGCCTTATTGTAATTCATACAAAGCTGCCCCATGGGCTAGTGGTGAATCTTACTCTTCCTGGTGAAGAAGGCATATGGCTCAGTGGCAGGGAAACCCTGAAGTGAGGACAGCGGTAGACAGGAAGTCTGCGTGAAGAGGTGAAAGAGCACCCGGGTTTGAAGACTGCTTTGCCACTTACCAGCATCAACTCTGCATAAGTTCCTTAACTTCTGAGTCTCATTTCTTATCTACATGATGGGCTTAATGATAGTAGTACTAATATTGCAGGTTTATTGTTCAGACTAATAATATACTCGTGTGTGTGTGTGTGTGTGTGTGTGTGTATGTGTGAGTATGGTAGGCTATATCTATCTATCTATCTTCCTATTATCTATCTATTGCCTGGCCTATGTTAGTCATTTGAGAAATTATAGGTGTTATTATTATAAACCAGAAAATTCGAAGTTAAAGCCAAGATCCTTGGTTGGCAATATGCCACAGCAGGTCTGCTCAAGTTTTCCAGCTAGCCCTCAAATAAGAAAATGACTTACAGGTGACAAAATTGGTCAAGAAATTCAATATAAAATCAAGGTTATCTATGATCTATAGCCAGAACATCCAATACCAACATGAAAAATTTTAGAGCATTCATTGTTTGCTATGATGAAATTCTGTTGAGTTGCAAAAAGAAAATGAATAGAAGATAGTAGGATTTCTGAACAGGTACAAATATTCACTTATTCCTTCTTTGACAAATTGCTTACTCTGTGGCGAGCACTGGGCTATGAGGTATCGAAGCAGATAAAAAGGTGTTAGTATGGATTAGGCTAAGTAACAAATAGACCTAAACAGTAAATGTGTCAAGACCGTAGAAGACTGTATCTTTCTCATATAAGTGTTCTGAGGGGGTGCTCAGGATGAGAGAGCAGGTTTCTTCCAGGTTCCTCCCATCTGTGGCTTCTTCATGCCTGAAGACCTCATCGTCATCTGCTACTAGCCAAAGAAAGGGCAAAGAGCAGAGGAGCAAATGTGATGACTTTTTATGGTCCAGGGCAGGAGGTAGCCCATGTGACTTCTACTCACATTACATTGGAGAGAACTGAGTCATGCAGCCACACCTAACTGCAAGGGAGGCTGGGAAATATTGTTTAGCTTTGTGCCCATGAAGGAGAGAACAAATATTGTTGGGCAGCTAACGGTGACTTCCCAGGAGGTCAATCTCAGGTGATGGGACCATGCCATACGATGACTGGGAATTCCTGGACATGGAAAAAGAACATTTGAACAAACTGTGATTGGAAGTGAGGGGGAGAACAGTGCTGTGTTCTGAACAGAGTCACTGGGAAGGCTGTGAAGTGAAGAAGCAAAGCATGCCAGCTTCCACAGAGGGAGTTGGCAGCCACGAACAAACAGGCCTATCTTTACCTGTGTACAGGGTGAAAAGAGACCGTCAGCCACCCAGGGAGAGTGTTACCATCAGTGGTGCTGTTTGCTGGCACTCAGGATACCTTCCTGACCTGCCTCAAACTGTTCCCAACCAAGGTCAAGTTGCTCAATCTGGGTCTTGCTGAATATACTTCAACTATGTCCTCTGTGCGGGGAGAGGGGAATCACTGACTCGGAAGAAGAACTCTACAGGGGAAATGGATGTGATAAAGAAATGGATGTGATAAAGGACACATGTGCAGGTGCTCCAGGCCCGTGAAGACCCATCTCTTCAGCTCATATGGAAAACTACTGGATCACCTAGATCTGAATTCTGGTCCTTACAACAGATCTGTGGATCTGTTGGGGTGGGGGGCAGAACTCTAAGGTGGCCCCAAGATTCCACCCGCTGATGTACACACTTGTATAATCCACTTAATTATATGTGGAACCTGTGAATGTGATGGGATAGTTGCCCTCTTGATCAGTTTATGATAAACAGCGAGGGTGCTGCGTAGGCAGTCTCATTACGTTATACTATGTAAGACTCACAATTACACATTATATAAAGCTTCAGCATAGCAAAATGGAGAGAAACTCTCCTGCTGGGTTTGATGAGGTAAGCTGCCATGTTGTGAGATGCCATGTGACTAGCACCCAAGGATGGCCTCTAGAGCTTAGACTGACCCCTGGTTAACAGCCAAGAAGAAGACAGGAATCTCAGCGCTACAACTGCAAGGAACTAAATTATTCCAGCGACCACGTGAGCTTGGAAGATAGCCCCAAGCCTCACATGAGATTGCAGCCTCTGCCCACACCTTGATTTCAGAGCAGGAGACTCAGCTAACTTGGGCCTGGCTTCCTGATGCACAGACACTTTGATATAATAGATTTGTGTTGTTTTAAGCTGCTAAGTTTGTGGTAATTTGTTACACAGCAATAGAAAACTAATATAGGGTACCTAGGTAAGTCACAACTTTCCTGAGCCCCCAGTTTTTTGTTTTTTTGTTAACGTCTAAAATGGATGTTACTTTTAGATTTATCGTAAGAATCACATGAGATAATGCATCTAAAAGTGTTTTATAAATGATCAAGTTACCCACACTGGTAGAAAAGGTTTATTAATAACAGGCAGTAACACCATAAATTTACGCTGAAGGGAAAAACAAGGAATTAAGCATTTGTTTTAAAAAAGTGTATCTAATTAGTGTTTATTTTTAGAAACCATTCTGGTCTTCCCTGCTATTTAATGATCTATTTTTTCACTCCTTAGCAATCAGAGTTAGCAAGGCCTTCTGGCAAGAAATTCAGTGTGATTCTGGGGCTGCAAACCAGAATGTCTCTGAGATGGATCGCATTGTGTAGGTTATTCCTATTTAAGAAGTAGCTGCGAGAAGGTTCTAAACATATTCTGCCCTCCAGGGAACTCAAGTTCCAAATCTTTCTGGAGTTGCTTTCATAGTGAAAATAAAAACTGGCCCAAAGACTTAAGGACAAGACAAAATCAGCAGAAACTATCAGCGTCATTGGCACATATTAGTTGAATGACCTTTTAATTTGTAAATCCTCCAAAGCTTTGTCTGTTTGACTGAATGGAAATATAGATATGAAGTGATTTTGGAGAAAATTTGGGAGATAGGAAGAGAATATTGTCATTGGTCAGCCAACAGGTTTTTTGGAAAGATCAAAGAAATAAAAATCTTCATCATTGCTATTGAAGAATTTGCAATCTTAATTAAGAATTCAAAGTGGTCCAAAACTTTGGAAAATATTAGCCAAACAACTGACCAATGATTGGAAAGTATAGGTAAGCTAAATCTACATACCCTGAGATTACAGAGTACAGAGGTATTGTTAATGAAACCTCATATTTGCATTCTGATTTTGTAGCATTCCAATAATTTTAATGCATCCTACTCCATGTCTATCAGAATGGCTAAAATTAAAAAGTTTGACCATAATAAGTGTTGGATAGGACATGAAGGAACTGGAAATTTGACACACTGCAAGTGGGAATGGAAAATAGTATAACCACTTTGGAAAACAGTTTGGCAGTTTCTTAAAAAGCTAAACATATGCCTGTCAATGATCCAGCTATTCTGCTTGAGATATTTACCCAAGTGAAACGAAAGCATACGTTCATACAAGAAATTGTAAACAAATATTCATAGCAGCTTTATTTGTAATAGGCCCAAATTAGAAACAATCCACATGTCCATCAACAGGCAAATAGATACACAAACTGCGGTATGTCCACATAGTGGATTACTACTTGGGGATGAAAAGGAATGAGCCTTTGGTGCACAGCACAAGATGGAAGAATCTCAAAATAATTATGTTGAGTGGGAGAAGTCAGACAAAAAGTACATACAATGTGATTTCATTTATATAAAATTCTGGAAAGTGTAAAGAAATTTATAGTGACGAAAACAAATCAGTGGTTGGCCAGGGGACTGGTGGTGTAGATAGGGGTGGGAGAGAGGGATTACCAAGGGGCATGGGGAAACTTTGGGAGTGATGGATGTATTCATTATCTTGACTGTGGCGATGGTTTCATGATGTATCTGTATATTAAAACATCACTATACACTTTAAACATATGTAGTTTATTTCATGTCAATTATACCTCAATAAAACTGTTAGGAGCAATTATTTTTACACATTTTTGAAGTTTGATTCTCATAATAAAAAGTTCTGAAACTCTTAGGAAAAATATTATTTTCATCTTTCAGATAGGAGAAATACGGTTCCAAGGGAAAACTTAGGTTCCAAAGGACTCAAGTTAGGACAAGAACCTTCTCTATTCCAAGAACGTGTTTGCTACCTGGAGCTGTCTCTGTGATATCTAACAATCAAAACAGCTCCAGATCATTTCTTCTTGATTCTCTATTTCTTGGCATATTGGTTTCTGTATCGTAGCAGTTCTCAAAGTATGGTCTGCAGACCCCTGGGGATCCCCAAGACCTTTCAAGGAGTCTATTGAAGTCAAAACTATTTTCATAATAACACTAAGATACTTGCTTTTGTCTTGTCTTCACAGTTGCCCTGATGCTCCAAAGACAATAGTGGGTAAAACTGCTGGGTCCTTAGCACCAATCAAGCACCAAACCATATTAATGGTCATTATTTTCTTTACTGCTAGGAACTCATAGTAAAACAAACATAAAAACACTGTAAAATCAAAGCCATTTCTATTTAAGAATGTTCTTGTCAAAGCAATAAAAATTACTAATTTTATTAATTCTCAACTCTTGAGCATATGCCTTTTTAATATTCTGTGTGACAGAATGGGAAATAATCATAAAGCCCTTATGTTGCATACCAAGTTATGTCTATTGTCTCAAAGGAAAACGCTTGTGTGATTGTTTGAATTGCAAGCTGAGCCAGCCACTTTTTTCCACTGGATCATTTTTCTTTGAAAGAAGAGCTGACTAACTACGGCTATTCAGACTTGGGTATTAGGCAGACGTTTTCTCAAAAATGAACTAAGTGTGCCTGTCACTTCAAGGAAAACAAGTGACAGTATTAGCTGTCAATGATAACATTTGAGTTATCCAGCAAACATTAGAAAAGTTAGAATTTTGGAAAACTTGTTGACATCTTCCCAATACTTTTCTAATAAACTAATGGTGATATTAATGAGTATGCTTTTTAATTACCGTATAATGAAATGTGTCAATATGTGGAAGGTCTGTATAAATTAGTGAGTCAATATTTTCCAATGACCACTTTATAACATGATGTTATAAAATCACACATGGATAAAAGAGCCATTCAAATTGGATTCAAAGTAGGCCAATGGGTTTACTATAACAGCATATGAAAAGTCCATGGATATGTTATCAGATTTGATTCTATATTGCAACTAGCCTCTAAGAAACTATCGCTTGTTGAGTTTTGGTGTAGTATCAAAGAAGAATATCCACAATTAAATCTATTTTGACTTCAATAGAAAAGGCTATTAAATATATACCTTCCTTTTCCAGCTACATACCTGTATGAGACTGGATTTTCTTTACATAGTTCAATCAAAAAATATCACAACAGATATGAGAATTCAGCTATCTTTTATTAATCTGGACATTTAAGAGATTTATAAAAATGTGATATAATGTCACTCTTCTTACTGCCTTTTTTTTTTGTTTGGGAAAATAAAATTATTTTTCATTAAAATATGTTATTTATGTTAACCTGTAATGAGTTTGTTACTATTTTTTAGTGGATTAATAAATAAATACTGTTTAAATCTGTTTTAATTTCTAACATGGCAGACATGGATAGACATAATCCACATAAACAAAATCTCTTTGGGGTCTGTGGTAGGCTGAAGGGTGGCCTCCTAAAGTTGTCCACATCCTAGTCCGCAGAACCGTGAATGTTCCTTGATGTGGCAAAAGGAACTTTGCAGATGTGGTTAAGTTAAGGATCTTGAGCTGGGTGATTATCCAGACTATCTGGATGAGGCTGATGTAATCACATGGGTTCCTGTAAGATAGAGGCAGGTGATCGGGGGAGCTGTAAGGGATGTGATGACAAAAACAGAGAATGGAGTGATGCGAGAAAGGGATCATGAGTCAAGAAATACAGGTAGCCTTGAGAAGCTGCAAAAAACAGGGTTACAGACCCTCTCCTCAGAGCTTCCGGAAGGAATCAGCCCTGTTGACACCTTAACTTTAGCCCAGTGAGACTGATTTTGGACTTCTGACCTTCAAAACTGTAAGGTATAAAATTACATTGTTTTATGCAGCTAAGTTTGTGGTAATTTGTTACAGCAGCAACAAGATAAACAATACAGGGTCCTCAGTAATTTTTAAGAATGTAAAGTGGTCCTAAGACCAAAGAGTTTGACCTCTCTACAACTCCCTACTCTATGGTAGCCCAATGACAGCTTCAGTGGAATCAGATCCTGGACAGAGAGGAATGGCCCAAATACTACCCCATGGTCCAGAGAGGTCATTAGTGTAAGTGGTCCTTAGTGTACGACTAATCCAGTCTCTTCTGGAGCCCCAGGGTGATCGAAGATAACCTCGGAGTGCCTTCAGAACCTGGAACATAGAATGTGCTCCATAATTATGTATTAAATAAAGGAATTAATAAATGGGCCTCCTGTTCTTTGTCACTTAAACAGCCACTCAAGACAATAATATGGTTTATGGAGCACCTCCTCAATGCCAGGCACTGTGGGCCACTTAATGCTATTAGCTTTATTCCATACAGCAACCTACAAGGTGGGTCCAGAGGGGCTGAGGGACTTGCCTGAGTCACATGGCAGGTAAGTGGCAGAGCCAGGTGTCAAATCTATGTCAGTCTGACCCTCAAACTCAGGTTCTTTCCTCCATGGTCTCCGTGGATTTGGAAGAATTTACCCAGTGTCAAATAGGCAGTAACCGACAGGTGGTATTTATGTATTATACCACATTAATTTCATCTGGCCAGAAAGTAAGGATGAACCTAATCAGAGAGACAGGCCTGGGTGGGGATGGGCAGATAGGAAGGGTGAGTGGGCAATTAACATTTCTTGATTGCTCGTGATGATCATCAGCTACTTTTATTTCGTCAGGCATTGTCTTCTGAGCTGGCAGGATCTCTTTGGCAATTTGTCCAAAAAGCCACTTGTTTTCATGTGGATGAATTTCTTCCTCTCAGATTTTAAATGAAAGGAATAGATAAGTTCATAGTAAGGAAACAATGGCTTAGTTGCTTGTATCTCTGTGACAAGCATTATCTAATACAATTTACTGGAAATTGTTATCATTATCGGCGGTCTTCTGGCGGCAGTGCGCACTCAGAATGGAGCGTTACCAGGGTGCCTCTGATCCTTAACAATTTTTCTTTTTGTTCTGTTTCATTAGTAGATATTTTCTTGCTTTGCCCTTAACCTAAAATAAAACATCAGAGGGCTGACCATTCCCTAAGGGACCTTTAGCAGTTTCTTCACTGTTGGATGGCTAATAAGTTAATTAAGCTTCCTGTTAATTAACTTTAATAATTAGCTTCGATATGGTCCTACCAAATGGTTATTACCTTGGCTACAGACTGTTAACTCAGTCTGTCAATCAGAATGTCTGCCCACATTACTGAGGGGCAACCTGACCTGTTGGGCAAGAAATACAGAACTTCGCCAGCTCCTTTTGTCTTTGGGAGAGCAGAGCGCCAGAAAGGGAAGGAGGATCTGTATCCAATCTCTTAACATCCAGACTTCTGGCCTTCTTAAGGTATCTGTCTTTTAATGAGGCATTGGCAGAATGAGTCATCTTGTCCTAATTTAAATCTAATTCCAAAAGACAGATCTGGTAAAAAAAAAAAAAAAATGGACCGATTTTGGAGGTTGTTTTTTTTTCTTTTAAAGGAACCTTTCCTTTTTTAGAAAGACTGACTCACAAGAAGCCCTCAATGGTAAATCAGTGTCTGTGCTGGGACTGCCTTTCCAGTACGCTATTTTCCAACCCCCCATTGGCTTGGCTTGTCCACGCCTAGAGACTATCACTGCCCTGCAAGAACACGGGCAGACTGGCCAGAGAATAATGAACGCAGGCTTGAAAGCAGCACGCAGCGCTCTCTGGCCACAACGCCCTGCTAATAACTTTTAGAACTGCTTGATGTCAGGCCGCACATGGAGTGGAGATGATACTTGTCAACTAATTTGGCTTTTAATAGTCTGAACATCCTGACTGATCTGAGGTTTTTCTGTAGCCAAATCGTCTTGCCTGTTAAATGTGTAATGAATGTATTTAGGAAACTTCATTTTACGTGTTTAGAAAAACGGCCTTGAAGACTCGTTCGTGCTCTGGCCGGAGAGCCTTGGGGCTACTGGAGCCGGGTGCTGACACGCAGGCACACGAGGGGGCAGGGGTGCCAGCCCGCCTCCCTTGAAGCGCTTGCTGCCTTTCTGTTCAGAGCTTCAGAAGAAAAAAATAATCCCAAATGCTGATATTTTTAGTTCCCACTCACTCTTTGACTATGAATAGGAATAGGATTGAAATTTCCACCAGTCTTCAAAGCAGACTTACCTTTAAAGCAAATACCAAGGGTTTGAAAACTCATTCTAGGTGGAATAATGTTCACATAAACAGAGGAGGCCTTAGAAAAGAATCAAAGAAAACAAAAGCCCTAGAGCTTTCAGCAGAGTTGGGTTAAGGTCACCTCCCCAACCCTTATGACCTCCACAGGGAGGGAACAGCAGTGGCTTCCAACCTGAAAGAGAATACACCAGTGTCACGGGAGAGAGGGGCCAGCCTGGAGTCAGGGCTGGCCCCGGTGCCTCAGGGGCGGTCCAGCTCTCTCCAGGGTAATTGGATCCCTTGTAAAACCAGTGCTGTACTCAAGGAAATGACCTACAGGGACATGCTGGGGTGGATTCAAATATTTTCTTGTCACCCTACAGCACCAGAGACTGGAGGGAGGCAGGGATAGAGAAGGGAAGGGAAGGGAGGGGAGAAATGCAGAAAATAAAAACTAAAACATGGCCGAGGAGCAAACACATGCTGATGGAGTGTGAGTAGAGGAGAGACTGCTCAAAGCCCTTTTGGCTTTTATATGTCCGTCATTACCAGGACAGCTGAGCGCCAACAGTGGGAAGCCAAATCAGGATGTGCCTTGTAAACTTTCATTACCTCAGCCCTTCTGAGGAAGTCACCCAGAAGCTCATTCCAGCTGCCTATAAAACCTGGTAGGAACTGCTGGCCAATTCCATTAAAAAAATTTTGGGGGGGCCATGAATACTCAAAAACACCAACATCAGATACATTACTTTTCTTTTTCAGATCACAAAGAGGAGAAATCATCATGTTTCCTATATTAATTTAGGAATCTGGAACATATGAAAAAGTTGTAAATATCATCTAGAACCCCTCATAAAATCTAATATATGGTCCAACATGTCTCACACTCAGCATATCTTCAATTCCTCTGTTCCCTTGTCCTTCTTGGCACACCCAATAAAATCCCAAGCTTGGATCAGATCTGCTGTCCGTCTTACTTGTTCCTGCATCTAGTCTGCAGAAACTGTCAACGTCATGCAGCGTGGGGCCAATATAATATATAATTCACAACCTCTCTCTTCAGCTGGGCCCTCATTGGCACTTTTCATTCCTTTTCCTAAGCTTGGGTTCCAACAGCTCCCCATCTCCTCCATGACTCGTGCAACAATCTCCCCTAAGTCAATAATATAATCCCCACCAGGCTTCTCCGTTCCTTCTCAGTCCTCTGTTTCCTGTTTTACCCTCTGCCCAGGCAGCCAGCTCAGAACCCAGAGAGGCATCCTCAGTCTTATGCCCTTCTGTGTCTTCATCCACTTCTAGTCTGCAAGACCTACCAGAGCTCTCTCTGAAATGGTTCTCCTGTCAGCTCCCCTCTCTCTGTCTCCACAGACACAGTGGGTGTGAACCCAGGTCCTTATCACCTTTTGCTAGATTACTGCAATGGCCTCCAAATGTTTTCCCTTCCTCCTGTCTGGTCACTGTATTGTCACCTCTTGTTTCTTGCCTCACATCCTTTGTCCGCCTTTTAAATGAGCCATTGCTGTGACAATCAGCTTCCAACAGCACCTCACCTCAGCTGCCCTAAGGCTTCCCTTGCCCAGAGTGTTTGGTGCCTGCCAGAGAGCCCTGCACTCATGGACATCCTGTGGGGCCTGCAAAGGTGAGGAATTTATTGCCGCTCTTGACCAGTGAGGGCTGGAAGCCCCTGAACACATGCTCTCCTTTATGGGGTGGTGACCACCTGAAGAATGCATCCCCTAGGGGGCTGGCTCGGAGGCCGAGTGGTTAAGTTCGGGCTCTCTGCTTCAGCTGCCCGTGTTCGCGGTTTGGATCCTGGGCATGGACCTACTCCACTCATCACGCCATGCTGTGGCGGCAACCCACATACAAAACAGAGGAAGACTGGCACGGATAGCTCAGGGCTGATCTTCCTCAAGGACAAAAAGAGGAGGATTGGCAGCGAATGTTAGCTCAGGGAGAATCTTCCTTACCAAAACAAAAGAATACACTCTTGTATTGGTTTTCCCTCCTTCCACATTTTCCCATCCCTATTCCTGGAATCCCTTCCCAAAGTAAAGTACCTACATCAGCAGTGGACTCAGGCTCAGCACAAATGTAAAGAAGCGCAAATCCCTTCCTTCTAGGGCTCACATCTGAAGTAGGAATGGACCCGTTGTCAGATAAACATAAAACAAACACGGCCCAGGCAGGCATCTATCGTGCACAGAGCTCCCATGGAAGCCCTGGGGAGGGCACAGAACTTGGCCTTGGTGGGTCAGGGAAGTGTCCTCTGCTGGGTCAGAGGTGACGTGGAGGGTTGGGAGTGTGGGCTGGGGGGGCGGGGCCGATGTGCCATTAAATGCTTTGAATGAGCAAATTTAATGTTCTTAGGCACCTGGATTTCTTAACAAAGAAAAAAGGTTTAAGCTGCATGCTTTATTCCATAATATACTCTCTGGCTTGCCCATATTTTAGGTCCGTTAATTCCCACATGACAAGAATGTTACACACCTCACAGAGCTAGTTACTTAGTTGGTGCATATCGGAGTATTTTATGGCAGTTTTGCAAAAGCTGAGATGACTGAGGAGAAGAAAAACCTAGCTGTCTCGACTCAACCTTAGCACTGGGGTGGTCACTACCCTAATAAGCAAGCATGTTAAGATGAATTAGGAAGCTTCCCTATTTTCCTGTTGACTCTTTTACTATAAGATGGCAATCTCTAGATCAACCAGCAGCAACGTACCCTGGAACGTGGATCCAGCACAGCAGGGCATATACCAGGCACCCAGCATCTGGCCAATGGGAGTCACTAGGTTTCTCCTGGCAACATTGGTCTACAACTCGAGCTGTGATGAATGCCTTCCCCTTTTTCTCCCCTCCCCAGCACCCGTCATCTCCTCCAGGGATGAAATCAGCTCTTTTCTCTATCTTTGCTTTCTGAGTCACCGCTCATTTTTCTCACCTGGGGTCTAACTTGAAGGCTTGGCAAAAGATGAGAGTAATTTATAGATACGTTAGACCTTGCCACCTTCATTTGAGCTTCCCTTCTGGTCTGGAGAGAGGCTGAACTTTAAGATTAACTAGGAATAGAGCTCCCTTTCTTTCCTTCTAAAATTTTTCTCCTTCTTTCTCTGATCCCCACTCCATTTTGGGGTCACGTTCTCTTTCCCACATATGCCTGTGTTTGGAGCTTCCCGGAGCCATGCAGTTTCAGGATGCTGGCTGATAGAGCATCAAATGAGGGAAAGCATTTTCTTTTTCATCCTTTTTTTTTTCTATCCTAGTTTGCACCTAGGAAAAGTCACATTGAATACCAAGCTGTGCCTTGGCTATATGTACTTTTAGAAAAATGAAAGTAGCTTTATATATTCTGAACAAGGTTTTTAAAATGTGTCCTCAAGTTCTTTGATACTCCTGACATCAAAAGGTGGAGGCTAGCTCCCTTTCCCTGGAGTGTGGGCTGTACTTGGTGACTCATTTCTAATGAAGAGAATGTGGTGGAAGTGATGTTGTGTGACTCCTGAGGCTAGGTCATAAAAGGCACTGTGCCTTAGTCCTTGCTCTCTCTCTTGGATCGCTTGCTGGCGGGAGAGGTGGGGGAAGGCTCCCTAGAAGCTGATGCTCTAACCCCAGTCAAGTCTTCAGATGACTGCAGCCCTGAGGGGGCTGGAGGGGCTAAGGCAATATCTCTCTGTTACGTCAGAGTGGCCAAGGCTGTTAAAGCCATGACCAAAGACAGGGGTTACTTAGGAATTCTTAGTTTGAGAAGCTTGGTCCATGGACAGATAATGGAACTTGTTAGTTTTTTGTTTACTCTCTCTTTTCCCAAAGAATGTGCAGCAACTTACAGCAAAAAACTATGTACAAGGAAGCCATAAGTACAAATAGGAAATAGAAAATCAGGACCAAACAAGGAAATGATAGTTGCTGAGCATAAGAGGCAACATAGTTGCAAAGTTTAAACTTAACCATGACTGTGGGCTTCCTAGTAGCCATGGTAAAAATGGAAACTCAGCAAGCTCTGTAGCTCTTATTACTGACAAGGCAACAAAGCTTTTCTTAGCATCGAATTCTCTCGTGAGCTTTAATATAGAATCTGATCTAGGTAAAAGACAAGGCTCTCAGTCATACTTTTAGAGATGTTATATTAGCAAAGTTCGTTTAGTCGTTGCTTGTGTTCATTAGGAAAGGGGGAAGGAAAGTGATAGAGCTGAGCACATGGTGAACTACAGAAAATAAAAGGAATTCCTTTGACCTAAGTGCTGCTAGGCTTTCTGAACGTGGCAGGTAAATGTATGTTAAAATATTTTTGATCTGAGCTGAGCCACTTGCTATCTTTTCTCTTTTTCTGTTGGCATATATAGAGCATGAAATCACTTCTTGGGCAGTAATTTAAAATAGCCCAGTTTATCTCTCTGCTTATATTCCAGGTCTTGGTTTTCGTTTATCAATTCTTTCTGCTATCTTGGACTTTGCCTGAGAATGTGAATCCTGCGGCACATCCCATCGCATTCCACCAATTCCTGACCCCCTGTTATCCTCCCCACCCACCCTGGGCTTTGTTCAAAGGCCTGCAGGGAGGCTGCATGGGCAGTGGAATGCACAGACAGCAGTAGCTGGGCTGTGGGGACTGTCTAGGGGCCTAATTCGTTGTGGCAAGCTTTCTGAGAGCCCTGCTCCAGTGCATGCTTCTGAGGGCGAGCTTGCTGTGTTACTGGGCGACGGGTGCCATGCAGCGGGCCCAGGCCACAGAGATAAAGAAGACAAGTGCCCGTGCAGCTGCAGAGCCTGGGCTAGCGTGACGCACCTGTGCTCAAAACTGAAGGAGGCATCTCTCTCAGGGTCGGGCAAGGGCGTCTCTCCTGCCTCGTCCTGGTCCTGTGTGGCTGTATCTGTTAGGGTTGAAATTATGAGCTGAATTATGTGAAGATGTCCAGCATGTGGCCTGGCAGGTAGTAGATTTCAATTAACGTTGGTTTTCCCCTTTTCTTCTCCTCTTTTCTTCTCTATCTCTTCTCCTCCCTTCTTGCTTTTTTCTTTTTCCTTCCTCTCCTTCCTCCATTCTGCAAGAATCTGAGAAGCAGAGCTGATGTGTTATGAATCCTTTTCTTTAAATCTTTGCCCTGGCTTTTCCTCCATCTGGAATTTTAGTCCTTCTCTTCGCTTAGTTACTCCATCCTACATATCTTATAAGGATAAGCCTTTGCTGACCTCCCTTTCCAGGTCAACGTTCCCCAGTGACTGTTTCCATTGCACTGAATAGCTCTCCTTTTTCATTCTCATCACATCGATTATTTTAATTTCATTAGTATGATTACCTGATCAAAACAAATTTTACATTTATTTGTATGATGACTTCCTTGAGACTGTAACATGATCCTGGTCACCTTTATATTCCCAGGACTCAGGACAGTGCCCGGCACGTAGCAGGCATCAATAATCATTGGTTCAATAAACCAATGAATCAGTGAATGAAAACGTCGAGTTGCATGAGTTGTGCCAGGTGTAGGCCAGTGATTCACGGCTTCTGTGTGATGAAGATGAATATTTCCATCTACTGGGGTGTGCTCAGCACTGAGGAGACCACGGACATCTCAGGCTGCTGGGCGCCAGATGCCCAGGGGACCAGAGATGTCACATCCTCACGTTAACACGGGAAGGACAGCAGGGCTAGATTAGGTGGCCTCATAAATAAAGTACAGAGTCTCCAGATCTTTCTTCAGTACTCACTACATACCTGTATTAGTTTGCTAGGACTGCCACAGACTGGGCGGCTCAAACAATAGAAATTGATTTTCTCACAGCCCTGAAGGCCAGAGGTCTGAGATAGGGTGTTGGCAGAGTCGATTTCTCCTGAGGCCTCTCTCCTTGGCTTGCAGGTGGCCCCCTCTTACCACGTCCTCACGTGGACTTCCCTTTTGTATGTGTCTGTGTCCAATTTTCTTCTTCTTATCAGGACATCAGTCACATTGGATTAGGACCCACCCTAACAACCTCATTTAACTTAATTACCTCTTTAAAGACCTTATCTCCAAATATGGTCACATCTGAGGTCCTGGGGGTCAGGACTTCATCACATGAATTTTGGGGGAACACAATTCAGCCCATGACAGTACTGCTACGGTGAACTATTGCTGACCAGCTGAGTGACCACAGGCAAAGTGTTGAACGTCTCTGTGCCTCTATTTCCTCATCTGAGAAAATAAAAGTATCGCCTCCGTGAGTGATGTGAGGTCAATGAGTTAACACCCGTGAATCGCTTGAGACCATGGCGTGTGATGAGTACTCAGTATGTGCTCGCTATTAATGTTATTACTTAGCCCTAAGAAAATTATTGTGGGCAATTCAAGTATCACAATTGGTCTCTACCCGCAACATGTTTGCAGGACCCTTAGACTGAAGATAAAACTCATAAATAAAAGCAACTTGAGGCATTTTTCTTAACAGGTGGTTTCTCGGCCACCACTTGGGGAAGGGAAAGTTAAGGGGAGGAAGAAACCATGGCAACCAGACTTGGGTCCCAGCTGGGCCCTTCTAGCCCCTCAGGGCTACAGGGCTTCCAGGCTCATTGGCCTCACACAGGGTGCTGGCTGAGAGGGGCCCCAGTCCTTCCAGGATTCAGCACTCTCCGTCTTTGTAGTCACCACCCATGGCTTTGCCCGGAGGGATGGATGCCCCTGTCCCCAAGTGTCAGAGCCCACTTTGTGGGCTATCCCCAGCTCTGTACTCTCTGCTCCTAGTATCCCATAGATTTTACTTATATATCTGTTTTCTCTATTACCATGTAAAATTCAGAGAAGGAGGGACTTTTGTCAGCTTGATTCATTGCTCTATATCCAGTTCCTAGATAAACGCCCAGTTCTTACTGGGCATTCACTAAATATTTGTTCGGTGAATGAATGAATGAATGAAGAATGAATGAATGAATGCGGCGTTGTGAGCTCTTGGCACCCAGGAACAGACTGAGGGTCAGGGACAGTGTTCCCTGAGTTCCCTGAGTGTTCCTATCCATTTACAGGCTTTCATTGACTGCAACAGGCAGACGTGAAGGGACCACCCAGTGCATTTTCCATCTGGTTCCGTCGGTCAGGAAGTCAGTGGACCTCCCCCCAGGATTGTGGCCATAGGTGATCCATCCCAGCTGCAAGGGTAGTAGTTGTAATAACTAACCTTTATCCTATTTAGACTATTTATAATTATAATCAACTCATCTCAAAAACTCTATAAGGTGGGTATTATTATTATTCCCAGAACTGAAGCACGGAGAGGTTAAATAACCACAGCCCACACTACACAGCTAGTAAGCAGCAGCTCGAAAAATTGAATTTGGATCTGTCTGACTCCCAAGTAGTTGCTTTTACTGTGAGCTCGCATCTCTTTTTGTTTTTGTAGGTATTTTAAGCTGTGTCAGGGGCTGTTCACCAGATGGCTTTTTAATCTCTCTCCTGTTGCTACATTATTAATCTCTAAATTGTTTAGTAGAGAGAAGAACTGGTACAGAAAGGAGGCATCTACACGGGAGAGGCTTCTTGGAAGAGCTGCTGACATTTCACGTGGGCCTTGGAGGGTGGGCTCGGTCTGGGTAGAAGAAGGCGAGACAGAAACACACCATAGCTGAGGAACAACACTGGAATCCATCAGTATGGCAGCTGCCATTATGGGGATCAAACAGACATAACCCACATTACTAGCAACACGAAGCTGTGAGGCTGATTTTGTCAAATATTTAGCTGGTGATTGCTTCCTGCTTTTGTCTGCTTGGAAAGGGATAAAGAACTCCTTGCAATCTTCCATTTTCTGAAAATTCACAATGCACTGGATTTTCGGTACTCTTTCTGGAAAATGGTTGATGCTTCAGGCAGAGTTCTGAAAAGTAGCAAAGTCCCACAGCCTGGAAGCTTTCCCTGGGCATGCTCACTCCTCAGAATGCATCATGCTAAGCTCGGGACAGACAGCTGCCACACGCCCTTTGAATAGGCTGCGTGTAGGAGGCTGATAGAGTTCGATGTGGCTCCTGTGGAAGCTAAGATCCAGGAAGCTCTCTGGTCCTTGCATCCCCACAGGATGGAGTGGAAGGTGCCCACAGATGAGTAAAGTAGATGGAGGCTGGAAATCTGCAAAGCTAATTAATTCTGCCAAGTGTAAAGCATTTTGAACTTGCTCCACCCTTCCTATTTTCCATCTGTCTCATTATTCATCACAGTAATATTTGGGCATTTTGAAAAGAGTGATATTTTAACATGAAGCTATTCCAAGGAAAAGGAAAAATATCCTCATTTGGCATAAACCAGCCATGTAAATTAGCCTAAATAAATATAAGACTAAAGGCAACTTAGAATATTATTGTACTTTCCCAGGCTCCTGCCAGTCACTGCTTTCAGCTGTAGCATCTCCCCATCATGGTGACAGTGTCGCAAAGTGGGACTTAGGATTCCAGAGAGGTTGATGCTAAAGAACCCACTCAAAAAGAATGGACAGCAAAGATCCTGCATTCGGGTAGAGTTGGAACAAGCCCTCGAAGGCTACCCCAGGCACCCATGATGGGGCTTCCTAGAGTGCATTCCCATGAGGTCCTATGTTTGGCTCGTCACAGACCAGCCCATCAAGGACTCTGACACTCCCTCTGTTTGTTTTGTTCCTGGGAAACTACTTAAGCAGTGTGTGTGTATTAAGGGCTAAAGCTATGCAAGCTGTACAGACAGTTTCTCTTTCTGGATGAGAAGAGAATGCAGTATGTCAGGACCTCCGGCACAGGGAGTCTTCAGAGCACTGTTAACAAATCGTTATTCTCATGCCCCCAGTGGCAATGAAGCAGTCACTCTGCTTTCTCTCCATTTTCACCTTTGTCTCTCTCACCTTCTCTTCTCCTTACTCTTCTACTCTTTGTTCCCTTCTTGCCTTCTCTCCTTCCTTCTTTTCTGGGTATGCTTTATGTTTACCCTGGGCTCCAGGATTATTCTGGCTGGAAGCAATAAGCAGGTCCAGAATTGAGGTCATAATCCATAGCCAACCATGACAATGAATGATGATTTTTATTATTAATTTCCTCAAGTCATTGTTGAAATGGCGTCATTGGATACATTCTGAACATCCTTCCCTAAGCCTAGTTTTATTTGTGAACCATTCTGAAAAGAGAATCTCAGCCTGCTATATTTATTTCAAGGTTCTATTTCAACCAGGTATAAGACAACTGGGACAACACCCTTACTGGACTGGTCACAAAGGAGACAAACATGTCACATCTCTAAGTTCAAAGGTCATAAGGATGGGAGTGGTTACATACCCTGCTGCAGCTTTGATTTGTTGGGGGGGATTTTGCAATTCTACATGAAACCAACAATCCTGACTTTTGAGCTTCCCTTTTTTAATCTTTGTCTTTTTTTTTTTGCTACCAAGACCATGATCTTGCAATCTGTTTTTGGTCTAAGAAATATTTCACTGAGGAAACATGCCAAGAGATACATAGAGAAGTACTGAAGTGTTCCATCTATAAAGTTAGTTTCCCAGTTAAGTCAGGGAGGAGTCCGACGAGATTTCTAAAGTATCACAGGGACTCCCTTCCTCTAGATGTTTTTGTTCACAAGCTGAGCTTCTAATCTTCTATTTCTCTACCTGAGTGTTTTCAGGTTTCCCTCACTAATGATATTCTTCCCGTGCTTCTCAAACAGCCTCATTTTCTCCTTATCTTTCTTTTTAACTCTCAACTTTTGCAACAGGTTGGATTCCAGACCTCAGCCATGTGGCTAATTTGTAACAAAATCCTCCGTATTTTGTATGCTCTTTGATCTAGTAATTCCATCTGGAGTTATTTCTTTATATAAGTATGTGCAAATATTTAGGGATAAAGGTGGCCATTGGAACATCGTGATGAGATGAAAATTGGAGACAAGAAGACATTTATTGAATAAATTATGAACACTGATGAAATGGAATATTACGCAGTCATTTCAAATGATGTAAAAGATTAATGATATGGAAAAATATCCCTCGTGTATTATTTAGCAGAGATAAAAAGAGAGTTATAGATAGTATTGTCCAATTTTGTTAAAAACTTGTAAATTATGGGGCAGGCCTGGTGGCGCAGTGGTTAAGTGCACACGTTCCACTTTGGCAGCCCAGGGTTTGCCGGTTTGGATACTGGGTGCAGACATGGCACTGCTTGGCAAAAGCCATGCTGTGATAGGCGTCCCACGTATAAAGTAGAGGAAGACAGGCATGGATGTTAGCTCAGGGCCAGTCTTCCTCAGCAAAAAAGGAGGATTGGCAGCAGATGTTAGCTCAGGGCTAATCTTCCTCAAAAAAAAAAAAAAACCTAAAAAATTGTAAATTAGACTTCTTTTCCCCAAAGACTGTCAGTATATACATCAAAATGTAAACAATGGTTGTCTCTGAATAATAAGATCAGAGATTACTTTTATCTTTTTAATTTTTGGTTTTTTGCTTATGAATTTTGTGATTTTTATTCTTTTGCTTATATGCATCCTCATATATATACACACATACATATAGTACAATTTAAATTTTATTCTAAAAATAAACTTTATCTCCTTATTAAGGTATAATTTGCCACTTCTTCAGGAAGTGAGGACTAAACTAGGAAGGCCTTAGAGAACTTGTGGAGAGCTTGAAGGTAAGCCACAAAAATGGTTTGGGCACGATGGGGGGAGAAGTGGAGTGGGGAGAGGAGAAGTAGAGTGGGAAGAAGGGAAGAGAAGAACCAAAGACACAAGATGAGAGGGCTGTGGTATTCCGTTCCACCAAGAAGGCTGAGGAGAGATTTGGTCAATCTTTGGATCTGGAGAGCTTCTTTCACAAAGTGGTGACCCAAAAAAGAAGTGAATCCAAAGTCTGGTATAAGGAATGGGGGAGGGTTTCCTATTAAGAGGTGCTGGAAGAGGATCCTAAGAGTTCTGGAAGACTGGGAGTTTCCAGGTGTCTGTGATGGTTTATTACTTTGAAAATAGAACAGAACCAGTGTTGGGAGCCAGATTTCCGAAGGGACAAGAGGTCTGGACCATAGGAAATTACCAGAGACCTTTGCCAGGAAATTACTCTAGGGATAAACAAAATTATCCAGGGAAAATCCACTTTAGTTGAGTTACAACCCTCTTTTTAGGTTGTGTAAGTCAGTGTTCTCTGACCAACCTATTCTTGTGACAGACCCTGGACCAGATCGTCCCTAGAACACTAAACGTGGGCAGATCAATGGCCTTCACTCTTTTCAAGATTGCGAGAGGGCTGGAAGAATTTGTCAAAGAGCAAGCCAACTGACAACATCACTGGGAAACTTGGACTATGGAGAAAGTTTATGAGAGAATTGCAATTATTTTGCCTAAAGAAATGATGTTTGAAAGAAGAAATAAGATAAAACTACCTAATCTCTACCAGGATGACATAAGAGGGTAAAAATATCTTTTGAAGGGCGATAGAAAAAAGAAAGTCCAGAGACTTATTTTAGTAGGGAGTCAAGACATTTTGAGAAATTGGAAAAGCACCAGAAGAGAAGTCAAAATATGACAGTGGCAGAAAAAAGAATTTTTTTTTTTAATGAAGAAGTAAAATCTCTACTCACTGGAACCCAACTAGCCCAATTCCTAAATTAATCAGAGAGTTCACACTTAAGGAAAAATGTAGAACGTTTAGCCCTAGCAGAGAATACTTGACGGAATACATGGCCAGTCTGATCTGGTATGGCAATTCCCACGTGTTCATTTATTTATGTTTAAAAACTTTGAGCGTCTTCAAAGTCAGCTCTGTTGCCCACACCTACAGCTTAAAATGACTGCCCTGAGTATTGCTAGATTCTCAGTCATCAAAGAAATGTTCCTTCATGCTTAGTGGAATCCTCTTAAAATGGTAGGAACAGCCAATGCTATATTTTAAGAAGAGTTTTTCAATCGTGGGTGTAGAAGTTCAGAGAGGTTTTCTGCAATTGTTTTTCTTTTTGGATAAAGCTTCCTTTGACAAGAAAATTAAATAAACCAGAACATAATTCATTCATTCACTTATTCACATATTCAATCACTCAACAAATGGTTATTGAACATGTAGTATGTGCCAGGAAGAGTGCTGGTTGTTAAGGATAAAGAATAAAGAAGAGTTCCTGCCCTCAGAAAGTCCACAGTCTAATCAAAGATACTTGCTGACTGGGGGCTTTTATGAAATGTGCACCAACATTAAATATGTTAAAGAATCCAACAGAGCTGATTTCATCAATTCCCCTAAATGAATATTTTTAATCGTTTTGCAATATCTTTGAGGTATCATTTTCTTAAGATGAATTAATTTCCCAGTAAAGGTGTGCTGGCTAATCTTCTATTTGCCTCTCCAGGTCCACTCTCTACCCTTCTCCACCTTGTCCCGCCCTTGGATGACCTGTGCGCTCTCTGGCTTTTGGTTGGGTTCAGCCAGTGAGAGGTATGGCAGGAGATGAATGGGTGAGGGAGCAGTATGATCGGGGTGTTTATTATCCCAGCTCCCTCCCTGCCATATCTCTATAAAGAGCAGCAGGTAACCCTCTCCAAACACTGTCCTTCATGCCTGAGGGTAGAACGGCTTCCCACTATTGATAGTCTGGAGCACTGTACCATCCCTGTTGGTTTCCTAAATCCAGCCCACATCATTGTAAATAGTTCCTTTTTTAAACTCTTCTAATTACCTAGCTTCAGGGTGCCATCTGTTTCATGCCTTCTTGATACAGAGGGGAAAAGACTTCTTTATTAAAAGAAAAAACAAGATATCTATTGTAGATTATTTCTGGGACCGTATTAATAGAATGCTTAGAGGAATCCTTAATTCAAACAATCCTTGTTCATAATTGTTCCTTTTCTGATATGCAAATCAGTAGCATCTTATGAAATGTTAGTGGAACATAGATTTTAAAGCCTTTCTTCCTTGTTTCTTTCACCACCTAGGAAAGTGTAAACATGCTAACTCCATGACATCCTTAAGTTCTCAGCCTTAATGTATAACCTCTCACCCCGCAGCTAGGAACACTAGTCTCCCATCTTCAGGTTCAACCTGACCTGATTTCCCATAGCAGATCCTGACCTCATGCCTCGGGACTTGGCATCAAGGATTGCTGGTTTCTATTGGCTGTGACCTTGTGCTCCTCTCCTTACCCTAGTACATCTCTGTCCATTCTCTCTAGGACTTGAAATCCTACTTTAACCAGTATCCCTGCCGGGAATCCTGCAGCCCGTGGATGGCTGCCTCCAACTTGAGTACAGTGGCTGGGACCTGGTTCTCTGCTAACCAATCACCAACTGACTGTCAATGTGGTTGGGTCTCCAAATGGGGCCTGGTCTCTGCTTCCAGATCTCGCCTTCATAATAGTCCACACCCACCCTGTACATAAGGAGATAAGATACTTCTGTAAATGCCAACTCAGTCATTTATTAAGTGGCTACTCTCTTTTTAGGCACTGTTTTACGTCTGGGGAAGACTGGTTTCATATTGCGTTTAGAAGGTAGGAATAGACGAATGCATTCTACTTTTGGTAACAAAAGGAAGAGGGATAACATATACTTAAGTCTTAACTTTAATTCATCATATTGGTTTCTTCTCTTCTTTTCCTTGGAATACACGTCTACCACATCCTTTCTGGTTTTCTTTTAAAGCTAGTTCACTTTCCCTTAACAGATAAGTAAAGCAATTATATTTTTTAAATGATTGTATCCAAGAATCTGATTCTACTATAATTCTAGAACTAGTCTTTACTTTCAAAGACCATAGGTCTGAAATCATCAAACCTCTACTTTCAAACTCTCACAATGTGGATCAGGAGATATATTCAGTATTTTGCCCACTTATATATAACAAGGATATTTCTGTCTTTTCACTAACTATACAAACTGGCCCTGATTTGCTGAGATGGATTTAACAAATTCTTTTGAATAAAATAGTCCATACAACAGCTTTAGTAACAGGTTGCCGTCCATTTAACAGATTTTAAAGTTTTATTTAATAAAGCTTTTGGAGAAAGTTTTTATGTACAGTTTGGGTGACACGACTTTTGTTTCTTAATTGCATAACTGATGATTTGGCTTTTATAACCACTTATTTTTTTAAGGTAAAGACAAGTGGTGGGTAAAGAGGGTTTTCCAGTCTTGATTCACCAGCTGTGGAAGGCAACACGGCCAGATCTTCAGTATGAAGAGTTCACAGGGCTGTTAAGAACATTAACGAGGTTTCACTGCAGCCCCTAGGATGGAAATAATTGCTTTGTAAACGGGAAACTGGCCTTAGAGGGAACACGTCAAGAGTATCTACTCTGAAGCTTAAAAGAGACAGAAACAAAAACACAGCTTCTGATTCGTGTTCCATTACTTTAATCGCTAAACACCACTCAGTTTAAGCTAAAGAGATATAATGGTGCATCTGACAGATGCCTTCACATCAAGATGAGATAGGAGCCCTGAAAGTCTAATGCTGAACCTTTTTACCTTCTACCGAGGATGTCACTCAAAATCTCTTCTCTCAATTCTTCTTCTTTGACTGCTCACGGAATTCAGAGCCATTCCTACTCAACCCAACGCTCTCCTCAGATTAACCCTGCTTTACACCAAACACCTGTGTGTAAATAACACAGTAATAATTCAAGTTGTGTTCTAAATGTACCATAGAGATCTCACTATTGAAAGGAACACAGAAATAAACGCTTTTGTAAGGCAGAATACCTCTTTTGTGATGTAAACAATATAAACATAGATAAAGCTTCCAATTTATCTAAGTTTAGTTTTTTACATATTGGGTTTCATTAAAGCAGAACGTATCTGTAAATGAAAATATTTTAAGCCTCAGCCCTTTGCCCATCATAATGGTTTTTAAAAATCTCATTACAATAAAACCCATTAGTTGGAATAATTAAATAAAAAAATGCTTTCCGGCAGCATTGAAATTTCTGATTTTAGTAGGAAAAAATCACAACTGAATGCTTTGTTTTTAAGCTTCTATTTCAATCTCATTTTAAAATGGCAGAGTATAATGACTTGTATCACGCAGAAAGTACACTGCAGAGTGGGAGAGTGATGGAGGAAAGACGGCCAGCGCCTACGTTTAAGACAACAGAGGCAGATGAGAAGTGCCTCAGTACTCCAAACCTTGGAGAATGTAGCAGCTGGTGGTCAACGTGTGTTACCTTATTTCAATCTCTACAACGCTGTAGGTGCTATCACCTCCAATTCCACAAAGAAATGGAAGCTTGGAAATGTTAAGTAACGTGTCCAACGTCGCACATCTAAGCAGAGGTCAAAATTTAAACTCATGTCTCTACATCTCAGATAAGGGCTCTTAATCCCTCTGCATACTATTAGGTTGAAATTTAAATTGTCAATAATTGTACATTTTTCAACAACAAAGATGGAATTTCATATGGTTCAACGAAAATCTCTCTACCATACAGAAATCAAAGCAGGAAAAGGTAGAGATGACTCACAGTGAGTCTGTTTTGTAGGATAGAAGGAGGCCAGATCACTGCTGTTTCTCACCTCCAGTCCTGATTACTTCATGCCCCTCCCACCCACTTTTGGATGTACTCTGCACATTCCCCTTTCACTCAAGAGTCTTTATAGGGTGCCATATGCACACTAGGTCCTTTGCGAAGTGCTGGGGATACCAACCTGAGCACATCTTCGTCCTTGACCTTGAGAAGCCTGCAGCCTTACTCTTACGGGAACAAATCAAGAGTATACAAATTGCATGAACAGAAAATTGTTTCGGAGATGCGTCCACCTGCCTTTGTGTATGTGGTAATGGCCACACTGAGCTAGCACACCCCCTCAGGACTGGAGAGGAGGCAGCTGGGCCACCCTGTGTCCTCTCCAGACCTCCTGATTTCCAGAGTCTCTTCATCCTGGCAGCAAAACAAAGTAGCAAGGGACATAAGGAGGATGGACATAAAAAATCCAGAATCCAAAATGGAATGTTGCTCATTCCTCACCTCGTTTGTCACTCTTAAAGACCCATCACTTCGCGGCTCAAGTGAAGTCAAATCTCACTGCAGTTTATTTCCTTGGAGGCTGAAGGTCCAGGTCTGGCTTCTATCCCATATACTGTATTTAACTTTCACAAAATCCCAGCAAATAAAAGAATTCGAAAAAAGCTAGAAGTTAATGAGATTTACCTTACATATCCATTTACTTATGTGTTCACCGAGGAGAGTTTACTAAAGCAAGCTGATATTTCACGTAGCTTTAAAACTAACTAACCAACTAACTCATTTATTTCTTCTAGAATATTGCCTCACAGAACACTGGATGGCATATTCCTGCCTAGCGCCCATGATTTCACACATGCCTCATAGCCTTGAAGTGTTTTCCTTCAGAGCATGGTCTTTTCAGATGTTTTAGGTCAGACATTAAATTTAGTCAGTTATTATGTTTAGTTCAGAGCAGAAAATAAACTCACCTTGAACATTCTGGGGGATTTTTTCTTGTTTAATGTCCTTCACTTATGGCTGGCCTTTAGTACCAACAAAACAAACTCTTATTTATCCTGCACATTGGGCTGGGATGTCATGGAGTTGATAATTATTAATGACAACTAACGGCAGGGAGTTATTGATGACATTTGTGAGAGCAGGATAAAAATAATAATTATAATAATGTGAGGTGTCATGAATAAACAATAATTGCAATTATGATTGCTATTATAATAATGAGTGAGAAAATGATTTTAGGTTATTAAATCAATATGGGTAACAGAAGCCTGCATGTATGTGTGTGTGTGTATATATATACACATATATATGATTGTGGAAGGTTGCCAGATAAAAATAATAATCACTCTTGATTGAAGACTTACTATGTGCCAGGCACGGTGCCCCAGGTGTTGCACACATTATCTCTTTTAATTCACAGCGACACTGCAGAGTAGATACTCTTGGTAGCATGATTATCCTTGTTATGCTAACGAGAAAACAGACGTCTAGAGCAGTTATGCCATTTGACAATGGTAACTTAGCTAACAAATGGCAACAAGGGAATTTAAATCTGGTCTAACTAACACCAGAGTCCATGCACTTAACCGGTATTCTATGGTTACTGAAAATCAACAGATACATTCTGTTATCTAGGACGACCCCAACATCTGCCGAACTGCCAGGTCCCCCAAGGGTGTGAGTCTGACTGAAAAGTCATCTTAGACCCAAGAGTCCCAGCTGGCATTAGGACCTGCTGACAGAGCGGTATGGCAAAGACCTCACAGAGACAGGCTTGCAGAACTGCCCAATGGAGAAAAAGTGTTTCTGTAAAGAGGAGGAACTTGGCTTACTCTCCTGGGTTGGGGATAAAGCCTTATAAAAATGTGCCTCCTGGGGATTTTTTTAAATCAGAGCTGTGACCTAAGCCATCTCTTGACTCTCTCCCTACAACCAAGTGGCAAACTGACCTCCAACGACCATGACTTGTAAGCTCAGAAAAGGTATGTGTTTGTACACGTCTGTGTGGCCTTAAGATTGAGCAGTAACTTCATCATGATTACATCTATTAAAAACCAAAATTCTGAATCCGTCAATGATTTGTTTTAAAAGCAACTCTCATAGCTTCTATTTTTGAAAGATGTCAATTACTTTTTTCCTTATTTGACAATGGGATAATACGATGGTTGGTTGATATTTTATCTAACCAGGAGTTATCTACATATCAACAAAAGTTATCAGTTTTGCGATGAATTATAACAAAATCACAAACAACCCGAAGCCTGTGGTGAGCATGATTTCGTCTTTGATGATTCTACAGGCACAGGATTGCGTGGTACTTGGAATCATCATTAAGAGCATCACTTGTCACTACGTAGGAAAAATATGGCCATTTGAGCATCGCACATGAGCTTTTGGATAAATGGGCACTCGCTACTGACTTTGAAAAATGATACTTGGGAATTAATAAGAGCTCAAAATAGTTGAAAATTCGCTTTAATACAGATGAAATGTATACCTTTTTACTAAGAGCACAATTGTGCGCCTGTTCCCCTTATGAAAATATGATTACGTTCCACAACGAATGGGCATAAATAAGAGTGACATACACTTGAGGGCTTCAGGGTCCATCCGGTTATTAGTTCTTCAGCATATTCTGGTCTGATGGAGTCACACAGTTGGTGGAGTTAGAGTTTATTTCCAAACCAAAGCAAGGAGGATAATCAAAATGACTTTTTGCTGGAAGCTGTGGTGAGCCCTAAGAAAAGGGCTCATTCTGGGTTTAGGACACACTACTTTGCAGAGTGAATTAACTCAGAGAGCCAAATAGGAGAAGTTACCTCCCTCCCACAAGCCAAAAAGAGCGCAACTCTAGTAAGGCAGGCACAAGTAAAGAGTCTGAGCAGTCATGCAATGCTAAAGTTAACTTTCTGAATTTGAGGCCAATGTGCTCTGGTTGCAAATACACAGCTTACATAAAAAATTAAACAGTCTTGAAAGACACTGAATGATCTATGTTATGAAATTTGCGATTTTCCCTCTTCTTTGCATCCTGGGTTAAATTTCGTAAGTTAATGTTTCATGAGTGTTATTTCAGTGAGTTTCGTGTACATGTTTAAACAAAACAGTGCTCATGTAGAATCATGTGAGGATGTGAGCACTTGGGAACGTGGAAACGACTCGTGCTATGGACTTTCTGTTTTGTGGGGAGAGAGGGATGCTGCACATGATGGTAAGACCTCCTTGCAGATATGTAGTGTTTTCTGGCAAAGCGTCCTTTGTCATTTATCTTCATTGCAACCTCTCAGGTAGGCAGGGAAGGGGTTATGTTTATGGCAAGAGTGATATGATAAAAATAATGGCAACAAAGAGTTTCATAAAACCAGTAAAGCTAAATTCTAACCAAAGTGCCCCAGTACACAGGGCGGAAATGCATTGCAATGCCCAGTCAATAAAGTGATAGGCCACATTTGGGTGAGATACTCATTAACCATTCTCCCATCTGCAACAACTTCATCGATTTCACTCTTCCTTCACTTATTCGTCTCTAGTAGGAACATTTTCATCAAAACTGGGTATTTAGTGTTTAAGAGTTCTCCTGACACTGCTTCCTACTCACCAAATAGACTTATAATCCTTAGCATGTGACTTCAAAATCCTTTACACAATAACCAATTGCTTCCCCAAAGAGGATTGTGACTTCAGATGGAGACTAAGCTGCTGAAGGAAATTAACTCTCAAGAAATGAAAGTCCTGTTTCTGTGCACTTGGAGGCACGAAAGGAAAAATCCAGAGACTGTCATACAAATGCCAAAGCATCCTTTATTCTGCCTATAGAATGTCAGGACCAGACAGGTTACCCACAAGGTTACTCCGCCTTCTGCATCAAAGCTGGTCGGGGAGAGGAGGGGTAGGACTCATTCCCTGGAATCATTTGACTCCTTTCAGTAAACTTGCCCGAGAGGCCATGGCTCTTTAAGATCTCCTCAATTCCCTAACAAAATGATACTCAAACCCTTTCACTTACTTTCCCCTTTAGATTTTTACGCACTAGCTGGATCCTAAAAGATTTTCTGCATTTTGCACTTGAAGAAGGGAGGGGAAAATCTCACAAGTGAAAGGAAACCAGCACATAGCATTTAGTTTGGAAAAAAGAAAACACAGATACACGGTTTGAAAAGTGGTGTATGCATTCTCTTGATCAACATGTTTGCCCTCAAAGTCAAATTAGCAAAGATTATGACAGCAAATCCACAAGAGCATAGAAATGCCACATGAAGTCAGGCAAATCCTCCGCATCTCGTTCTGTGCCCGATCTTTCCAGGGGCACCAATCAACAACGGGTGGACAGCTGTGTGGAGGTGGATGAGCTTGGTGACCAGGGTCGAAGCTCTGAGTTCTGGCATCACTAGTGGGTGAACCTGAGCAAGTCACTCACCTCTGCGACTCTAGCTTTCAGCTGGACTGTGAGGTATGGGATAATACCTGCTCCTTCCTACTTAAGGGGTTGTTCTGAGAGGCAAATTAGACAATGGATAAGAACACGCTTTGTAAACAGTATGGTTAACATCCTTGCACAAAATGAGGTACCCAGACATCTGGATGAGGAGAGATATGAAGGGGTGCTCCCCAGCACCCCCGTGCCAGCACCATGGATTCCCAGCTCCTCCACTGCACGGTTATCAATATATGGTTCATGTCCTTTCCAGCCATTATTTCAGTTAAGGTAACCGTCCTGGGTGGCGTTCCCAGAAGCAGAGCCTGAGATGGAGATTCTTGCATAAGTGACTATGGAGGGAGTATACTCAGGAGAGAAAGTGTGAGGAAGTGAGGGTTGCAGGATGAGGCAGGAGGGGAGGTGAAGGAGAGACGTGGTATCAGTTGAAGACCAGACTCAGCCAGATCCACACAAGCTCTGGAGCATGAACAACTCCACAACATGAGGCAAGGGGCCAGCCATCTGTAACCTGGATCAGTCAGTCCTTGGCTGTGGGCTGCACCCACCTCTCCCTACCTGCACGAGTGAGGGTGGGGTGGGGGTGCCATAACCTTCCAGGTGTTTCCAAGTGATGTAGCTTTGCTGGCAGAGGACAAAATCTCCAAAGGGACAGCTCTGAGCTGTTGGCAGCCAATACTCACAGCAGCTAGGGGAGGTGTGTAATGGCCTGGTGTGGACCACCAACAGCATTAACAACACCTGGGGAGACTAAGGCTCAGAAAAGATAATCTTGTTGGCCTCAGTGCCTTCACTTCTGCCTGGAACTCTCCTCTCCTCCCCCTTCACTTGTCAATTCTTATTGATCTGTAAATTTCAGTTCAGAAGTCATCGTTTGAGGAAACTTTTCTCCCTACACCCCAGATTGTCTAGGTCCTCCGGATGTTCTCACAGCACCTTGGGCCTGCCCTTGGAGGCCCTTATCAAAATTGTAATTTAAATAATTATTTGCACAATCATTTATTTGATATCTGCCTTCTCTGCTAGACTGTAAACTCATTAAGGGCAGGGACCATATACATCTCATTTGCTGTTAGAACCTGTTGTGTAGCTCAGCGCCGGTACATAGTGGATGTTCAATAAATTTTTGTTGAATGAACTATGGAAGCCAGCTCAGTAAGAGAGTTTAAAACCAGGTCTCTCTGCTCAAAACCACATTTTTTCCCGCTCTGCCTTCGATCATGCAAAATCCTTGTTTATTTATATTTAATGTCTGTACAAACTTTTGGAAATTCAGTCTCAGAAGTCAGTTTCCTGCTACATTTGTATTTACATTTATGCTATACCTTATGCCAATAACGGACCTGCCGTAGAAAGCAGTACTTTGGTTCTTTATCTTAAAACTACATCTCGTCAGGTTTCAGGATGTGCTCCTTTGTATGGGTTTACAAGTTTCAGTGAGCCAGACTGTCTCTTCCTCTCCCTCTGTCCTCTTCATATTGTGAAGCCTTTGATCACATCTTGCTCAGCCTTGGAGCTTCCAGGCTGAAGAGTTCCAAACATTTTAGCTTCTCTTCCTACAAAATTCACATTTCCTTGGTCATTTTAGTTCTTCTCTTCTGGACATTTTCTAGCTCCCTATAGCTTTCTAGAGAAGTCCAATGGCAGCTGGGCTCTAGGTGAGCCATCCCTTTGACCATCCCTCATTGATTCTCCACATGGTACAGGGAGGATGAGTTTCAGACCGTGCAGTCTCTCCTCCAGCCCAACACCCACTCCCACCCAGCAAGTTCAGTGGTTAACCTCTCGCCTTCTCCTTGCCAAAAGATTGGGTCATCCTATGGAATCCCTCAGTCTTGACTCCTGTCCTCTCAGCCTCTCTTCAGCTTCCCAGGAAAGAACTGTTCTCCTTTCAAAATTCCATTTTTTCCTGAATCCTGACAAATGCTGCTCCTAGACTTAACTTGTCCCTCTCTTTCATCTCATCCTCTCCTCCTTCGAAACAATTGATGTTAGCTGTTTTACCAAACAATGCCCCAAGTTTCAGTGGCTTAACACAACAAAGACTTAATGTGTCACTTTCACAGAGTCCAATAAGGGTTGGGTGGCCTTCCTCCATTCTGAAGTGATGCTATCTGGAACATGATGGCCTCCATGGTTGCCAAGTCAGGGAAAGAGGGTGATGGAGAAGGCTCATTGACTCTTGCTAACCTCCACCCAAAACTACAAAAGTCGTAGTCTGCTCATAGTCCTGCTCATAGTCCATGGCCAGAAATTATCACATAGCCCCAAATCAATATGCAAAGAAGGCTGGGAAATGTGGGAAAGCATATGGACTATTTGGTGAATGCCAACTGTCTCTGTTACATCTTTACAAGTGCACGAATGTCCTGTGCCTTGAGCAAACTTTGCCTAATCCTCTTGGCCCTCAACTTCCTTTCAGTGAGAAGCTTCCTAAATGAGTGTGTATTTCTCCTCTGTGTATTCATTCATCAGCCACTCTTTCTCTAATCCTCTGCAGTGTGACCTTTATCCTATTGTTTAATTACAACACACTCTCAGAGGTCACTAGTCACTCTTCCTTACAGTCCCCATTTCTTTGGTCCATTGGGAGTCTTCAACATGTCAGCCTTTCTTTCCTAAGGAAATTCTCTCCTTCTTTGGCAAATGTCATCACCCACCACTTTTTCTGGTTTCCCTCACACCTCTCCATTCACTCCTTCTCTTTCTGGTCCTTCCCTGTAGGTGATTCCCCAAACTCAACCATTGGGCCTCTTCTTTGACTTTATACTCTCTGAATTGAAGAACTCATTGTTTTTCATACTTTGAATTATTACCCTTGTGCTCCCGACTCCTGACAAGAATATGGGTTTGAAGTCAGGTAGACCTGGGTCTGCCACTTACCTTGGACAAGTTATGTAATTCCTCTGAACTTCAGTTTCATCTGTAAGACTAGAAGAATAAAGCATACCTCACAGGATTATAGGAAAGATTAAATGAAAGCATTAGTGAAAGCGTTGGGTTCAAGAAAGGTATTCAATAGATAGTAGTTTCTCTTCACCACTTCTAGTTCTGCATTCCACCTGAATTTCATTTGTTGAAGAATATAATTCATTCATTCCATATTCCTTTTACATCTCGACTACCTCCTATCTGCCAAGCTCTCAGGATAGAGATGGGAATAAGGCAGACCCTTCAATAGCCCAAAGTGGAGTGGATATCCCCACTGGGTGCACATGCGAATCTACTACAGTGAAAGTTCTAATAAACATCTAATTCATTTTCATGCAAAAACTAAGAGAGAAATTAAGCTTTGTTAGTAATTCGTATTTCTGTGGACAGTGATTCTTCACTCAGTCTAAAAGGCAGCCAGGCATGGGTCATGTGTTGTACACAGTGGCTCTTGAAGGCTTTAAAGGATGCCCACAGGAGGAAAGGTTGGTGGTGGGGCCGCCGCTCATTGAATGCAGGTGCAGTCTATTACTGCATATATGTTTACACGTACCTGTTAAGTGGATTTGCAGATTGTACCATCTATTTTTGACTAAACTAGCCCACCCAAGGTGGACAAGTGGTTTAAAATGTTTCCTGCAATAAAACTGTGAATTGAAGATAATAATCATAATTAGCATGATTTCCTAATTTAACATCCAAACAGTGACTCTTTTGAGAGTAAAAGGGGCACTATTAATCATTATGCCAGGAAAGTGATGTGAACAGGGAATATCTTAAGCAAACTGGGACACGTGGGTTCACCCTACAAATATGCAAGCACCAGCAAACCACATGAAGACAGCAGAGCTGACATTTTTACTCCAGATGCAAGATTTCCATCAACCAGATTCAAGGTAGAAAAAAAGTCATAATATAACAAAGTCTGTCAAGAAACTAACCAAAATGTTTTTAAATTATTTGAAGTATGAATTTATATTCACTATCATTCACAATAAACTTCACTCAGAGTTTATTGCTCTTTAGACTATTAACGTTAGTTAATCAAATGAGGTCATATAAACAAAATATTTTAAAATATTGTCTTTTTCATCTTTATCATCAATTTCAATTTTTATGTATAGTTTGTAATGTATCTAATACGTAGCATAGTATTATATGTACAAAATTTAATAATAAATAATAGCAAAAAACATTTTACTGACCAGGGTATATGACGGAAAATGTTTGAAGACCATTGGTCTAGAGAGTGCCAACCTAGCTGCAGTCCCATGGCCCAGCATTTTGGTCTCAATGTCCCAATGTCACTCTGAACCCAATAAGTTCAAAATGGAATATATCCTTTCCCCATCAAGAGAACACACCTTTGGCTGCCCATTTTCCCTCACTGGTGCCCCCAGATTTCCAAGCTCAAGGCTTTTAAGAGAGCTTTGAGTTTGCCTTGTTCAAGACAATTCCCCCTAATACTTATTCTTCAGGCTGTTTCTTCGCTTATCTCTCACCATCCTTTCCATTTTTCCTGCCATTACTTTCCTCCAGCCTCTCCTCACATCCTCTCCTTAATTATTATAATAGTTTCCTAACAGCTCTCCCTTCCTTCAAGCTCCCCTTCTCCATCCCTTTAAGCACTTGGCTACCACATTCACATTTCTAGACTACTAGGGTCATTCTGTCCCTCTCCCAATCCTAACTGAAAAAGCATAATAGTAAGTCTCTCATTATCCTTGAATTTGAAGAGGCTATAATCTAAAACCTACCTTCTATAATCTGACCCCACCCTTTCATTGATTTATTTAGTCAAAACATATTGATTGAACATCTCCTTTATTCTAGGCACTGTGTGGGTCACTAAATGTACGTTAGTGAATAATGGAACAACAATGATTTAGTAAGTGCCTACTATGTGACAGACACTGTGCTGGTGAATAAGATAACCCATAACACTGGCCCTTCACACAGACTCATCAGGCTACACTACAAGGGCTCATACTTTCTATCAGATCTTATATTTGACTTTTCCTCCATTTAAATCCTTCAGCCCAAATCCCTTATTCCTTACAAACTTGCTAGATTCATTTTCTAGTTCTCTCCAGGGTCCCTCCCCAAAACCCTCATTAGTCTAGCAGCCTCTCCCCGCCACAATTCATCCAGTCTTTAAAGTACTACTCATTTCCCATGACCTTTGTAGAGTTTTCCTTGACTGCTAACCCTTAGTCCTTTCTTCCCTCTCAAGACCTACGTCATTCAGCCTGTATCATTCACTGACCCGTTCTACTCATTATATGCACATGTGGGGCCTTCCCTCCTAGCCTGCAAACCTCTTACTTTATGCTTCTGTTGCTGTGGTGTTTGTTCCACCACACTGCATCTACTATTGTGGATGCTCCTTAAATATTATTCAGTTAACACCAAGATGGACGCAGTGGTCTTGGTAGGGCAGGGGATTATGGGAGTCTTTTTTTCCAGTATATTTTTCATATTCTCTATAATGTGGCTATATTACTTTTATAATAAAAAAATTGCAAATAAAAACGAATAAAATACTTCTTTAATTCAATTTAATTGAAATCCAGAAATAATTGTTCTCATTTGGTAGCTAGACCCTGGCAGTACTAGGGCTAATTTAGACCAGATTGGAAAAACTCAAAAGTGGTTATTAGCATACACTAGTTCCTCCAAATATAAATTGCTTTTTCTCAATGACAGACCAGATTTTCTGGGGCACGGCTAATTTTGCCCTAGTTCTGGATTTCCTAGAACACCCTCCAGGGTCAGGCCAGGAGCGGCTGTCAGAAATGCCTAATATCAGGATTCACTTATAACCCGTTAAGCCTATAAAAATATGTATTCATGTAGGTTTCTAGCAGTGGCCATATGGATTTTGAAGGATTTCTGCTTTCAGTGTATCCTATAACAGTAAGTTGGAAAATGAAAGAAACCCAAATTACCAAGAAAAGTGGGAGTAGGTGCAAGGTTGTTTTCTCCTACTGCTGTCAAAAGAGAGAGGCATGATTTGAATGGGGTGATGGATATCCTTGGTCTAACTGGCTAATACTTTAAAATAACAGAAGGTGGGGAGGTGAGGCAGGTGGACCTCCTATAAAATTAACAACCAGCCTGAATTATGCAGGTGAACCAAGCAGGTTGAGGTGACACTGCAACATGAATGTCCGCTTTTCTTCAACCACCCATCCCCTCCACCTCCTGCCTCTCCGAGTGACTAATTGAGCAGGGAAATTTATTGCTTTGATTATTTATGTCATATATTTTTATCTCTCTCCCACTTAACTCTCCCTGGTCCATGAAGGGCAGTTTTGATGTCTAGCTCTGTTGAAATTTGCTGGACTGCGTCAACGGACCATGTATCTGGTGTATTAAGCTGCAGGTGCCTCTCCCCACCTCGGTTCTGCTGAAAAGAAAAATGCATTTTCACCCCACTTTTCCAATAAAGAAAGTCCAGAGCATTCAGCTCTCTTTGGATGTAGATAATAAATAGGGAAGACAGAGAAGCTTAGAGGCCTGAAGTACAAGCTGTGTTTCTGCTCAGGTGTTCTTTGCTTGAAGATCATATCGTGGGGGTGTTAAAGGTGGAATGGAAAACTTCTGGATCATACAAAACAAGCACCCCAAATGCTTTCCTTCTCTGAAGAGGTATGACGATGGCATGCGGTAGGGAAGTTGTCCCGGATGATAAATGCTCTTTCTCTTCCAGCTCCCACCTCTTCTCCCTTCTACAGCAGAGAAAACGTTAGCAGGGCTATGATGTGCGACACTGTAAACACTTCTCTTCAGTCAGTTCCAATTGCAAAACGAACTATGGGTAGAACAAGATAATGTGGGGAAATCGAGTGTCCAAGGACTACAGAGTTCAGCATTCTCCCCAGCGCCATCTGAGTAACAGGGCTTCCAGGGAGCGAGAGCCCTCCAAGCGTGAATCCGATGCAGGATAAACAAGGCAAGCTGCCAATGGCCTTCTCTTTCCCCAGCAGGTTACATAAGCACCTTCCCACTTTTCCAGAAATTAGAAACTCTATTGATTTAGTGCTCACCATGCCTCGATGTGATTTATGACCTAGAAGATGTCTGACAACATTCAGGCTGCCTGGTGAGGTTCCAGGCCAAAAACACAACGAAGAAATGTAGAAGGAACTTTCCTCTCTTGCACTTAAGCCTCTGAAAATCTCATCTCTGTCTTTCAACTCGCCTCTGCTTTGCTTAAGGCCTTCTTTAGATAAATCATGGGAGAAATTAAACTTCAAATCTGACCACTTTCTCTGCAAATGTTTATCTCTTTGGAACTGAAATACCATGGCAGCTGCCTTATTCTGTTTTCTGATGGTCTTTTCAACTCTTTTCACCCTCCTGTTTGAGAAATTTAATTTTTTAATGTACCATTGCTTATTTCAACCAACATTTGTCGGATGTCTGTTTTATGCCAGCACCATGATATATTTATGAAACTAAGGAAAATGAATGCATTAAAGCTTATAGTCCTTCCTTCAAAGAGCTGGTAATATAGCAGGTGTGTAGCAAATGTGGGTAGCTGTCCAACAGACTTCATGCAACCCTTCCATAGTGTAGAATGTCATTGGGAGGTAGCCGCACATGCAAGGACTACATTTCCTAACTTACTTGCACCTAGGTAGAGCCACTTGACTATTTCTAGTTCTAAATGTGAGCAGAAGCGTTGGATATCTTCCAGCCATGGCCCATAACTCCACCCCCACCCTCCCAAACACATGCATATATATTTCTCCATTCTCTCTTCCTCTACTGTCTGGGCAGAATGAAGGCGAGTCTTAGGGCAACACTGGAAACTATGTATTGAAAATGGCAAAGCTTCCACCAGCCTGCATCCCTGAATGACTATGTGGAGGAAGGGTACTTGCTGACTTGTTCACCTTCCCTGTATGGTTATTACGTCAACAAGAAATATATTTCTATGGTATTTGAGCCAGTATATATTTTCCAGGTCTGTTAATTATATCAGTTATAACTAATATAAGGGAAGAAAGAAATGTTTTCAAATAACAACAATTCAGCATTACGAACAAAGGAGCGGGGAAAAGCATGGAAGTAGCCAAGGTTCAAAACCGGAACAATTTTGCAGTGAAATCCTTGGGCCAGGAGCAGCATCTTAATGTTAAAGCGGCACAATGGACAAGGACATCAAAATGGGGCAAAGGAATCCTTCAAAATTGTGTTTCCCAAGTGTTAAATGATATAACAAGTCAAATAAGTTGGAATAACTGGGTTAAAGAAAGCTTTACAGATTTCTTCCTCTCAGAAGTTCCCAGGGACTTTAATATCCCACCGTGTACTGGATAGAAGCTACTTAAAACCTTCCAGTGACTGCCTGTTCTAATCATAAAAGCGAAGTCCTTGCCATGATTTCCAAGACCTTACATGACCCATCTCTGCCTTTTCTCTGACCTTACCACGTGCCATGATCCGCCAGAGTTCAGGCATTGAATGACTTGTTCATCACTATGTCCCCAGCACTTAGGAAATAATTTTTGAAAGCATTTCCCAAACTTGATCAAAGTACTCTTATTTGAAGAGCATCTTGAGAACTAGCATTCTGTGGAACACATTTTAAAACATGCTGGTTTAGAGAAAGTCCTAAATCTTTCCCTTTAACTTTATGCGGATTCAGATATATACATAAATACAGTGGAGAATTATAGTTCATCTTATCAGGCACTGGGGATAAGGAAGTGTCCTTTGCTGTTATGAAGAAGACTTTGTCAGGGAGTAACCCGACAAACAGGTTCATAAAGGGAATGTAAAATGGGGGGCTAGACTCTCCATAACTTCCTTGCTTCTCTCCTCAACTGCCAAGATATTGATGATGAGTGTTTTTTCCAGGTCAAAGAATCCCCATTGGGCTTAATGGCCAAGTGTCAACAGCACTTAGCTGATTTAATCTCCAGCAATTCATCAAAGATCCGACCTGCCATTTGGTTTTGAACCAACTTAGTTATTATCATTGGCTTTGCTATAGCAAAGTAGGGTATGTTCAGCTTTGGTGAACCCTCACTTTCCTTGTCCACTTTACACAGCTTCCTCCAGCACGCCAAAGTAGATAGGGCTCACCTTCCACATGTGTTACCCTTTGGGGAGTTTGGCATTGCTGAGAAGTCAAATGAGTTTCATCATCATCATTACCCCTGCAGAGTATGTGCTGCTCACCTCCTCCGAGGCTCTGCGTGCTATACATCTCTGCATAGCAACCTCTCACGAGGTTGGCATCTTAAGGTCAAAGAAATGAGGGAACAGAGTAGTTAATCATGTGCAACTCCCATCTGTTAATAAACAATGTAAATGGGACAGAATTCATCATTTGCTTTTGGAGACACAAAGGTTAACTGCTTTGTCCCACCCTACAAATCAAGGAACTGTCAGAGCCCAGAACGGAATAGGGAGAATTGACTGGGCTTTCTCCAATCCACCAACACCTTCTCTTTCCACAGAAGTGTGAGTTGGCTAAAATAACTCCTTGGTGGAAGTCAGCAGATGGCAGTTAAAGGAAAACTTAAAGCACCCGAAGCAATTGGTGAATGCTTGAGGTAAAACTATGAGGGAGAGTCCAAGTAGAAATGTTCAGTCAACAGATTCCCATCGTCCCCACATTGAAAGGCAAGTGTGATTTGCTAAATCCCATTCCATTAAGACTGTAAAACAAATGAGTACCAGTTAAAGGAAAGGTTTCAAAATTCTCCAATCATATCGACTCATTTACTCCTCATTTTCAGGCTTGTTAAACAAGGCAGAATGCCATCTCATCACATCTGAAAGTAGTTTGGGCAAGATCTAAAAAAAAATGTATATGGACATTATTCGTTATACAACTTTTTCTTAAAGTGCCAAGGGGCAGAGAGAAATATAAAAAACAGAGTGTATTAGTTGGCTGTCAGTCCCCTCCCCGACTCTTAGCTTGTATCTGGCAAGGTTCATACTGTATGGTTTTGGGACTTTCCTGAGAGATATAGTCTGGGTCAATGGACCTCAGATGCAGGAACCTCAGGTCTCTGAGGTCAGAAAGATCCTGACCTACCCTTCCCAGACTTTGGATTTCAAGCTTCTAACTTAGGACAATGCCTCATTTGACTTCTTTTACCTGATAAGGCCCCTTCTTTCCTGGATCACTATACTATTTTTCCAAGTCAAAGCAACTGCTAAAGGCATGGATTCATGAAGCCAAGGACAAGGTTTGATCCTCAGATGGATACCTTAGCTTCCCTCTGTGTCATTGGCACAGGGCGCATCATCTTGGAATCCCATTATTTCAGAGATGAAAGAGTGAGCAAGTGTGGGTGAATTAGAAGAAAGCAACCTTCTTCCAAAGGCTGCTCATTATCTTTGAGATCAAGGCCAAATCCCCTAGTATTGTTGAAAAGATGCACCATAGCCTTGGTCAATATTTCCAGCCTCATCTTTCATCACTCTCTCATACGAACCCTTGGCTCCAGCCTCGCTGAGGTGCTTGCAGTTGCCAGAATTTTCCATGCTCTTTTTTTCCTCCCTGACTTTTACCACATGCTCTTTGTAGTTTACACATGATGGGAATTCCTCAAGGAAGTACGAACGTCCCTTCCTCTGGGAAGCACGTGCCAGGCAGAGTTAAGGGTTTCCACCTTTGTGCATCCATGGTACCTTGAAATATACTTCTTTTGAGCATATGCTATTTTGTGGAATTTCTGTGTTCACATATTTCCCCGCCACTGAATCGTGAGCTCCTGGAGAGAAACTGGGCTTGGTACAATACAAGTACTCAACAAATGTTTGCCAAATGGAGGATTTGATTATTAGAAATACAGCCTTAAGTGCAATTCCTAATGATAGTGAGTGGGAAGTCTTGTCTTGCCTGCATATTTTTACCCATGAGCTTTAGATTTTCATGCTGTAGATCCTTCAACTGTGAGTCTGAGAGTCTGCTAGTGACACTTTGGAATGACACAGACAGAGTCTCATAAATTTAATAGAGAAAAACAACTATTAAAAATTCCTGTGGAAAAGTATTTCAGTTTACTTTATATTTGCATGCAGTGTATCATATTAGTAAAGCTGTTCACTATTTTAGTGAGATTCCATTTTGTTTCTGTCCATCAAGGAGAAGTCCTAGGCAAGGAATTCACCAAGAAAAGAATGGTAAAGTAAAATGATGCTACTATGTGTAATTTTTTTAAAGCTGCAGATATGGAGAAAAGAATGTTCTGAGATGTGTTATTGCGTAATTTATAATCCTCTCAGTCCTAAGAAGCAAATTAAAGTCTAGCAGATGGTTCTCTGAAGCCCTGTAATACAGTTTGTCTGTAGCTATAGCTACAAGTTTTAAGAGTCAGAAACATCTTGGTAAATTGTTATCGAATTGTAGAGCTTCTCCAAGATGTGGAAAGTCTTCTCCACCCAGAAACGTCGGCCAGAAGAGGATGTGTGACTCTGAGGCAGCCAACCTCTCTAGCTCATTTCCTGGCAAGTATTTTCGCAGCTGTCTGAAGCTGCCCTCCCCAGGCAGCTCTTGTCTTAAGGAACAAACCACATAAGTCACCTTGGTCTCATTTGATGGATGAGGCTTGATGTGGAATAACTGATCCCCCTAGAATGCAAGTTCCATTAAGGAGATAGTTTTTTGTAGCTTTTGTTCACAGATGTATCTCAGTCCCTGGAACAGCGTTGATATACAGCAGGCATTCAATAATTGTTTGTTGAATGAACGAATGAATAAAAGATTCTGATAGTCTGTCCTCTTGGAATATCTCTGTGTGACCATCGTGCTCATGTGTGTTCCCCAAGCACTGAGAAGTTCTTGTCAGGAGGGACATGATCCTTGAACTCCTGGGCTTAAGCTCTAAAGAGCACGGGTCTGCTTCTCTCTCTCTACCCAGTACTCAAGCTGGTTCTTGCCCAGATTCCCGTTCAAGTCTCCTTCATCTGCTAGACATCCACTCTTTTTAGCTCCCTGAGAAAATGCTTTGCTTCTCTATGGCTGGAGATGGCTGCTGTTTGTTTTGCCTACTCATTGAACTTGCATGGTACACAAACCACGCCTCCTCTATAGGGTGTGATGACAGGTACTGGTCTTTCCTCAAAGCCCCACCTCCCTGTGAGTAAACAACCATGCCTGTCCAGTGAGCCCTGAGATACACTAAGTTTTGAGAGAAATTATGAGCCCACTGATACCCTGGCACTGAAGCAAATGAGGTCATCTGAGAGAATTGTGGATGCCTCCGTAATTGGACACTTGAGCTATATCTTTACATCAGTTGGTATATTTTTCTAATTCAAGCTTCCTTGCTTGAGACAGAAACCCCAGAGGACTCAACTTCTCCCTTTCAATGGTGCTTTTCAGACAAGACCCTTTAGAGATTACCAAGGGTCATTTTAATCAAAATGAAAGACATCTCTTATTACGATGGCTTTGCTGACAAATAATTAAGATGAATTACTAGCATATACTTGTCCCAGCTGCCTCATTGGTGTCCATTTGGAGTTAGCATATGAAGCTCAGAGTCCATGCCTCAGCTCTTTAAAAGCGATTTATAACGGAACTCACCATCCTAACTACCTGAGAAGATTTTAATCCTAAACCTGTCACCACCCATTATTTTCACGGGGTCCTGACAGTTCTACATTAAAACAGTTTATAAGTAAAAGTTAACAAGGCCTAGAGAGAGTGATTTATGTTTCAGTGTGTGAAACAGTCAACATTCTTTCTCTGGCCAAAGATAGCCCAGAGCTCTCTGTGGACTGAAAGAAGAAAATTATCTCAGAAAGATGAATGGTTCCTGCCTTTGGGCAGGTGGCTGATGTGTGGTCCTGGGCCCGAGGCCCAGGCATCAAGCAAAGCTTATGAATGTGAGGAACAAAATGCAGTCCCTCGTGCCCCCTCCCCGCCCTTCCTTTCTGGCATCACTATCCTCCTGGGTCTCGTCATCTCTCAGGTATTTGGCAGTATGAAGGATGTGGAAGACTTCGCCTTTGTAAAATGTTGATGACTCAGAAATTATCCCTGATTCATTAAAGCCAATAATGAGGCGTCACTAAATTGTCCTGTTTGCCACTGTCTAATATGGTTGGGTGAGTCAGAGGAGGCAGCAGGGGCATTTATGAAGTAGACCCCTCTCCCGCAAAAATCCACATTTCAGGGAAGGTAGAGAGGTTGATGGTTTCTTCAACCCTGATCTCCTTCCCCAGTGCACTGAGAAGCTGTCCTCTCCATAAAAGGACGCCTCACTCCCACCCCAGTTGTGTCAGTCTGCTCGGGCTGCCATAACAAACTACTTTAGATTCGCTGGCTTGCACAGCACAAATTAATTTTCTCACAGTTCTGGAGGCTGGAAGTCCAAGACCAAGGTATGGGTAGGTTAGGTTTCTTCTGCGGCCTCTCTCCCTGGCATGCAGAGGGCCACCTTTCTCTGTGTGCTCACACCGTCTTCCCTCTGTGCACGCACATCCCTGGCGTCTCTCTGGAAGTCCAAGTTTCCTCTTGTAAGTTCACCGGACAGACTGGATTAGGGCCCACACTAGCAGCCTCATTTTAGCTTAATCACCTCTTTAAAGCCTTGACATCAAATAAAGTCACATTCTGAGGTCCTCAGGGTTAGGGTTTCAATATGTAAATTTTGGGGGGACACAATTCAGCCCATAACACCAGCCAATGGCAAAAGCTCTCCAGCTGAAAATACCTTTAGAAGAAATATATCGAGGTTTCTCTAACTTCTGATATGGCCAAGATAATCCCATTTTGAGGAATCAAGGACAGCCCATCTAATAAAAGGAAACAGAAATGCTGTTTTAGAAAAAAGGAAGCTGTCAAAGCACTTATAAACAGCTCAGCAAAACAAACTCCCCCTAAAGATATTAATTGTGTTTCCTTCCTATGCTGCATCATTGATCAAATCTCTCTCTCTCTTTTTTCTCTTTAATGAAGGGGCTTGTCCTTTCTCGTTTTATTCAAGTATATCATTAAGGCGACATCCTCTCTTTGCCACAACTGCATTCCATTTTTGGTACCCAACTTTCTAAATGTGAACTGAAACTAATTTAGAGCGCTCAGTCTGAAGCCGGAATGGTAGGTATTTCTCCATCCATTATTTCAAGTTATAATAAGCGGTGTGATTGGAGCTGCTCCCAAGATAAGCAGGCCACAATATTTTCACTGTCACCATGATCACAGACTAAGATAAGAGGCCAACATGCTATTTTTACTCCCTATTTCTTACTCCTGGTGTTAAATACAAGGAGAACAAGTGGAAAACAAACGGCCTCAGCCTCTGCAGCAGAATACAAAACGCCCAGCCTCTTTCTTTTTTTCAAGTTGGCCATGATGTTCCTCAAGGATGACACAGATACTATTGAGGTGATTCGGTGCTCAGGAGATGCCTCTTAATTGTATTTGCAGCCCAGAGCGGAAAGCATGCCCATTCGAGGTACTTGTATCATTTTTAAATCAAGGCCATCTTTTTCTCAGTGGTAAACGTGAAATGTTTTTAAAGGCCAGACTTAGCATAAAATCTATTGGTTGCTATGGATACCACTTACCACACAGGACCGCGATCTGTGTTCAACTGTGTGATTTTCTCTATTCAAAGGTTCAGCATTGTCAAAAAACAAATTACTTTTTCTGTTGTTTATCTCAAAGTTCATTATGGGGGAGGCAATAAATAAGAAGATATTCACGTATGGAGGGGAGCGACGTGGGGAGTCACTTGGGCACAAGGCCTTAAAATTCAGTATTCTACAATAATTATGGCCAAATTGGCTATTGTTAGGAAATAAAATGCATTTTGATCTTTTTTGTGTATGTGAATATAAAGTAAAGCAGGTACTTGGAAGTCTGCTCCCAACAAAATTACATGGTAATAAGGCATTTCACACCTACACAGCACTTAGCAATGAAGCTCTGAAAGCTCAAGATTCGGCTCTGATAGGCTGGAAACTTGCTACCTGAGGCGCCTGGCTTTCCTCTTTATGAGAGAAAACGTGGGTTCAGGACCTGGTGCTCACTGAATTATTCATGCCATCTTTCCACCACGTATCTTTAGGGTTGAAACCTGTTCGGCTGCTATTATTAAGTGCATAGGGCCACCCCGCTCTACTCTGACACAGCCCAGACACTGGCCCCGCCGGCCTGGCCCCAGCCCTCTGCTAATTAGCTTGACTTTTTGCAGCTTGCAACTCCTTCCAAGCCCCACCTCTTCTTCCAGCCCACCTTCATTCCTCATGGAAAAGCGGGAAGGAAAAAACCCACAAAGACTTGACATAAGTAGCAAGAAGGAGTTTCTTATATTACTGGAGGGTATTCAAAGATAATTTGGTGTCAGCAAGTTCCCATTGGCTGAAGCCTGTAGTATTTTGCTATAACTCCCAATTCATCAAGGAATGCCCTGAACATTGACTTGTTACTTATTTAAGATGCTCTCCTAGCACCTCTCCAGCACTTTTTAGACTCCTTGATTTGGGCTATTTGCATGACAATGAGGTAAAGGGGAGACCTTCATAAAGCCATCTGTTTTTGAATGTGCTTGTTAGCATAGGATGCGTGTAATAATCGCCTGGGGGCAGGTGGAATTCTTATTTGGGTTCACTGCAAACCAGTACACTGATGCGTGCTACTATGCAAATTCCTACTTGTCACAAAAATTATGCCTATAGCTGGTGGAGTCGTGGAGGCTGCAGTGCAATAGTCAAATTGTTGCCTGGGCATAACTACTTGCAAGATGCACTGGCAATTAATTTACATATTGCAGACAGAAAAACAAGGCAAAAGAAAAGCGAGAATGCCCAAGGAAAGTGCAAGTGACATTGACAATCTCCCTGTGCATTTGCTCTTGTGGGAAGCTGGCTGGGTCCGACTTGAAGTTTTAGGCCCGCACTGAAGGAACTGAGACGAGAGCCTGATAGCCAAGAGTTTTGCTCACAGAAAGTCAGAAGAGGCGGCTGTGAAGGAGAGCGCAATGAAGGCAGGGCTGTAATCTGTTTTGTTTATCTATGGATCCATGGGCCTAGAATATTGTCTAGCACACAGTTAGAAGAATGAGAAATCTTTGTTATTGAGTTAAGCAGCAGGCAGTTACTAAGAGGCAGCTATATCAGTTGCATCTTTCTTGCCAGAAATAAACACCTGCACTGGTTAGCTTAAGCAGAGACGTACTTACAGCCACTCCATATAGATAGGTAAAAACCGGACATGAATTAGGGCAGTTCCAGGAGTCTAGGTGGCAGAAATCAATGGAGGATCTCTTTAGGATGCTGCCACTGGGATAGATCAGCTCCAATCATTTTCAGTCTTTTTGCCATTCTGCTCAAGATTCAAATTTCTAGAGAGAGTGTTTGAGGGAGAGTGTCCTTTACCTTAGCTCGGATTATGTGCTCACCTTTTGCCTAGAGTATGGCTGGAACACATGGGGCCTGGCTAGAAACTTTATGTTCCAGCCTCCCTTGCAGCCAAGTGTAGCCAGCTGACCAAGTTCACACTAATGGACTAAGACTCGAAGTAATAGGTAGCCACTTACAGGGCCGGCACTCCTCCATGCTCCCTTTCCTTCCTGCTGGGTGGAAATGGCAAAGACTGGGGCAAGCTTGGAAACCGTATGTTGAGAATGGCAGCTCTGACCTGCTAGCCTAAGTCCCCGGGTGACTGTGCAGAGCAGAGTCTGTCTACTGGCTCTGGATTATTATATGAGAGAGAAATAGCCTACTATCCTGTTTGAGACATCACATTTTGGAGTCTCTTTGTTATGGCTACTAAAGCATTTACTTTAACACAGGGCATGGAAGGGAAGCGTTCCCCTCTCCAAAGCAATCCGTGGGGTCACTTTCATCAGAAGATGGAGAAACGGACACTTGGAAGCAAAAGCAAGTGTCCATTACAATAGTTGCTATTATTGGCCATATGATCATCAGGCATAAGCTACATTCAGCACAAGTATTCACAGCTCCTGCTTCCAGATAGACTGTCTGGTTTGAAATTCCTAACCAGAAAGTGTCTCTTTCTTTGTCCCTCAAACCCATGACTTGCCCCAAGTGTGCAACTCTCCTTTACTTAGTGAAATACCAATCATAGAATTCCTCATTTGAGGGACTGATGAATTAAATCACAACCCACTATAAAATGAAAAGAATGGAAGTTTCGTGCCTGTCTTCTCTGCTCTGTAGCTACCACCACTTGAGATACAGACTAATCTCTAACACTGATTAGCACATGCCCAGCCTCAACAAGCACCATTTTGTACTAACAACTCCTAAGGAGAAGCCGTCACCGGCAAAATCAACAACTCATTAGTGTGGGGAAAGAATGGTTAGGAGAGGCACGGACTCCTAATTTGTATTTTTATCTTGTGATTTATTTTCAATCAATCAACAAGAACTTATTGATTGCTTACTATGTGCCCATCACTGCTTTCATTTTGAGTAGAACGATGTATTGTTTTCAACACAAGTATTGTTATTAGCATTCAATAACAAAACGTTACTGAATTTTCTCCTAGTTAAAATACACACACACACTCATGTATTTTAACTCTTGCTGCTTTGTTAAGGTAACTTTCCAATTTCTTGCTGGAAGTCAAAAGGAAAATGGGATTTACTTAAAATAATTCCATTCTAGGGGCTGGCCCCATGGTGTAATGGTTAAGTTTGGCATGCTCCACTTTCACGTCCCAGGTTCATGGGTTTGGATCCCCAGAATTGACTTACACCACTTGTCAGCCATGCTGTGGCGGCGACCCACTCACAAAACAGAGGAAAACTGGTACAGATGTTAGCTCAGGGCAAATCTTCCTTCAGCAACAAAAAAAGATTGGAGATGGGTGTTAGCTCAGGGTGAAACTTCCTCAGGAAAAAGAAAACAAAAAACACCTAAAATAATTCCATTCTACAGTAAACTTTTTCTGAAACGTGCTTATTTCATTGGAGAGGCTTTATTGTTTTCCTTTTTCTTCAGTTTACTTGTATCCCATTCCTGAGTCAATCTCTTTGCCCACATTCTGGAGTTGGACTCACCAGCCTCTCTGCTCACTTCCATCTCTCTCACTCTGCAAATCTTTAGATATGGTCTTTCACACTTTGGCCAAGAACCCACTTCTGATTAGCCCAGCTCTGATCATTAATGTCTGTACACAACATCTAGATGGCTCCCCCAAGTCTAACCCTCAGATTCCTCCTTGGCCACGGCGCTGCTGGCCCTCACGGGGGCTAGCTTGCTCCTCCCTTCCCAAAGGAAAAGGAGAAATCACTTCAATGCTTCAGCAATCCAGCAGAGAGGTACAGTTCTGATCAGAGGGGGAGAGGCGGCTCTTTGGTGTAGGGAAAACCTTTGAAGAAACTTTCCTTACATAGAGATGAATGGAGCCTCAACTAGGGAGGAGGTTTAGACAAAAAAAAATTGTGGTTTTTTTTACGCATTATAAAGGAATGGAAATATGGAGGGAGGTGAGTCCAGAGCTAGAAGAGGAGTCGGGGTAGAAAGCCTAGGTCAGAACTTTCTGCGATGATGGAACTGTTTCAATTCACTGCTGTCCAACATGGTGGCCACTAACCACAAGTGGCTATTGAACACTTTTAATTTGATTTAATCTTAATACATTTAAATTTAAATAGCCACACATGGGACTGGTGACTACCCTGTTGGACAGCATAGGTCAAGATGGAGAAGGCTCAGCAATTCAAGTTGAAGTCTTGGAACAAAACAGCCAGTGAGAAATTGCCTGTGGTGAGGATGGCTGGAGGCCTTTGGTTTTCTGTCCAGTGTCACAACAGTCAGCCACACAGAGTTGAGAAGGGAAGAGGAGGGCAGAGGATTTATGCGACAAGGGAAGAGGGAGACAAAAGGTCGGTGTAGCAGATGAGAGGGTGAGCAGGGAGACTCAGGCCAGACATGTCTCCCCGTATTTAGCACCCAGTTTTGCCTCATTTCTTTAGGTCCCTGGTGCTTATAAGGTACCTGTGACCCATCACTGCCCTTGGTCTGAAACCAGGTAGGCCTGGGCAGGGAGGCCAGCACCTTTGAGCAGCCCACAGCCCACAGCAGCTGTGACTGGATGGGGCAACAGAAGTGGAGTCTGACCTGCTTTTACCCACAGCCCTAGGACCTCTGCTCCCAGCTAGCTCAGGGCTGTCTGGGCACGAGAAACAGCAGAAGAAAGCAAGATTGCAGAGGAATGCTAGCTTCACTCAGCTGTCTGTTCCTCCCCTTCAGCACGTGTTCTGAGTGGCCACCAGAGGCGAGATTCTTTGGGTTCCTCTTCTGCCTGTGGCCGTCACCATCAAAGCCCAGACTAATGTGAACCCTCACATTCATAAACCTCCACTGGTTCTGAAGTCACAGTGCATCAAAGAGGTGGCACTAGGAGGTGGGGAGGACTGTAAGAAAAGAGATTTACTTGCAAGTACAGATGGAATAATATCTCCAACTTTTCACAACTTTTTGTTTTGTAAGAATTACCCCATGCTAGGAGCAGTAGATGCAGCTGGATGTTGGTGAATCCAGAAATAAAGAAATAAGCACATTATTTATAATTATGGTGGTAACTATAACAAAAATGAAAATCTTTGCTTAAGAGTGGGATGGGAAGATGGAAGAAAGAGAATTTTCATTTTCCTTTTATACTTCTTTGTATGGTTTGAACCTGAATAATTTTTTCAAGAAAAGTCTGGCCATGTTTATACTAATGTTGATATTGAGGAGAAGCAACAGGTCATGAGACAGTTCATTCCTGAAGGCTCTTAGGGTAAGAATGGAGAATTGGAAATCTAAGATGGCATTTCTTGGTGGTACATGTCTAATCATGGGAGGCAATGTGCCAACGTTTTAATGGAACTGTGGATCCCAAAGTGTGGGAAGGGACTGGGATAACAGAGGGCAGAGTCTGGACTTGAGTTCTCTGCAGAAAACCTCAGAATCTTGTTTAGAGACATTCTGTGGACACATTCCTACAGAGCCACCAAATAGGGTATCAGAAGAGGCACAAGAGGAAAATCTGAGGTCTTTACAGAAAGGTCCTTTGAACCCTGGTATCCAAAAGAGTGTGACTTAGATGAAACCAATTCAAACGGAGGACAGAGAAAGTTAGAAGTGGGCCCATAAGGGCTTGAATGTCTGATCTACAGGTTGATGTGGCAAAGCTAAGTGCGAGTAATGAGACGGGGTTTGAATTCTGTTAATGTGGTTTGCAGGACAAAAGTCCCACCCACTGCATTCCACGGCTGAACTTCAGAGGATGTGGTAGGGAGGGGAGGACTTGCTGGACACCCACAGGATAGACAGCCCCCCGGGGCCTACTTTCGGGGCAGAAATATTAATCCCCCAAGTGGTGGAAGCTGGGTTACCCAAGCAGAGGTCGGGAGGCCTGCCCTTCAGAAGCTGCCAAGCGTTGAGCTCATCCCAGAAGGTCCTCTCCTGAAGTGCTCCAGTCTGCTTCATTTCTCCTTCTCCTCCTCTTCCTTCCTTCTATTACATCCTGAATCCTACTTACAGAGAGGAAATGAGCAGAATCACTGAACACCCACGGGATGAACTTGCAGCTACAGTGGCTGCCTGATAAATTTGGAGGCAAATCACTGTGAGCATCCACTGATAAGGGACCTGAGGCCTGTAGCACAGAGCAACGTGAGCCTCTCAGGTGCTCCCCAAATGGCTGGACAATCAAGACATATTCCTCCCTTAGCAGGAGGCCAAGGGCTATCTCCAAGACAAGGGCCTCTGCTCCTCCTTCCGTCCGAGGCTAAATATCTTCTCTGGCTCTCAGTTCACCAGGTGCTGGTCTCAAAGTGCTTACAGACCTTCAGTTCCTCCTGGATCCCACTGCTGACAAATAGCAGGTCAGGCTCTCCCAGGTTGCATATTCCAGCCCTCTCTGGAACACTACATTGGCATAATTATTTGAATTGAACAAATAGGCAACTAATGATGGCAGTTCTGTCAGCCAATACATAATGGAACCACAAAGCTAAAGGAACCGAGGTCCACTGTGAGTGTTTAAAGGCTTGCTGCCTCCGAATGGCTCTCACACTTGGATGGGAGCAGGGGGCTCCCACTCCTTTTGGGAGGGCTAGTTAACGTAGTTAGTGTCAATTCATTGCTTCTGCCTTTTGTGGAAAACCCACCCCCTAGCTCTGCCTGAGTCAGAAGGGTTCTGGAGTGCCTATGATTTCTTGCTCAAGAAAAAGAATACCTTTTTGTATAATTCTGAGAGCAAGCAACACGACTCTCCATCACATCCTGGAAAATTCCGAGATACACAATACATAAAATGAATAGAGGTCCCAGCACGCAAGCCATGATAAGGAGGTGTGTGGCATTCCACAGCCAGTCTCCTGCCTGTGAAGCAACATAAAAGCCCAGTTAGTGCTGTGTAACAGCTGTATTTTTCTTGTCTACAAATTCCAGTTGTATGAACGTGGCATGCAACAAGGAAACACCGTGTCTGCCAATAATGGAAATTGTTTGAGATTTCTGAGGAATTGGTGAACAAGAGGGGGTTGCAGAGGTGGCTTTGGGGGTTTGTGTCTTGGCTTGAGATTTGGGACACAGGCATCTTGTTCTTAGCAGCCCCAAAGAGGGGTGAGAGGAAAGTTGGTACGTATATCTGGTGGGGGGTTTTGAGGGGAGGGGCACGCAATTTGAGGGTCTGTGGAGGCTAGAATTGCAACATGAGGAGAGATGAAGGGGATAGAATTCATGCCCAACCAAGAATTAGGACCCCTGCCTCAGGTTCTCCTTACCTCTGGCCAATTAGCATATCCTGAGTTCTGCTGAGAGGACCTCAGATGAGCTAGAGCCGAGACACATATGTAAGAAGCTTCTACCTCTGGATCAAGGTGTCCCCCACAAGGAGCCTCTTAACTGTTCTCTCACCTGCGTCTCATACCTTCTAGATGTCAGGTGTATGGTGAGGGGAGACAAGGGGCATGGAGTCTCACAACCACTTCTGAGGTGGGCATGGGGGTTGGGTATCCTTATGTCCAGCTCTACAGATGAAGACATGGGGACTTCAAAGCTTTAAATGCTCACATCTATGCAGCCAACATAGAATCAGCAGAACCAGGATTCCAACCCACGCCTTTTGAAGTCACGCTCACTGCTCTTTATTTCCTGCACTGCCTCTCTTGTAGGTGTGCTGGTTTGTGACCATCAACCTACCCTTTCGGCCTCTGCCTTGCTTTGCCCCTCAAAGTGTCCATCTGGCTCTTAACAGCCTGCTTGCCTCAGCTCCAGTCTCCACATGTGCTCCTGTTTCTGCTTACAGGCCTGGCTTCAGAGAGCTTGCTGGTGATTGCTGGCTTCGCAAGTTTCCAAACTTGTGACAATCTATCTGCCTGCTTTCTGACTCCAGCTTCAAACTGCTCTAGGTCTAACAGCCTCAGAGTTTTGCTCTGTCTCTGTGCTTCGTTGGTCATGTTTGCTAGAGGACTGCCCATGAAGCTGGGCCATATTTGGTGGGAGCTGGGCCAGACAGCAGGTCATTAGCCAACGACTGCTCCATGGAGATGCTGGACCAGATGGGAGAGGCAAAGTGAGAGCCAGGAAATGGAGCCAAAGGTGCATCAGGTCCAGGCACCGGGGAGAAGAGGCATCAGACCTGTGTGAAGGTCAGCAGTGTGGGAGCCAAGGGGAGATGCCAGGCAAAGGCAGCTAAAATAGGGGCACTTCTGGAGTTAATTCTGTGAGCACCGGGGGTCTACCCATGGGTGTTCCTTGAAAGCATGGCCAAGCATGTTTTACTAGGGTTTTTACCATATTACGTCACGTGAGATGTGGTGAGGCCAGATGCAGATCAAGAGACAGAGGCCTGAGAGAGTTTTATAGTTTGTTATTCTCACAGTTCCCTGGGAAGAGCACAGTGCACCATGCAGGACCACGCAGGGAAGCACCAGGGTGGGTCACAAGAGAGAGAAAGTGGAACTGTGGGCAAGGGCCTTGATCGTGGTTTCTGTGGGAAGGAACAAGGGAGGCAGGGGAAGCAGACTTAGGATTGGCTAGTTTGAATAATTTCATCGAGCTCTGGGGCTTAGGGGCTGTCCCTGGCTGTCTAGTGCCCAGCCCTGGGGTGATTAGGACAAGTATATCGTGGCCTAGAGTGCGAGAGCCCCATAAAGGAGGTGGTTGGCGTTGTGGAACTAATTAACTACTTGAGTAGGGGAACTGATCAGCCTCTAGCCAGGGCCACAAAACTGGGTCAAGACAGCGTTTATACAAACCATATTACAACGGGGTTGGGATGCACTCCTAAGGAGAATTTTTGATTTTTTTTTTGTGATTACAAAATTAGTATATGGAGGTTTAAAAATTCAACAATACACTGAAAACTGTTTTTACAGTTTTCAACAATACATTGATTTTAAAAGTGACTCCCCAACGTCACCGGAAGATAAATTTAGTAGATAAATTATGTATATAAATTTAAATAGATAAATATGTATTGTTTTCAGAACTTTGGTTATGCCCATAGGAACTGTGTGTCCACAAACACACACATATAGACTCACACATATACATATTGTTTTGTAGTTTATAATAAAGATAAAAATAGGACAATACTATGGCATAATTTTCTTTTTTTTTTAAAGCACAATGGTATAACATGGACCTTCTTCCAATTCAATACATACAGAGGGACATCATTATTTTTAACAGCTGCATAGCATTCCACAGTATGAACCAACCATAATGTATTATGAGTCATTCTACTATTAATTAATATTTATGTTGCTATCAGAGTTTTCCTATTACATTGATTAGTAAACATTGTACACATTTGCATGACTACTCTGGAGAATAAATTCCTATAAGTGCAATTCTTGGGTCAAAAATTACATGCATTTTAAATTTAATTAGGAACTGTTGAATTCTGCTCTGAAAATATTACACCAGTTTATAATCCCACAATAGTTTATCACTGGACATTAGACATTATTGATCTTCATTTTTTCAATCTAATTGGTGAGAAATGTGTCTCTTTGTTTTAGTTTATATGTGTCTGATCACTAGGGAGTTTTGTGGATTTATTAGCTGTTTGAATATCCTCATCTATAAATAAACTCTTCAGGGCTTTTCCCTATTTTGAAATGTTTTCACATATTAAAAATATCAACTTTTCATTATGTAGATCATAAATACTTTTATTAGTCTATTATTTGCTTTTAATTTTGTTGATAGTGTTTTTCTGTGTGAAAACTTTTCTGTTGTGTAATAAAATCTCTCCATATTTTCTTTTATGGTCTCTGGGTTTCCTATCCAGCTTTGGAAGGCTTTCCCATTGGGGGTAGCGTTTTGAGGGGACTAGGCTGGGCTGGGCAATATTCCCAGGCCTGGTATTGTCCTGATAGGAGCTTTTTCTGCTTTCCCGGTAGTCTCCTGGTTGCTAGGGGGCTGGGTAGGGATGCCAAAAGCACAAGTCACTGATTAAGTGGTTCTTAACTTTTCATTTGCTGTATACCTCTTTGAGATTCTGATCAAAGCTATGGACCCCACACACAAGTTTGACTATGATTTCAGAGGTTTTAGACTACCTGAAGTCTATCCTGGAGCTCTGTTTATTCTTTGTCAGATTAAGAACCCTCCCCTACTGCATTTATAAATATCTGATCTAGGTAAACATTTCAAATGATTTCTGCCATCAAATGTATAGTCCTAGTTGTTTCTCCTCTAAAATTTCACCTGGGAAGCTCGTTATGCAGCCCTCCTTGTCCGCTTTGGGTATTCATGACATCCTCATGGCCCCAGATGTAAGGGCAGCAACAGCCCAGCTCAGGACCTGTGTCCCAGCCCCTTCCCAGAGGGCAGCCTCCTCCACTACACCCACGCATTCCCTAGATCACTGACTTCGCACCTGAGTTCAGACACAGGGAGATGACAGCCTGGGCTTTCACAAGCTACACTCTGAGGCGGCCGAGGCAGGGAGGGGGGTTTCCAGGGAGGGAGGCCAAAGGCTGCAAGGGAGTCATCAAGGAGATTAGAATCTACCTATCTTCAGGAAGCCCATGAGGAAAGACAACAAATTTAGCAGCAGGATCTTACAAGGGCTCTGGAGGGGAGAAGCAGAAACTCGGAGGTTCAAGGCCTCTTCTGGGAAAACCAATAGATTGTCATCGAGGGGAAAGGTTCAAGGACCTTGTCAGAGTGTTGGGCCTCCCCAAGTGCCAGGGAGGAAAGGAAATCCATTATGGGGACCTCAAGTCCTTGCAGGTCTAGGAACTTCAAAATAGATGCAAACATCTTCTGCACTGATCTCTCCCTCTGATAGAAAACTTCCTGGACAAATCTAATCAATACTTTAACAGGAGCATGAAGGGGCTGCTCTCAGTTTGAGAAATGTCAGCTTTAAATGGTTCTGATTGCTTTCCATGAGGCTTTGGTCGAGAAAGGGTCAGCTCAGAGCGTAGAGATCGGCACATTCAGCACTTGAATTTAGGAACGTCATCTAAACCCCCATAATGGGAATTCAAATCCCCTCTGACGCAGGCTCCAGCCCTCTGCGGATCTGTTTCTCCTGGGCTTCCCTTTCCATTTTGGATTTCCTTTGGGCATCCATATGCAATGAATAAATGTTTGTCTGGCTAATGGTGCCTCCAAACATGAGCACTCTTGATCATAATCCTCCCAGAGAAATAATTAGCCGAGATTCAACTCAGAGAAATATGGAGAATAAGCCATTCAACTCAAAGGAATGCAGGTCAATCCGATTTTAGCCATAGGCTTTCTTTCTCCCAACTGGCTGTATTTCTTTAATCTTCCATTTCTCATAAAACATTTCAAGTGAAGAGGAGAAAGATTACTACCCACAGTGGAGATCTGGATGAAGCGGAGAAGGCTGCTGGAGTCCCAGGCGTAACCGGTGGCTGCTGGTGAGAGCATTTTTCTAGTCCCTGTTACCATCCGGGTGCTGCTGAGAAAAGCATGCATAATTCCTGCCCTCAAGGGGTTTTCAGTTTAAGAAGCTTCCATTGACAGAAAGGCATGGGCAAACAGTGGCTAAGTGCCATTCAATGCGGTTTTAGATAAAGCATTTGCTTCGTGTACCAACCTAACATGAAGCAGGCCGTACACAAATGAGCCCTGATGGGAATGTGGTCTGGACGGATTGCTGCTTCCCTGTTTTCCCCGGGCACTAAATCCTGACAGTAAGGGTGAGGTAAATACCTTAATCTACATATTCGTAATCAGTGCCTGAGGTGTTTTGTTTTTAACCTTGAGATTTTACCCAAGACAAAAAGACAATCACTGAGTCCACATTCTAGAATAAGAACATTCTAGAAATATATATTTTACTCTGGTGCTTATTTCTAGAGAGTAATGTATACCATATCTTGGAGATCCGATATCAGTTTCCAGTTTCTCCTCTTCAGGGAACACCTGCAGACCCATACTCAGTGGGTCAACAAGAAGAGTGTGTTCTGGTCTGATCTTGAGTCTTCTTCATGGGGATTTTCCCAGTTCTTCTTTCATATGTCCTACAATACTATTATCTGGTAGGGATCGAAGTTGGAGTATCTCTTTCTTGTTTCACCTGCAAGAAATCTTTAGTGTCATCTTATATTCTCTGTCAACTAATTTCTTCAAAGGTTAGTCTTTATAAAACTCCTACAAAATGCTGTTTGTCCACAGCTCACCTCACTCTCTCTCTCTTTTGGTCTGTGTCTGTATTCTCTGTTCATTCTCTGCTGCAATCAGCATTCTCCACACTGTGAAGATGGAAGGGGAATTTTACATTTCTTTTGGTGGAAAAAGTCACTTCCTACTTGGCTCATAAAATCTGAATTGATTTTCTCAACTTCCCCTCCTCTTGAGGCAGCAATATGAATGCCTGGTGATGCCTGCGTAACACACCTAAACATCCTTCCCCCCATTCCCCCCCCACACAATTGCATAAGACCACAGTACTGTAAGAAGGGTTCTTCTTACCATTCTACACCATATTATATAAGTTAAGGGGCAACCCTGGCTAAAGTGGGCAGTATTTTTAGTAATACAGATTCCTGAGCCCACCCTGGACCTTTGGAGTTAGGATCTTAGGGGGTAGGTCCTGAGAGTCCTTATGTCTAGCTAACTTTGGTGATTTGCTTGGCACAGGTGTAAAAACTAGGGTAGTTTACACAGCAAAGAGTAAGTGCTTTGAGGACGTTGCATAATCCTGCTAAGTAAGAGAAGCAGAGAAAGCCTCCCTTTCTTGAAATTGGGGAACGATTCACGGAAGAGTGGGTATTGCAGACCAGCGAATGAAGAGATCTCACAGAGGAGTGGGGCATTCTAGGCAGAAATGGAGCCGGGGGAGATTCAGAAGTGGGCACGGAATAAAGGGGAATTCAGTCTTTTTCCTGGGAGGAATAAAGAGGCACACTGAAAGGCTCCAGGACTTCACTCTCCTGGGATTCTCAATCTTTGATGAGGAAGTGCTTTCATCCCCAAAGCCATGAATAGGAGGAGGGAAGGCTGTGTTGATAGTGATGAAATTCCCAAGCAGACCAAGGGAGAGCCCTACTCTGCCCCCACCCCAGCCCCCAGGAAATCCCTGGATGGAACTGCACCTCCTGCCTGAGCCACCTACCATATGGTCTACAAGCCCACCCACCGTTTTGCACATTAGAATCACCTGGGAGCTTTTACAAATACCAATGCCTGGCCCCTTCCCCAATATTCTGATTTAATTGGTCTGAAGAGGGGCCCAAGCATAGCATTTTTAAGAGCTCCCAGGTTATTCTAATGTGTGGCCAGAGTTGAAAACAATTGAACTGGTCATCTGGAACCCACCAGTTGGGAAATTCTTGTTTAACCCTGTGCCTCAGTTTCTTCATCTGTCCTGAAGGATGTTGCCCAGGTGTCAGGTCTTCAGTGCTGCTCCATGTCTGCTGTCCCTCTCCTCTTCACAGGCATCTGGTCCTCTCTGTGTTGCTCCCTGGGGTGTCTCCCTCTCATCTTTTCCCCTTCATATCTTATCTGTTACGCTTTGGTTCCTCTGGGCCCCATTTCTGCTAAGTGACAAAGGCTGATAATTGCTTAATCAGATGAACTAATTGCTGTTAACACTATCTGGCCAGTTAGAATTCATTCCCAAAGAGCAGTCCCTACAAAGGGAATTTCAGGCAGGGCCAGCAGTAAACACCAGGGCCTCTCAGTCCCTCCAGCCCTCCCCTCGACAGGCCATGACTGTGGAGGGTTCAAAGGGCAGGGATCAGTCCTTACTAGTTGTGTAAAACTGGGACATCATATGGTCTGTCTGCGATTCAGGGGATAGTAACACATCTTCTAGAATCATTGTAAAAGTCTATCAAAGGGTATGGAATATGGTAGGTGTTCTATAAATATTAGCTTTGTTTTCTTTCCTGTCGCAGGCCAGATCCAATTACGTCTCTTAATAGCCACATCTCACTTTTAACACACAGAGATTAAATCTCCAGCTAAGCCACATCTCTTTCATCCTGCACTTGTGCAGTTCATTTTATAAATCTAGATATTGAATTTCGTATTTTTTCTTGTCAAATTTTCTCTTATTTTCTGCTCAGCAACTCATCCTTTCCAGAACTTCTGGATCTTGATTCTATTAGCCAGCATAGTAGCGAAACTTTCCGGTCTGTGCCATCAGCAGAGATAGACAGAGGGTTCTCAATGTCTTCACCCAAGTCTTGGGTAACGTTGTTGAATAGAACAGGCAAAAGATAAAGTATTTTTACACCCTAATCTTCTAGCATGATGTTCAAAAATTAATCAGATCTCATTAGTTTTAGTGTTAGTTTCAATCCAACCAAAGTGTATCTTCATTCAGTTTACATGTCCACATTTCTCCACTATTACTTTTGTGGCAGAAACTAGTTTCCTGCCCCAATATCCATTCTTTTCTTCCTCGTTAATAACAGAACCCTGTACTTAGCAGCGCTGATAAAAGCCTCTTTTGCAGCTGGATATGGCCATGTGCCTCTGTTCTGGCCAATGAGTTGTAAGTAGAATTGTTCTGTGGGACTTCAGGCACACCTCCCTAAAAGTGACTGACTCAGCTGGGAGGAGCTAGCCCTTCCTCCTTCCTGGTGCTTCACTGTGGATGTAATGGCTGAATCTCCAGCAGCCATCTTGGATCATGAGGTGACCTTGAGTATGGAAGACAGAAGAAGCCTGATCTTTGCTGCATGTGGAAACGCTATAGCAGCCTATGAATGCCTAAAGATTTTCTTATAGGAAAGAGAAATAAGCTTTTATTTTGTTTAAACTTCTTAATCTAATCCCAATGACTATACCTTGTTAAAATTCAAATGCTCTTTCTCAGAAAGAAGAAAGATGAAAGAAAGAAAGAAAGGAAGGAAGGAAGGAAGGAAGGAAGGAAGAAAGAAAGAAAAAGAAAAATAGATGCTGAGTTTTCTCATAGGAATTTGGAATTTCTCCTACATCTGGAAGAGTCCTATACCTCCATAACCTTTCCAACCTTTGAAAAACAGCTTGGGAAGTTATTATAAAAAAGAGAAAAACAAAAAGGGAAATTTGTCAGCATGCATTTGAGTAGATCTTCTAACGTTGGGAGCTAGAAAAGCGTTTCTCTGGAGACCTAGGCCATTTCTCACAGTTTCCTTTGAAATCACTAATTATGCTCTAAAAGAGAAGGCGTCACTGGAGCCAGAACCAGCAGCCAATTACCCACAAGAAATCACTCACTGTGTGGGCTGCCTTCTCTCTCTGTTCGCATAATTTCAAAATGTAATTTCTGGAATCATGCTAAATACTTGTAAACAGAAATTGGTTTAATTGCAAGGAGGAACAATTTCAGGGGATAAAAAGGAGAGTTGTTTTTCATTTTGTCGATGACAGAGCAGTCTTCTTTGGGTCAGACTTGCAGTTCCCATGTGTCTTCCCACCCAAGTCAGGTCCCTCTGTAACTCCAATAAGAGATGCCGCCTTCAGCAGAAGGTAGAGGTTGTTATGCAGGAGTGGAAAGAATATAGCACTTGGAGTTTGAAGACGCAAGTTCAATTCCATCTCTGACACTTGCCAGGCTGATATCCTTAGCAAGTAACTCAGCCTCTTGATCCTCAGTTTCCTCCTCTCAAAAATGGGACTGCCACACAGGGTTAGGAGGATTAAGTGGGTAATATATGTGTATAAACTGTGAAGTGCTCTACTGGAATGTAAACTCCATGAGAGTGGTGACTCAGTTTTATTCCCTGCTGCCTTTTCCGGTGCCCTGAACAGTTCCTGGAAAATTGTAGGGGTTGGTATCAGTTACTACTGCCACAAAATTGTGGCATAACAAAATTATAAAATGGCAATGGCTTACCATCATTAACATTTGTTTTTCGCAGGTCTGCAGGGTCTAGCTGAGCTAGACTGGCCCTGGCTGAGCTCTGCTGGGCTAGCTCTTGCCTCTGCACTCAGCTGGGGCAACTTAGCTGGGACAGCCCTGCTCTCTGGGTTTCTCATGCGCCTCTGGGGACTAAGGGCTAGCCTGGGCCCGTCCTTCTCATGTGATGGCAGAGGTACAAGAGGAAGCAAGACCAGTATGCCTGTGCTTTGTCTATTAACATCCCCTTGGTCAATGAAGAAAGATGCATGGTTAAGCCCAGAGATGGGAATTGTACTCTGCCCTCCGAGCAGGAAGACACTGCAAAGTTACACAGCAAAGGACAGGGATAGAGGGAGAGGTGAAGAATTGGGCCATTAATGCAACCTACCACAAGATGCAATGAACTCTACGTTGCTGATGTGAATATACACAGTTTTTGAATGACTGAAGACAAATGTGAGATAGCTGAGGTTCTTAAAGCAAGCCCTCACCTTGCCCACCAAGGCTCTCCTTCTTCTTTCTTCTCATGCTTGTAACCCATTAACCCTTTCATGCGGGGTGGGGGGAGCGTGGGGGGAGGGGGGTGGGAAGCAGCTACATGATCTAACAAAGCCATGCGGTAAAAGACATTTGTCTACAGCTCCTTCCCTCTTGCCTCTTGGAGTTCCCTCCTTCCTCGCTCCTTCCCTGTTGCCTCTCCCGGCACCTAACCCAAGTGTTCTAGCACACTCTTAATGGTTGCCAAGATTGCAATTGATCTCCAAAGTGTTACCTAAAGATGTTGAGCCAATTTAAGAAGTAGAGGGACAACCCAGGTGCAGAGGTACGTTTCTGCCTCCTTTCATCATGCGGAATCACTAGAGAGCTTCCTGAGTTGATGTAAAGAATATATGTCATTTAAAATTATACTAATTATCAAAAGAACCAAAAAGTGGAAACTGTTCATGGTGGCTCCCTTTGAGAAGTAAGACTAGTGGTAAGATAGATGAAGAAGATATTTCCTTTATATTTTATACCTTCCTGTGCTATTGGGGAAAAAATGTTTAACCATACGCATGTTATTTTTATAATATACTTTATAGAAGGTTTAAAGATGCAGTCTGTGAAACTCCTTTCTTGTAGGTGTACTTTCAAGCCCCGGAGGGGTGAAGCTGTAAAGGTGGGAGGCCTGGGCTACAGGAGGCGAATCCTACCCTGTGGACGGTGGCTTGCCCACCCTACTCACAAGGCCTCCATTTAAAGAAAGAAAAAGAAAGCAATTCACCCTGCCTCATCATAATACATGGAAGAGAGCATGAATGGAATTAACATTCTTGTCTGTGCACCTAGAAGAAAATGTCACTGAGTGAGTAAGAAAGCGATTACTTCCAAGGCTGAATGAGCAAACCATTTAGGCAGATGGGGAAGTCTTGTTGTACTACTGATTTTGGGGTTATTTTCCTTGTCTTTCCATTTCTTCCTGCCTCCTCCAGGCTTCCTGTGGGCCTGGGTTTGCATAAAGAGTGTATTTGGGGGAGCATATCCTGGGAAGGCACTGGCTTCTTTTTAGAATTTGCAATTTGATTTTTAAATGTTGCTGTACAGCAGGAAGGCACTGTAGGAAAAGGCATATAAGATAAGAGATTTTTTGGAAAATGCTGTGCACAGCTCTCATCTGGGTAAGGCTTGGATGGCTCTGTTCTCAAGGTTTATTTCTGCTGCAGAATAACACCGGTAGAGTACAATTTGTCCAGAGTTTCACTTTGCATCAGGGCTGGATAGGGTCCTTCAGCTACTGAGTCCATCTCTGACATCACAGCTGATCAGAGACCTGCTGGTTTTCTCCTGGGGAGTAGACTCGCCTCAGCCTCCTCTGACATCATGAGAGGGGAACAGACTCTGAAATTCCCGAGTTCCTTATTTATGGCTAAGATAAAACGCTGTTGTGTGTGTGCACGTACTTGTGAGTGTGTGCTGGGGTGGGGGCCCTTGGGAGGAGAAAGTCTTGGAGCAAAATGACTTTTCCAAAGGAGCACATCACCTACCCTGTGCTCCTGTGGCTCAGCCCATGGAGAACAGAGCAAACCATAAAAATGAAGACTCCAGCCCCTGATAAACTAAGACAAATGACCACATGCCTCAAAGTCTCTCCAACCTTGAGGCCACTAAGAATGGGCCTGGAGTGCCAGGTGACCTGGAAACTCATAGCTTGGCAAAAATCTTTCTGTAATAGGGAGCAACAAGTCGTTCAGTCCTCGACTGGTTACAAGCCGGCGAGGACTTGCCCTCCGAGACTTGGTACCCGGAATAAGAGGAAGGTTTGCTTAGCCCCGTCACAGCGCCCGGGGCCCCTCCTCCCACTGCCTTCCCCTTTGCTCTCTGCAGACATTTTCAGTCTACTGCAGCATCTCCCCATTAAAGTAAATAGTGCTTCCCCGAGAGCACATCTTCGATATTTCTGCAATTGTGCCATAGCCAGCTAATGTGTGATGCCGTAGTTTAATAGTCTATTAAAACACAGCACTGCACATTAAAATCTCTACTGTATCACTGCAGATCTACTTAACAAAGGCGAGGTCCCCAGAAAGCACTATTCACTTGCTGAGTTGCTGCAACTGACTAGGGGAAGTCTCTTATGGCAGAAAGGGGAAATGGAGTGGTGAAGGGGTCAATAAACACTTCCCCTCCGGCCCCCTCTCCCAGGAGAGCAGCCCCTTTGCCCGGCTGGAAGGAACAAAATCGGCTGGTGCTATGGATTGCATCTGGAAATTCTTGGCGTTTAATAACAAATCACTTCAGATCAGATCTCATTACTCAGATCTTTATTTGGAAGCACTTCAGTTTCCCTTCTCTCCTTCTCAGAGAGATACAGGGTTCGGGAAAGCTGCCCCCAGCCTGGAAAATGCACCAGCGGCTCCTCCCTCCAGAACAATTGCCAGGGCGGAGGAATTCTTCAAACAGCTGTAAATCCTCCCACCAACATCTCCCTCCTTTAGAAACTACAACAGTTCCTCACATCAAAGCCTCCTGTCAGCTGCCGAGAGAAAGAATCAATAGTTTAACAGAAAAGAAGCAACACGAACGCTGGGTGCATGGTGTAAACACCTGTATTGCAAATAACTCAAATATCACTTGAGAAATGGAGGAGAATCAACTCCTGGTGCTGCGGGTCCTGAGGGGCCCCGCGGAGGCGTTGCCATGAGGAAGCAGTCAAAACACCAGCAGGGGCTTTGTTGCAGAGTTGGGTCAGTGGGGGAAAGACGGGGAAGACAGAGAGATGGCGATGGGAATCTGAGGGTGGGATGGCCAGAGCCAAAAGCCTGAGTAGAGAAATAACGCAGAGAAATGCGGAAGAGACACACGTATTGAAATGGGCATCAGGAGCTCTGCCAGTCTCCACACTGCCACCCAGTCATTGTGACGGCTCAAGCCAGTAACCTTGGGATCTTCATCCATCCGAGAAGGACAGTGAAGGAAGCCGGAATATGCCATCTCAAAATGTGCCTCTTTGACATAAAAGTTATTTTGAGCTGAAGGCAGTAAGCAGTCAATGCAGAGAAAGCTCCCCCTTTTCTGCCTAAAGCAGGAAGTAAATTCTCCTTTTACTCGAGACAGACTCTTAGTCCAGAGAAGGCACCAGAGGAATCCGCAAACACACTTTGTTAAACTAAGCCTAGTTTAATCTTCCTAGTTAAGGAAGATAAGGATTCCCTCGTCCTAGTTAGACTACCCCCAGTCCAAACTCCTTTGTCTTGTCAGCTCTTCATAAATGTATTGTTTCCTTGTCTAACAGGTGTAAAAGCTTCCTGCTCTGGTCACCTCTTTGAGTCTTCATTCTCTTGTGAAGGCTCCCATGCACATGTTCAAATTCTACAAAATTTACATGCTTTTCTCCTGTTAATCTGTCTTTGTCAGTTTAATTTTCAGACCCAGTCAGGGACCCGAGAGAGTTGAGGAAAACTTTTTCCTCCCCTACAGCGAATACTCACAGAGTTTCCCTCCAGCTCTCTGAGTTCATAGACTCTAAGTAAACCCCCACAGTGGATGAGTGTGTGAGTGTGTGTGCGCGCACATGTAGTGGTGCCTATCTTTAATCATTTTGGTTTTGAACTCCAATGCCACTTGATAGTTATTTGTTTTTTAATTTATTGGGTTGCTGTGATGTCTACTATGGTTCCATGTGATAAAGTCAGAGCTTGCTTCAATATGTTGTAGAACTGCATTTTCCAAGCAAAGCCCCGAGTTATCTCGATTCCGTAGTTTGAACTAGGAATAATTTCCTCCCTGGCTGCCAAACACTTGGCCCGGCTCCTATGGGAGATGATCCAGACAGCAGCCATGGTTTTGCCTCCTTCTAACTCCACACAGAGACTTCAGTGGCCCCAACGCTTTTCTGCCCATGGAAGGAACAAAGAGAGTGTTGCTAAGATCGTCATTTTCAGTGGCTTCAAATCCTTTCCCAAAAGTGCCAGTTGGGGCAGGGAGTGGAAGTCGGTGGATTTTTATCAAGCATCCAGCTCTTCTCAGACCTGCTCACATAACTGACATGGTTTGTGTACTGATTTCACTCTTGGCTTCCTCCTGTCCCTCCAAAAACTCATCTTCCCCATGTCCCAGTGTTCTCACCTACTCGCCTTTAATTTAATCTAAATTGGTATCTTGCAGCAGCACATTTTGAATTGCTTGAAATCCTATTGGAGGTACAGTGGATACAAATACATGGATACATAAACTAACAAGCCCTGGACCTCTTTCTCCCCCAATTTGTAGGAAGGTGCATATGGGGGAAGATGGGAAAACAGAATTTCCTTGGTGACTTGGGGTAGAAATGAGGTGAAATTTTTACCTGGAGTTTAAGTGAAATGGGATGAGTGACAGTGAAAAGAACAAGTGTGAAGTCTTCAGTGTGGATGACAGTGGGTTGTCTGTAAGAGGAGAAATAAAGAACCATATGGACAAAATGATTTCCAAAGTGAGGGGTGATGTTATTTTTTGGTTGTCAATTCAGTACAAAGGCACTGAGACTCTGCTCAGAAGGACCCTGCCAGGGAAGGACCCTAAACTTCCTTGAGTCCCTCAAGGGGCCAGTGGCTTTCCCACGCATTATCTCATCGAGTTCATACAACGACTCTTCCAGACAGGAATTGTTCACATTTTATAGATGGAGAAACTGAGGCAGAAAAAGGTTAAATAATGGGCCCAAAGAGACACACCAGCAAGGGGGAAAAATAGCATTTCAATACAGTTCCTCTGATCATTTCTTTATATTACACCTCCTTATATTACATCGTATTGCATCCTCTGATCATTTCCTCATATTACATTCCATTACTCCTTGCATTACATAATGGGCCGCTTAACCCATTAAAAATGTTGGGCTATAAAATAATCAATAAGGCAGTGTCTTCTCCCACAGGGTATGTAAAATCTGGGAGATGGAGGAAGAAAGTCCAGGAATGCCTATTGTATAAAAAAGGGACAAGAAAGGACAAAACAAGTGTTCTCAGGAAGGTGACAACACTTCTGATTGATTGGTCTAGAGGACCTCTGAGGGAAGAGGGACAAGGTCAGGAAGCAGCCCTCTTCGCTGCTCTGGGTCCCACCACAGCCTTTAGTCTAGAAATGACCCATGTCCTCAAACAGGGTTTCCCTGTGCCCCAGGAATTCCCCAGAGTTCCCCACTGGCCACGTTCCTCAGCCTCAGCTCAACCAGGCAGCCTGGAGGGCACAGGGAGAGGAAGGTGGAAGAGATCCTTGTGGTAAAGAGATAAACAGTTGGGCTGGGACCTAGAGCTGGTTGCTCCTCCCCTCCCTCCACACTGGAGACTGATAATTGTACATGTTTGTCTTTGTGTGAAGGGCTCCCAAATCGAAGAAGTGAGAATTACACTCATAAACCCAGGGGACTGGCTTTAAGGGAGGAACAGTGCACCTTATCTCTGCCCCCAGCTGTGAGCCTGATTGATGCTATTAAAATTCCCAGGGAGCATCACCAGCAGCGCTGATGATGGGAGGTGGGGGGGGAATGTGTGGGAATGTGCAGAAAGAGAGAGAGAGAGGGAAGCAGCCTGGGAAATGCTTGTTGATTTCCTTCTTGAAATAGTCCAGGTGGGAGGAGCGATAACTAAGGAATGAAAACACATGATATGGAGGATTTCATGGCTGTTGCCCACGATAGTGTGGGGTAGGTGCTGTCTAAAGACAAGGCCTAAAAAACTTAGTTGCTCCCTTAGATGCAAGAATTTAGAACCATGTCTCTCTAAATTAGGATAATCAAATTAATGCATAGACTCATTCCTCAGCCTCCTCTGACATAGAATTAGAGGAGAGTTTAGGAATAAAAGAGCTGTGCTCAAGTCTTTATCAGCTATGTGACCTTGGGAACTCCTTTTAATAACCTCTTTACTCTAGATTGTTCATCATCAACTTCACAGTATTGTTATTAAAAAACAAGAAATAGTGAAGATGAAGGCACTTTGCATGCTGTGCAGTGCTGTATGAATAATGCTTATTTATTCCAACCAAACTTTAGCCTTGAGAGATCCAAAACACGGATTTGGAGCTGGGCCAGTTTGAATGGATACCGCGATCTTGCCCACCTGCCGTGGCTCCCTTGTAACTGACATCACAGGGGTCTGGCCTGTGGTCCAGGAAGTCTTGGATGCCGGCAGCGGCTTTCATGGGGATGGCCAACAGAGGGACCCCACAGATGCTGCCCCCTGAATGAGTGCTTTTTCAACAAGTCCTACTCAGGCATGAGGGCTGTAATAGAAATTGGAGGATATGTTGTTCTTCCTCTGGCCAGGCAAGTGAAATGGACCTTGGAACATCTTTAAAGGGGGTCGTGGTTCCCTCTCTGCCAATGAGAGGGGCCTGGTCCTGCCCTTGTTCCAGGAAATAGGGCTGCTCAGTTTGACATCTTCCATTCTCCTCAACCAAGGATGCACACAAAGTCCCTCCTTAGGACTAGCTGGAGAGACAGTGTGTCGTGGGGTGCCACCTCCAGATCTCCTTGGGCCTTTTTTGGCCATTACGTTGTGGTGTAGACTAGCACGCCTCATCACCAATCATTGTGATTAGTTTTATAAGTACCCTTCTCTGTGAGCAAGTGCCAATGTGCTTCTCCGACTTCTTAATTCCCCACAGTGGAGATTCTTGACCCTGGTTCCCTCCCTCAGCCTTCCTCCTCCCTTCCTCCTCCTCCTCTCATCTTCCTTCTCTCTTCTTCCTCCTCCTCTCCTCCTCCTCCACCTGCTCCTACTGCTCTACTTTCCTCCGCCTCTCCTGCTCCTCCTCCTTCCCCTCTCCTCCTCCTCTTCTTCTCTCTTCTCTTGCTCTCACTCTTGTTCTCTCTCAGTGCCCCAACTGTTTCACTTGGCCCCTCCACTTTTGGAGTTGAGCAAAGCATCACCACGTAAGGTACGGGATCTGGCTTCTGAGATGGGGACCTGCATGATATAATCTGACAGTCTAGGGGAGTAGATTTCTCTGGGAAGAAATTTGACAGATGAGAGATGGGAGATGGGAGATGATGGGAGGGAGCCCTGTAGATAAATCCCTCTCCTTTCTCCCTCTTGTACACTGTTCTGAGGTATGAGATACGTTTCTCCTTGCTATCTCTCCAGAGAAAGCCCTTGTGCCAAGCAAAGACTTTTGTTAAGCCCCTGGCTGTCCTTCTTGCCTAGCACTGGCCAGAGTGGAAGGTCATCCTATGGAATCACTTCTCACCTCGACTTACCTCACCTCCCTTTGACCTTCACCACCTGGGTTGCACCTCTCACTTTTTCCCCCCAATCTCTGCTTTTCTAGAGGATCAGGGCCAAGACACCCATTTTATTTTTTTTTGAGATCAAAGCACACTTGTTTACTTCTCCTCAGAGGTATTTAAAACATCTCTGATTGTGGCCTTTCTATTTGTTATCCATTACAGAAGGGATGTGAAGGAGGAAGAGAAACTCTGAGGAGGGGAGGAGGAGAGACAGAGGTCCCTGTCTTGCTCCTAAAAGCCCAGCTGCAGACCCTCTTTCATCCTGAAGAGGAAACCTGCCCTTTGTGTGGATACAAAGTCCCAAGCTTTTTAGAAATGGCTGGGCCTGGGGCACAGTAATCTTCACGGGGTGGGACGTAGAGAGAAGAGTTTGGCAGGCCTTTCTAGGAAAGGCTGTCCATTGACTAAAAACTTGCCCAGAAAGGAGACATCATAACAGACACAGATCAGCCACAGAAGGACTTCTGTTCTCTCTCTTTCTCTCTCTCTCTCTCTCTCTGTCTCTCTTCCCCCATCTGTCCCCTGCCCTTAAGACAATATAATCAATGAAAGAACTTAGAAAAAATGAACTGTAAAGAGTATAAGGAGTCTTGAGATGGACTTTCAACATGCATTGCTTCTCTCATGGGGGTTTATTTTTATTTGCCTTTTGAAAGATAAGACTGTGTCAATGGCAGCCAATCATCTCACAGCCTGGCTGAACAGGCTGAGTTCATGAACATGGATGGGGCACAGAGAGAGGCGGTCTTTTCTCTGCTCCTATTCTGGGCTTTCTGGAGTTCCACATGCATCATGTGTGCCTGCGACCAACTTCTGGGACGTAGTGATCAGCTCTGTGGCCAGTGTCTGGTAAATAAGAACATCTCTGATGTACAGATTGCAGAAACTGGCTTCTCCCTCTGCTCTCCTGCCAGGAAATGAAGACTGCACAGAGGAGGAACACTGATGTATGAGGAATATTTGTTTCCATTTCACTGTCTCTGGTGTTGTGTTTTGTGGATTCAGGGAAGACCAATTGGAGGGACCAATCTAGAATGGGCTGGATGTTGACTTGGTCCAGCCACATGGGCCAGGGAAGGCAACTTCAACCACTAAAAGGCAAAAATGTCACATGAATGCTATGCATCTCCATGCTCATGCAGACTTAAACCCCAACATGCCCCAAATGGAGTTCCTCATCCTCCTTCTAAAGCCCGTTCTTCCTGTAGTGGTCTTTCTATCAACTGATGGCACTGTCTTCCACCTCGTCTCAACTTAGCATCAAGAACTTAGGCCACCCTTGACCCTTCTCTTCCTTATCCCCATGTCCCATCATCAATCTCATTGGTTTTGCTTTATAAGATTATAAGATCTCTGGAATCTTCTCTCCTCCCATCTCCACTTTTCCACCATAGTCCATCACCCCTCACCTCTTTCCTGGGTGATTGCAATGGCATCACTCTTGCTATATGCCTACATGTTCCTGACCCTGCGGCAAAATTAAGTTTTTTGAAAATACAAATCTTATTATTATTCCTCCTCTGTAAAGCCTTTTAATGTCTTCCCATTGCCCTCTAACTTCCTTTTAAGCACCGTGTAAGTTTGAGTTCAAGTCCCAAGGTCCTTAACCAAAGTTTCTAGGCCTTTGTCAGTACCTTCCTGCCCACTCCACTCTTCTCCCTCTCCACTGCTGGGTCCTTTCAGCCTTTCACGTGTTCCACACTTGCCTCCGAGCCTTTGATTATGTTGTTCCCTCTGCCTGGGAAGGCCTTCCTTGCTCCATTTGCCTTCATAGCACTCCTCAAGCCTGCTGTTACTTATTCATCTAATTTTTGTATTCTTCACTAGACACTCAGCTCCATGGAAGAAGGTACTGTTTTGGTTACCGCTATAGCACTAGCACTCAACACAGTCCTTGGCACCTAGGAGATGCTCAAAAAATTATATGCATATATATATATATGTATATATAGAATTGAGGAGATTTTGGTAACACTGCTTTAGAACTGTAAAGGCTATATAATACTGGTGATTTTTATTTCTACTTTCTAGCTCAGAGCAAGCAGGATAGAATATCCTATTATCATTTGGACTTGAGTGGAACTTATTTATATCTGTGTGTGAAGGCTTCCAGGCATTTGCATCTTAAGCTTTTTATTTATACCTGCAGAATGAAAGGATTTGGGCTTCTTTAAAGGAATTTCTGGCAATAGCCAGCAGGTGGGTTCATTAAGGAAGGAACAGAACACTCTCCTCCCTATTTTTATTTCTCTTTTATAGTTTGGAAACTGAAAAACAACGAGACAAGCAGCTGAGGCCAAAGAAAGAAAGCGGGGGCTACGCTCTAGCTTTGGAGCGCTCTTCTCACCCCCTTTCAAAGGATTAACCCCAGGGTCCCCATCTGAAGGGGATGGGGCTACTGGCCTGCTGGGAAGGTGGCTTTGTGGAGTAGGAAGTGCCAGCTGCCCTCAGACACCCTGAGTTCAAAGCCTCTATTAGCTTTGGGGCATTGAATAGCCACTTCATTTGTGCCTCAGTTTCTTCATTTGTAAACCAGAGATCAAATCCCTGATCTCAACATTATTGGGAGGATTAAAGGAGATAACGTATCAGAAAATATGTTGTAAGCTGCACGTACAAATTAAAGGTGATATAATGGGATGCTACTAAACCAAACTTTCCAGACATAGAAATAAAGTCTGACATTTCTTCGTCGTGAGCTGCCCCCCGCCATTGCAGCCTCATTGAAGCCGTCTCAGCAGCTTCAAGATCAATGCTGAGGATTTGCATCTCTCCCTACTCCAGTGATTTAGAAACTCAGAGATTGGCCCTAGTCATCTTACATCCCTAATAACCAGCAATGTCAGACACCCAGGGCACTTTGAATAAATGTTTGTTGATTGAATATAAGGTGGGAAGCAAGGAGGTGGAATGTATGAAAAAAAAGGTCAGTAGGGGAGGGGTGGGCTAGATCCCTAGTGAAGTTTACATTTTCTTAGAAGTCAGGGAGAACAACAGAAGAGCTGAATTAACTGGGATGTTCCCTCCTAACTCCCTTAGGCTCAAACCCAATTCCTAGAACTCTCCTGGCCTGGAGCCAGCTGCAGGGATGAGGATGAGGAGGGAACGAGGTGCTCTTTGTCTAGGCTTAATTCAGCTGTGGTGGCCTCCACTTGGGGGCCCTGCTGAGCTGCTGGGAGCAGTGCTATAATCTGAATGCCCAGGTTCCCAGATTTGGGAGCCTTTCCAGAGATGCATGCCCTGGTCTCACCCTCAAATAAAGCTGATAGAGCCAACACACAAAGAAACATTTCTTCCCAGTCCCATGAAACCAACTAGACATCTATCCATCCACCGAATATCTGTTAGGTCCCTGCTGTGTGCTGGGCTGGGTGCTGGAGTGACATAAAAGGAATCACACCCTGTGCTGGTCTCAAGCTCGGGGAGCAAGACTTCTCTTCCATGCGAGCAAAGCCCCTGGGGGAGGGAGCCATCCCACAGGTCCTGGTCAGGGAAGAATACAGCCCCTGCCACCAGGAGCCTGGTATTGCCACCTCTCTCTCCATTGCTCTTGCATCACCCTCAGCCTGTGGGTGCTACAGGTACATGGTGCCAAGAATCCAGGGGATTTCCTTGAACCCTCCACCTTACTGAGAAATTGAAAATCACCAAACAGGATGTTGGTCATGAAGCAGACCTTTGGAACTACTGAACAGCTTTCTGTAGCAATCCTTTCTGGGGCCGACAAATAACGAAATCATTCCCTTAGGATGGAAAAGATTTTTTTTTTTTAGAGGGAAATGGTTCTCTATGGTGAACTGAAATTAGATCTCCGCTTGGCTGGAATGGAACCCATCTCTCAGTACTACCTGAGGCCTAGGATGTGATAATCTAGATATTTTTCTAGGGTCAAAGAAGGGTATGAGGACCCACCTTCCCCACTGGCTGCCTCTTAAGAATGTGGCATCCAGCTTTCTCGTGGTGCAGAGAGAGAACAGCCCTGAACTGGATTGCTGAGTGTCCTTCAGCTGAGGGAAGATCACTTCAGGGCAGATGGAGCAGCCACAGAAGAAGAAAACGGTAATTACTCAACTGGTCCTGGGCCCCATATTGAATCTATCCTGCTCTTCAGCTTTTTCCACACACAAAGCAAGAGGTTCTTTGTCATTTGAAAAGATTGCACAGGAGCGTGAGTGTTGTCTGAGCCTTCCCTGTCAGAGCCACTTTCTCAATACATTTAACAAGCAGGGGCTGCCAAGGGCCCCCAGCCAGCCCCGCGCAGGCCTGGATGACACTTGAGTGAGGTTTTGCCACAATTCTGGCAGAGCCCTTTCAAGCTCCATTTTTGGACATGCTACAGCCAACTAGCTTTCAACAAGGAACCCCTCCACTCCCAAAGCTGGTCAGTCAGGCAGCTTGACTGCGAGGCCTTTCTTCCCAGGCCTTGTGGAAAGAACCAAAGGAAGCTGCCTCCACTCATGCATGTGCTATTTCTGAACAAAGGGGCCTGTGTGCGCTGCCACAACAGTGTCTCTGGATCCAGAGCATGGGCATCGCTTAGTGCCTTGGGCTGGAGGGCCAGCAGTGTGTCTGAGGGCGTGCTGGAATACAGATTGCTGCTGAGCCTTTGGGGTAGTGCCCGTCATGTGGCTGGGCCCGGCTCTGGCAGCCCGACATTCGGCTGTCAACAGCTTGCAGGGCTGTTTGCTGCATGGCCAACATCCTGTTTGGTGATTTGACAAGAGTCCCAGGCTCTCTTTGCATATCAGAACTCAGATCTCGGTGCACCCAGCGTGGGATGACTGCATCTGGACAACTGAGACGTTCCTTGCCATTGATCAACCACTCACTCAGCTCAGAAAATGCAGCTGGAGACTCTCTTAGAGCCTCTGCTTACTGCGCTTCATCCACAGACTCTCACTGCAAAGTGGGCCTTCATTATTCATGGAAAGACAGCGGTATCCGTTACAAGGTAGGGTCTTGAAAAAGGGCTGAAATACTTCAACAGATTCTGATAGAGAAGAAAGATTGGATGGCCTCTTCCCTTATTTTCTAAACACTCCCCCCCAATAATAATAATTAGTGCCATTGTTGTGGGACCCAGTCTAAAGGGCACTGTCCAAGTGGGCTGAGATGCACCTTATATATTTTCCCCTTTAATCCAGCTTCAGTGCTTTTGTGTGAGCAATTTGCAAAAGGTACATGGCTCGTTAGTGTGGAGGTTTGCTCTTCACCTGTATGCCACTCAGTAAATTCATAAGCAGGATAAGCATCTTCTTCGATCACGTCTGTGCATCCTCTCAGCTCTTTTTTGTCCCACTTCTGTGTCTCCCTCTTCTCCTCATTCATCGGTTTTCTCCTGCCTTCTCTTCCTTCACTCTCCTACCGGGACCTAGTGGCTCATCAGGTCTCATCAGATCTCTCAGCTCCCCTCAACTCTCAGCAAGCAAAATCCCAACTTGGATGCTTGGAAGCCCTCACAGCCTTTGCCTTTGCTAAATGGTCGAGACTGAGCACTCTTGGGCAATGGATACTCCCGTAGAGGCTGGGCCATCACAAGTGCATGACCCCCAACCTCCACTGGGTCCTCAGCGCTGCCCATGTTACCTTTTCCTGTTCTCCGAGAGCTCCCTCCTCTTTGTCCCTAGGTAACCACTCCAGGTCTTCCAACACTCACCAAGGCTCCCATCCAACCTTTAGTCTCTCAAACCCAGCAGATAAACTTGTCTCCAACTTCAAGACCATCTGTCTCGTTCTCCTTCAACTTCCTCTACGTACAAACACTTTCACATCCACGCTCACCTTCACCTTCAGTCTCATAGGTGTGTCCCTCTGTCTGTGTCCTTCACTCTCTTCTTGATGCCTACTGGCAGACTTTGATAGTTACCCTTCTTGTTTCATTTTTATAAAATCTCTTCTCTCTCCCTTTCAGCCTCTAAATATACTCGAGTTTTATGCCGTCTTCCTCCAGTTACTTCTCAACTTCCCCTCTCCCGCTCGCTTCCAAACTTCTTGCTGTCTACACATCCATTCATCCTCAGCTCTTTGTACTCTGGCTCCTGTTTCCACCCACCAGGCTACTAAAACTGCTGTCACTGAGGTGACCAGCAACTTCCCTGATAACCAATTGAATAGACTAGTTCAGCCCTTTCCTTGCTAGAACTTTCTGAGGCATTTGAAAATATGGACTTCCCTTCTTTGAAGCTTCCAGATCCCTTAACTTCCATCTACTACCTTCTCGGTTCTCCATTGTCCCTCTGAAAGGGCCTCCTCTTCCTCTGCCTGTCACAGGTGCGTGGGTGTTCTCTAGGATTCTGCTCTGACTCACTGCTCATCTTGCTCTGCCACACACGCTCCCTGGTGAAGCTCATCCTCTCTTGTGGGATGTGCAGATAACTCCCAAATCCCTCTCTAATGGAGATCTTTACCCCTAGCTTCTCCGATAGGCGTCACTAATCCAGCATTTCCAGAATGGCAATTGGGGGCAATTTCCCTCTTAAACCACCTCCTTCCCACCTTGCTGAAGGCACCGTGGTCCCCCTGTAGGGGTGGAGATGTTGCTACGCCATTCCTTCCCCCTCTCTACATGCATGCACTCTGATCACCAAGTCCTCCCAGGTGTCTCTGAAGTTTATCCCTCTCTCCCTACTCTCCCTATGACCACTCTCTCGCCTGGCCCAACACAGCAGCCTGCGGATGTCTGCCCTCACCATCCTCCACCTAGCTGCCGAGTGACCCCTTGGAAAGGTGAAACTGGACTTGTCAAGTCCCTGCTTAAAACCCTTCCATTGTTTCTTTCTGGTCTGGACTCTCTGCAGGTCATACAAGGCCTTCTGGGACCTGAGCTGCTGGCCCTTTTCTGCAGCCTTGCCTTTTCTGCTCCAGCAGCACAAGTAACCTGTGCTGTCTCATTTTCTCTTCAGCTTGGAGTGCCTCGTCCTCCTCCTCTGGCCGCTCATCTCTTCACTTGGCTGACACTTACCCATCTTTCACAACCAAATAATTTGCCTTCCCTTCATTCCTCCTCCACAACCATCTTGTATGTGCTCCCATGATATTCTGAGCCTATCCCCACTGTTATGGGTTGAATTCTGTCCCCGGAATTGATAGTCGAAGTCCTAACCCCTAGTACCTCAGAATGTGACCTTCTTTGGAAATAGGGTCATTACAGACGTAATTAGTTAAGATGGGGTCATACTGGAGGAGGACAGGCCCCTAATCCAATACAACTAGTGTCTCTATAAAAAAGGGAAATTTGGACACAGACACACGGGGGTACGCTATGTGAAGATGAAGGTAGAGATTGCGCTGATGCTTCTACGAGCCAGTGACTGCCAAAGACGGCCAGCAAACCATCGGAAGCTAAGGGAGAGGCCTGGAACAGATTCTCCCTCACAGGCCTCTGAAGGAACAACGCTGCCCACACCTGGATCTCACACTTCTAGCCTCCACAACTGTGAGACAATAACTCCCTGTGGTCTAAGCCATCCAGGTTGTGGTATTTTGTTATGGCAAGTTATGGCAGCTCTGGGAACCAATACACCCACCACTGCACTCTTGTATTGTCATTACCTGCCTATGTCCCCCGCTGCCCGTCATGAACTTGCTAAAGGCAGGAAATGTGTCTTATCCATCCTTGTATCCCCAGTGCCATAAACAGTGTCTTACAACATAAAAAGACTCAAGTATTTGAAGAATGAACTAGTCAAAGCCCAACATTCCACAAAGAGTCAGACAAGCCACAGACTAAGAAGCTTGACAGGTTTGCTGCACCTCAGCTCCCTGAATTTCTTTTTTTCTGATGGATTCTTGTTGAATCTGTCCATGTCGTCTTGTTCGTCATGGGTGAGTGTGCTGGTGGTTCTTCGGTTGGCCTTCCAGAAGAATGTTCTGCCGTTTCCTGCCCATTTCATGCCTGTGGCTACAGGTCCTGCTGTGCAGCCCTCTCTCAAGGTTCCAGCTCTCACTAGGATGTGGCCACCCTGCTCTGTCCCCCGGCCTCTTTAGGCCTAGGGATGGTTGGGACACCTCACTGTTGCTAGACCCAGGAACTTCATTCCTTGTTGTCCCCTTAAGTCTGCCTACTCCTCTGTAAATAGTTTCTCCACTTAACTCTGAAGAGCCATCTGTTTCCTGCTGAGACCTTGAGAAATATAGTCAGTAGGCAGGTGGGTGGGGACTAAAATGATAAATATGGTGCAAAAATAATTGCTTGGTTTTTTAAAAAATAATCTTTTTAATCCCATTGCTTAATTCCCTCCCAGTTCTATTTTCAAAGTACCACATATCTAACATTTTTGCATAAAGCCTGCTATTTGACCTTATCTATGCATTTGACTAAATATAGAACATGTTTGGTTTAATTTGATGTTTTATTGAATACCTGCAATTTTGCCAGGCACGATGATGGGCACTTGGGGTCAAAAGAGGAAAAGATCCTACTTCTGCTCGAGAAGACCCAGACTGTAGAGGGGAGACAGACACATCGTGGATAACACGAGGGTGTGGGAGCACCAAGGAGACCATTGTGCCTGGCCTTGGGTTGGGTCCCACATCTGAATTAGTACTGAAATGTGGTGGATTATGTCCTCCCAATGTAAACATCTTAGAGCAGTACTGGCCCTTCCACTTCAGTTGTTTTTCATAGAATAATCTTCAGATTTTTTTCATCAGAGAGATGCTTCTAACAGCCAAATACATACAAGATGATCATTTAAGGTGTTTTTGGGTGAAACTTCCACCTTATATTTCCTAACGTTATAGGTCCCTTGTTTTGGCAAGGACTTTAAATGGTCACCTGGCCTACAAATTCCCAATTTTGGATGATGATGGGAGTGGCTTTTTAAGAAAATTGGTTCCTGGACCTGGCCCGGTGGCATAGCAGTTAAGTTCGTGTGCTGCACTTCAGTGGCCCAGGGTTTGCACGTTTGGATCCCGGGCGCAGACCTAGCACCACTAGTCGAGTCATACTGTGGTGGCATCCCACATAAAATAGAGGAAGATTGGCACAGATGTTAGCTCAGGGCCAATCTTCCTCACACACACAAAAAAAGAGGTTCCTGAGCCTCATGGCCATCTACTGAATCAAAACCTGAGGGGGGCAGAGGGCCACAGGGGAACAATGGGAGAGGGATCGCTGGAGATCAGGATTTTTTGTTTTTGAAACCCTTGTAATGATTCTGATGTTCAGTCTGGCTGGCAACAATTGTTCTGGATTAGCTGTTATTCACAACAACTATAATTTAGACCAAGGTTTTTCCAAATGTGGTTCCTCAGCCATCTGAGTGTGTTGTACTGGCATAAGGATAGACATATATATCAATGGAACATAATTGAGAGTCTAGACATAAACCTTTACAGTTATGGGCCATTGATTTTCTACAAGGGTGTCAAGACTATTCAAAGGGGGAAAGAATAGCCTTTTTAACAATGGTGTTAAGACAACTGGATATCTACATACAAAAGAATGAGGTTGGACTCTTACCTCACAACATATACAAAAGGTACTTCAAAATGGATCAATGAACTAAATGTAAGAGCTAAAAGTACAAAACTCTTACAAGAAAACATAGGCATAAATTTTTGTGACCTTGGATTAGGCAATGAATTCTTAGACATGACACCAAATGCTCAAGAAATAAAAAGAAAAGTTGATGAATTGGACTTTATCAAAATTAAAAATTTTGTGCATCAAAAGACTATCAAGAGAATAAAAAGATAACTCACAGAATGGGAGAAAATATTTGCAAATCATATCTCTGATAAGGGATTTATATCTAGAATATATAAAGAATTCCTACTACTCAACAACAACAAAAATACTCAAACAACCCAATTAAAAAATGGGCAAAGTACTCAAATAGACTTTTATCTAAAGAAGACATATGAATGGTCAATAAGCACATGGAAAGATGCTCAACATCACTAGTTCACTAGGGAATTTCAAATCAAAACCACAGAGAGTTATCACTTCACACCCACTAGAATAGCCATGATAAAAAAGATGGACAATAACAAATCTCGGTGAGGATATGGGGAAATTGGAACCCTTATTCATTGCTGATGAAAATGTAAAATGGTTCAGCAGCGGTGGAAAAACAGTTTTGGCTGTTACTTGTGACCCATGAGAATTAGAAACATATGTCCGTACAAAAGTGGGTACACAAATGTTCATATCAGCATTATCCATAATAGCCAAAGAGTGTAAACAATCCAAATGACCACCCACTGATGAACAGATAACTGAAATGTGGCATATATACACACAATGGAATATTATTCAGCCATAAAAAAGAATGAAGTACTGAAACATGCTACAGTATGGAGGAACCTTGAAAACATTATGCTAAGTGAAAGAAGCCAGACACAAAAGACCATATATTGAATGATTCTGTCAGTAGGAAATATTCAGACTAGGCAAATCCACAGAGACCAGAAAGTAGCTCAGTGAGCGTCAGGGGCTGAGAAGGAAGGGTGAAGAATGGGTAGTGACTGCTAATGAATATGGGTTTATTTTGGGGGTGATAAAAAAGTTTTGGAATTAGATGGTGGTGATGATTGCACAGCTTTGTTAATGTACTAAAAACCCCACTGACTTGAAGAGTTTAAAAGAGTGAAATTTATGATATGGGAATTATATCTCAGTTTTAAAAATTAATTAATTAAAAAAAACTCCCTGGGTATTTGGAGCCTGGAAATCTGCATTTAAACAAGTCCTCAAGATGATTCTTAGGCACATTGAGATTTGAAAACCACAATTCCTCATTTGTATCACTTTATTCCTTGAAAATTTGAAAGACCTAAAATCTGTTAAAAAACAAAACAAACAGAAAGCCAAAAACAGGCAATCCAGGGCACAGAAAGTGATTATTCATTGAACAAATGTTTAGCTGCTTCCTGCCATGTAGCAGGTAGCATGCTGGGCCCAATGAGCTAGTCACAACCCTGCTATAGAGGAATTTAGGGCTCGAGAGGGACACAATCACTCAAGTAAATGGTTACAGTACGAAAAGACAATTGTGACATGTGGTTTTTACAGAGTAGGGCAAGGTCAATAAGGAGCCCCAGAGACAACTCGGAGGAGCCAAAGGAGGAGGCAGTATTTGAGTTGAGACTCAAGATCTGGGCACCTAGGAAGGTGGAAGAAAGAATGAAAGAGGGACAAGGAGGGCCTTGCAGGCAGAGGAACATCATGTACAGAGGCACAGAGGTGTGGGAGAGCTTGGTATATTAAAGCAACCGTAACAGGTTGAAACAAGATGCCCAAGGGAGATGAGGCAGGAGAGGAAGAGAAGAGTTAGCTTAGTGTGCGGTGAAGAGCCATTGGAGAATTTAGAAAAATAGGGCACCAGTCCCAGATTGGGAAGATTAGTCTGATGGCAGGGTGGGAGACTGGGGCAGAGGGAATGGGAGCCTGGGAGGCTGGTGGGAAGAAGGATTTGTCTGAAATGCTAAAGGTCCGTACTAGAGCAGTAGAAGAGAGAGGAGGAGGGAAATTGAGTCTATACTTATTTAGGAAGGGTACATATAATCCCTGGGGATTGACGGAATGCATTGTAGGATGTTTAGCAGCATCCCTGGCCTCTCCCCACTAGATTCTAGTAGCACCTCTCCAGTTGTGAGAAACAAAAATATCTTCAGAAATTGTGTGGAGGGAAAAATCTGGGGGACAAAATCTGCTCCAGTTGAGAACACCACCGGTCTAGGTAAGTGAATGCTCCAATGGGATATTGTCACATCTCCCTCAGGGTGACTTTCATGCATCTTTTGAGTGCCTAGATGAGAGTGAGCTGAAACTGCACTGAGCTTACTGACCTGATCATATGACTGTTTTTGTGCTCGTTCACTAATAAACGCCTGTATGTGAGGCAGAATCTGGTCCTAGATGTGCTTTGATTGTGAGGTTGTTGGTGAGGAGACCTGTAGCCCTTACCTTCCTCTAACAATTGGGAGATACCATCAGCTACCAAATAGATACTAAATGTGAATAACCAACTGACTTAGGTCAGTTTGCAACATGTCTTGATGTCTTGTTGTTTTCTGGCTGGACAAGGGATGTTATTCCCTGTTAAATTAGTTAAACAAAGAGGCCATTAGACTGAGTAGCCTATGTCAGCAAACCAAAACCTAAGCCTGAAATACCTCCAAGTTTAAGAAATCAAAACCTAAGGACAACCAATCACAAACAGCCAACTTGGCTTTCCCAAATAAGGCAACCCCTTAAGCTATAGCCAATCACATCATTTCCTTGCTTTGCTTCCACTCTTCTCTACAAGTCTTGCCCCCAGCTCAGGTGGGTGGAGCACTCCTAACCACTTCCGGTTTGGCTCTACCTGATTTGAATGGATTTTTTCTCAAATAAGCTCTTGAAATGTTTAATATACCTCAGTTTATCCTCTAACACCTGAAATAGAGGATCTCCAAGAGAGTGTTCATGGACAAAAGTGAGAGGCAAGATGCAGCAGAGCTAGCTCCAAGACTAGGAACTTTTAGAATGCACAGAATGCATTTCTTCTGGGTTCCTCAAGTGATTGATTTATAGGAATTTTCACCCCAAACTCATGGGTCTGTGATCATCACAGCATGGCCCAAGCACGGTTCTGCCCAGCTTTGTGGTCAAGCAGATCTCCTCAGCAGAGAGCTCCACCTTGATAGCCATGGCACCAGGTAACAGCCACAGGATGTCTGAGAAGGAAAGGACCTTAGAGAGATCACTCCTGTTATCATCCACAACCGTTCTGTGCCACCTAACTAGTGTTCTAGCTTCTTTCTTCTTCCCATATACCCTATTCTCCACACTGCCTCCAGAATTATTACTTGTAAGTAAATCTATCTTGTCACCTCAGGATGAAATCCCTTCAATGGCCTCTCATGGCATTTAAAATAATTCCACAATTCTTATTTGTTTTACAAAGTTCTCAAAATCTGCTTTCCAACTTCATCCAATCCTTGTCTCTCCACTGAACTCCAATCATAGTGGCCTCCTTTTGGTTTCTGGAATATGCTTAGATCTTTCCCATCTAAAGGCCTTGGACTTTGGTGGTCCCTTTTCCAGGAGTGCTTTTCTCCAGGTCTTTCTATGGCTGCCTCCTTCTCATTCACCAGGCTCAGCTCAGATGATACCCTCTCAGAGAGGCCTCACTTGCCTTCCCTATCTAGGGAGGCTCCTTTGGTCCCCATCATTGCCATCATATCACCTCTTTACTCCTTTGCTGCCACTTTCACTGGAAGAAATTATCTTGTTCATTTGCTGATTGATTGCTTGCTCCTCCCTCTAAAATGCAAGATCCTTGACAGCAAGGAATTGCCCAGGCCTTGGTCAGCATTTTGTCTCTGGTGCCTAGTATGTGGTCTGCCATGTCTCAGGTGCTCAATTGATATTTGATGAAGAGATGGATGAACTTTCGGGTTTGTGCCAGAGTAAATCCATTCAACTTGTGTGTACAATGATGGCCAAGACAAGACGTCCCTGTATCCTTGTCTTTGCTATAAATTAAGAACTGTCTTTACTGACTCCTGCGAAGGCCTGCTTGCAGGTCTCTAATCATTTTGGAGCCTCCCACCCATCCCCCTGCCCTGTAAAAGGGTAAAGATGTCTTTGTTTAAAGGCAGATCCTGGGTCTTTCAGATCGAATTCACAAAATTGTTGCTTCTGTTACGGTGGTTCTTCTCTTCTTTCCCTCCCACCCTCCCTCCCTCTCTTTCTCTCTCTGGCCTCTTCCAGAAAAGTTCTGTGTTAATTGAATAGCTTAACATTGAATCCGTCTTCCTGTTAACTTACAAAGTAGCTTCAGAAGCCTCATGATTCAGTTCTAAAGGCTCCAATTGGCTGCACTTTAGCTTTTGGCCTCTTTGTAAAATGATTAATGATCTGTAAACAAGCACTTACATAGAATGGTGAAAGCACCCACTATTTAGAGGCCCCTTGTGGTGAATCCTTTTTGTGAATGGAAGAACTGTCTGGTTTATCTCCTCTGTCAATATGGATTTTCCTATTTCAGAAACTGTGTCAGTTACACCTGCATCATTTACATGAATCCAAAACGTGCTGCTACCCCCTCTCTCTCCTTTCACCTGATCATGCCATCCAGTCATTCAGTATACCTTTATCAAGCACCTACTATGTGTCACAGGGATTAACAAGGCAGCCCCTGTCCTCAGTGATGCACCATCTGATAGGGGAAAATGGACAAGAGAACGACCAAATGTAGTCTGATGTAAGAGCCCCAGCGAAGCCTCCGGAGATCAGGGAGCACTTTATTGATAATCCTTGTGCTGCTTGGGGGAAGATGAGTGACACGTAGCCAAGCAGAGGGAAGGCAAGGGCCAGGAAGGGCAAAGGACCATTGTGGTCAAAGGCATGGATGTATGAGAGAGTGGCTTTTCAGAATGACTCCAGCCAAGTGTGGATGCGGATCACTAAAGGGCTGAGGCTGGAGGAATGAGCAGCACCATGAAATTACACAGAGGACTAGAGAGTTTATTCCTCAGGTGATGGAGGACAATCAACAAGTGTCAGGGGAACCATAGGAGGCCACGGGCAAAGCTGCACTGTTAAAAGATTGCTTGTGCAGCTCTTGTGGGGAGATGATTGAAAGAGAGGTAGGATGGGTGGCAGGGGGAACTGTCAAAGGACATTGTCATAGTCCATTCAGGCTGCTCTAACAATGTCATAAACAAGGGGGTTTATAAATAACAAACATTTATTTCTCACAGTTATGGAAGCTGGACTGTCCAGGATCAAGGTGCTGGCAGATTTGGCGTCTGCAGAGGACCTGCTTCCTCAGTGATGACTGTCTTCTCTATGTAACCTCCCACAGAGGAAAGGACGAACCGGCTTTCCAGAGTCTCTTTTATAAGGGTGCTGATCTCATTCACAAACATGCAGACCGTAGCAGACACCAAAGTTATCCAAGTGAGAAATGAGGAGGCTCTGAGCCAGAGATTTTTCTCCTTGGACATGGTGGCACCTGGGGAGGCACGTCCTCACTGGGCTTTGGAGAGTCCAGAAACTCTTTTGTGGAAAATGTGGTATTCGCGTGAGCATTCTTCTGAGAAGAGGACCAACAGCTTTCATCAAATTTGCCAAAGGATCCATGACACTGAACCAAGACCAGAGCAGAGTGGATGGAGAGATCAAATGCAGGAGGAGACAGTTAGAAAGAGTCACTGGGAGGCATGGCAGAGAGGATGTAGGTGGAGAGGAGAGGGGGGTGATGAGGCCAAAGGACAGACTTCTGGCTTGGGCCATGATTAGGAAAATTTGTATCCTTTACCTAGAATCCTGGTGAAAGCACCGTTTGGGGGCAAGGGGCAGGAGAGGGGGAGGAGATAAATTATTCATTGAATCATCAATTATTCATTGAGTTCTTACGGTCTCAAGTACTGTCCTAGGTGCTGAGGATTCAGCTAAATAAAGAAACTTACATTCCAGTGATGGGAAACAGACAATAAACACATTCACGTAAGGTGGTGATAACTGCTTTGAAGAAGAGTAAAGCAGGGTAAGGGGAGAGAGAGTGATGGGAGTGCTATTTTTGACAGGCTGGTCAGAGAAGCTTCTGTGAGCAGATGGCATTTCAGCAGAAACCTGAGTGAGGTGAGGGAGGAGGGTTGTGGCTATCTGATCTCGGGCAATAGCACTTCAGGCAGAGGGAATAACCAGGACAGATGCCCTCTGATAAGTGCATCCTTGGCTTATTGGAGGAACAACCAGGAAGCCAATTTGGCTTGAGTAGAGTGAGTCATAGGAAAGTCTAGCTGATGAGGTGCGGGAGGGAGCTAGAGGTGAGATCATTTAGACCCAGGGCTTGAAAGAGCATAGTAATAATTATGAACTTTTTTTCTAAGTGCAATGGGAAACCACTGGAGAGCTGGAGAGCACTAAGGACCCACCTTTACTTTGGGACATGTTAAGTTTGAAAGGGTGTATGAGACATCCAGGTGGAGGGGTGCAGTGGGCAGTGGATATGAACCTACAAAGGGCTGAGGGTTAGGATGTATTTGTGAGAATCATCATCATCATCTATATGGTAGTGGAAATCATGCATGTGGACGAGTTTGCCTTGGAATTTTGTAGAATGTGATGAGAAGGGGAGCAACTTGAGGATACCAGCAGTTGAGGGGTAGAGAGAAAAGAAGTTTATGAGGAAGCTTGAAAAAGAGTTGGCAAGACAGGAAAGAGAAGAACCAGGGAAGAGGGAGTCGTCAAAGTAATGGTGGAGAGATTCTGAAGGTTGATAGTCTCAGATGCTGCAGAGAGAATAAAATGAGGCCCAAAGAGTATGCTTTGCATTTCTCCATCTATAAAGTAGTGCAGAGGGATTGGAAGTGGGAAGACCATGTGGGCTAAGGAATAAATGAGCCGCAGTGAGTCAGTGTAGACATCGTCTCAAGTTGATAGACCTGGCCCAGACTTAATGTTTACATCTTCTGAGCCATGCCCATTGGGCTGATGGCCACATTGCAGGCTTGGTTATCAGTAGGACAGAACCAAAATACCTCACGCCAAGTGGTGGAGTGGTCAGCAGATCAGGAGGTTGTGATCTTAGGGTTTGTGTAGATTGAGGAGGAAGCAAAACTGGGAAGATTCTGTTAAAGGGGAGCCAATGGAAGAGTTAGGGTTTGAAGCTCCTGATAAGCTTGAGGTGTAGGTAATGTGGGCATAACAAGATGGGGGGCTAGAAGAACGGGGGGCTGAGGTCCGAGGAGATATTGCAGTCACGGATTTGGAAGGTGAAATAGAGAAAAGCCAAGGGCGTGGAGAATATGGGTTAGGTGGAGCAGAGGTGAAGTTTACTGACCTTGAGGAGAGAAAACCTAATTCTGCTAATGTAGGCTGGTGACTGGGGAGGCTAAGAGATTACAACCATGGAAAGATGGTTTGCCTAAACAATTTAGTAGATCCTATGCAGCATTTATTTGTTTTTTTAATGGAATGAAATAGAATAAAACAGAAATTATCTGAAAGCATCATTCTTAATTTAAAAAGAATGTTTCAAGAAATTTGTTTTAATAGTGTGTGTGTGTGTGTGTGTGTGTGTGTGTGTACTGGGTCAAAATGCAAAATGTGTTGCTTATTGTGGATCATGATAAAGAAAAAATTGAAGCTGAGAGGTTATGAACTCCAAGGCAGAGTTCTTGCAGGAAGGTGGAAGGGTGTGGAAGGTGAGACAAGAAGCTTCAGCCTGAGCCTCTTTTGGTCTAAGCCACACGGAGCACAGGAGAATGGAGACTGGTCCAGTGGCAGACCAACAAGAGTACTGGGTACTTGGTTCAGCTATGCCAATAAAGGAACTCATTCCTCTGAGGTCCAGAAGCTCTAAGAACTGAGCTTTCCCAGAACAAGGTGTGATCATTACAAATGGTGCCATTTGGGGATGTAGGCTCGAGTCACAATATCCAGAAATCATAACATCAAAACAATCAATCAAACACTCTTATTTTGGGAAAGAAGCAAGGTCTGGCTTAAATTTAGCTCTGTCAAAATGCAGCAAAATCTGCTGATGCCGTTCTGCGGATTCTGCCTTAGTTTCTTAGAGGCTTCATCTTCAGAATCTTGCGTAAGCAGAAAGGGTGAATGTCAATTTTTCCCTCTTTTGTAAATTTCATTTGACTTTTCCCTTTTAGAGTCCTCATTATCTTTTTTTCCCCTTTTATTCTCCTGTCCGTTTTGTTACTGTGCTGAAATTTGCCTGTAGTACCATGAATGCTAAATAATCGGGTTTAGTTGCAAGAATGAAGACGAGGAAGAACAGGTCTTAGGTTTCCCAAACATGGCGAGGAGTGTCCCCGGAGCTGGCACACGCCCTGGGTGGCAGAGACTGATCGCTGTTCTGCAAACTCATTTCTCCTGAGCAAACAGAGAGACTGTCTTCCCAGTCTCCTTTGCAATTAAGTATAACCGTGTGACTAAATTTTAGCCAATGGAGTGTGGAGGGAGAGGCGACAGGCATGGCTTCCAGGCCTGGCCTATAAAAACTTGCCACATTCAGTCCTGTCCACTTCCCCCATCTGCAGGCTGGATGTCAATGCCAGGGCAGAACTGGGAGCCTCAGGTTGAAGATGACAGAGACTCAGCCAGCCTGGGCCCTGAGGACTGCCTGGAGCAGAGACCTCCTCCACATCCCTCCCATTCCCAGTTTGTTGGACTTTATGGGCATGAGAAAGAAACATTTTCTTCTCTTATTTATTTTTATTTATTTTATTGCAGTAACATTAGATTATAACACTATATAGTTTTCGGATGTACATCATAATATATTTCGAATTCTGTGTAGATTACATCATGTTCACCACCCAAAAACTAATTATAGTCCATCCCCTCACATGTGAGCCTATTCACCCCTTTTTCCCTCCCCCCGACTTCCCCTATGGTAGCCACCAATCCAATCTCCATTGCTATGTGTTTGTTTGTTGTTGTTTTTATCTTCTACTTATGAGTGAGATCATACGGTATTTGATTTTCTCCCTCTGACTAATTTCACTCAGCATAATACCGTCAAGGTCCATCCATGTTGTCACAAATGGCCAGATTTCATCATTTCTTATGGCTGAGTAGTATTCCATTGTGTATATATACCACATCTTCTTTATCCATTCGTCCCTTGATGGGCACCTAGGTTGCTTCCAAGTCTTGGCTATTGTGAATAACGCTACAGTGAACATAGGACTGCATGTATCTTTATGCTGTTGTGCTTTCAAGTTCTTTGGATAAATACCCAGCAGTGGGATAGCTGGATCATATGGTAGATCTATTGTTAATTTTCTGAGGACACTCCATACTGCTTTCCATAGTGGCTGCAGCAGTTTGCACTGCCACCAGCAGTGAACAAGGGTTCCCTTCTCTCCACATCCTCTCCAACATTTGTTGTTTCCTGTCTTGTTAATTAGAGCCATTCTGACCCGAGTGAGGTGATACCTCATTGTAGTTTTGATTTGCATTTCTCTGATAGCTGAAACATTTTCTTTTGGAGTTTGTTACAGCAGCTTGCATGACCTTAACTAGTACACCTGGCTCTAGTGCATACTTCGATGATCAACGCTGGGTGATACCTGCATATCCACGTTCATTTATTTTTTGCCTTTGGAGCTGGAATGTGAAGGTGATTTCATTTTCTCTCTCCACTCTTTAGTGTTTTGAAAACAAGCTTTCTTAGTTGTTTTCATTTTACTTTGCATTTTTATTTTCTCACCATTGCTGAAAAAGCAAGCATCGGAGCGCTCCCTGCTTTCCAACCCCACCGAATCAGGAGGAGTGCTATCTCCCCAGCAGATCCTTCCTACATGTTGCTCAGCTGATTGCTGATTTTGCTTTAAGACGTTATTTTTCCTCACTTTTGGAAGTCCTTAACTTAATTTACAACTAAGACAAGCCAAGTGTTAGTGGAAATTCCCAGTGATTGTAAATCATCATGACAGTTACCACACATTGGGCTTTGCAAGATGCCCGGCACTGTGCTAGACGTTTGACATTTATTATCACTAATCTAATAACCCTGCAAGGTAGGTATTAGTACATCATTTTAGTGATTCTGAAACGGAACCTGAGAACAGCTGCAGGACTCGCCAAGGTCACACAGCTTGCGATTGGTAGGAGCCGAGAATCTGACTCAGATCTGACTGGCTTAAGCCCATTCCTGACTCCTTTGCCCCCAAATGTGTGTCCTTACGTTGCTCACCGCACTTCTGCTCATTGCTTTCTTCTCCTTTCCTTTGACACCGATTTTCCAGCTCTGCTCATTGACTGGTTAACACAGTGTACCCTGAATTCAGCCAGGGCCACTTAATTTTAACAGAGGAAATAGAACTTGGGCCATTCAGAGCAGGGAGCTTCAGGCCTCCGTGCTGGATATTAGGATACATAAATATTTGCATAATTCCTCCAGCAAACCTATGAGTGTGACTGCTCACTCTAAAGAGCAACAGCAAAAGGCATCCCCTATCAGGCTTCTTAGAATCCTCTGGCTCAAAGTAAAAGATCGCCAGTAGAAGTTAAAATTCTTGAGGTCACATACTACATTGAAGAACTTTGCACCCCTATCCTTACCTCATGCCTTGCATAGGCCTGAAACGTGAAGGGCTTGTTGAATGAATGTTAAATGAGTTGCCAAGTTTGCATCTGAATATGGTTTCTATTAAAAACAGGTGGCCGTGCTAAGTCAGCAAGAGCAGGGGGCCCAGGAGGCCGACACCTAGGCACGCTCGGGTGTGGAGGAGAGGGGAGGAAGGACTGATGGGTTGGGTTTATGAGGTGGTCATTTTAAGGCTTACTGGATTGCCACCAAATGGCCTTGGCCATGCTTCAGGACTGCAGACATTTGGCATTCAGTCAAGCTCCCCTTCTTACCTCAGGCGAGTTTCTAAACTCTCAAGGAACTGAAACCTGCCCACAGGCAAGAGTCGGTGCTGGGAGTCCCTGCTAATGCTAAGACACAGGAGTTAAGAGGACTGGCTCTGAAGTCGTGCAGTCCAGGTTAAAGTCCTGGCCCGGTCACCAGCCAGCTATGGGACTTGGGGCAAGTGGCTCAGCCATCCTGAGCCTCACTTTCCTCAGCATGGAAATAAGGTTGATGCTATTACCCCCACCACAAGATTATATTAGGGGCTAAATCACTCCCGTAAAGCATTAAGCATCATGCTTGACACACCTAGAAAGTGCACAGTGAATGTGAGCTACTGTAATTGCCTGTGTTTATTGAACTGGGCTCTTCTTTTTTTTTGGTGAGGAAGATTGGCGCTGAGCTAACATCTGTGCCAATCTTCCTCTATTTTGTGTGTGGGACACCGCAACAGCATGGCTTGATGAGCAGTGTGTAGGTCTGCACTTGGAGTCCAAACCTGCGAACCCAGGGCACCAAAGGGGAGCATGGGAACTTAAGCACTATGCCATGGGGCCAGCCCTGTGCTTTTCATCCCGTCCCCTCACTGAAGCTTGAATTCATCTAGTAAAGAAAGGATTCTGTTCTGGACGCTGGGATTTGCCCAAAACTGAAAGGGCCTTGCCCCTGGAGAGCATAGAGTTTACATCCAGGATTTAAGTATTAAGACTCACAAGATCTTGAGCAAGTGACTTCACCTCTGTGTGCCTGAGCTTCCACGTGTGGAAGGAGAGAGTGGACAGGAAGGAACTGTCCAACCCAACATGTCCGTGGGCCTCGATGTTGGCTGGGACTCAATCACAGGCAGAAGGAAAGAATGATTAATCACTACCCTGGTAAACATAGGAAAGTTATCATCCCCTTTTATTAATAGACCAGGCTATGCAAGCCATAAAAATCGGGGAGCTTCAAAATTTAAGTTCTTTGAGTTTTAGTTTTTGTTGCAGCTGATGAAATAGGAAAAGAGAATTGTGTTATGTATGGACCTTGTATAATGGTCTTCTAGTTCACGCTGCAAATCAATTACTTATTAGCTTTTATTGCCAAGGAAAGGAAAATATATTACTATTCATTTTAGCCTTTTCCTTATCGATTCTGAGCGTATAGTACTAGTCCTTTAAGAAAAAAGATTATATTCATTCTTTCATTACAAAAGACCTATACCACATTACATGAAATTAAAAGGGGGAAAAATAAGCTTACCATGCTACTCAGCTACTGTTAGTGTTTAAGCATTCTACTTCATTTTTCTTCTGCATATTTTACACCTTTGGGTATTGCATTTTTCACTAAACACTATATAACGAGCATTTACCATGTTACTACATAGAGCTCATAATAATTTTTAATTGTAAAATACTATCCCAGGAGGTATACCCTGTTTGTTTTACCATTTCCCTATTCTTGTCAGAAGGCGAAGGAGAGGGAATCCGGGATTTGGTGCCACGTTTCTCAGTAGTGTGACCTTGGTCAAGCCACTAATCGCTCCAGGCCTCCAGGTCCTCGGCTCTGAGAATACTGGCCGTACGGGTACCGCTCTCGTCCTGTTCTTGCGAAGACTAAACGAAGGCTTGTTCACGGAGGCTGCCCGGTATCTGGAATGTAGTCGGGTTCATGCATGTCAGAGGTTGCTACTGCTTTCAGCTTACATTCCAATCTGATGAATGATTTGATTTTTATAAACATCCCACAAGAAAATGCCTATAAAATATCAGGCCATGTCATCTCATCTCTCTGGCCTCGTTCCTCCTTTGCAAAGTGAGATGGGCAGACTCTGAAGTGTGACCTCGAAGGCCCCTTCCACCATGAATGCCCCACGGTTCTCAGTCCCTAGTAAAAGCAGCTGTAACCACTGCGAGAAACAACCTACAGAAACTTTCAGCCTTGCTCACGAAGACAGAACCCCGCGTCGGCCTGATGGCTTGGATGCACCAGTTTCTCTTTTGGTCCAGACAAACATCTGACATTTGCTCTGTTGCCTTCCTCCCCAAGGCCTGTCCCAGTTCAGTTTGTGTACTCCTCAGATCTCCATTTTTCAAATGGCTTCAGCGGCCAGTGTGCTCACCCAAGGTTTTATTTATCCATTTCACATTTCTAATGTCGCTTTGCTGCTGTGATCATTTTCCTATGTGGTCATTTAAGGAAGATAAATTGGACTGCAAATCTCAGGAGAACAGGCATTGCTCTTAGTCAGTCCCCAAGAGACAAAGAAGACTTTTTTTCCACTCCTAACACTACCTGCTTGTGTTCTCCTAAAACCTCCCAAGAAGTGTTTTTAATTAAAAAAAGAAAATTCTGACACCAAAGTAGTTGGCTGGGCCCCCGCCCAGACATGCACTGTTACCCCTAACGTTCAGACTTCTCAGACCCCCAGAGCAAGCGCCAAAGGAATGGAACCTCACGTTTGGATAAGAGCTGCCACTGCAAGAAAAGAGATGTCATCAGCATAGAATGGCCACCTGCCACCTCTGACATCTTGTTTCCAGGAGCCAGCCTTCCTGCCCACTCATGCACAGTGCCTCTCCAGGGGGCACTCTGTTGCATTAGAAAGGAAACACAGGCAACCACTGGGAGGTGGAATACAGCTCAAGGTCAAACATGTAGGTTCTGGATCCAGACTGCCTGCATTTGAATCCTTACACTGTCCCTACTGTGTGGCCTTAGGTAGATTATTTAACCTCTCTGTGCCTTAATTTCCAAAATGAGATACCTTTCATAAGGTATGAGACAACTAAATGCGCTAATGCCCGTAAAAGATGCAGAATGTGCCAGGAAACATGTTCAATAAATAGCAGCTCCTACCATGGGTAACCGTGGATTATGTGCTAATTGAATGAATCTGATCACCCCTTTAAGGGACAGTCCATAGTAGTGGAAAAAGTAGTGGAAAGAGAGCGGAAAGGTTTTAGAGATAGACCTGAGTTTGAATCCCACCTCCTGTTTGTGTTTAACTTTCAATAAAGTGCTGGACGTCTCGTACCCTCAGTGTCCTCGTCTGTTAAATAGGAACGCTTTACCTATCCTGGAGGCTCACTATGAGGACTAAATGGGAGCATGTATGTTAAGTGCTTAACACAACTCAAGTGCCTGGCACGTGATCGGCCTCCAACAATATGGGCTCCTGTTGCAGCCCAGCCCAACGGGAGCCAGACTCTCCCCAGGTTTTGCGAGGCAAGCGCTGTTTCAGCTGTTCCTGGTGTTTGCTCTGTTGCTGCCAGCCTCGTCTTGGCAGTTCTTGGGGCTTGGGTCATCAGAGCCATTTGGAAAGTCTCCCTTTTCCTCCAGCATCTCCCTGCTGGTTGAGGAATGCCCGCCACCAGCCAGGGTAGTCCATGTGTTTTTGGGTTGCACTGCAGCTTTCTGGAGCCTCGGCTGCTGTGTTCTTTTACAAACCAGCCCCTAAGAGTCTTCTCACACACGCCGTGGCTTCCTCGCTCTCAGCTGCAGCTTGGCTGCCCTCCACTGCCAAGAGACAAAATGGATCTCATAAAGGCAACAGGGTCCTGTTCTCTGTCCTCCCACTCACCTCGGTGGAGGGATGGGACCGTGGAACGACCATCCCTTCCTGGAACTGTCTCTTCTGGGAGCTCCTCTTCCTACTGTTATTTTGATGTCTCCTCTTTTTCCTGAACCTGGCCATCTCCTGCACCCCACAGTGTCCTCCCTGCGTACCCTGTCCCACTGCCACCTCCCCAGGCGAGGCTTCAGAGCCCAGCTAAAGTCCCATGTTTCTCATAGAGATCTCCAGACCTCTCCAGGATCCATAGAGCTCTCTCCTCTGAACTTCCAAAAGCTCTACCCTTCATATGGCTCAACAAGCCCCTAGAAGGATGGATGCTGTGTCAATTTCCCGGTGTGTGGTGCTTCTCTATTCCTCTGGTTTGCAAGCTCTTTGAGGGCAGACAGAACCTTCTACACAAGAGGGCTTTTATCAATATTGATCTTTTGCTTGATATACTATGAATAGTTCCCATTTGTTGAGTGAGGCCAGGGTATGTATGTATGTATGTATCTGTCTATCTCTATCCACCATGTATCTTATTTGTTTATCACAACATCTCCATGAAGTGGCTATTACTATGCTCATCTTACACCTGATGAAATTTAGGTTCAGAGAGAAAAAAGAACTTGACTAAGACCAAATGGCTAGAAAGCAAGCAGGCCCAGGATCACAATTCAAGCATATTTCCCAGGTCTATGCACCAAACAAGCAGTCTCTAAACTTTCTGTGTTGAGTATCCCTTTCAGGAAATACGTGTATCTTTGTTTGCTTGTCATTTATAAAGTACATGTATCTACCATAATATTAATATGTTATGTGCATTATAAAACATACATCAAAAAATATAAATAAAAGGATAATGTAAACCTAAGTATAGATTGTGGTCTCTAAATACCATTCCCCCTAAAATGAACCAGCTCCTTGAAGAAGTCTGAGATGTGAGCTTGGACCATCTTGTCATACCAGAAAGCAAGGAAGCTATCAATTATCACTGGGATCATATCAAAAGGACTCAGGAGCCAACTTGAATAGGTTCCCGTTGGCCAAAAATAAGACACTTTGAGCAATTGCAATGGGTTAAACCACCTTATGTATACTCAAATTCATGTGTTTACAATAATACTAAAAAATATTCTGGTGAACACTTTTGGAGACTACTTGGTGATCAACTTATTATTTTGAAAACTGGTAAAGAAAAAGAAGCATTTTCCTGCCTTTTCTGTAAGAATTGTGCCTCAGGGTTGGCAAATAGCTAGTAAGAAGATTCTCTTTACAGAAGTATTCCAGCTAATAAATGAAGACAGATAGATAGAATTAGAACACCACACTTTGTAACCACTAGTGAATTAAAGGATTTGGCAATGATCATTGAAGAATGCTGAGATCACAAAAAAAGAAACAACCAAATATTATGTTCTCCCAATAGATGTCCATAACACCATCTACCAAGTGTTCTTGCCAAAAATATTTAATTTGAACCTGATGGAGCCTCTTGACTTTTCATTTACAGGAAACACAAGGGATGGAGGCACATGATAAATGATACCAGGGGAACATAGTCAGCAAAATCCAGCCTGTAGAAGACTAGCCAGAAAACACAATCCAAGTTCTTCAGCAAAAATATTGCAAAAATAGAGAATAAGAGATTGAGAGAGGAACCAATAGATTAAAAGGGACTTAAGGGACATATTTATCCATCACAATGTGTGGACTTTGTTGGATCCCAATTCAAACCGTAGAAAAATACTTATAGGACAATTGAGGAAACATGAACACTGGATATTCGATTATATCAAAGAGTTTAGGAATTATTGTTGATGCCCTTGGAGTATAATAATGGTATTGTAATTATGTCTTTAAAGAGAGAGGACCTATTTACAGACTCGTTTTTTAGATTTGTCTATTGAAATATTTACATCTGTAATGATAGAGTGCCCAGCAGAACACAGAGCATGGGTGATCAATTCCAGGGAGCAGAGCACTGTGCACTGGTTACTAATCCCAGGGGTGGACTCTGAACACTTTTGCCTATTGCATCTTAGTATTGGAGTCACCAAGGAGAATGCTGGATGGAACAACTCTTTACTTACATAGAGAAGAAACAGAGTAATATCAGCTTCAATAGTGGGCACTGGTCTCCCATGACCATCAGGTCTCTCCCAGCAGCCGACACAGACAACTGGCCTACATGCATCCCTCTCAGAGCAGAAGGGCCTCACCCCTTCCCCCATGGGGTCTGACATACTGAAGGGGGAAGGGCCATTGATGTACACGCTTAAGCAGAATAAGGGAACATTCACTGAACCTACAATAGGGAACGATATTCCCACACAAGGTAATAAGCCCGGCACAGGCTGTGTGGACTCTCTATCTCTTGGTAAGGAAGTGCTCCAGGGGAGTCAAAAGACTTCATGCACAAGACTGCCTTTCGCAACATGTAGTGTCTGGGCTTTGCATCAAATAATGTGGGAGGAGGAGGGGATGGGGCAGGTAGGGGAGTGAATAGAGGAAAAAAGACTAGCCATGAATTGACAATTCTGCCGTGATAAGTTGGATGACGGTTGCGTGTGTATAGAGGAAGTTTACGATATTATTCTACTTTTAAATATATTTGAATTTTTTAATAGCAAATATGACTTTGTAATAATAACATAAAAGTAAATATAAAAAATTTCAATACTTTCTTTCTTCACTTCCAATGGGTAGTTTGGGGATAGCACTCTCTGTGTGTGATCCCCCACTTTGTAGGCCACTGCTCTAGTCCGCTATGCAGCATCACCGCTCAACCCAGGGCCAACAGGAGACATGGCCATCAGAGAGGTCTCTTCCACCCAGGAACCAAGGTCCACATCCCACCTACAGGCCTTCAGAGGAAGAGATGTGACACCCACCTTGCCAAATCAGCAGTAGGTACTTTAAGTCTTGGCATCAAGAATTCCTTCGTTCTGTGCAACCCGCGTCCTTTGCATAATAATGGAAAAAATCGGCTTTTCAAGATCCCTTCAGAAGGAAAGATTGGCATTGTTTGAAGAAAAAAAAGAAATCTGGTGTTTAAGAAAAAGGAAAAAGACAAAGTTCTCCTTCAAGAAGTAACAACCCTGTCAGGTTACTCTGGGTGTGAAATAATGTCCTTGGCAATGAGATTGGGGTGTTCTATCACAGTCTCAATAAACTTTCTCTCCCCTGGGTAGTATTTTATAGTTACTGCTTCCATGCCCCATTGGCCCAGGCATAATTTATTATTTGTTTACGTGTTTTACTTACTCTGCTAAGGTGGAAGCCCAGTGATGCATTATTACTGAGAGCTAAGAGCATCAGTGTGTGTGTGTGTTTGTGTGTGTGTGTGTGTGTGCATACGTACACACAAATCGAAAGGCTCAAGGGGATCTGAACCTTCAACTTTCCACAGCGCAGGTGGCCTCCCCAGGACTACAGGAGCCTCCTTAGGCTCTCGGCTTAGACCATGTGTGCCCATCGTCTCCACAGTCCCTTCTCCTTCTCTGAGAGGAGCAGGACAGTGCCATGAAGATGCAGGCTCCCTGTGACCGCCCAAGTTCTACATTCCTTTCTTTGACTTACCTTCCTGTGTGAAGATTAAATTCCTTCCATTCCAGGTGGAATTTCTGTTCGCACAGTACTTTCCTCAAGACAATCGTGCAAAGGAAATAAAGCGGATGTTATTAGCTGCCCTTTATCTCCATACGAGACCCAGAGAGGTCAAGGGCATGTGCAAGTTCAAACAGGAATCCAGCCCGGGCCAGCTCTGATGGGAGAGGAATGGCCCAGCTCGCCCGGTCACTTACCAGCTCTCTGACCTGGGGCAAGTCACTGAAGGCTCAGGTCCTTCACTGTTAAAAGATGGAAATGATAGTACTTACTGCACAGGGCTGGGTCTGGAATGATGGATTCTTTAAAATGCTCAGCAGAATGACTGGCACGTCTGTCATAAATGTTACCAACACTAGCGGTCTTTTCAAAGCATTGTGTCTGTAAAAGCTCTGGGACTTTGTAATAAAAACAAAAATAACAACAATAACAATAGGTAACTCACATAATAATAATAATAATAATAAAACCAGAATAGGTAACTTACTACATACTAGCCACTGTTTGAAGCCCTTTTCATGAATTAACTCATTTATTCATCACAACAGACCCATCTAGTAGGCATTATCATAACTTTCTCATTCCGGATGATGAACACATAGGGTTGTTAGGTTTAAGTAACCTGACAACTTCCTTCCCTTTGAAAAGCCGTAGCCCACGCATGAAGAGTTTTCTCGCTCTGGCATCTTTTCCATCATCACTCAAGGTGCACGGAACTGTGACTGCTGTCGGGGCTCCAAGTCCCCCATCAGCGCTTGCTGGGGGCTCACCACCTCTGCAGCTTCCGCTCCCTAACGTCCCCCTGTGGTTAGGGGAATAGTGAGATTCACTATTCAATGTGCCAGGGTTTCTTTTGGTGAGGAAACCAAGACCAGGGAGAGTTGCCCAAATCCACATGGTGAGCTCCAAAAGTCAAGTCTGTATTCTTACCCTACTCCACCATGTCCCCAGGCTGCTGTAAGAGAGCAAAGGGCCAAGCTGCCTGCAGCCCCCCTGGCCTCCCCCTTAGAAGCCCTGGACCATTGCACTGAGCTGCTGCAGGTGTAGCGGACAGAGGGACAAAAATATTCAGTAGGGGGCACCTGAGAGCCCTGATGACCGCTGAGGCAGGCAGAAAGCTGCTGGCTCCCGTCCCGTCCCTCGGGGCCCAGCCGACAGGGAAGGGCTTGGAATTTAATCCTCTGCATTCCATTCAGGGTTCCCGTGACATAATAAAGCCCAAGGAGGGAGCTCGAGTGACTTGTCAGCAGAACCCCTAGAGGGTTTTTCTATAGATAGCCAGGGTGTGTCTCAAGCTCAGTCCTTCGCTGCGGGAGGAAAGTTCTTTTATGCCTGGGCTGGGCAATGCCCTGTGCGGCAGGTGGGTGGGGTGGGGGACCCGCCAGGCGCTGGGCCCAGAAGACTTTGCAAGGCTGGGAGATGTGTGGCAGCAGGGGAGGGGGGCGCAAGGGAACCCAGACCAGGAGAGGGAATTCCAACTATGGCGTTTTGGAGAAAACTATTTAGTTATTTGCCCTCCCTGACCTCTCCCCACGTTGCTTCTGTGACCGCAATGAGATGTCCCAAATACTGAGCCGCATGCAGCCTTTGATGCTGGCTCTGAAAAGATTCTGCGGCATGAGCCAGGCTCTCTTTGGGGAGAGAGGCGTGTTTGGAATGTTGGTGTGCTGGGGCTGTGATTGGAGGTTTGGGGTCTCAGAGATCCTTAATTTGCATGGCCGTGAGCAGGGTTGGTCATTACTTTACACAATCGAGGGTTGGAATTTGAAACTCTGTTTACCTTCCAGACTCCAAACAAGCAACCTTCTGATCAATAACATCACATAAATACTGGCATGATAGCATAGACTCCTGTCATTACTAATACTTTTTTCATCCTGTCTTCTAGCAGAGAGAGATTCTCAGAAGCCATGCATATGTTTTACATAAAATAATAGCTAAGCTGCCAAGGGCTTTAATGATATAATTTCATCATGGGATTCTGGGCTCTTTGGTTTATGCTGCCATCAGAAGCCCAAGACAGAATTAATTCATGTAACTGGGACAAACCCAAGTGCTGTTTCACATTTCCCCTTATAAGTGAACTCAACCATTTTGATTGCCCAAACATTTGGTGGCTAGGGTATGAGGTGAAGAAAAGCCTGTCTGATGTAGTCATTAGCTTCAGAATCCTGACTTGACCCGAAAGCTGTGAAAACTTGAGAAAGTTATTGTCTCTGAGCCTCTGTTTACTCATTTGTAATGTGCGGTTGCTAACACCTCCCTCTTTGGGATGTTGAGAGGATTAAATGCTGTCGGAACCGACGGAATGGATGAATAGAATACCTGTAAAAGGTTCTTTATACAGTGTCTGGAGCACAGTAACTGTCAATACATGGCTGCTTTATTACTAGCTCCACGGCAAAAGTAAAACATCCCTGAAACTGTCCCCTGACACCAGGAAGGTCCAGGAATCTTCGCCACTTCCAGCCAGGAGCTTCTCTTTTTAGCCCCTAAATTCCCCAGATGCTCCGCATTTGTGAACTGTATTCTTCCCAGCCAGAGAGAGCAGGGTGGCGGCCCCTACCCTGTCTGGAATCCCAGAGCACCTCTGAGAGTCTGACCTAGCACAGCTGACTGCAGCAAATAACTTAGGAAACATGAAACAGAACATATTGCTGTTCCACAGAAAGGTCTGGAGAGTGAACTTTATGTCTCTCTCATGGATCCGCTTTCTCCTGCAGAGGAATGAAAGCAGGGCTCTGTCTAGAAGAGTGCTGCCTTCCCACCCCACCAGGCGAGAAGCAGGCGCTCCTCAAGTGCAAAAGATGGGGTCCATGAGAGCCCCATTTTCCCCTAAAGTCTGTTACAATCCTTCTTTGTCCATGGCATCTGGAAGGGCTAGAAGTAAACCTGCCCGTAAGTAGAGCTTAGCTTTCTAGTACGAGACTATGGCTTCACATCTTGTCTCCACTATGTATTAGCTGTGTGATCTTGGGCAACTTAAAGTTTCTGAACCTGTTTATTCTTAGAATTTGCAAGATGAAGAGAATGGTAAACCCCTCACTGGATGGTTGGGTGGATTAAATGGCTTATTGCATGTAAAAAGCCCAGTATAGCTTCTGGCACACGGTAAACCTCCTATGAAGCTTATTTCTCTTTCAAACAGCCAAGAAGATCAAAACAGAGAGGCATTGCACGTTCAGTTCCCTCCTATCCTCTTCCAAGAGAAAAGAAGACGGAGTAAGATAGAACGTCACTTCAGAGAGAAACGGATGGCGATGTGATGTCACCTACCAGGGTCCTCGGGTGGTGGGGATGTGAAGCGTCACTGGAAGGCACCGTCTTGCAGCCGATATCCGGGCAGGCTGCACAACTCTTGCCATCACAAGCAGCTCAGTTATTGATGCCGCTCACTGTCCTAAGGCCTTCTCTGAGTACATCAACCTAAATGACCCAAGGAAAGGTATCTTGGGGATCCAGATATTGCTGTCAACTGTCAAAATGAAAGGAAATTTTGTCTTAAAAAATAATTTTTTTTTTTTTTTTTTGCTTGAAATCTGGTCACCCTATTTCCTAGCTGTGACCTTCAGAACCGGGAGTCCCAGTTCATTGGGAGTAGAGTTTAGAGTCTTTAAATATTCTGACCCATTTTCCTTGTCAAGTAATGGCAGCAGATAATCATTAAAAGGAGAAGGGAAGTGACATACAGAACAGGCTGCAGGCAGGGTCCCATGTAGGATGCATGTTGAGATTTTCCTTCATAACCGAGTGACTGCTGCTTCCTAATAGCCAAGAATTTGTGTTGGCTTTATGCAGTCTCAAGTCTTTTATTATTACTTATTTTATGCTATGCAACTTTTTCTTATGTACTTCTGCTCTCTCTGAAAATATTTTCTTCTCACCTCTGAGTGAACTGGTTACAGTCTTTTTAGGAACTGTGAATGTAGTTGAATTTATTTGCAGGTCAACTCTGCAGCTGCCAACTGCTCGAACAGATCTGTGGACAGAAAGAACCCCAGCTACAAAGGAAGATAAATGTAGCCTTGCTTGTTTTCACCTCTAAAGCAGGTACCGTGCCTGTTAAGTCCGGTGTATTTCCCCCACAGCACCCAGAATAGTTCTCTGTGGTGGTTGGCATTCCACAAATAGCATAGTCTAATTTCAAGTTCAGGAAGGGATGCAGAGGTAAATGGAGTGGAGAAGGGGCTGCTGAAAATGGAGTCCCCTCCTTTTAGTGACCCATTGTTTGTGATTGACATCATTATACATCCCAGAGGGCTAAGTATATACTTTACAGTAAGTCATTCTGAGAAAGTGTTAATACAAAAGATGCTACATCAAACAGCCACTGGACACTCTTTTAAATGGTAGTCACCAAAGAGGCTGAACCCCTGCTTGGTCTGCTTTGAATCGTGCTCAGTACGATGTTACTTATAAATAGGTTCGAAAATAAATGCTGTTAGAAATTGACAATGATGCTGCAAAGATCACTGGGCTGGAATTGCCTCCATCTTTGCAATGAACCAACATGTCTCTTTGGTAAGTCTCTTGGCTCTTCTGGGTCTTGGTAATATTTTTTAAATGACCAGATTATTGCTTTTCAAACTTTTTAACAGTAAAACAATTCTTGGACACCCTCCTCCAGCCCCACCACAAATATTTACTGGGTACTTACTACGTACCAGGCACTCTACTAGGATTTGGGGGTACCATTGGTGAGAAAACAGATGTATTCTTTGCCCTTATGAAACTTATAGTCTAGTGGGAGAGACAGACCCAAAACAAATGGCCATGCAAATAAAAATACAATCAAAAATTGTATTAAGTTCTCTGAAGGAAAACAGAGATCTATGAGTGTAGCATGGAAACCTAATTAGGAGTTGGGGAAGCACAGAAAAGGCCCGTGTTATATTTTTAATGTTCTTTGAAAAACCACATAATGATAAAAAGTCATTGTCAATTGAATAATGCTTTAAAATTATTTGTATTTTATTAATCTCAGCAGTATGTACAGACATGTGGAAGATGGTAGTTTATATATGTCTAAGACAGCTGGAATCCATGAATGCTTTGTATGGACATGGACACCTGGCGTCCTGCAAATTCTGCAGCCTCCCAGGGGACTGAGCGCCACTTAACTAGAATATCCCTCATCCTTCACTGGCTCTAATGGCAACTTTCAGGGATCCTCAGGAGAGATCTCAAAAAACAGTTGGTTTCCTGGTCAGGATGCACATCAACACACAGTGAAGGCTGAGTCAGCTCCCTCCTGCCCAGAGGCCAACATACCCTCAGCTGACGACTGAAGATGGGTCTCCCAACCAGAAGCGCAAGCTGTGTCCCCACCGCCCAGCAAAGTTTACTTAGCTTGCGGGTTGATCTGATCTAGATCAAACCCAACATTCAAAAACTACAAGTCCTTTCAATATTCAGGACAGAGGAGGCTGCGAGGGCCTCTTCAGGCCCCCTGCCAGAACCCCAACGTCGTCAGTCTATGCTTTATTTCTCAGAGCTCCACTAGGTGATTGCATGTTACCTCCCAGAAGCAAACAAGTATTTCTTCCATAACAGCCTGCTGGCTATGTAAATGGCTATACACATTTGATTTATGTTTCCAGATTATAGTCTTTAAGGCTTTCTGTCAAGCTCCCCATTGGAAGCAGAAGTTCTCAATATTCTAATCCTTCTTGCTTAACCAAGAAGCAATGAATGCAGAAAAGGCGCTGGCTCTAGGATGGGAATGACCCCCTTTAATAGGCAAAACACCTACGGATGGATGAGGAATTCAAATTCCGTTTCTGACTGCCTGTCCCCTCCAGGAGGAGGGAGGGAGGAGGTTCATTCCCTGGGAGGCCCGGCACTGAGGTTGGGGCAGTTGCATCCCTTACCGGAGCAGATGTGTAGAAAAGGAAAGTCCTTGCAGAGTTGGTAGTACCTCACTTAGACCCTAAATCCCTGGACGGCAGAGATGGCATCTTTGTCATATAGCCCCAGTGGTGGCTAACCCAGTGGGCACACAGTTACTGTTTGTTAAAGAGCGAATGGTTCTGGAAAAGTGTTGAGGTAAGGCCACTGAGCCAGGCAAGTGGACGGAAATCAGCTGCAAAAGTACCAGGAGCGAGTCTGAAGGTAAAGAAGCAAAGGAGGGTGCACTGAGAAGTCAAGCGGGAGGCAGAAGGAGGCCTTGGGAGAGTGCTGCTCCCCTTAGCCAGCCAGGACAGCACGAACGAGATGCACTTTCAGAAAACAGTGCAAGCTCGCGGGAATCTCCATACACGAGTGCTGAGTTCTGCTATTGCAAAAGGACTGTTCACCTTGCAGAAGGTCTGACTTTGCCATCCCTTTTGATAGGAGATGCCTCACATTTGTTTGAAATACGATTGTGTTTACAGTTTATTTTTTTAGAGACTGCACCTGAGGACATCCCAAATATGTAAAGCACACATTTATCTGCCACGTAGGCTATTTATGTTTTTATTTAGATCCTATCAAAGTCTAAAACAGGATTTGAGGTGATGAAGTACTCATAGATAACTGGTGAGACAGGCGAATGGAGTACTAAAACAGTGTTCCAGAAAGCACCTTCTCACTCACGCCTGTTCCATCCTCACCGTGGCCCCAGGAGTCAGGCGCTGCACTTGGTGTTGGAAGAACTGTGTTCAAATCCTGCCTCTGCCACTTAGCAACCATCGGCCAGTGTGAGCTGGGATAAATCACTTAACCTCTCTGAGTTTCTTTGCCTTCTCTCACTTTATTGTAAATATTACCTTTATTTTTGTAATCAGTTTTAGTATTTTTATGATGTGGCAGTGAAACAGGGTTCTAGGGCTTAAAGTCAAATTTTGTCAGAGTGATTCATGTGCATGATTAAAATATCAAATAGTCCAAAAGGTTTTGTAATGTAAAGAAACAGCACCCTGACCCACCTCTCCCCACCCTCATTCCGCCTCCCATACATGACAGCCTTTAACCAGTTTGTGTTTTTAGCTCTGCTTGTGGTTTCTCCTGCATCTCCTGATGATATGTTTACACTGCTATGTCTTGATCAACAACGTTGGGAGACACTGTCTATCCACTTCCTTTAAGGGTAGATAGAGTTTTCATTCCTATCCTCCATTTCCTCCCAAGTTTGGAAAGTTTTAGCTATTTTAGTTTCTCTGTTACTGTTGTAACTGTAGACCAACCTCTAATTCTTGTTCCATCAACAGTGAATGATACCTCTGACTGCTGATCCAGTAAGATGAAGATAGAAACAGAAAGTCTCTTTCTTTCACCTCTCGACCCCTTCTACCGCCCAAATTCTATCTATTCTGTAACCACAATTAAGTTTCCCTTGCTCTGTTTATAGGTTGATTCTAAAAATTGAAAACCAAAAAACAGTGCTTACATGATGGCTATGTAAATATTGTTACAGAGCTAAGGAGTGCACGAGGATTACGTCTCTTCTCTACGGTTCCAATGGCATGACCCCAGTGCCACTCAAAGCAAAATGTTTCTACCATCAGGAACAAATAGTCTTCTTTCTCACACTCATCCAGTTGCTCAAAATATGCCACATTTCAGTTTAGTTTGTATTTGGACTATGACTTATTTGTACATTTTTGTTTGTTTTCCTGGAGTTTCTGACTGTCTTTTTTCTTGTTGGTAGAAGGAACGTATGCTTTCTTTAGCATATTCAACTTTTACTCCTTCCACCTATTTCCTGGAATCCATTCCATTCTTCTTGAAAACATTTTTCTTAGAGTCCATTGATATTCTCTTTTAATTTGGATTAATTGCCTGCTAGGTCTGCCGACAACTGGCATCCAGGAATTTCCTGGATAAATTCTATTATTTGTAATAGTAAAACCTTTCCCCTTTTTGGGGATTTTGCTTTGGTTTTGCAGAAGTTGACACATTCGAGTAACTCCCTCAGGAAGGATATATAGGAGTAAACTTCTTTCATTATTGAATATCTGAAACTGACCTATTAGGGGTTCACATTCAAATGTTCGGTTTGACATAGAATTTTAGTTTTAAAATAATTTGCTCTCAGAACTTTTAAAGACTTTATTCTACTGCATTTTGGCATCTGCGGTTTTGGATTCAAAATCTGATGCCAGTTGGATTCTCTTTCCTTGTTGGGACTTATTTTTTCTCTTTGGAACCTCCTAGATGCTCTGGTGTTCTGAAATTTCACAGTGGGTATGTCTAAGCAGAAGATTTGTTTCTTTTTTCTTGCTGGGCATTTGGTAGTCCTTTTGTTTAGAAATTCTGAGCCTTTTCTTCTATTATTTCCTTGATTATTTTCTGTTTGTGTTTTCATTGCTCTGTTTTGAAGTCCTAAAAGGCAGATGCCAGGACTCTGGAATTGATCTTCTGTGCCTTCTTTCTTCATATTTTCCATCTTATTTTTGTTTTCCCCTATGTTCTGGAAGATTTTCTCAACTTTGTGTTCTATCATTTCTATTAAATGTTGTAATAGAATTTTTTAATTTCTGAGAATTCTTTCTTGGTTTCTGATTGTTCCTTTTTCTTAGCATTCTGTTCTCATTTATATAGCAATATCTAACCAGATCTTTCTAGAGTAGGGTGATTGTCTTAATCAGCTTGGGCTGCTATAAAAAAAATACCATAGACTGGGTGACTTCAACAATAGACATTTATTTCTCATACTCCTGGAGGCTGGGAAGTCCAAGATGCAGGTGCCAACAGATTCAGATACAGTGTCTGGTGAGAGCTCCAGCCTCATGAGCTAAACACCTTCCAGAGGTCCCACCTCCTCATATCATTACATTGGGGGTTAAGATCTCAACATATGAATTTTGAGGGGACAAAAACATTCGGGTCACAACAGAGATTATATATCTTGGTTTGTCGGGGAGCGTCATGGTTCATACCTGTTGTCCTGGAATAATTATTAACAGCTCCCCATATCACTTTCAAAATTGTCCCAGGTTGGATGACAAATTACATGGTCACTTTACTCTGAAGATATTGATGAGAAGTTTTTTTTAAAATTCTCTTCCATTCTTGAATTATTTCTGTTTCTTCAGGGTGACATTTTCAGGTTATTACTTTTAACCTTCATGGTTCATTGATATTTAAGAATGAGGGATTAGGCAATAGGAGCTCTGGGTGCATAGGGCTAGCTGACTGGTGGACTTTGCTCTGTTGGGAGTAAACAGGGAACTGACTCTGTTCTGGAGACTTTTGAAAGAAAGAATAAGGACCGTATTCTGTGGTGCCAGTAACCATACCAGCTGTTTACCTTCTTCTCAGGCCACTTTCTACCTTCCTTTGGGGATAGGGGAAACTTTGCTTTGTTTTGTTTTTAGTGGCAACAATTTCCTGGCTGTCCTGCACTCTGTGTAGGTGGCGGGGGCCAGAGGTGGGGGTGGAGGTAGGAACGGCTCTTCCGTACGTGGACCTTTAATGAGTCTCCCCTTTGAGTTCTGGTTGTCAGTCTTCCCTTCTGCCTTACCTTCCACCTCACACCCAGAACCTCTCCTGGGTTCTGCCAAGCAGATAGACTCCATCTCTACTGCAAATCCCACCAAAGTTTCTCACATGCATTTTTGGGGCAGAAATTTGCTAAAACCGCTCATCGACTGATAGTGCCCCTTCTGCGTGCTCCTCACTGTTACGGGTTTACACTTTTTTTTCCCTTTACTAATCTTTCTCTGAGGCATCAGGAGGGAGGAGATGTGCTCAATTCAACATCTTGAACAGGAAGATAGGTGTACCTTTTTAATTTTTTATCCTTTATAATAAGGATAATGATGCCTTTCCTATTTATTTTCCTGACTGGTTTCAGATTGAACTCCAATACCCATTCTCCATCATTTGTAATAGAGCTCCCTTTTTTGGCCGGCACATGGCAACTTGGGACAATTCTAGCCTCCCTTGTAACTTGATGTGGCCACATGACTAATTTCTGGTGAAATGGGGTATAAGTTTAAGGGCCTTGTAGCAGTTTCTTGGAACTGTTCTTGACAGCTAGGAAGCATGTACCTTTGGCACTATTTTGGGCCTTGAGGTTGAGGCCGCATAAAGAGCCTAGGTTTCAGGCACCGTGGAGCCCAACAGTAGGTCTGGACCACTCACTGAAACTTCTACGGGACAGAGAAATTTTGTTTTGTTTAAGGCGTAGTTATTTTCAGTTTTCCTTCACTGCAGCCAGATTGAAACCCAACTAATACAACCTTAAAAATGATCTGTGAGGTAGCAAAAAGATGATAAATGTGAAACTGATTTGTAAACTGTAGAGGGTTATTGAAATGTCAGATATTATTATTATCATGGTACCTTATACTAGACTAGATTTTAAGCTCATCCTCTGGACTGGTTTCTTTTCAAGGGAAGCCCCCTTATCTTATTCAGTTTTTTCATTGATAGCTGCCATACAGTAGAATTGAATATATTTATTTATTACATAAATAATTTCAATGGTTATTAGTTCTTTAAAATAATTTCAAAACCATAAAAAGACAAAAGAAAAAGTGTTAAAATACTTTCAGCTCATTAATCTCCCTAATGAATGAAGATCTTCTAAAAATAAACAAGAAAAGACTAAAAACTCCATAGAAAAAAAATGAGCCTAGGACGTGACACTGAAGACAAAATGCAAATTGTCCTGAAATTTAAGAAGCTCTCCGAATGTCAATGTATATAATAATTTGTTATATATACCATGTGACTTTTGTGTAAGAAAAGGAGGGAAGTGAAAATATTAATTGATAGCAGGATAAAGAAATATTATAAGGAGGCCAGCCCGGTGGTATAGTGGTTAAGTCCGTGCGCTCCACTTCAGCGGCCAAGGGTTCGAGGGTTCGGATCCTGGGCACGGACTTACACATTGCTCATCAAGCTATGCTGTGGTGGCATTCCATGTACAAAATAGTGGAAGATTGGCAACAGATATTAGCTCAGGGCCAATCTTCCTCACCAGAAATAAATAAATAAATATTGTAAGGATAAATAAGACACTAATAAAAATAGTTACCTAACAAGACAGAGAGAAATAGGGACAAGAGTGAGACTTCTCAGTTTTATTTTTGAATTATGTAACTAAAATGTGTATTTGAAAAAAAGAAAATGTAATTTAAAAATAAATAAGCATGAAACTTTAAAAAACATTACAATTCCCTATAATGTATGCAATGTTTAAAGGACTGCAGACCCCACCAGACTTCCCAGACATACAAACACATTTATTGTATTAACCTGATTAGAATAGAGTTTCAGATTATAGAATCAAGGACTGTCACAATTGGTGAGTACCTTGGAGTCTGCTCATTCCAATCTCCTCATTTTGCAGTTGAATAAACTGAGGCCCCGAGAGATTTGGTGACTTGTCCAAGTTCACACAATCATTCACAGAAGAGGCAGATTTTACTCCAGTCGGCCAGCTCCCAGCCCAGTGTTCTTCCACCGTGCTGTGCTCCACAGAGTACTTAAGAGATATATTAAGTGACACATAAATTCAGACCATATTGCTTAAACTGGAATTTAATGCAACTAATTGATTTGTTCACCAAAGATTTATTGTGCCCCTCTTATTCCCTAGACCCTATGTTAGGAGGTAGAGCTACAACCAAGCCAAGGACGTCCTGGTCCCTCTGCTCTGTTTTCTGTGCTCCATCTCCCATAGAACCGTATCCCCAAATTAAGTTAGGCCAGGTAGTCACCATATGTTCTTGTCTGGTCTTCCTCTTCTCCCTTCTAGGAGATGTCAGGATCTGCCTGGCCTCCAGGTCCCTTGGTTCTTATTCTTGCCCACGGTCAACAAGCCAGAAGGCAGATGCCGGAAGTCCTGCTCTGGACATGCTGAGGTCAACCAGAAGAGCAAGGCCAAATTTGCTGGTTTTTTAAGGCTTGGGGTTTCAGGGTAAAGAGGAACTAAAATATGGATCCAAAGTGAGAGGCAAACAAGAAAACAGGAAAAGCAAGATAGAGGAATAGGAGTGGGGGATGGCTTGGAGCTATTGTAGAGACAGAGTTGTATGAGTCAGGACAGGCTACTGTGACAAATAACCCCCCAAATCTCACTTACTTATGACAACAGAAGTCTATTTCTTGCTTGTGAAAAACTTCCCTAAATTCAAGCGACTGTCCAGAGCAGCTCTCCTCTCTGCAGCGACACAGCAATCTAGGCTTTTCCATTTACGTCTCTTAGATCTCACCTTAAGGTCTACATGGCTGCAGGGATAGGGGAAGAGAGACTTGGTGAGGAGGGGTCGCATACAGCAATGAAATCTTGCAGCCCAGAGCAACATACATCACTTCTGCTCACAGCCTGTTGGCCAAAACTAGTCACAGACCCCCATTCTAACTACAGTCATACACCACATAAAGATGTTTCAGTCCACAAGGGAGCACATATATGACAATGGCCCCATAAGATTATAAAGGAGCTGAAAAATTACTATCATTTAGTGACGTCATAGCTTCTGTAAGGTCGTCGTGGAATACATGACTCACAGGTCTGTGGTGATGCTGGTGTAAACAAACAAGAGAAAAGGAAACTACAGAAGAAAAAGAAGAAGAACCCCCAAGAAAATTCACAGTGAAGCATTTAGCAGAGGCTTCTGCAGACCTCAATAAGCTCCTTAAAAAGTCTGAAAATACTTGTCAGACCAAAAACCTAACACCGAAAGGTTTTCATTAACAGAGAGGAATGTTCATGGAACATTATCTGCCTATAAGCAAATTTATAATGAAAAAAAGAAACAAACCAAGAAAACCACCATGGACGTATTTCTGAAAAGAGTGACACCTCCTCAAGAAGAGTCTCAGGCAGGTTCTTCAGGAGGTATTCCAGAAGAAGCATTGTTATCATAGGAGATGACAGCTCCATGCGTGTTATTGCCCCTGAAGACCTTGCAGTGGGACAAGCTGTGGAGGTGGAAGACAGCGATATTGATGATCCTGACTCTGTGTAGGCCTAGGCTGATATGTGTGCTTGCATCCCCGTTTTTAACGAAAAAGTTTACAAAGTAAAAAAAAGCAGAGCTAGAATTTGACCCAAAGCAGTTGCTCCATAATCCCTAATAGAAGGCCTGCTGCAAAGCGTTTTGATAAGTGATTGCACTTTTTCAATGATCTTTTAATTGGATACCTCTAACCAAATAATGACTTTGAGTCGTTAGGCTGAACTACTGTCCCAGGCAGAAGCTCTGGATAAGCAAAAGAGATGAAGGCAACTGAGCTTCCGTCGCTGTTTGTTTACGAGTTTAACAGAGATAAACCCTCTGCAAAAAGGGTGCTGAAGTAATTCCAGTGACGCTCACCCTCCTGCCTGGGTTACAGGATTCACAACCACTGCATTTTCCTGTTGTCCTCCCAAACCTTAGTTCCACCCCCACCCCGCCCACACATACATATTTTTCAAGTGGATGGTTTGCTCAATGGAGTGACCTGACGGGGGGATCACACTGGAATACTGTAGTTCCCAATGGGGTTGGTGCTGCTCCTCGGGAGCATTTGGAAATTTGAGAATGCAGTTTTCTTGGTGGTCACAATGATCGGGGGACTTCTGGCATTTAGTGGACCGCTGCCCAAGACTGCTCTCATGATGAAGAATTGTCTGCATCCCACACAATTTTGTCCTACTGCACGCTCATGTCGGTGAAAAACCTGTTTTTAATCATCTGAGCCTGAAACCTTAATACAGAGTTTTGTGGGTTTTATTTTGTTTACAGTTTTATGTACCCTTAATTTCCAAAGAATGCAGCCACTGTGTAAATCAAGGGAAGACTGCTGTTTATTTTGTTTGGAACATTATCAGAAGACTACTGGATTTTTTGGTGAACACATCCCTGACTGGGACGCCACTCATCATTTCCCAGTCACCCATGTAAGGTATCCTCAGTCTACATTGTAGCTGGCACATTCATGGGGATTTCACATGGGTGCCTATCTGAGCACTACCTCACGTCCAGGGGCGTGGTCATGGGCATGTTGAGACACACGTCACTTTCTTGTGCGTTACCTTCTTTATATGTTCTGGTCTGTGTTTCAGAGTTTTGGGGGGAAGATTGATGAAATTCTACACTTGATTTTCCAACCATAGAGATGTTCCTGGTCAAACACATCATCATCATCAAACAAATTTTTCTGAGTGCTTAGATATTAGGCAGGATATTGCTTTATTGGAAGTTATGTATGCATATAGGTTATATTATCTATGAATTTCACTTCAGGGAGGTGAGGGGGCATAATAAATAGTTGTTTTAAAGAAGATCATTGGGCCTGACGGATCAGAGAATCGCCTCTCAAGCACCCTCGGAGAAGGAGGCAGCACATGCACTGCAAACGCACAGCACCGTCGAGAATGAGCAATACAGGCAGTGACGGAGCCTGCCCCCATCAAAGCCCGGCTAATCACCACGTTGCAGATAATGATCAGGTTGTTGCCGTACCCTGTGAGCAGCTGCAGGAAATCAGTCTGGCTGAGGGCATGCTTTCCTCTGAGTTGCTGGAGTCAACCTTGGCTTTGATTTACAAGAATTGGCAATTGCACTAAGTATATGACAGATCAACAGAAGTCTTCCATTTGCAAGGCACCTGGGAAAACCTCCTAATAGACGCACTGCACGATTGGCATTTAATGAATATGTAACAAAAGTAGGATTTGATTGAAGTAGGAGATTCTGGCCTGTTTTTCTGGGTTGTGGGAGAATGTTGATGAAATTCTACACCTCTGGCTTGATTTTCTGACCATAGAGATGTTCCTGGTCAAATTCATCATCATCATCATCATCATCATCATCATCACCACCATTACCATCAACAGTTTTGCTGAGTGTCTGATTGCTATTCATAGCTGCAGTGCATGAGTCTGCTCATCTTGATGGCACTGAGTATGATCATTGCAATTTTTATTATCCAACTCATTTATTCAACATTCAACCAATGTCTGTCGAGTGCCTACTCTGTGCCAGGTTGTGCCAGGTATGAAAAAGAAGATGTGCTTCCTACTCCTGTGGAGTTCACAGATTCGGGGAAGAAATGGACATTGAGATATAAATATGCAATTGTGTGTGCATTTATAGCTGATTTAATTATGAAAAAAGAGAAAAATTACTTGAATCCCCCATGGTCACCTGAACTCATCGTTTTTGCCTCCTACTCCCAAGCTTGCTTCTCCCCAAAGTCCTGATCTTAGTTATGTGCACTTCCATCCAACCAATTGCCCAAGTCAGAAAACTGAGTCATCTTAGCAATCGCTCCTTCCTCACTTCCCACTCAACACCCAATTAATCACCAAGGACAGTGAATTTTATCTCCCAAAGATTTTTCTAATGCGTTCCCTCCTCTCTGTTCCCACAACTCTCTTTATTATTGACCTGGATACTCATAGCAGTTCTACGACAGGCCTCCCTGCCTTTAGTCCTGCCTTGGTATCAATCAGGATTCAGGCACAGAGAACAGAAGCCACTCTCTCCAGTTTGGGCAGAAGGTGATTTGTTAGAGGGCATCAAATGGCTTACAGAAGTGCCGGAAAAGCTGAAGAGACAGGTTGAGCTTTCGAAAATGGCTTTGAGAGTCACAATGCAGAACCTGGATACCCAGGGAACTACTGCGTCTTTCACAATCAGGAAGCTGCTTGCCAAATGGAAAAGCTTGTACTTCAGCTGCCAGCTCCAGAACCATGTGTCCGCTGCCATAATCAGGATACCAGCATGACCAGGAAGGCATGACAAGCAGGAAACAGCCATGTGACACCACCACAGAAAACCCCAACATCTCCACCAGCGAGCTGGCCAGCACGACCAGCAGAAGCCAAGCATCTGCCTCGTCTCCACCTGCCAGATCTTGGACAAATACTTCTCATTGGTGACACCTCAGTCACGTCGAGAACCCTAGCTGCAATGGAGTCTTAGAAGTGTAGTTTGCAGCCTCCTAGCCCCCGCGGAAGTGCGGTACAGGAAGGCTCTCTAGGAGGAGGTTGGAACAGATGTGTGAACGCACCACGTCCTCCGCGCTCCCAGTAAAGTCACCAGAGTGGAGTAGTTAAAACATAAACCTGACCACGTTGTCCCTCTGCTGGAACCCTTTCAATGATTCTCCATTGCCCCTAAAGTAAAATCCACGTTCCTTGGTTTGACTTCTCCTCCTCTCCTATCATATTATAACAGCCATTCACTCTAGACTCTAATGGCACTGAGGCGTATTCTCTGTGCTGTTTCAGGACCCTGTGTCTTTGTTCCTGCTGTCCCTTCTGTCTGCAGCGCACTTCCCACCTTTACTCTTCCTTCCAGACTAGTTCAGGAGTAACTGAAGCCCTTCTCAAACTTGAGGGGCTATGTGCTACCATTGCAGCTTCCCGGGCATGCCTAGATGTGAAACTATCAGCTCCTATTTCTCCCTGTGCCAATAGATATGCGTTTTCTTACAGCAGCAACTGAGTCTTATTTATTTTTGTACTTTCAGTTCCTAGCCCAATACCTTCCCCCAAGTACATGATAAATAAAAATTTGTTGGGACCTGCCTGGTGGTGTACTAGTTAAGTTTGTGTGCTCCCCTTTGGTGGCCCTGGGTTTGCAGGTTTGGATCCCAGGTGTGGACCTAAACACCACTCATCAAGCCATGCTGTGGTGGTTTCCCATATATAAAAAATAGAGGAAGATTGGCACAGATGTTAGCTCAGGGCCAATCTTTCTTACCATAAATAAATAAATAAAAATTTGTTAACTTGAGAGGAATGGTACTGAGATAAGCATGTCTTCATTTGGCTTCCCCAGAAATCCGACTGAGAGTTTGCACGTAGGAAGTTCATTGGGAGCACCCTAGGGATCAGCCTCTGCAGTGCTGAGAAGGGGGTGTGTGAAGGAAGCAAGATGGGGCAGAGGGAGACGGCAGACTGTGGTGTGATCCTAAGAGCCCTCAGCCAACCCTGTAGTGGGCTCAAAAGCTGGAAAGCCCCTTTAGAGTTGCTCATCTTGAAGCAAGAGGGCTGGGCCTTTATATCGCCATGTCAGCTAGTCGCTGAGTATGTGAAGAGGGTGTCACCTTGGGCTCAGGGACTCCCTTCAACTCCCTTCGTCATTTCTAGAAGGTTATTGCATCAATCACTAGGATGGATGGGTGGATGGAAGGACAGAGGGATGGACTGACAGAAACATAGATAGCATTCATAGTTGATTTAATTTTGATAAATGAGATAGATGATAGATAAGATGTTTATTTATTAAAGGGATTTGACTTTATGCTATTGTAAGAGCTGGTTACACAGTTCACTTGAGACTGTTGTTTCTGTGTCTGGTGCTAGAGCCTGAATTTCGCGAGACAGGTGGTCAGGAGAGAAGATAGAAGTGAAGTGGGGGAAGTAGGACAAGCTGGAACCCAAGAGGATGGATTGGAGCTCATGTTAGTCTGTCTAGCCAAGCCACCACCTTAGCTAACGGGTGTGTAGGGAAGCTCCAGCCTTCATCATGGAGCTAAGAGCTGTCAGCCACCAACACTCCCAGTGTCGGGGGAAAATGAGTGCCTCAGTCCTGAAAGAGGGGATCTGGGCAGAGGGCCACAGTAGACACTCTGAAGTGCTGTACAAAGACCACCACTCAGCACAGGTCATTCCCTCTAGGGCCTCACTACCCCAGGATGACAAAACCTGGCCTGGGAAAACAGGTAAATCACAGTCAAGTGATGAAATAAAAGTTAAACTGGTTAGCAAATATCTTACATACATTCACTTACTGTGAAATTTGAGGTGGGAGGAAAAAAAATAGGGAACATCCAAGGGCCAGAGGGAATTTTCAAGGAGTTCACAATGGAAGATGGAAGGCCACAGTGAGAGGGAGATCTGAGCTGCAGGGATAAGGACAAGGAAACAAATTATAAAACTGTATGACGTGTTGTTATTTTGATGGGGAATATGGGAAGTGGGTTTTGGAGGATGAAAGTCTGGGAAACAGTAGTTTAAAAACAGCATATTCTGCCAGTTAATTGTACATTTCTAAGGGAACTTGAGAAAACTATTCATTCTTCTTTTCTTCCAGCCCTTCCTACTTCTTGGCCATGGTCTTAGCCAAAAGTGATACAATGTTGCTCCTTCTCACGCCTTGCCCATGGCAGACATCACTAATCAATCACAGCACTCTTTCGGGATGTACCCAAATAAAATTTCAGAATTCTTCTTAACCTAGCTTTCCAGATAGCCATACCAATTAACTGGATGGAACTTAATAGTCTTCCCTGCCTATAATTCATTCTATTCATTAATACCTAATTTACCATTTCCTCTAAAAATATCAGTTTCTCACACCCTCTTTACCTGCTGTAAAGATCTAGGAAGCCAGGATTCTGGTATCTGTTCTGTATCCCTGGCCTTCATATTAGGACAGAGTAAAAGGATTGGAGCCTTCTGATCCTGTTTCTCCAGCTACGTCACCACAGCACAGTCCAGCTTCTCAGGGACACAGATTTGGTACCCAGGATTAGGACAAGTGAGAAGAAAGGCAAGTGTGTTGGGGGGATACGCCCACTCGCCATTTTCTGAATAGAAATCATTCTTGAAAAGCAGTCATGGGAAAGAAGTTAGGAGAAATGAAAAATAAAATTATATATGCAAAAATAATAGGGAAACCTCTGTTTTCATTAATAACAATTATGGAGATGATATATTTAGAGTTGTACCTTGCTTTTGGCAATGGATAGACATGAATTGAATTTTTTAAATCAACTTATTGGCTTAGATGATCATTTCAGAAAACTTGATCTTTGATTTATTACCGTAATATTTTAGCAATGCATTAATAGTGCATTCCTTTGGCCTTACTCTGCAATTAATTTTCTGTAGGCAAGCATTTAAACGTTAAGGAATGTTAAGGAATCTCTTTGTAAGGCAAATGATTCCTTTGTAGTGTAAATAACCTCGGTTTATTTAATATTGATAATACCTGCTGCTGTTATAGAAATTTATATTTTTCAAAGCACTACCATACTTAAACATATTTGATGATCCAGATGACTCCGTAGGATAAGTGTGGGGCCACAGTTACTCTCACTCGCCAAAGAAGAAAGAGGAAGTATGTTTTATAAGCCTTTGCTCAACTGAGTTCACATGGCTAGTTAATGACAGTTAAGTTCCATGTCATCTGACTTGTGGCTAAAACTGACTGTTTTCCATTGGAGTGTCTTATGTCAAGTTACACATCTGCTTGTTTATTTTTTAAGGTGACATCAGCTGTATCAAGTTCTCTGAATTCAAATATATTCCAAAATGATCTACTTGCAGAGGAACTGAACTATGGTCTTACTCAATGGTTCTCAATCTTTGGTGTCCATTAGACTTATCTGAGATGCTTCTTAAAAATACAGGTGCTGGGTCCCACCTCAGACCTGTCAAGTCTGAATCTCCGGGGTGGTGGGAGGGAAGACATCTGCATTTTAACAGGGTTTTCAGCTAATCCTAAGACACATCAATGTTTGAGAATCACTGGTTGAACTTACCTACCTGTCTTCAGATCAGCGCATATGGCCATCGTAAGGTTAAGATAAACAGTAGCCAGTCTCAGAAAGTTAATGTGCAGCCATCAGCTATAGATTATACTAAATACGCCATTATCTTTAGATACACAGACTAATCTGGGATTTTGTCCATAAGAGTATGGTGATGAGAATGACCAAAAGGATTTTTATTACGGCACAGTTTGCAATCACAAAACCATGAAATAGCTTTTCTCTCTACGCTTAGATACACACCGAGAGAAAAGGACGCGATCCCCTGGGACTTTATTGAGACCTTCAAGTAGTAGGTTCTCCTAGCATTTGAGGAAGGTCTTGGGGTTGGGGATGAACTTTTGGGGAACCCAGACGTTTAATGTGGCAGGTACAATGCCATGGGCTCACCAACCCTGTTTCTCATCTTCCTGGCAGCATCACTAGGCTAACTTGCAGTGTCCTTGCACGTAGATGAATCCACAGGACTAGTTCCCATCACTGGAACATGAGAGGAAGTATGGTGTACTATCCAGGTGGTGAGAGCAGGGCTGCCTTCTTCACGTGACCTCTCTTCCCTCAACTGCTGAATGCAGAGCATAGAGCGGAGAACCTCCAGCCTCAAGGGGAATGCCAGAGACACAAGAGATGGAAAGAGGCTGGGTCCCTAAATGACTCGGTGCAGCAGAGCCCACCATCTTAGCCTCACCCCCAAGCCTCCAACCCACATTGGGCTGTGACAGCAGTGAGGTTAGAGGCAAATAAAATTTGGAGGCTAAGCTGCCACTGAGCTTCGAAGCTGTTTGTCACAGCAGATTGCCTGCCCTCACCAGCATGGATAGATCCTCCCGGGTTTCATCTTTCATCTTCTTCCCGGCTCTCCACTTGGCTCCACGGGGGCAATCTCAGGACCAGAAGGATATATTTTTACTGTTTTATGCCCACTCTCTTCCCTATCTCTTTCAGCACTTAGAAATCAATTCCTTCCTCTCCCCCTCCCTGCTTTCTGGAACCTACACTAGTTTTCCTGTCTACAACTGAATTTTGCCTGGAAAATCTTAACCACAATTTACCATCAATGCAGGGCCTATTCATTTTCCACCACTCTGCCAACATTTAAGTTCAATATATAATCAGAAGGGAAGAAAGGGGGAAGAAATCCTTCCAACATGAATTTCCAAGATCTGGTTCCCCAAGTGCCTAAAGATACAAGCCAGATGGAAGCCTGTCTGTTGAAGCTGACCCGTTTGGGTAACAGTTTCCCAGAGTTGCCCTGTCCTCCTCAGAACACATCTTCAGCCCCCAGGTGACCCAAAAGGAGGTCTCCAGACATCAAATATCTAACATCAACTGGTGGCGGACATTGCATTTGGGAAGGATTTCCCCCCCAGCTTTATTGAGATATAATTGACATACACCACTGTGTAAGTTTAAGGTGTACAGCGTGTTGATTTGAAACACTTATCTTTTGCAAAATGATTACCATAGCGTTAGCAAACACCTTCATCACATCACATAACTACCATTTCTTTTTGTGGTGAGAACATTTAAGATCTACTCTCTCAGCAACTTTCAAGTACATGATACAGTATTATTAACTATAATCACCATGCTGTGCATTAGATTCTCAGAACTTATTCCTCCTAAAACTGGAAGTTTGTTCACTTTTTTGCCCAGGTTGTTCTTGTGTTAACCCCCAGAACTGCCTTCTCTGGAGCTGTTAGGTGTACTGTGGCATCAGACATAAGGTGGAAGGGAATGTGCTTAGTGAGCAGAGAGGGCAGGAAGAAACATCTCCAGCTCTATCACTTATGAGCTGTGTGACCTTGAGTGATTTAATTAACCTTTCTGGGCCTTAGTTGCTCCATTTGTGAAATAGGAATGGTGTTAGTATCTACCTCATAGGTCTGTTGTGAGGATTAAATGAAACAATGCCTGCAAAGGGCTTAGTGCTGGCACCTTGCAAGTGTCAATAAATGTTAGCTATTGTGGTGGCAATTGTGCTTGTGGTTGCTATTATAACATCTGGGTTTCTTCTGCTTCTGTTTTCAGCGACTGTCCAGCTACTCTATAGGATGACCTTGTCCCCAACTACAAGTGAACTACAAATTTCTATATTTTTAGAGATAGAAGGGAAACCCCTTTGCGAAAGCCCTCATTGTACAGGTGAGGGACCCTGGTCCAGAGAGGAGAAGGAGGGTGCTCCGTGATTTGATGGCATCAGCACCAGAACTGAGGCTTCTCTTCCAGTAGTCTTTCTGCCACCCTACCCTCTCACAGGGCCTTTCCTACAGCCCTCGGGGTCTGGAACTGGACTTCCTGGGTTGGAATCCTGCTTCTGCCAATTACTAACAGTAACACTTATAGGAAGGATGCTTAACCTCAACAGGCCCCAATTTGTCCTCATCTGCAAAGTGGGGAGAATAACAGCTCGTACTTCACATGGTTTTTAAAGGATTGACTGCCACTGTCTCTGGTCCACAGAAGGCCCTCAGTGAGTGTAAACTGCTAGCAGTGCAAGCCCATGAGGCAGGGGCTGAGCCAGCCTTCACCTCTAGAACACCGAGAACTTCAGGACCCTACACACTGCTCTGCTGACACGTTATGCTCCATGGGCCAAGGCTGACCCATGACCCTAGTAGTAGTCTTTAGCATTTCTAGTAAGTTTTCCTAGCAGCTTTGCTGAATGGCACTGCCTAATCCTGCCTGCCAGCTTTACAAAATCAATCTAAAACGACTTCATGAGAGTGACCTGCCAGGATTTGCAGTCATTTCTGATGGCCAAGAAAATGAAGACCCAAGAGGGTCTTCTACTGCGTCCTGAGTCAGTGACAAAAAGTCAGAGCTGAGCCCTCCTGGACCCTTCTTGAGAGCGTAGGGGCTATTCACACTAACCCCACTCCCACACACACCTCTGCCCTCATACTTCCAACCCTGGACACCTTGGATGGGCTTGGGCCCAGAATTCAAGCAGGAATTGCCAGGACCTCACCTTCCTTTGACTGGTCACAGACAGAATGTGCTGCAGTCAAAAAGCCGTAAGGGAGTCCCCAGAACTCCCCGTCAGCAGAAAACCCTCCCAGAGAACAAGGCGGAAGTGCGGGCAGCAGAGGAGAGGGGAGAAATCCTTCCACAAACACTCTTCAACCCTATGTGCTAATGAGAACAGGCGAGGCTCTAGTGGTGAGAGACATCGGTTAGATGCCCCTGTGACCTGAATTTGATCCTTGCAAAGGCAGATTGGGTGGTCTTAGCCCACTTGCCCCAATCATAAAAGAAATCACCAGCGGCCCCTGAACTGGATTTTTCTAAAAAGGAAACCAGAGACCTTATTTCTCACCGCTCTCGCCTCGGCCCTATTTCCCAGGCTCCTTTTCTCCCAGTTTCAAGCTGCTGATCAATTTCCGCTCCAATCACCGTGTGACTTCCTCAGAGGAGGCGCACGGGACCTTAACCAGGACCCCAGAATCCCAAGTGGTTCTGCTGTTCCACATTTCCCCGCCTCTCTCAGCTTCAGCTTTCGCAGCGGGGTCGGCCGCCCGTCAGCCACGTTGGGCAGCGCCCCTCAGACGGCGCCTGGCGGAGGGATTTGTGGCCTGTGTGGTTGGGGCAGCACCACCCCTGAATCCTGAAGCAAACCGTTGGGCTGAATAAACGGAAACGTAAACCTTGCTGTTTAAAGCTTCATCAGTTTACCTTCCTCCTATGAAACTTCAGGCTGACAGAAACAGCCCCAGATCCCACCCCGAAGTTACTGCCTCCTGTCCTCCTGCCCTGGAAAGTAGTGTTTGTTCTAGGCTGAGATTGGAGGTGGCATTTGGGGTCTGCAAGGGTAGCCCCTTAACGTGGACACGATGTACCGCACCTGACCCCGCTGCCCGCCCCCCTATTCCCGCCACCCACCCCTCGCCCTTTTAATCAGTGAGACAGGACTATGATTGTGGTTAGAAATGATGTTAAGCCACGTGGCCAGCGTATCAAAGTAATCCCCAGGCTTCGATGGCACAAACAAAGCAGTCTCCGAGGAGGCCTTGAAACACGAGGCTCGGATGAGATCAGAGAACAAGCTCCTGCCCGGCACCCTCAACGCTGTCTATTGTGGACTCTTTGTAAAAGAGAAGGGGGTAAAAAGCCCACGACAACTGCAGAATTGTCTTGCTTTTGTTTTCAACGGAGAGATAAGCAAAACAGTCTCTCTCTAAAATTCAATTAATTTTTCTTTCCTGGCTAATTCGTTTAGCCTTGTTTATCGCGGAGGCTGAGACGTCAAATCTCGGTGGGCGCCACTCCCCCCACCGCGATGTTGCTGCACAAGAAGGAAACAAGGCGTCCTGACCAAGGTCACCCATCAGTCACGTGGCACCGCCGGAGCCACTTCTCCTGGGAGGTAGCAGACCAGGCTCCTCTGAGTCATCGCTCCTCCAGGCTCCCGCGAGCCAGCTCCCCGCTCACAGGCTCGGCGAGCTCCCCTCCACCCTTCTGTGATCTGATACCCGTCTTTCTTCCCTGCTGGGCTGCCTAGGAGAAAACTTCTCCCCACCCCCAAGCCCCCTTTTTAATAAAGGATTTTTGCAGTTGAAAACTAGAGTTTCTGTCCGTAGAATTGTCTGAGAATGTTGTAGCATACCTTTGCCCAAGGCAACTGAATGTTAAAGACTTTAGTTAATTAAGTCTCAGAACGCTCCTCGCTGTCTTATTTTCTCCCCGGGCCAAGAGACTAAAGAGTACAACGCCTGCAGTCAGTGCCAAAGAAAAAGACAGTGGGGAACGAAATTCCTCCCATCCTGGCATTCAGCACCTTAAGTCGTCTCAGAAAGGGTTGGGTTCCAAATTTAGGTGTCGGAGATGGGGCTGCCTTGGGATAGAGTAGACTGTATCCTGGGCTCCATTCAGAAGATCTGAGAACACACCAGGCCCTGCCCTTTCCTAGCAGTGTGACTTTGGGCAAGTGTCCTAACTTCTTTGAGCCTCAGTTTCTGCATCTGAAGAATGGTGCATGATGTTGCTGGAAGAATTATCTATGGGAATATATATGAAAGTGCTGTAGCAATGTTTGTACCCATTGAGTCACACGGGCTTCAAAGAGTCGGGTCACTTGCTGAGGCTTCCTTCAGATTCTCTAGGTCCAGCTAAGAAGCAGCAACAGAAGTCAACTGAAAACTCCAGAGCAGACCAGAGCTAAAGGCCTCACTTTATAGGCAGGGATGTGGCAATCTTTAGAAAATGACAGAAACTCTATTTATGCACCCTAAAAAAACAAAAACAAAAACAACACTTTCTAAGATAGAATCAGGTAAGTTTCTAAATTTGTTCCTCAAAATTTGGTTTGTAAAAGTCTAATTTCTGAAGTGGATTTCTCTCCCTGAAGTAAGCTGAGCATGCTTGAATTTCTCCTTTTCTCTGCTTTGATGCACCTCCATGGAGCCGCTCAACGCCGTCCATGGCTTGCGCAAACAGCCTGCTCGAGATTGTGAGCCAGTGACAGAGCAGGCTTTCAAGGTGCGCTAAATGAGAAATGTACAATTTAGGCAAAGCATTCACATGTTTGAATGAAGGACAGGAACTGTTGAAGCTGCTGCCACGGACAGGAAATTGATGTCCCTGTTGCTATTTACCTAGCAGAAATTAGTTCTGCAAGATCAGTCTTAGCAAGAGGGACAGAGGGGCAGGTGGTTGGAGGAAGAAAGCGAATTCCCTTGAGAGGAGTTTCCCCCTCTGTCTTTTGCACCTTCCTGGTCCATCCCTTCTGGCAGTTTCCTTCATAGGTCTTTGCTGGTTACACTTAGTAAATGTGATCCAACCTCCCATGGAGAGCGTAAAGTAGCAGAGACATTAACAAAGCAGGGCAAGAGACACCCAGCAGAGACCCAGATCTCTCACGAGAAACTGGGATCGGCGAACAGCACGGATGGACCTTGAGCAGAAGGGCTGAGTGGGGAGAGGCAGCCTGTGACTTTTGGCAGGGGAGATACCCTTTGCTTGTATGAGGGCATTTGTCCCAGCCACGCTTGGCAGAGAAGGGAGTGGAATCACTGTAGTTGGAGGAAGGCCCTTGGCATGGTCTGGTAGCCCCCTGCTCCCGACAACCCCCCTCCCGAGACACAAGGCAGGCCCAATGACCCAGGCGAGGCTTGCGAGGATTCCACTTGCAGACTGACCAGCCAAATCCAAATGCATCTAGGATAAGGCAGGGTGTGAGGACTCTGGTTGAGACCCCGCGGTCCCTCCTCAGGGAAGCAGTGAAGCAGACCCTCTCTGCTGCGATGACCAAGCTTGAAAGTCTGTACCTCTCCTCTCTGCCTGTTTCAACAGCCAAAGAATGTTCAGCCATCGGTCTAGGCCTCATGCTTTCACTGGGCCCTAGATCGCTTTGCACTGCCCTTTTCGATGGTGAGTGTTTTTATATCTGTCCCTCACATGCCAGAAATAAGCACCCCAAGCACAAGCAGACCCTTATGAAAAAAAAGTGCCCACAATAAATCTCACATTGTCATCAGTCATCACAACCCCTGGGCGAGTGTTCATCTCGATAATCTTGGCTTTTGGTGGTGGTGGGTGGGCGTGGGGGGGTTGTTCATAGGCCCCTTGGGAATCTGATGAAAGCTATAGGTTCCAGCTACAGAAAAATGAACACACGTGAAAATTTATATATAATTTGAGAGAGTTCACACTTTCCTTGAACTTTGGATTCACAATTCCTACTTCACTTGTTTTCAAACTTAAGGAGGTGCCTAGATCTCTGTCTTCCATCTTTGGACCAGAGGGACGTTTGCACAGCATTTTGGTAAAGGCATTGGTCATCCCCACACACAGCTTCCTTCACGTGGGCAGTGGGATGCTGATTCTAGTCTCTGCCGTCTAGAGAAACGGTGCTTTTACTGCAACAGGAGCTTCATCTATAAATAAATGGATCCAGAGCACGGGGCATGTGCGTGTGTGTAGGGAGGCATCAAGATAAAAAAAAAATCCCTCCTCTCACCCATCAAATAAGAATGAAATCTGGTGGAAATTGGTTTTTCTTTTGATTTAGGGCTCTTAAAATACAAACTATATTTTCATGAACTCCTTCTTAAAAGCTCTCCAAGTGGTTTCACACCATCAGCACATCCACATCCGCTGTCGAATACCTACTCCAGGGTAGTGCCTTTTTCTTTTGAAGGTTGGTTCCCAAGTAAGTCATAGAAAAATGTTCATGAAATACCTAAAGGGGTTGGGGTTCCTCGTCCAGAGAAAAGGGCTGCCTAGAAGTTTCTTACCTGCCCCTACATCACTTCGTAGAGGAATGGGGATTCAGCAACTCCAGTTAGTCAGCTATAGGTTCAGAACTCATAAAGATGAGAGGACTCCACGGCTGATGGCACCTTTCTAGGGTGGCTGTGTTTGAACTGGGTGCTCGGAGAAAAAGAGAAAGCTGAGGAAGAAGGAACAGATCTTTAGAGAAGCTCAGAGACCAAGCTCTAGTTGGACAGGGAGGAGGAGAGAGCAGCCTCAGTGCCTATGGCAGCCAGGAAGATTCTCTGCAAAGTCACTGTCAACCATTCCTCCCATCTGTGTGCACATGCTGCTCTCCCTGTCAGGACAGCGCTGTTTACCCTCCCCATGAGGTCCAGCTGGCTGTATAATTTGCTTTGACCAGTAGCATGTGTTGAGAGTGATGCAGGTGACTTCCAGGACAGGCCCTCAGAGGCCTTGCAGTTTCCATTTCCATCCCCTTGAAAGCCGGTCACCATGTAAAGATGTGTGGGCTGAGTTACTGAAGGATAAAGAACCACAAATGAGAGTTTACATGAAAGAGAACTGAGGGCCCAGCCCACAGCCACACCAAGCCCCAGACATGTGAGGAAGGCTGTCTTGGATCCCGGAGCCCCAGTCCAGCCACCCCAGGTGACACCGGGAGAAGGGAGCAGTCCAGCCACACTAGCCTGCTCATGTTTGGGAAGCTGAAGCCCAAGACGTGGTAGAGCAGAGACAAACCATCTCTCCCAGCACTGACCCACAAAGTCATGAGAAAAGAGAGTGGCTGTTGTTTGAAGCCACGAGATTTGGGGGCAGTTTGTTATGCAGCAAGAGGTAGCTGCTACCCAATATCCCTTCTTCATTCTTCTTTACCAGAAGAAACCAGATTATACTCTAGGTACCGTAGGGGAGGAAGACATTTCCTCTACCTGCTCTGGGTCCTTCTGGCTGGACAATGGATTAAATTCACATGAGACAGAATAACAGGAGAAAATTAAACAAAGCTTTATAACATATGTACATGGGAGGAGGCTCAGGGAAACTGAGCAACTCACCAAAATGGTGGAAGCTCTCACCTTAAATACCACCCTCAGCTAAAGACAAAGGAGGATGTTGGGGGTGGGGGGAGTCAGTTACGGGAGGTTACCAGAAAAGCACAGTAAGCAAGAGTAAGGTTATTATGCAGATTTAAGTCCTTGCCTTCTGCATGGATTAAGAGTTTCTAGAGATAAGGTCATCCCCCATTCTTCCTGGTACAGAGAGGGAGACACATTCACAGATAGAGATTTCCTTTACAATGTAGATGTCTCTTAACCAAGGGTAACTTCAGCTTCTCAGAGTTTCTCTTATGTTTGCAGTTGTTAAAAGTAACCAGCCCAAAATAATCCTCATGCCAAAGAGACATATTCTTGGGGTGGCCAATTCCGGTCCCCTACAGTAGCAATATGTCTACTTGAAAAAAATGGCTTCCTCATCTGTCTTTCAGCTGACCTTTTTCTCATCTTTCTTTCAGGTGACCATGTGACTAAATTCTGGTCAATGAAAAATCTTTTGGAGAGCCCTAGGAGAGCTTTCCAAAAAGTTAGATATGTCCAACATTCCTTCTCCCTTTAAGCACTTGGCCCCATTACCCCTCTCTCTGCTTCCAGACTGGGACACAGACAGCATGCTTGGATGGGCAGCAGCCACCTTGAAATCACGAGGACAAAAGTCCCACCTCTGGATTCCTAAGGACATGGATGACTGCCTACTTTTGAAATTATTTCATGAGAAAGAAAAGACTTTCAATTTTTTAAGCCAATACTACTGGTTGTTTTGCTTTTTGTTATTGTTTTGTTGGATTTTTGTTGTTGTTTATTTTGTTTACTCATGTGAAATACATTTGAAACTTCCAAGTTATAAATTCCAGGTCCTCGTGACACCCAGCTGCATTTTTCCTCTTGGATTCTCTGAGATAACCCTGTATCTTCATAATTTTGATTTCTTTTCTTCACCTAGCTTGAGGAGGTTTCTGTTGCCAGCAATTAAGCAATCCCTTGCCAAGACAAGGATGCTTGAGTTAAGGATACGAAGGAAGAGTTTGGCAAGGATAGTGTTCTCTTTCACTGATGACATGGCCAGAGACCACTTTTCAGTAGCAGAAGGGGTCAGAGCTATGACCTACTCATGTCACAAGCCACTGGAAAGGTTGCCAGGGGTCTTTGAACAACCTCCTTCCTTGGAAATCGTTTGAGCAGGGTAGGCCACTGCCTTTAGCAGCTGTTTTAGTTAGGTATGGCCCTCCCTGTAGACAAGAGCATCAAAGAGCTGACCTTGAATGTGAGATGCAATGCCTTTGTGTAATCAAACAGGCAAGTCAAGCAAAGAGTTAAAGGCATGGCTTGGCCCTCTGTCTGCACTCTGGTGAGTACCTGAAGGAGAAATCCCAAGCTAAAGGGAGCACTGGGCATGGTGCTTCTGTTGGTATTCTGTGTCCATGGGCTTCAGTGCTCTGCTTAAGGGCATAGAATGGAATCAGCCCATTGACATTCATTAGTTCTGGTTTCTTGGAAGCACCTTTCCATAAAAATCCTCCAACGGCGGACTTGCCCTTTCCTGCCTTATTGAAGCAGTGGTATGAGATCTTTAGATCTGACTGCTCTTGTCACCTTCAGGGGAAATTGATCCTAGGTAAGACCACGTCAACTCTGCTGCAGAACATTCAGAGACCCTGAGGGCGCTGGGCTGTCTTGATGTGGTCTCCAAGTAGCACCATTTCAGCCCTCTTGTCGTGCTTACTGGTGGCCTTTCTAAAATCCAGGACCAATCCCCATCCTGAGAGGCTGGTGGATCCCAGGTTGCTGCTGCTCCCCAGAGGGAGAGGGCATTGTTCTCTGCTTTCCACCTTGCAGGATCTTTCCAAGTTAGAAAGGGCCTCCTGAAAGCACAAGCGTTCATTTCCTTCCCAGAACAGCTGAAAGCCTTCCTTTTTTGTATAACCACAAACTTCCTTCCAATAGAACTGTTGATATTTAAATGTCATCTCAATGGTGGCAGAAACTTTTAAGTTCTTCATTATTTGGGGAGGGGGCATGGGGAATGATGAGAAATAGAAAATTTGATAGTTCTTTTAGTTCTTTTTAAAATGCTTTATATAGAAGCATTTTCTGAAAGATGTTGGTTTATTACTATCCAGCATTTGACCCTAAAGAGAAAATTGCATCCTGATGGAAAACTAGAAATTCATTTCTGAGCACTAAATTGTAGACTTTTATCTGGGAAGATGCTAGCATGTATTTTTAAGTGAACAATATGGGTTACAAAACTGTGCATAGAATGATCTTAATTTTGCTTAATTAGAGAGAGGAGAGAAAGAAAGAGAAAGGATCAGAGGAAGGTAAGGAAACTATTTTAAAGATATATTTATGTATCTCCAAAAAAGACTGGAAATTTTAAATATTAAAAATCATTATAGTATTTATTGAGGGTAGAACTACTTGCAATTTTTAAATTTCTTTTACTTTCTCTACTTTTCAGATTTTCTGTAATGAACAAGTATTACTTTAATGTTATTAAAAGTGTTATTTTAGCTGATATTAATTTCTTATCCAATTTCTAAAAACCTTATATTGCTGGTTTCTTAGAATATTAACATACATATGGATTGGTGGTTTATTTTCCAGCTATAACTAGTTATGTTTTTGCTAATGAATGGAACAGATAAACTAAAGCACATCAAGAATTCAAAAGTATTATGTTAGAATTTCATCTTCCATCCTTCAAGATTATTTGTAAGTTTCCGGTTGAATTTGCCATGCTTCCATTAGTAATCATGGCCCTTCATTCACTCAACAGATATTTTTGGGGCATCTACTATGTGTGGTGAGCTAGAGAGAAACTGTGACTAAGAAAGACACCGTCTCTCTGGAGTTTACTCAGGGTGGATAGGAAGTTCCATCCTGAAAAGCAGCTTCCGCTGCTGGTCAAAGTTTGCTGGAGCACATGTGGGGGAAATGCTGTGAGACCAAGTATGTGGTCAGGCAAAAGAGTGCCATGATCTACTAGTAGGATCTGCCGTGGCTGTAAGAAGGAACAATGGCAGCAGGTGCACTGGAGATAGACCCTTCCTAGTTGATGTTCATGGTCAACGAAAGAAAGAAAAGCAGGGAAGGAGCGAAAGAAGAAGAACAATAAATTGGATTAACCTAAGTAAGAAATAATCCACTTTTGCCTAGGAGACAGCCAGCCTTTACCCTGTATACCACCCCTAATGCTGCTGTTTTCCCATTTGCTTTTCCTGTATACACTGCAGTTCTTCACAGGAGCTCAGAGGCAGGCCTGGCTGAAGTATTTGCCCTTCCCGGCCCTTTTCTCCCACATGCCATCCAAAGGGAGCACCTTCAGAGGCAATGATGGTGCCAGAACCTGGATCATTGCATCTCTGCTAGCATCCTATCCGTATATAGGATAATATGGGTGTCCGTTGGAATCTTGTTTCTTTTCCATTGAGGAAAGCAAAGATCAAGGTTAAGAACTCAGTTTTGACAAAAATAAAATAAATTTGAAAATGCTGGAGATAAGTGGTTTGCTGGTTGCCACCCCTACCAGCCACAACTATTTACAAATCTTTCTAACGTTTTGTCAGGTTTTGGATCCAATACCTTGCAGTCATGCAGAGGCGCCCATAATGGTTATTTATGTGCTTGGTGAGTTTATTTCTCCCATTCTGCTAGGGTCATTTATTTCCATGGAAGGGTGATACGTACAATATTGGTTTTCATGAGGTGCTGCACTGACATTTTTGTACTGCAGGAGTGATGGGGGCTTAGGGAGGCAGATTAAGTTCAAGGGTACCCAGCTTAGGAACGGATCAGAGCCGAGGAGACTCAGATTTTCTCTCATTCCTTCATGCCTCTCCTTAAGTTTGTGTGTTGTTGTTGGCAAGTTCTAAGCATTTTTTTTAATCATGGGTTCCCCAAGTGGGGGTCCTGGGAGTGCCTAATTTAGGGAGGAGCTCCCCTCACCTCTGGGCTGCGCTCCTCTCGGCCTTCAAACACTAGAACGTGAAGTGAGGGAAAATTAGCAGAGGAAGGCCCACGATGGAATTAACTCAGTGACTTAAAGAATTCCTTGGGAAAAGTGCAAAAGCCACAGAGCTCAGAAGAATTCAGGCAGGCAAAAACCTCTCTCCAATTTGAGACACAAGCAATAGGATGGATTCTACCTCAGCCAGCTTCTTTAAAAGCTGGGGTGCCCAAGGAAAAGGGAGAATTTTCTTTCACGGAGTAAATAAATAGTGTAGGTTAACGTTGGATGGGTTATGTGAAATCCCCAGAAGTCTCAGGGCATTGAACAGCACAGTAGATTAAAGGACAGCAATTACCGTTATATTACCATGAGAGAATGATTAAAGTGTGAACCATCACAAGGAATTTGAGTGATCTACAGGACTCAATCAGCAAAGCCAGCACACCATGAGAAGGTTTTGAAGCTGGCAGAGAAGCCCTCTCCGCACGCCAAGTCGCAAAACATCTAAGTTACAATTCAACCTGTGGTAGAAGACAGGTGCTCTCAAGCCACGCAGCATAAATGTACATCAATTCCTAAAAATTAACGCTATGGCATCCTAATAACTTACATCCGAATAACTCTTTGCAGACACTCCATGTAGGAGTTTTCATTAAAAAGTTGACACATATTATTACAGAGCATTTCTGCTCCAACGACAATTCATCATAAGGATAGAAAACTCACAACAGAGAAGTGTTGTTATTATTAATAAGCATTTATTATGTCCCCACAGCATGAGACTTGCTGAAGAGGATATAGACATAGAGAGAGACTCTACACCCAACTAAATTAAAATCTCAATAAAGGAATATTAACAAAAATTATGTGTGAGGCTGGTTGTGTGGGTACATGGAGCAAGTGCTGGTTATGAGAAGTCCAGTGGGCTCTCCAGCAGGTGCAGGGAGAATGAACCTGAATGTGTACCTTCCATTTGCAATGACAGTGAACAGGGATACACACCCTCCTAGCTTATTGTCTTCCCATCCTAGTCCTGCAGGAATAGAGTTGGAAATACAACTGCATATAAATTTTTTCCATGTAGGCAGTTTTTCTAGGATGGTCTCTGTCAGCCAGCTTGTCCTGGTGACATTTCATATAGAAACTGTAAATATCCTGGCCTCAATAGAGAGTCCTGATATTACCCCGGTGAACTGAAACACTGTGGCATCATTATGTTCTTTCCATCTTACTTTAATTTCCTCAAACACAGCTCCTAACAAAGAGCCACCTATTACTCTGCCCAATTCCTCTGACCTACTTTGACCAAATGAAATAACATCCACGTTTGAAGTGGTTTCTCCCCCTGACCAGGTAAGTCCTCTTCAGAGGAGATGCTAGCCTGCACTGCAATCTTTCTATATTTTTCATGCTATAACCTGTGGTCAGTCTTGTAAATTAAGATGATTTGGTCTAGGTGGACATACCCTTTGGGACATTTTCCCCATTCTGCCTGAATTTTCCCTCCACTGTTTCACTCCTTCCCTCAGCTGTCTCGGCGAGTTCCTTACAAGGCAGAATGGCTTGGTGCAGAGGAGATGGACTTTGAAGGCCAGTGGTCTTGGGGTGCAAGTCATAGAAATCAGGCTCTGCTACTTTCCAGCTGGCCTTGGGCAAGTTACTTTACCTCTCTGAGTCTAGTTCTCCTACATGAAAAATAAGCACAGTAATTCCTCCCTCAAAAGGCAGTTACAAGGGTTAGGTGAAATAATACATGTGAAGTTTTAGACATGCAATTGATGATCAGTGTCAATTACCAATATGACCTTGCTTCTTTGATAATCCTGGGGTCCAGGACCTGCTTGCCTCATGATCACTTGGCTTCATCACAATCAATTATTGAGGTTATATTTTTGTTTGTTTTTTTGTCTTTAAGCTAAGATGCAACGGTTTAAAGTAAATAAAGGATAAGTGCACAAAATGTGAATGTATCACTTTATTTCTCCATTTCAAAGTATTGGTATACTCTAACTATATATTAAAGGTGAGTTCTGAAGTGGGCTGTGAGTTTAGTGACTGCAACATTTTTTTCTAACAGAAAGCAATTTGAATACTGCGACTAAGCTAAAAAAATGGTATTGTCTAATATTACAAAGAAAAGAATGTTTTTGATGCTATAGACATGACCAATGGGAGGAATTGGAATGATTTTTAACAGTGTGTGTCAAACTTCAGTGTACGTGGAAATCACCCTGATATTCCCGGTGGGTGCTGAACAGCAACCTGTATTTTTGACAAACCCACTACGTGATTCTGATGTAGGAGAACCACACTTTGGTAAACACTAATTCCGAAGTCCATGATTAGAAAAAGAGACCAGCAACATAACCCAGCTGCCAAGAAATATTTCTTGTCTCCTTCTCATTTACCTCCTTCTTCCTCCTCATCATCTTCCTCCTCTGTCTGTCTGTCTGCCTTTGTCTCTATCTCTCTGTCTCTCTCTTTCTCAATATGGCTCAGCCATGAGGCTGGAGAAGAAATGGATATGTAATTGTTTCCCTCATGTAAACAGTCAAGGTGGGAGTAGAGAGTTAGGAAGTACTACTGAACAGCACTCACTGAATGAGAAAACCTGTGGCAATCAAAAGGTTCCTTTCTGGGGTCGGCTCCGTGGCCGAGTGGGTAAGTTTGCGTGCTCCGCTGCGGCAGCCCAGGGTTCGGATCTTGGGCACAGACATGGCACTGCTCATCAGGCCACGTTGAGGTGGTGTCCTACATCCCACAACTAGAAGGACCTGCAACTAAGATATACAACTGTGTACAACGGGGGTTTGGGGAGATAAAGCAGAAAAAAAAATTGGCAACAGTTGTTAGTTCAGGTGCCAATCTTTAAAAGAAAAAAAAAAAAGGTTCCTTTCCTGATGGCTGGCCCTGTGGCCTAGTGGTTAAGTTCAGCATTCATGCTCCCCCTCAGCCACCGGGGTTTGGTTCCCAGGCACAGACCTACACCACTGGTCAGCCGCCATGTTGTGGTGGCGACCCACCCACAAAAGAGAAGAAGATTGGCACAGATGTCAGCTCAGGGTGAATCTTCCTCAGCAAAAAAGAAAAAAGAAAAAGAAAAAGATTCCTTTCCTAGAAAAAGTTAAAATCTGCAGCTTCAGAAGAGCTACAAAATGTAACCATTTGGTGAAACTCCTGAAATTCCTAGATTCCTAGTCAAGCAGGGAGGCTGAGCACCTAAGAGGAAGAGAAGATAAATAAACCCTAGTCCAACCTAAGGCCACAGAAGACAGTCCTGGGTTGAGCAATGTTTAAGAAGAGTTAAAGATGAGTGAAGAGGTGCCTGAATCTATGTAAGCATTTATATTTCTCCAAAATGGTGGTTTTCACACTTTTAAAAGCTACATGTATCTGTCAGGATAGGCTGCCTTATGCCGCAGTGGCAAATCAACCCCCAATCTCAGTGGCTTAACACAACAAAGGATCATTTCTAACTCATGCTGAATATCTCTTTAGGGTTGGTTGAATGCTCTGCTCTGTGTCGTGCGTGTCATCCTCACTCTGGGACCCACATTGATGGAGTAGCCGCTACCTGAAACATTGCCAGGGACCATTTCTCTCAGTCAGCTCGGGCTGCTATAGCAAGATATCAGAGACTGGGTGGCTTAAACAACAGATTTTTATTTCTCACAGTTGTGGAGCTGGGGAGTTCAAGATCAAGGTGCTGACGGATCCCGTGTCTCATGAAATCCCCCTTCCTTGTTCAAAGATGGCTGTCTTCTTGCTGTGTCCTCACATGGCCTAGAGCAGAGAGAAGCAAGCTCTCTCAGGTCTCTTCTTATAAGAACATTGATCCCATCATGCAGCTCCCCCTGTCATGATTTAATGCTCTCCCAAAGGCCCCGTCTCCAAATACCATCACTTTGAAGACTGCAGATTCAACATAGGAATTTTGGAAAGACACAGACACTCGGTCATAACACTGTGGCAAAGGGAAAAGGCAGGGGAGGGGGTGGTCTGAAGACTCTTGCATTGGGAATTAAATGCCCCAGACCAGAATGACATGCTCATTGGCCAGAATTAGCCCCATGGCTCTACTCAACCATCAGGAAATCGAAGTACAACTCTACTGTGTGCCTGGAAGGAGGAAGAACCAAAATATTTGGTGGAGCACACTAATGGCACCACATTGTAGAACAGTTTTCATTCAAATAAAATATTATGCAGGACCCCACAAAATGAGATATGCAGCTGGACCTGCTCTGATTAAAGCTAGGGTGGTGAGGTGGCAGTTCAACCCTTCCAGTCCCCTCCTCAGTGGCCCCTGACACATCTCTGAGGACCCAGGATTCCTGGGGACAGTTTGACAACCATTGCTCTAAAACACGCCCTGCGTTGTACGTCTTATTTAAATATTGTTCTTTATTTATTGATGATTAATTGTTTTAATAAGTGATTTTATTTTAATGGAAAAAGTATAATTAAATGGAAAACTACTGCTCAGTGGCAAGCCTTGCTGTTTGAACAGAGTGGTTGTGAATAAAACATTATCTTTTACATATCATAAATGCAGACAAAATGCTTATAAAAAAATGAGCATCCCTAAAAACAGCCTCTGGACTTGACACCCAGCCCAATCAAATGAAGCACACACAAAAGTTGGTTTTAAAAAGTGTACCCAGGGCTAGTCCTGGTGGTCTATGGGTAAATTTCAGTGCACTCCGCTACGGTGGACCAGGTTTTGTTCTTAGGTGCAGACCTACATGACTCGTCTATCAGTGGCCATGCTGTGGTCATGGCTCACATACAAAAAGAGGATGATTGGCAGCAAATGGTAGCTTGGGTGAATCTTCCTCAGCACACACAAAAAAAGTATGCCCATGCTATAACATGGATAAACCTTGAGGACATTATACTAAGTGAAATAAGCCAATCACAAAAAGACAAATACTATATGATTTCACTATATGAGGTATCGAGAGTAGTCAAATTCATAGAAACACAAAGTAGAATCGTGGTTAGCAGGGGCTGAGGGGAGGGGAGAATGAGAAGTTGTTGTTTAATGGGTATAGAGTTTCAGGTTTATAAGATGAAACAATTCTGGAGATTGGTTGCACAAAAATGTGAATATACTTAACACTCCTGACCTGTCCACTTATAAATAGTTAAGAAGGTAACTTTTATGTTTACGTGTATTTTACCACAATTTTTTTAAAAACTTAAAAAAAGAAAGTATACCAATAGTTCCAAATTCATTCTCCAAAAAACGTTTATTTTTCATTATACCTGTTCACTAGCTATATTTTCTTTTCTTTTCTTTTATTTCTTTTCTTTTTCTTCTGTATCTCTTATCAAAATTAAATTTAAAACTTGACTTCCTGACCACAACAGTGAGAAATCTGCTAAAAGTTCAGTCTTTATTTGCTGGAAGCTTCATCCTCCATTCTAAGTCAAAACGAGAGGTTTAACTCGTTGCTCCCAGCTTTGCCTGGTGGAGAGGTGTCTCGCCTCCTACCGGCCCACCCAAGGGTGGAACAAGCCTGCACCTGGTCTTTGGAGAATCTGTGCTTTTTGGGCTTTTCTGGCCCAGACGGGAAGTAGATGCTGCCATTTCTAGTTCCACCTGATGATAGCCTGGCATTGCAGGGATTTGCTGAACTTGCTTTTGTGGAGGCCGGCACGGTGTGGAAGTCCTCCACCTGAAGACACGAGTGGGCTGTGGGCAGGAGCAGTAGGACAGTTGGTGGTTCCCTCCAGAAGATACTGACCAGACATCAGTCATTGTCAAGGACGAGAGCATGTGCTAGGGGGGGATCATGTGAGCTGTGGGGTCTGAGGGACCAGCTGTGTGATCTCAGGCAGGCTGTTTAACCTTGAGCTTCGGTTTCCCCGCCTACAAGACAGGAATTAACTACACTCTCAGGATACAGGAGAATTCATTCACTTATCCAAAAAATACTTATTGAGTACCTTATCACGTGCCAGGTGCTGGGAATGTGCCAGTAGATGAAACAGACAAAAATCCTTATTCTCCTGGAGCTAAGATTCCTCACTGGGGGAGACTGAGAATAAACAGGTAAAGAAGTTCAGTATATCACAGGTTAATGGTGGTAAGTGCTATGGAGATAAACTCTGTGTGTGTGTGTGTGTGTGTGTGTGTGTGTGTGTGTAATTTTAAATAGGGTAGCCAGGGAAGCCTTCAATGGGAAAGTGATATTTGAATAAAGAAAGACTTGAAAAAAGGCAAGGGAGCAAGCCACATGGATATCTGGCAGAGTGAGCACCAAGTGCAAAGGCCTTGAGGCCAGTGTGGCTGGAGAGCCAGGAGGGGCCTGTGGTAGGAGACGCGGTCAGAGCAGTGGCACAGGGTGCAGAGGCAGATGGTTTAAGGTATGACAAGCCATTGCAGGGACTTTGACTTTGACTTTGAGTCAGAAGAGGGCACACCGGGGCAGTGGGGAATAAAATGATCTAACTCGCATTTTAACGGGATCTTTCTGGCTGCTCAGTTGAGAGTACACGGGAGGGGTCAAGCACAGAAGAAAGCTGGTAGCAAGCTTTTGCAGTGGTCTAGGTGAGAGATGCTCCGGGGTGGCTTGGAGCAAGATGGTAGCTGTGGAGGAGGTGAGATTAAATTTAGATAACACCTGTAAAGCACTCACCACTCTTTCTGGCACATGGTAAGAGCTCACGGGTGGTCATGTGGTTATTATTATTAACAAAGTACAGGGAAAAGTGTGAAATTCAGGGCAAAAAGATACAACATTCTGTGTGCCAGACGTTATCTGGATAAGGAGAAGGCAGAGCCAGAAACCTGGGACGATGACAGCCTGGGCATCGGGGGTAATCACAGAGGCACTATTTTGGGACCAGGATAAAAGATTGTTCTAAGCCTCAGAGGCACCATGTGGTGCTACAGTGAGGGCACTGTCCCCATGCCAAAGCCTCCAGAGAAGCAGAGAACTAAGGAAAGTCAAGGTCAGCTGGATTCGGGGACTCAGAGAGACACCATGAGAGCGTTGAGTTTGTATATTTTTATGCATCATGACATACAAAGCAGAGACCTCCTTGGGAAGTTAGAAACAACATCAGCATCGAATACCTGGTTTAAACACTTTAATTTCTCTAAATCAATATAAAAAGGAGCAAATGTAAAGCGAATTTTCAGAAACTAAATGATCCCTTTCTGTTTCTGGTTGGGGTCGGTACTGGGACTTCTTGCCATGGGCTGTGTTAGACGAGGAGCTCCATTTGAGGAAGCAAATCCTTTAAGGGCACATTTCTTTGAGGTATTTGAGGTCGCCCCTCGGTGACTGACTGGGTCACACTCCTGAATGTGCATACAAGTTTGGAGTAAAGGACAGTGGCCAATTTCTCCCAGGGCTTCTTGCTGTCTGTAGCCCTCATGCCTGCAACTGCACCAGAGGCTCCCCGTGTATGCTTGCAGGCATCAAAGGAGGGACACTCAGGGGTGGGTCACCATCAAAAGCCACTGTGACAAATCTCCTCCTCTGAAAAGAATACTTATTTTAGAACTGTAGGACATAGTGGATGTGTAAAAATGCCTCCATTTTGCATCAATCTGCATGTAGGTAGAAAATGACTCTAGGACACCACTGTTGACTAGCTCTTTCTACAATGATGGAAACCGTTCTACATCTGAACTGCCCAAGATGGGTGCTACTAGCAACTTGTGACTATTGAGCATTTGAAATGTGGCTACTGAAACTAAGGAACTGGATTTTTTCTTTTTTCCTTTTTTTTTTGCTTGAGGAAGATTAGCCCTGAGCTAACATCTGTGCCAGTCTTCACCGTCCACTTTACATGTGGGATGCTGCCACAGCATGGCTCACAAGTGGAGTAGGTCTGCACCCAGGATCTGAACCTGCGAACCCTGGGCTGCCGAAGCAGAGCGCACAGAACTTTAATCTCTCAGCCACAGGGCCAGCCCATGGGGTCTTAATTTTAGTAGTTTAGGGAGCATGGGTCAAGAGTGCCACATGATCCCAAGAGGATTGCCATAGCCCCAGAGAACAAGGTACAGATGCTAGCAGCCATAGGACCAGGACAAGCCCTGATGTCTCTCTGAGCCTCAATGTCTTCACTATCTTCTTCACAAGCAATTCTAAGAATCAAACTACTCTAAAAATTGAAGATGATTTTTCAAAGAGGTTATACTGTTTCTTTAACAATTTCAGGGCCTCGGAGCCTCTGAACAAATGGGAAACCATTTAATGATAAAGACGTGTAGAATATTCGGGATTCTTCACTGGTTTCTAAATTCATCCCATCCTAAGGCAAGAAGGAAAACAAGTAGCCTTTTTTGGCCATATTCCCTCTATTTACAATGTGAAACCTCAAGGCCAATCACAAGCCGAAGTGGCAGAAACACAAACAGTGCCAGGCTCTGAAAATAGCAACCGCAACAGCCAATCAGAGGCCCGAGGTTGCATTTCCACAAAGTGGAGTGTTGCGCTGTTGTTTACATGACTTACCTTCGCAATTAAAATCCCAGGAACAGAGAGTGATAATGTTATATCAGTGACATGAGCTTTAAATGGGAAGGTAAATGATAAATACAAGAATCTATGTTAAAGAGAAAATTTGTTAATATTACTGAAAAGTGACTGAGGCAGATACTAGCCAGGGTAAAGACAGAAACTGTGGACTGCATAAACAAGGCTGGACATTGGAACAGGAAATATATGTATGCAGCACCTGTTATGGGGCAGACACAGGAAGAGGCTTTCATTGACATATCATTTCTTATTTGATCCTTTCAACAACCTTATGAGGAAGCTATTATTATTCCAAGAGAAGTTAAGTAACAAGCTCAAGGTTACACAGATGATCAGTGATAGAGCTAGAATGCTGATCCCGGCGGCCTCCACCCAGGGCCCAGGCGCTCCACACCCAACAACAGAAGATGGCTCAGAATAACTTTAAGAAGTTTTTATTTTTTTAAGTTCAGATTTGTATGTTACTTACTTCCAAAAGACTTGAAGCAGCTTAAAGATGAAAACAGTGCAAGAGAAGACATTTAAGGATAACACTCCTGCTGAAGAAGGCAAGAGGAATAGATGGTTTCAGACACCTGAGTGGAGCAGATTCGAACACTGGGCATTTAATCGGGTTCTAACTTTACTGACAGCTAAGCCAAAAAGAGAAGCAGATTGGGTTGCATAGACTTTTGTTTTCTTGACAATATATAGCACACACATTCATCTACAGAGATGAAATGTTTTCCTGGATTTAAACTTAGGTGGGAATTCATCACATAGGTCCTTGGATAAAGGACATTGAATAGCACAGAGAAACTTACTCTCCTCATTTGTAAAATGAAGGGGCTACATTCAAGTCACCTTCCAGTGTGGTGAGTGTAAGAAACAGTGCTAACTAAAGTTCCACAGAAGAGTTAGAAACACTGTTCAACAGAGCACTACTTTTATTGACCTTCTATGAAGACAGAAGACATAATATATTAAAGCGTGGCTTAGTGAAGGAATTTCTAGGAGGAGCTGGAGGAATATGAGGTGGGACTTTGCTTTATGGGGTCCAGCAATGCAGGGAGAGACCCGGAGAATAGCAGTGATGAAGGGTTACCACGACCATCGACTCTCCTAGACATTACATGTGGGGGCTGATGGGACCGTTACGTGGCTAATGCAGAGGAGAGGTCCCTCTTTGGGCGGGAAGCATCTATATACAGGTTCAAAACAAGGTATGTACATGTGTATTAAATATTTATAGTCATTCGTGTAAAAGAAGTGAACAAGATTCTATTTCAAAGCTGCCTACTATGGAGAATAAAAAGAACAGGAAGTATGGTTTCTGCCTTCAGGATGCTTTTAATCTAGCACAGGATTTCTCAACTTTGCACTGTTGACGTCTTGGGCTGGATATTTCTTTGTTGTGGGGGTGCTGCCCTGTGCATTGTAGGATGTTTATGCAGCATCCTGGCCTCTGCCCATTAGATGCCAGTAGCACCCCCGTAGTGTGACAACGGAGAACGTCTCCAGACATTATCAAATATGCCCTGGGGTAGGGGTGGGGAATCACACCCTGGTCAAGAACCATTATCTATTATGTAAAAGAACAGGAAAAAATCATACGCGAAGTAGAAAATTCTAATGCAATGAGTATAAACTGTTACAATGACCCAGAGCCAGGAAAGCTCTCGCCCAGTGAGAAAAGCAATAGAAGGAAACCGAGACGGCGTTTAAACTAAACCCTGAGGGATCTGATTAGATTCTTCACTGTGATGAAGAGGGAAGGCATCACACAGGAGAGAGCAGCCTAAAAGGCCTGGAAAAGAGAGATCGTGGAGCAGGTGTGGAGAATCATTTCTGAGGAGCACACAACTCTATATAAGGGAGAGATGGAGATAAGGCTGAACACTCGAGGGCAGAGAGGGGAAGGCTTTAAAATTTCAGGCAGCAGGTATGGGGCACGATTCAGCAGTCCAGAGGGAGCTTTGAAACTTTTGAGCAGAGAAGAGAATTGTCCATCCTGCCGGCAGAAATTCATAAGTGGCTGTGTAAAGCCTGGGTAGGAAGGAGAGAGACGACAAATGGGGACCCAGGGAGGATGCAGCAGGGCAGACAGAGAGCGTGAGTGAGGCAAAATCAACAGAAAGTGACCATGTGACATGACAGGGAAAGGCAAGGGTGCGGGGACCCAAGGTGTCTGCGGGTGGGTGGCTGCCATCAAATATCCACAACCATCCCTCCAAAGGACCTTATAAAGACCCCACGATTGCCGCCCTTAAAAATGTGGGCTTTCACCTAAGATCCTCTAAGTGAAGATTGAAGAGAGGCCCCTGGAGACACAGGGATGGTCTGCATTTGAGGAAACCCTCTCAAGACCTCACATTAAAGCTGCGTTGAGAGCATAGCTATTGCCACGTGTCTGCAGCTCTGGCCCCGTCCCTGTCCTCATTGACCAGGTTGCCCCGACCCCTTTTCTTCCCAAGGGCTCCAAAGCTCTGCTGCGTGGAGGACTGTTTTGCAGTGAAAGCACGAGAAAGCCCCTTTCCTTCAGCACGATTCCAAGCTTCAGGACAGAAGACGTTTTCTAGTCTCTCTGTTCCTTCCAGTCTGCTGCTCTGTTGGGGCTGAATAAATATTGACTAGCCCATAAAACATCAGGCCTTTTATTTATATGCCTTCCTGCTCCAAGGGCTGCACTGGAGTCCAGCCCTGGACAACACGGTGTGTGTGTGGAGTGCTAGGGGCCACGACTGTGGAGCAGCCAAAGGCCCCAGCTGCCAGGACAGGGACAGCCTTTTCCGGGGTGCAGCCTACAGCTGCAGGTGTGAGGGCTGAGGAGACACTGATGGAGGTGACTGTGGTGCTGTATCAGTTAGGAATGGTTATTTTGTATCAGATAAAAATAGTTTTGGTTGAAAACATTTGAATACCAGACCACTACTAGTCGCGTAAGCAGTAAACCTACTTAGTTATTCTCACGTAAGAAGTGCGGAGACAGGAGTTCAGGACTGTGGAGTGCCATGAAGAATCTGGCTCTTTCTAATTCTTTGCTTTGTTTCCCTTAGCTGTGAGCTTTTCATCCCTAATATTGTTGTTTCATGGTTCCAAGATGGCTGCTGGAGCTCCAAGCTAGAAGGAACTGGATAAGGTAATAAACTTTCTCCTAGCCAAAGGAAAGCCCCCATAAATTTCTTTCTGCCTTTTTCTGTCTTTCTGTGTCATTGGCCATGACCGGGTCACATGTGCCATCATTGGCAAAGGAGAGGGAGATAACCATGGCTGGCTTAGACTCCTCGTGGGTCAATCCCTGGGCTTGCGGAAAGGGTCTACTTTGCCTAAGAACAAGAGACCTCTGCCTGACCCAAATCCCAGGTCCCATAGGCAGGAAAGGAACAAGATGATGGCTGTAGAGTCAGCACTGAATAGAGTACCATCCACTGCCCTCAGATGGGGCGTGGGCAGGCCAAGGTGCTGTTGTAGACTGACATCATTTTTTCAGCAGCAAGTGCCCGCCCCTTTGGACAGTGGCCGCCTGGACACTGTTCTCCTTCTCTGCTGTGAAGGGACAGTCAGGTCTTCTTAGGGGGCTCCGTGGTCAGAGCTAACCCCCTCTCCCACAGACCTGCAGCCAGGCAGATGTCATGGGGGAGACAGTGGGTAGAGCAAAGGCTTGGAGTCACCTGGGCCAGCATCTGAGCCCTGGTCCTGCTACTTTTTCAGCTGTGTGGCCACAGTGCATAAGGCAGGGTCCAGTCAGGAGACAGGAACCACATGATGGGGAGGGTTTTATATAAAGAATTGTTAACTAGAAAATCGAAAGAGTAAAAAAAGACACTAAGATATCATGAAGGTTGCAACTTTAGGAAGCAGCCGCCGCCCAGGACTAGGGGGACTCAGAGTTGGAATTAGAAACACCCAGAAGCTTGGAGGAGGGGCCCTGGAGAGCTAGGGCTCAGATCTCCAAGGAAGGGACACTACTTGGCTGGTGCTGGAGTCTCAGAAGAGGCGCGCCAAGGCTGGTTCTGCAAGTGTTGGAAAAACTATAAATTGCACTCTACCGCTGCCACAAGAACAAACACCAAGTGCTGGACAGAACCGCGAGGAAACCCTCAGAACGCGCCCAGGTTGGGGCAAGTCCCTTCTCCTCCTCTCCAGCCTCCCAGCCTCCCAGGCTTTCTCTACCGCCCCCTACTGGTAGAATCTACCAGTCCCAGCTGGCGAAGATGAAATAAATATGGCTTACGGAGTCCAGCTCCAGCATCACAAAGCACGGGACCCAAGGGGAGGCTGAGCTAAGAGGCAACAGCTTAATAACAGACACATCATGGCAGGTACTTTACACGTCACAACTTAAATTCTCTAAATCTTAGTGACATTAGCTGTGGAAAGGGGACAGTATTACCTGTCTGAAGATCGTTATCTACAAGCTCCTTGGAGAGTGCACATTTTATCTGCTTGCTTGCCCCTATTTTTCTAGCTCCTGGAACAGTGCCTGACCCATAGTGGGCATTCAAGAGTCATGGTAGTGATTGTCATTATTTTATCATTGCTAATAAGTGCAGGTGCTAAAGCCCTGAAATTTAAAAAAAAAATTTTTTTTAATTAAAAAAAAAGGTAGGGGGACTTGCCCAAGATTAGTAAGTCACCCAGTTGTCTAAGTACCAGGTCCAAGAACAGAGCCTGCAGGCCTGTCCTGTACCCTGATGAGGACATTATGTGATAATAATGGTTTTAGTCTTTGGAATAGTGATGAGAATATTATAAAACAATTTAGCCATGCAGACATGAGGCATTATCTGCTTTTCTGTGAGGATGTTTGCCAATTAGTTGTTATTCCTGGTGTCCAGCACTGCTTCTACTTAGCCCAGTGGTGTGTGTCCCTGAGGTCCTCAGAGGCCTTTGCCCCGGGGCTGGGTGTGTGGCCTCAGTGGTGCCCAGGAAGGGGTTTGTCTTCTCTGGCTGCTCCAGGGCACTGATGCACTCCTTCTGGCTCAGCCCTTCTTGCTCTGTGTTCCTCATGGACATTCTTGCCTCCCAGGCCACATCATTTCGCTTAGGGAATGTGTAATGAGCTGGCCCAGGCCCGCTGTGGCTGTCTCCAGACTGTCTCAAAGGCTGTTGGACATCTGCTGGGTTGACTGTGGGTAACTTTCCTTTTTGCTTTGTGAAAGGGCTTCAGGGGAGGAAAAATGGCTGGATAATCCTGGAACCTCTTCCTAGAGATTGGGCAGTGGAATTTGTTCTGGCTGTTTCTGGAGGAAGGGAAACCCATGCTGCAGCTACTCTGACAGCTAGTTCTGGCTCAGGTGGCCCCAGGAGCTGCCTCTCCTCCTGGGGCTGGTGAGAGCAGAGCTTGGCCAACACTCTTTGGGGTTCGGGGGACTTCACCTGGCATGGGTCTGCCAGTACATCCGGCCACATTTCCCTCCCGCTTTCAGGGGGAAGCTTTCCCGACAACATTTAATTCCAATGCAGCATGTTTCTGCCCAGGCGAGAAGTCAGGAGATCCAGAGCTTGTTCTCCTGCTTCTGTCAAAAGTGCATATTAGAACAGAGAAAATCGGTCAGATGCAGGAGCAATTGTGGAAGGGACTAGGAGAGAGCCAATAGGCAATGAAGACATGCACGGAGCCATCTCTGTTACTTTCTTTGACCCAGAAATGGTCTTTACATCCTTGTGGTGATGGCACATTGAACATTCCAGGGAATTCCAATACTGGAAATGGAGAAAGATACTTGCTATAAAGGCTCAGAAGAAAATAAGTTGTCGCAGGGTCCATGGCTTCCTAGGCTTTCTACTGGAACAAAGGACTGGTCCCAGGGCATGTTCCAAGTAGTCTCCCTTCCAGGCACTGTCACAAAAAGGGAGCACCCCTGACTTGGGGTTCCAGAGTATTAGGTCTTCTCTCCAAGCCCAAATCTCACTGGGGGTACACTGCTGCCTAGAGGCTTCCCCAGGTGCTTAGGATACGTCACTGGCTTCAGGGAAACAGGCCAACTCTATTGTCTTTCCCATTCCCCCAGCTTCTTTTCCCAGCAGAGTGTGGGGCTTGTTGTCCCAGCCGAATGGGCTCAAGGGCCTGCAAGGCCGAGTCTTGACTTGAGGAGACACTGTGAAGGGCTTCTTAGTGATGGAGCCTGGCTGTGAATCTCAATTTCCTGACTCCAAATCAGCTCTGCCCTAAGGCACTGTGAGGTGCCTCAGGTACTTCTCAAGGTGGGGGGATGGCGGAAGGGCAGGGGAGGAGAGCTGAATGTCTCCCCGCATGCTCACACACACAATTGCAAAGAGGCTGTTTCAATTTATCTCTTATACATACTGGGTTATAGTCATTCATTCATTCATCCATTCATTCAGTAAATATGAGCTGAACTCCTACCGTGTACCAGGTACCCGGCTAAACATCCAAGGCAGGATACGGAGGTGAAAAAGAGACAATATCCCTGCTCTTGTGGAACTTAAGTCTTAGTTCAGGAGACAGGAAATAAACAAGTAAGCAAACAAACACGTGATTTTAGGTAGTGGCCCATAGGTCAGCTTCCACAGGAAGTAGCCTCTGAGACAGAGATCTGCGGAGGTTTTGGGGGAGTACTCTCAGGCACAACTCGTGTGAGGGGCGAGGGACGCAGGACGGGCAGAGGGAGAAGTTTAACTGTGATGCACTTGTGGCAGAAGCCTCACCAGTCCCATCGGGGAGCTCTGGCCTTGGGACGACAAGCAGAGTTGTCTCCATTAAGACCAGGGGATTGAGTATTTGTACCCCCACGTGACATGACATTGGGTGAAGCAGCCTCTTTTGGCAAAGGCCGATGCCTGGAAAGTGGCTCAGGTGTGAGTTGTTGGCAGCCAACACTGCCAGCAGCTAAGGCAGTGAGTGCCCGTCAGTCCAGAAGGGGGAGCTGGGTGGCACAGCACAGCATCTACTACAAAACGCGGTGCGGGGGACAGGGGTGTTGGGGAGCTAACCAGGAGCTAGAGAGTAGGAGTGAGTCAGGCTATTTTAACAAGGTGGTGAGGGAAGCCCTCTCTGAGGTGTCATTTGGGCAAAGACTTGACTGGCGTGAGGAAATGAGCCATTCAAAGTCAAGGGCGCCAGTGGTTCTAAGCAAGGGCAACAAGGAATGCAAAGCAGAGAACAAGTTGGCACGTTTGAGGAACAACAATAAGTCCAGTGTGTCTAGAGCCAAGAGAGTGAGGGAGGGAGTGGTTCAGTCAATGAGGTACCAGGAAACCAGATGGTGGAGGGCCTGGTAGACCACAGGGAGGAGTTTGAATTTTCCTCTAAGCACAATGGGAAACTGGAGCATTTTGAGCAGGTGAAAATCATGATCTAATCCACATTACTAAACACAGTACTTCGCTATATAGAGAGAGAAGGTACAGATGCAGGAGTGGAAGCAGGAAGACCTATCCCAAGGCTATCGCAGTAATCTGGCTAAGAATGGATGGGGGCTGGAGACAAGGAAATATAATACTTACTACCGGTACACAGAACAAAGGTAGGGGGGCCCTGGCTTGGAAGGAATGGGATTCTAAACATATTTCGTAGGCGGAAGCAGGAGTTTGAGAAGACAGCACCTGAGAATGACTTTAGGTTTTTGACCTGAATTGGAGAGGAGGAACAGGTGCAGTGGAAGGCAGGGGATCAGGAATTCCACATGGGTCTTGTGGTTGAGGTGCCTATTACACAGCCGAGTGGAGATGCCTGGCATATGGATATGCTCACCTGGAGCGTGGGGTCCTTTGTGAGATTTTGTTTGAAAATTAGTAGTATTTTTAAAATCACACACACACAGAAAACCACTGCATCATGCCAACCTATCTACAGTTGAATTTTCACATGCTGTGGAAAGTCAGCTAGAGATCCTGTGGAAAAATAAAGGTACCCTTGGACCACCGATTCTAAGTTTGAAAGAGGCGCTGGCCATCTGCTTCCAAGAAGTACTTCCATGGGGTAAGTTTGGGCCTTCTTTTTTTATTTGAGGCGGTTGACTTTGTCAGCAAGCCAAGAGTGGATTTCTCTCGTAGGGGTGAAGTCACGTGATCAGTGTGATCAGGCTCCCAAAAGACTGAAAAAACAGAAAGTCTGTTTGCCTTGAAAAATACAGTCATCTCAGGATCATGTAAACCGGTTATACCCATTCTTTCCCTACAGGTGGAAACATATGGGAAACCACGTTCAAGTCAAGACATTGCTTGGTGAGCTGGAATCAGAGAAAGAGAATGACTTGAATGATGCAAATATGTAAGTTATTAAAATATTAAAATAATTTGGAGCTGATTGGTAAACAGCTTCTGCCCTGAGCCTCTTTTATGCTCCTACTCACTGCCCTTCCCATACCAAAGACCCGACAGACATCCCAGCCACCAGAGGATAAATGCTGGGCGTGGTGCTGACCCTAGGTCCCTGTTCCGGCTGTGGTGAAGGACTGACTGTTTGATTAGTGCCTGTGCCATATGGGTTGTTAGCAATGTGGACTATCGTCCCTGCTTAGGGGAAACAAGTCATGATGGCTTGAAGCCCCTTCTCATCTCCATCACAGAGACACAGCCAAGAGAGGGCCCAGGGCCTTCTAATGTGTAGGCTCCCTGACCCCTCTCTTATCCCAGTCTTGTCTTGTCCGAATCTTGAATAAATCCTGATGGGCTCACAACCCCAGCCTCCTTTATCTACATGTCCGTGATGCTACATCCCTCTCTGACAGGCCCTTCTGTCCCTGGGGATATTTGCGCTGTCAGTCCAGACTGCTCTGATCTGAAATCCATCCTGTCCATTTAAGGAGATTCTGAATATATCTTCTTTGATCTGGTGCCAGCTGGTTTTATAATTCTTCTCTCCGAGGGAAATTTCATTTCCCATTTCTAAGCTCTTGGGGGATGCCTCACAGTCAACCGCCATAGACGACCTACCCCGAGGAGTTTAATTTTCATGGAATCCAACAGAGCTAGGGCTGAAAGAGACCTTAGTAATCATTTAATTCAACCCTCTTGTTTTGTAGACAAGGTAACTGAGGACCAGAGAAAGAATGGCAGGTTGAATTATTGTTTGTAATGAATATGGTATTTACTACCAGTACAAATCACAAAGAAGACATTAATAAACTGATCTATATCAGAGAGCTGCTCACTCTGCTTTTTTATGGCGGTATAAGCCTGGTGACCTTCCTGAACAAACAGAGGCCAACGCCTCCACCAGGGGAACCACTGGGGAGGAAGCAGAGGCCAGGATGGCACCACAGGCAATAAAGAATCCAGGAGTGGAAGTCCCAATGCCCACCTGACAAAGAGGGGGAAGAACTCAAGAAAGAGGTGGTAAAGAGCTTTAGTAAATGTTTAATGAAGACAGAGCACAGAGGTCATCCAACCCAGCCCCCTTTTTTTCAAGCAAGGAAATAAGTTATGTGATGGATGTTTGTCCTTGCTTTGGCCTCCCAACATCCATTTCCTCTTTCGACAGCTGCTGATTTTCTCTTGAGGAATCATTCTCTCCAACTCAGGGTGGTCTTAGAAGGCTGTGAACCTTAGTCTTCGACTCCCATCACTGAGGCCGAGACTTGAGATCTTTCCGGCCACCGCCCCAGCACAGCGGTGAACCTGCAGGGGAGCTGTCCTCCAGGACTCTTGAGCACACTCATCTCAGCCTGCATGCCCTGATCAGAGTGTTTCCATGACAGCACAGTTCCTGTGGCTCCTGCTTGCCATCCCTGGAGATGCCAGGGAGCCTGCCTGATTCTCCAGCCTTTGCATCATGTCACTGTGCTCTCAATACCATCCCATTCAATACCCTTCTTGCTCAAGTGAGCCTGGATTGTTTCTATTGCTGACAACCAAAGGACTCCAACTGATACACTCTCCAAAGTGTATCACCCAGAGGCAGAGTCACACCTGAGACCCAAGTTCCCCTTGAATCTCACACAGGGGTACTATTATGGGCTGAATTGTGGCATAATATTTATGTTGAAGTCCTAACCCCCAGTATCTCAGAATGTGACTGCAATTGGAGACAGTATCTTTACAGAGGTTATTAAGGTTAAATGAGGTCACCGGATGGGCCCTAATCCTATATGACTGGTCACCTTATAAGAGGGAGAGATTAGAACATAGTCCAGCACAGAGGGAAGATCATGTGAGGACCCAGTGAGAAGGCGGCCATCCACAAGCCAAGGAGAGAGTCCTCAGAAGAAACCAACTCTGCTGACACCTTGACCTGAGACTTCCAGCTTCTAGAACAGTGAGAAAATAAATTTCTGTTGTTTAAAAGTCACCCGGCCTGTGGTACTTCGTGATGGCAGCCTGAGCAGCCTGATGCAGGCACTTTCTGCTGCCACAGTACCACTCTTTTTGGACATCATGCCAGCTTCACTGCACCAGTCAGCCCTGAAGAAGCTCAAATTAGCAGGCTGTTCTTAGAACCAAGTTTCCTGGACAGGCTTCAAAAAACATTCTCCCTGGTGATACAGACGTTGAGAGCCACCAAAAAAACCCACGGCCTAAAAGTGGATCTGCCCTCCGTTCATTTCTGTAGTAATGGACAGTGTCTAGGAAAGCAGGATAGACGGCTCCTTGGAAGACACAGAATCATTCTTAATAAATAAATGAGAATTTAGCGCCCAAGCTGACAAGGAATTTTATCTTGTTCTCCCAGCATCTGCATGGAGGAGGGGAGGCAGAGGCTTTATTCTGATATTGGATTGGAAGGGGGAGGGTGAAGTTCTGCAAAAGGCCCCCTTTCTCCCTCCCACACTCCCCTCCTTGAACACACTCTAAGCAAAGCATCACCAGTTCTCCCTGTTGCAGGCAAATAATTGCAGAGGTCTCTCAGGGAAAACAGTCCTGATGTTACCTCACGGAGGGTCAGAGGGAACTGCTTGGGGCTGAACGGGTGGAAGAGGGCGGAGGCCAAAGGGCTGAGTATTAATGGCGGCTATCATCACCAGCTCTTAGCATAATGGAAAAGCCCTTTGCAGGGCAATGCTGGGGCTGGCCTCACACGGAAATGCAATCTCCTGGAACATAGAGTGGGCAGTGACAAGCAGTTTATCTTCCATTACTCCAAGGCCTTAAATCATTATCAACCCAAAGCCAGCAAAGGAACGAAACCACTGACTCCCATTAGGCTAGTCCCTTATCTTCCTAGCAAATGTAAATATGCACAACAGTAAGGTGCATTGTTATGGGTTGAGTTGTATCCCCCCTAAAAAAGATATGTTGGAGTCCTAACTCCCAGTATCTCAGAATGTGGCCTTATTTGGAAATAGGGTCTTTATAGAGGTAATCAAGTTAAAATGAGGTCCTTAGCGTGGACCCGAATCTAATATGACTGGTGTTCTTATAAAGAGGAGAAATTTGGACAGACAGACACACACAGGAAAGTCACGTGAAGATGAAGGCAGAGGTGGGAATGATGTCTTCACAAGCTAAGGAATGCCAGAGATTGCCAACAAACACGGGAAGCCAGGGGAGAGGGCTGGCTGGACTCTCTCTCACAGTCAGAAGGAACCAACTCTACCAACATCTCGCTCTCGGACTTGCAGCCTCCAGAACTGTGAGACAACAAATCGCTCTCGTTTAAGCCAATCACTTTGTGATACTTGTTACAACAACCTAGCAAACTACTAACCACATGAAAACTCTGGTCCACCAAGGGAAGAAAAAGCAGTCCCATCTCATCATAAAATAATCCACAGAAATGGATGGAGAACAGAGAGTCTGAGTCATTCTTCTCTCATGAGTTTGCCTGGACAACATTTACTCAACGAAGTGGAGGTCCCAAATAAAAGTCATTTTTCAAGGAGCATTTCCTCTTTTAAAGAGCTCCTTGGGGCCAGCCCAGTGGTACAGCAGTTAAGTTCACACGTTCTGCTTCGGTGGCCCAGGGTTCGCCAATTCAGATCCTGGGTGCGGACCTACACACCATTTGTCAAGCCATGCTGTGTCAGGCATCCCATATATAAACTAGAGGAAGATGGGCATGGATGTTAGCTCAGGGTCAGTCTTCCTCAGCAAAAAAAAAAAAAGAGGAAGATTGGTAGCAGATGTTAGCTCAAGGCTAACCTCCTTCAAAAAACAAAAAAAAAGCACCTTCCCAACCCCAGCTCACAGGAGCAGCCACACCTGCAGAAGTGGGGTTACAGGTGGTGGCAGGAAGTAAAGAGTCTTCTTCCTAAACTGGTGATGGACTTCCTGGTAGGGTTGCCAGATTCAGCAAATAAAAATACAGGATGCCCAGTCAAATTTGAATTTCAAAGGAATGATGAATAGTTTTTTAGGTGTAAGTATGTTCCAAATATCTGGGATAAGATGCCACTATACTTTTTCTGACAGCCGTACCCTGGTCCCCCTCATTCATCTCCCCGTCCATTCTCCCCCTTTTCCTAGTGGAGGATGGTGGTCTTTTGGTATCAAGGTTAAGGTGTATGAGATGAAATATCAGCAAGTGGCAAGTTGGTTTATCTCACGATGCTCCCCTCTGGAGGAACGGCCTCTGCCTCTGACTTTGGAGAAGGTTAAGCCTCCAGCCTGTCAGGATCCACTGACAAGGCTGACAAGAGCAGGCTTCACGGCTTTGACTCCATGGGGTTCCTATCTAGGGGTGAGCAGAGGCCCGGGAAAGAAAAAAGAGAACAAGGTCAGGAGGAAAGGGGCCCCTGGGCACCCGTCCATAGCTGACTCTATGAGACTACAGGGTTACCTTAAGAGACAGTTTTTGAACCATGCTCTGGACTCAAATATTTGTATGATTATTTGTTATTCTTAAGTTTGAGATCTTTCTGGTGAGAACTGCAACTGTGCATTGCTTGAGATGCCCAAACTTGCCTGGGCTTTGTTTATTCCTGGGCAGCCTGCCAACGGACTGCACCCTGCACTCTGCCTGGCACATGCGGTGATGGTCCGTGAACATTTGTCATGCGCTGAAGGAACGGTGGTCACCGCAAAGGAGCGTCCAGCCACTCTCTCCTCCTCGGATATAAAACCCAGGAGGTGGACCCTGAAGCTCTCTCTCATCCCAGGCATGTTGGAATTGTCACCCTGCTGAGTGCCAAGAGCCTGGCTTGGAGAAGCTGAGGATGCACTCCCGAGTAGGGACGTGAGCTGAGGTGTGAGCAAGGCCCAGTATGCGGAGCTGGCCTTGGTTCAAGGCTAAATAAGGTTTGCATGGACATATCGGTGTTAGTGTAGCTGGAGGAGAGTCTGACTTATAAGCCCAAATGTCCAAGACTTTTCTCACAGGCCAGAGAGAGTACACTGGTGGGCCTCAGGTGGAAAACAGCGCCGGGCCAGCCAAACCCCAGAGGGTTGAAATCCAAACAACCTGCCTAGGTGATAATTTCTCTTACAATTTTTTAAAAGTTGAACTTGGAGCAATTGAACTGTTGTCTGTTGCATGTGACAGAGAATGTCATCCTGCTTCAGACGCAGTGTATATGTGGAGGGCAACAGTTTGGAGGGAGGGAGGGAGGGAAGGAGGGAATGAGGGAGAGAGAAAGAAAGGGGGAAAGGGAGGAGAAAGAGAATTTGAATAGAAATTTAATCTGGCCAATATCCGAATCTGGTTTCTTTCTCTCGGCACGGAGCAGCCTCAGTGGACAAAGAATTCAGCTCAAGACTTTTCAAACTGGTGAGTTTCTTTTTAGAGGACAAGGTGCATTTGATCAGCTGCCCAATAAATTACAGGGAAGGGCTGGGGGGGAAGGGAAGAGCACAGTCAGAAGCTGGTAAAGCAAGAATAGCTTCCCTTCTGAGGCTCACGGGGCTCTTTGAACTCAGTGTTCTTCTGTTAACATATCCCAGTGCAACGAGAACAGGTCTAATTCGTGAAATCCACACTGACTGATGCATGGATGGATTCAACAACCATTTATAGAGCCTATTAGGTGTGAGCAGGCACCCTGCTAGGCCCTGGGGACGCAAAGGCAAATGTGGTGGAGACCCCATACCCAAAGCCCTCCCAGCCTAGAAGGCACATTGACACATTGAATAAAACAACATGCTCAGCTGTGCCTAGGGACTACCCTGCGGGCACGTGAAGAGCACCTGGTCCAGCCTGGGGACAGGTGGGGGAGGCTGTGACACAATCTGAAGGCTTTTAAATGTCACAGAATCCACATACGTTCACCTCTTTAGGGACCTACGGCAAAGATGTCAGCACCATGGGCATCCTGCCCTCTCCAGTCAACTCTGCCATTTGTCCTTCTGCTCTGGTTATGCCGGTGGTAACGGGCCAGTAGTGACTATTTAGTGGTTATGAGGTTTCTCTTCACACAGCGTATGTTATATACACCACAAAATCCCTGTGCACTGTATCTACTGGACTGTGTTAACGAAATTCATAATATGAAGTTCCTGACATCTCCCCACGTTCCATTTCCTTATTCCACTGTCATTGGTGAGTGATGTGGGATTGTTCTTTCTGTTCGTTTCCATTAAAACCTCTAACATGTCTCAGGAAGTTTCATTCATTCATTCAACAAACATTCGTCTGATACTTCCATGTTCCAGACACTGTGTCAATGTGAGGGATACGATGATGGGAAAAGTAGATGTGGGCCTACTTCTTGGGGTTTATAGTGGTTCTAAATTGGGCTGTGCATGACAATTACTTAGGGAACTTGTTTAACAATGCAGATACTCAGCCTGATCTTGAGGAAAATTTGATTAAAATGTCCCAAACAAGGGGACAGACCAGCGCACAGTGTGGGGCTGTTAGGGTGAGGAGTCCCCATCATCCAGCAAAGGTGTGAAGATGCAGTGCATTCCTGAGAGCCTTGGTCTGCAGGAATGTGGGGATGCGGTGAGGGGGCCATCGATGTCAGTCCCCTGGCACATTGTCCTGGCGAAAAGACCTAGATGTGGAAAGGAACCTGCAAAAGGATGACCCTCTGTGTGAAAACTCCTAGCGTTTTTGCCTCATTATTATTCCATTTTGTCTAATTGCATTTTAAAGCGCTCAGTGGAGAGAAAAAAAAAAAGCCAAGTCTTTTAATAAATTAAAAGCAGGTCTGCTTTTTAACCTGCAGCAGGTTTTCAGAAAGTCCTGCTGAGGACACGCTGCTCAGAGATGCGGACCATGCAGATGAAGGTAATTAGTGAACACCTTCACCTCTGGAGCTGGGAGGGAGTGTGAGAGCATCTGGCTGCTGGAGTAACTTCTTCCTGATCTGAAGGCAACTGGGCATTACAAAGGATGCCTGAAGATTCAGACACTAGCTTCTGTCGCAGCAAATCAGGAGGCAGAGCGTGTGCAGAAGCTAAGAGCTCGTGGGACCATGGGGCACAGCTTTTCTTGGCTCTGACACCGAGATTGTGCCTGATGTTTCCTATCTGATGGGCCGAGATCAGGGACCCTAGGATGCCCAGTAGAGCCAGATTTAGGGGCAGAAGAGCTGGGCAGGTGTCCCCGTTATCAATCTACAAAGGGCGCTAAAGGATCACGGAAATAAATCAGAAACACGGAGCCAGTTAACTCAGGTTTCCACGCGTGGCTCCTGATATAATTGGCAAAATGCAAACTTCAGTCCAAGAACCACCTCCCCCGCCCCCATCCTGAATAGAACCTAAAATACACTCCTGACGGGTGCAGAAAACTTTGGTGGCTTTAGAGCCCGGAGTCTGAAGCCAGGCTACCCGGATTCAAATTTGGCTTTCACGACTTACGCATGTGTGATGTCAAGCACGTTATTGCACCTCCACGTTCCTGCTTCCTCATCTGTAGAATGAGGATTACAATAACACCAGTTTTGAGGAGGAAATGGGCACAGACGACACGCTTAGAACCCAGCCTGGCAAGTAGCAGTCACAATATGAGGGTTAGCTATTGTTGTCATTTTTGTGCCTAGCTCGAGCGAGTTGCCCACTGCTATTCAAGTCTGCCCCTCTATCTGAGACCAGCCAGCTGATGTTTCCAGAAGACACGGGCTCCGTTAGCCACAACTCTGGGAGTAAGTCCTGCATAAGGAGCATTTATTATGTACAGGCAATTAATTTCACTCTCTTAAAAATTTAAACCCCTTAGTATGTTAAAGAAACCATCTGACTTAGAAAATACAAGAGGAATCTGAAGAAAATCAAGCATTACAGAAAAGTTTTCCCCTCTGAAATCTCACCCCACCACCCCCTCCACTCAAAAAGCAAAAAAGAACAACTTTGAAAATGATGAGCAAGTCTTTGTAACATATCCCGGTGTGTATGACTTCCATCCTAACCGGGCAAGTAGGTAAACTCTCTTCAGTTAGGAGTACTGGAGAAACTGTAAAAGAAAGACCATTTTATTTTTTTATTTTTATTTTTTTTTTGCTAGGAAAGATTCAGCCTGAGCTAACGTTGGTTGCCAATCTTCCTCTTTTTTTTTTCCTCCCCAAAGCCCCAGTACATAGTTGTATGCCTTAGCTGTAAGTCCTTCTGGTTCTTCTGTGTGAGCTGCTGCCACAGCATGGCTACTGACAGACGAGAGGTGTGGTTCCATCCCCAGGAACCGAACCCAGGCCACCAAATCAGAGAGCCCTGAACTTTAACCACTAGGCCATCAGAGCTGGCTCAAGAAAGACCATTTTAAAAAAGTCAAAATGTTTAACTATGTTTGGTGTTTGTTTTTGTTTTTTTTATAATTTATGTGGACATTCCCCTTTTCAGGAGTTGGAGCTTAAATCACCCTCCACTTCTTTTTTTTTTTTAAAGATTGGCACCTGAGCTAACAACTGTTGCCAATCTTTTTTTTTTTTTTATTCTGCTTTATCTCCCCAAACCCCCCAGTACGTAGTTGTATATCTTAGTTGCAGGTCCTTCTAGTTGTGGGATGTGGGACGCCGCCTCAAGGTGGCCTGATGAGCAGTGCTATGTCTGCGCCCAGGATTTGAACCCTGGGCCACCACAGCGAAGCGTGCGAACTTAACCACTCGGCCACAGAGCCGGCCCCTGGTGTTTGTAATAAATCCCTTACCTTGAGCGTAGAGGCACATGAGTTTTACTGAAAATCAGAATTTCTCTATCTCCACTAAATGAATGTGGAACAATATTCAAGGATACACGTTGGAGGGTGCCAAAGTACTGGCTTGCTCAGGCCTGATCCGTCAGCTTGATCCTCGGGCCCTGCCTGCTCTCCTCCCACCCACCCTGAGCACGACTGAAGGCAGAGCCAAGAGCAGAACCAGGACAAGTACAGCTGTGAGGTTCCAACCCCAGCCCGGAGTTATGTCAACCAGGACCAAGCGTGGGACGTTATCTCAGCACTGGATACGATGGGATTGAGAACACTCAAGGCCTAGTTACAACTTGCCCCAAGACGTTTACATTTCCTTTTAGACTACATATTTACTTAAAATTTACCATCTGCGTGGGACCTGTGGGTGGCTGATCTGCCATTATACTGCTACCCTAGTAGTTAATTCTTCTGTCTTATTTCAGTTTTGTTTTAAAATGTAGACTAATTTAAATATTTTTTCACTTTAAAGGTGATACATGATCATTTGCAAGAATGTGCAAAATACAGAATTGTATAAAGAAGACCGGAAAAATCGCCTACAACTCACAACCCAGAGGCCACAACAGTTAATCATTCGGTACATTTCCTTCCAGTCCTTTTTTTTCCCCCTATGGGTAGATCTGTTTTCCTTTTCTAAATATATTTATTTATGTGCAGAGTTGGAATTGTACTATTTGCTGGGCTGATTCAGCCAGTTAACTTTATATTGTAAGCATTTTTTTTCCTGCATCACTTCAGTTGGAGTCCTCCGGGAATCAAGTTTCCCTCTACCCTCCTGAGGACAGGTGAAGGGACCAGAAGGGGTGCTGAGGAGCACCTGGACCCAGCACCTGGAGGGGGTGCCTCTGCTAAGCCTGCAGGGCCAGGAAGGGGACACTCACTGGAACTAGAAGGGAGGGGAAGGGGAGGGGCTGCCTGACACAATCTGTGGCCTCAAGTAGAGAAGCAGCCCAGGAATCAAAACCCTGCCTGCCCATTCTCCTGCTGTGGCTCCCACTGGACAAACCCAGAGGGAGTTCAAGGGCAAGGAGCCTGGATGTCGCAGACTGAATCTAGAGGGCAAAAGGAGAACATCCATGATGCATGTCATCAAATACGTCTAAGTACACTTTAACAAAAACAAAAAAAGGGACTGCCTAGTATTCTCTAGTATTCCTTTATAGGAAAGTGCTATAAATTATTTAACCAAGTCCCTGGGGATTCTTTCTGAGTTGTTGTTTTTTGTTTTTTGGGTTTTTTTTTTACTGTTATGACTAACACTGCAATAAACATTCTTATACATACATTTTTCGGCTGCACCTCTAATTATTTTCTCGAGGCAAATTCCCAGGGGTGGAATTACTGGGTCAGAGGAATCTACATTTTTAAGGGTTTTGTTATATATTGCCAGATAGCCCTCCAAAAGGCTAGTATACCAATTTAAATGCCCACAAGTAACACATGTAGTTACTAAGCTGGGGAGAACCTGCTGGTTAATCTATGACGAGTTAACCAAAAGCACCACCTTGGCCTGGAGACCTGGTGATAGCTGCCTGGCTTGGAGGAGAAGACCCTGGAAGGAAGAAGCAGCCTCCCCAGGCCTGCCCTGGAGACCCATGTGCGTGAAAGCTCACACCTCCTGAGCCATGAAAACTGACCTGTTTTCAAGCCAGAAGAAAGCTTCAGAGTCAGTTCACTTGAGGGTCAATCGGAGTGTCTGACAAAGAGAAGTGAGCTGATGGCCACTGGGTTGGAATTTTGTTTCATTTGACCTCATTCACCTCAGGCCAAGTGTAGAGGAAACAACAGTGGATGGTCATACAAGGCTCTTGGTGGGGTTATTTCTTTGGGGAGTAGTTCCACCCAGCCAAGAGAGGGTCAGGGCAGGACTGGGGTGCAAATGAGAAGCCAGGATAAGTTAGGACACCAGGGTGAGAGGAGAAGGAGGGGGAGGTGGTGAAGGGTGAACCCAGAGCTGGGGCTCTGGGCCAGTGAAGCTCCTCCCCCGTGATTACAGCCCCCCATCCAAGTCCGTAACTTTCATGGACAGGGGCAAGCAGAAAGGACAGCGGGGAAGGGAGCAGGCATCCTTCACGGAGGAAGCTCCATGCTGGGTCTATTTTCCTTCCTTCAAGGGAGACAAACAAGTGTCTGAGGGGCCAGAGACAGTCTCTTCTCTGTGCATCAAAAGGGGTTCCAAGTTCTAGGGTCCCACCAGATAAACGAAAGGATGACAGCATTGTGAATGAGGCTCCCTATATTTGTTCTTTGGCAGATAAATAACATGAATATTTAATTGGTGGCTTACAAACTCAATACAAAGAAATAATAAGCCAGTCCAAGTGGGCATAGATATATAGATTTATAGTTTATTCTCGATTGAGAAGAATAGTAATATTAATAATAGCCAACCTTTAGAGCATACTCTGTGCCCTCGGTGCTAAGAACTTCACAGATATTCCGTAATTTAATCCTCCTGATATCTGGAGAAAACTAAAGGAACCTATCCTGTCCCAGCCAGCTCGTATATTCTAAACCTGCTCCTGACCTGTCCTTCCCACTCCCACCCCCACTGGAGGCAAACAAGGAAAGACGGAAATGATGTTGTGAATAAGTGTGCCCCGACTGCCATCTGGACAGCCATTCATTCTCTCATTCGTAAACAAATATTCAGGGGCCCCAAAGGCATGGTGAATACAGGACTGAACAAACACACAGAACCCTGTTCTCAGGAAGCTGTGCCAGTGGAAGAGAGAGAGGTGACTTTGTTTTGCCTCAGGCTCTTTGCACTTGGGGGTCCCTTGGCCTGGAAGGCTTTTCTCCTGGGTATCTGACTTGGCTGCTCTGTCATTACAATGCTGCCTCATCCAAGCAGTCTTCCTTGACCACCCCATCTAAACTAGAGTCCATTCAACTCTCTGCTCCCTTATTGCGCTTTATTTTTCTCGTATTGCCGTCTGATACATATGTGCATGTGTTTGTGTATGCGTATGTGTGTATGTATAAACATTTATTTATTTGTTTATCCCCTCTCTCTCCCACTTGAAGAGTGACATTCTGAGTTTTCTGCAGGAGGGTGAATTTTACACACTGTTTACCTCTTGGGACTGGACAGTTGAGCCCATTTCCCAGGTCCTGATAGCTTAGCTGGTCTACACTGTCTACACTGTGTCAAAGCACTGGTTGTAAGCAACAGAAACCCACTCTGACTAACTTGAGTAAAAGGCCAATCCATTGGGACACAGAAAGCCTGGAGGGCCAGGCTAAGGCCCAGGAAACACATAGAAAGCAAGGGAGGCTGGGGAGCTGGAACCAGAAGCCAGGCCACTATGGCTAGAACACTGCAGGAAGATATCCCTACACTAGACACTCAATGCTGCTGCCTCTAGGCTTTCAACACCTGCCAATAATTTATAAACTGCACCTGTTTCTTTCTGCCTCTCTTGCAAGATTCAGAGTCTCATGTGATTGACTGAGCCTGAGTCACAGGTCCACTCCTTCTTCCCCCACCCCAGCTTTGGCTTTCACTGTGGGAGGCAGTGCATTGAGACCCTCTAAGATAGTCCACATTGGTGAATTCCTCCTAATTAAACGAAGGAATGCATGCTGGAAGGCAGCCACTCTCTCACAAATAGCTACAACATATATTGCTAAGAGGTGATGTCATTCTTAAAATAGTGATGGATACTCACTAACTTCCCTTGGTAACAGGTAACTTATCCACATGCCCAAATTCTGGACTCTGGAAGTTTTTCCTTCTGCCAGGAGCTGATCAAAGCCATGGCATATGTTTTTAAACCATACACAGGCAGATCTAGCAGGATCTTGGAACCTTGGCCATCACAGGCGGTCAAGGAGAGCAGTCTGCGATGGTGGGGCTGTGCTGGTCAGGAGCACCTGTGAGGAGCCAGGGGATGTTTCCATGGCAGGCAGTAGACACCCTGCTCTTCCTGGACCAGGATAATCAGCTGCCTCCCTAGGGTACTGTCCTATCTCCGATGGGATGTTTTTCTCTTTAGTAGCCTCTCCTAAGGAAAGATCAATTAACCTCGTCTGTCTTCAAAAGGAGAGATTCTTTTTTCTTCTGAGGAACAGAAAAGGGATATGGAAGCAGACATATTCCTTTATTTATTCTTCATGGACCTCTATCAGGGTTTTAGAAAAGCAATGCCTCCTTTGCAGTCACCCCAGGATGGCCCCTAAAACCGGACTCAAGAATAGTCTGGAAACCACCAAGTCAGTGGTCCACAGGTTGGGGTAAGCTGTGCTGGGTCTTGTTGAAGGAGGGGCCTTGTTTCGGACTAACAAGTGCCTCCTGATGTACAAATTCAACCAACTCCTCACCTGCTACAGTGAGGACACATACCAGGATTTCTGGCTTCAGAGGGAGATATATAAACACCCACAAGAGAGCTCAGCTTTTGGCTCCTTGCAGCCTCCATAGCCTGTCTCCCGGATACCAGACAGGAGGCCCTTAAACTGTCCCGAAATGATGGGCCTCAGTACTATTTTTAAAAGCTCTCCAGGAAATACACTTGCTGCCTACACTTCCTCACCACCCACTTGCTCTTCGCAACTTCTGATCTGCCTTCCGCCCCACCTCTCTCCTAATGGAGCCTCAGGAAGGACCCCAGGGACCTCCTCCTCAGCCACAGGGCAGCAGCTTTGCCCCATCCTCATCCTTGGGCAGTTCAGCATTTGACAGGAAATCTCTCCCTTCTTGGTTTCTGTGACAGGAAGCTCCTCATTTCCTATCCTCTTAACGTGCCCGAGTCCTCAAGGATCTGAGCTTAGTTCCCCTCCTTCTCTGTGCTGCCTCCTTCACTATCTCGCCCACTCTGGGGCCTCACCTGGCACCTCCATGCAGATGGTCCTCACATCCAATCTCTTTTGTCAACCCCCCACTCTGAGTGCCGGCCCCCTGCAGGGCATCTTGTCCCAGGTGCCTCTCCTGCACATCTAAATATCCCAAATGGAACTGGTCATTTTCTGCTCCACATCTGTTCTTCCCTTCATATCCTCCTCTCTTAATGGCACCACCGCTCTTCCAGTATTCACTCTTAAAATCTTAGCATCATCGGTGGCCTACCCATTGCCCTCACTTCCCAAATCCAACCAGTTGGCAAATGTTGCAATGTCTCTCCTATATCACCATCTTTCTAGCTCCATCAGGTGCTTGTTTTCTGCTTTTTTCCAGACCACTGCAATCACCTCCTAACTGATCCATCTCTACCCTCCCCTCCTGCCACACCCCTCCACCCACAATTTCCATTCTGTGCTTCTTCAAAGGTACTCTTCTTAAAGTGCAATCAAGAAGGCATTATCTTCTCACTCCCCCACTCTAAAACCTTCAATGGCTCCCATTGATGATAGTATAAATTCCCAACATCTAAGCCTGGCATTAAACTTGTCATAATTCAAAGCTGTCCAGGTCTACTGCCCTTTATTTACCTTTTAGTACAAATTTAGCGGTTTAACTCAAATTCTCACCCATCTCTGAATGCTTTGTGTCTTCTCATCTCTGGGCTTTTGCTCAAGCTGAATCTTTTTCATGTAATGCCTTTTCTTTTTATTTGCCTCTATCAAGAGCCTACCTTCCCTTCAAGGTTCATCTCAAATGCCACTTCTTCCCTGAAGCCTCCCTGGGTTTCCCCAGCCAGGAGTGCTTTTCCTTCCCTGTTCTCTTAGGTTCACCGTTTTTCTCTCACCACATTCATCATATAAATACTCACATATTTGAGTATGTGCCTCATGGTTCCCACTAGGGCCCCTTGGGCAAGGATTTTGTCCTACTAGAGGAGTAATTTGCTCACGGTTGATATTTGTTGAATTAAGTCATCAGGCTAGACACCCATACGCTTGTTTACTTTTCACTGTTTGAAAATACGTGTTTAAAGTAGATCTTCACAGGGTCCACATCAAAGTCAGGAATATGGAAATATGCTCTGTTCACATCCATGAGCGCAAATCAAAAAAGTAGATCAAAACCCAGTTTTTGAGTGACTCAAACCATTGCTGGATAGACTTTAATTAATCTTATGGAAAATATTCAAGGGACTAAACAAGCCTGGGAAAGGAGGAGGGAGCAAGTGAGAGCGAGCCAGAGCCGCTGCTGTCAAGAAACGCTTTCTTCCTGTAACCGTATCCCCCGGGGCCCGGCCAGTACCCCTGCTTAATCTCCCTCTCTGTGGTCACTCAGGATATGATTACTGGCATCAGATGCAAGCACATGTTTCTGTTCCATTAATCTGAGAGAAGCTGAGACACTGAAAAGGGAGCCACAAGGGCATTGCTGTGTTGGTCTAGTTACCACCTCAAAGAGGAGCAAGAGAGGGGGAGAGGAAGGATCTGGCAGATGGGCTGGGAGGGAGGCCTTACGGAAGCAAAGGGAGATGAGAAAACCACACAGAGAACAAGTTCCTGTAGCAGGGAGCCCGATTCCTTTCAGCTGTTGCAAGATGGGGCCTGGAGGAGGACTGCACACAAACACACACACAAACACACAAACACAGGCACCCACAAAGCAACTGATAGACTCAGAGCTTCTCCACCTTAGGACTTTGGCAACGGGCCTGACGCCCCTTGGCGAGCACTGTTGCTCGGGGTGTCCTGTAGCCTACGTAATATAAACCTATCTCATACTCGGTAACAGCCTAAATGGGAGGCTGCAGCACAGTAATGAAGACGTGAACAGCTGAAATGCAATGTCAGATGGCAGTGGTGACATCTGAAAGCCATAATTTGTGGCTCAGCATATTTTTGTTCCAGGTACCAGAGCCTGCACAAATGCTCCCCGACTTGTCTCTGCTGAGCAGCATCTCCACTCAGCTTGGCCGGGGGCCAGGCCATCTTGGCCTCGCCAACAGGTCTCTGCTGTGGAGAGCTCGAGAAGCCTTTCCTCTGTCGTTTAATGGGGTGGAAATGGAGGAACGGAGGAGCTTTAGACACATGCCTTATTCCTAATGTGCGGGTAAATTACCATTTCCCCTCAGTCCAATCAAGATGTCCAGGCCAAACATTTTGAAGGGTGGCTGGAAAGGACCAAAATAATTTTAGCCAAGTCAAGGATTAGGGGGTAGCTGGAAAGGAAAGATCATATGTTATAGAGACAGAAGTACCCGATTCAGTTCTTCGGCTGTGATTCTCCCTTCTTTTAATCTGTGACTGCTCCATCCTTCCTTTCTCTTCTCCTCCTTCTCATTGCTACCTTCCTAGAACCTCAGCAATGCAGACGAGCAATTTCTTAAAATAGAGCCCTTCAAATTAAAGGTTACAATTTCAGTTCTACCTAGTTGCCTGGCAGGAAGTGGAATCAATGCATGAGTAAAGGTCTATAAATGCGAAGGAAGGGGGTGCCACCGAGCAAACACGGTTATGCTTAACCCCAAGGAAGCAGAGAAATTCAGCGTTCTGGGCAGAGGGGCCTCTTCCACCACCATAACCCTCCCTGCTGGGCCTCCACTCAGCAGCCCGTGTACATCTGTTGACCGGCGGCTCTGACTGCCTTCCTGCCAGGCTCCACGGAGTGGGCGGAGAGGATAAAGTGACTGTTAACAACAGGAGTCTTAACTCCTGGCCTGGGTCCCTGAAAGCACAGGCTGTAAAACAGTTTGAGCTGTCACCAAAACACCCCTCTGGTGGCTCTGGGACACTTGCACTTGCGCTGAGAGTTTGCCTCAAATCGCTGTGAGGACTCACCCTGAGCTTCACTCCAAGGGTTGGAGTCTGTGGGGGTTGCGGCACCCACACCAGTACCTCATATGTGCATTAGAAGGCTGCTCTGAAGCCCCCTTACAAAGGCTCAGCCCCTCCTTATCAGGGATACCTGTGGGAGCAGATGTGGAGGGGACATCCACTGGGCATTGGTCTGAAGGCAACCTGTAATCATCAGCGAGGGAAGCAGGATCTGGGCCCAGAACCCCGCCCTGCTCCTGAAAAGCCTGTCCGTGGCCTGCTTTGCAGACAGCCTGTCTGCCCCTCAGCGCTTTGGATTCCAAACATTTTCCCACCTGGAAAACAGCACACATTCTTCATCAGCTGTGGATGTCAGATCACCTGGGGACCTGGGGGCTGGTTTGGTCTTTCACTTTTTATTGTAAACATTTTAGAATTTTTTTCCCATTTACGTTTTATTGGGATATAATTTATACACAGTGAAATTTACCCTTTTTAACATATAGTTCTACCAGTTTTAACAAATGCAACTATGTATCTATCACCACAATCAAGATGTAAAACTTTGGGCCGGCCTGGTGGCAAAGAGGTTAAATTCGTATGTTCCGCTTCTCGGCAGCCCGGGGTTCCTGGTTTGAATCCCAGGTGCGGACACGGCACGCCATGCTGTGGTAGGCATCCCACATATAAAGTAAAGGAAGATGGGCACGGATGTTAGCTCAGGGCCAGGCTTCCCCAGCAAAACAGAGGAAGACTGGCAACAGTTAGCTCAGGGCTAATCTTCCTCAAAAAAAAAAAAAAAAGATGTAAAACATTACCGACCATACCAGATAGTCCCCTCGGGTCCCTTTGTAGTCAATCCTGAGGGCTCAGCCCCAGCCCCTGGCAACCACTCGTCTGATTTCTAGCCCTATAATTTTGCCTTCTCCAGAATGTCCTATTGTTGGAATCATACAGGATGTAGCCTTTTGAACCTGACTCCTTTCTGTTAGCATGATTCACTTTACATGTACACATGTTGTTTCACAGATCCATGGCTTGTTCCTTTTTATTACTGAGAAGTATTCCAATGCATAGATGTACCACAGTTTATTCATCCATGAACCTGTTGTGGATGTTTGGGTTATTTCCATTTTTTGGTGGTTATTAATTAATTAAGTTGCTATAAACATTCAAATGCAGGTTTTTGTGTGACCATGAGTGTTCATTTCTCTCTGGCAAATACCTAAGAGCGAGACTGTTGGGCCATTTGGCAAGTGTTTGTTTAACCTTATGAGAAACAGCCAAACTGTTTTCCAAAACGGCTGTACCATTTCATTCCTACTAGCAATGTATGGGATTTCCAGGTGTTCCACTTCCACATCAGCATTTATTATTATCAGGTTTTCTTTTCTTTTCTTTTAGCCATTCTAAGAGATGCATAGTTGAATCTCGTTGTGGTTTTAATTTGCATTTCCCTAATGATACTGATATTGAGCATCTTTTCGCGTTCTTATTTGCCATCTATATAGCTTCTTTGGTGACATATCTATTAAAATTTTTTGCACATGTTTTATGAGGTTGTTTGTTTTCTTATAATTGAGTCATAGGCTTCCACATATTCCTTTTTTATTGAGATATAATTGACATATCCTATTAGTTTCAGGTGCACAACGTAACGGTTCGATATATGTATGTATTGTGAAATAATCACCACAATAAGTCTAGTTAACATCCATATTCTAACAGCTACATATTCTGCATTTGAGCCATTTATCAGAAATGGGTTTTGCAAATATTTTCTCCCAGTCTGTAGTTTGTTTTTTTATTTTCATAATGCTATCTTCCAAAGAGCAACGTTTTCAACTTTGATAAAGTCCGATTTATCAATTAGATTCTGTTTTTTGTTTTGGTATCTAGGAATTCATTGTTTAACTCAAGGTCATGAAGATTTTTCTCCTATGTCTTCCAGCAGTTTTACAGAAGTACGGGTCAATATTATTATTGTCGTTATTGATGTTTTTGATAGGTGTCTAATTCGTCTGGCACCATTCACTGAAAGTCTATCTTTTCTCCACCGGATTGCCTTTGCACTTTTGTTAAAAATCAACTCAAGATATGTGTGTGATTCTATTTTTGGACTCTCTATTCTGCTCAGTTGATCTGCACATTTATCTTTTCACGAATACAAGAATATCTTGATTATTATAGCTTTATAATAAGCCATGAAATAGGCAGCACAGTTCTCAAATTTTTTTTTAAATTGCTTTGGCTATTCTTGTTTCCACATACATTTTAGAAGCAGCTTGTTGATTTCTACAAGAAATCTTGCTGGGATTTTACTTGGAATTGCCCTGAATCTGTACATCAATTTGGGAAGAATTACCATTTTTAACAGTATTGAAACTTTCGATCTATAAACATAGTACATCTCTCCATTTATGTAGGTCTTATTGGATTTCTTTCATCAAAGTTTTGTAGTTTTCAAAATACAGATCTTGCACATATTTTGTTGTATTTTAACCCAAGTAACATTTGTAGGTGCTATTGCAAATGGCACTTTTTATTTTAAATGGTGTTTATTTAATTTCAATTTAAAAATATTCATTGCTAGTGTACAGAAATACAATTGCTTTTAGTATATTGAGTTCATATCCTTTGGCCTTGCTAACCTTACTTACTAATTCCAGTAGCTTTTTTAATAGATTCTTTGGGATTTTCTAGTTGAAAGTATCATGATATTTATAAATGGAGACATTTCTAACCTAAATGTTTTCATTTCTTTTTCTTGCTTTCTTGCTCTATTTAGGACTTCCAGGACAATTTTGAATACAAGCGGTGAGAATGGACACCCTTACATTGTTCTCAATCTTAGGGGGAAATTTTTCAGTCATTCATCATTAAGTATGATGTTGGCTGTAGGCTTTCTTGTAGATAACCTTTATCAGATTGAGAATGTTCCCTTCTATTCTTAGTTTTCTGAGAGTTTTTTTTTTATATCGTGAACAGACTGAATTTCATCAAATGTTTTATCTGTATCTATTGAGATGATCGTGAATTTTTCTTCTTTGATCTGTTTGTATGGTGAATTACGTTGACTGATCTTTTAAATGTTGAACAAATCTTGCATTCTTGGAACAAACCCCACTTGATCCTGGTGTATGATTCTTTTTACATATTGCTGGATTCAATTTTATAATATTCAGATGACAAATTTTACATTATATTCATGAAGGATATTGGTTTGTAGTTTTCTTTTCATGCAATATCTTTGTCCAGTTTCGGTATTAGAGTAATGCTGGCATCATAAAATAAGTTAGGAAATGGTTGCTCCTCTTCCATTTTCGGAGAAAGTTTGTGTGATATTGGTACTATTTTTCCTAAAATCATCTGGTAGAATTTCACAGTAAAGTCATCTGAGACTTGGGGTTTCTTTATAGGAAGGCTTTTAACTGTAAATTAAATTTCTTTAATAAGATATAGGATAATTTCTTGCCACAACTAAAAGGACCCACAACTAAAAATATACAACTATGTACTGGGGGGCTTTGGGGAGAAAAAGCAGAAAGAAAAAAATATAGATTGGCACCAGTTGTTAGCTCAGGTGCCAATCTTTAAAAACAAAAAAAAGATATAGGATAATTCAAGTTATCTATGGCTTCTTGAATATACCTTTTAAGAAATTTGTCCTTTCATCCAAGTTGTTTAATTTATGGACATAAAATTGTTTGTAATATTCCCTTATTAGCCTTTTAACATCTGTCTGATTTATAGTGATGTTCCCTCTTTCATTCCTTGTATTGGTATTTGAGACTCTTTTCTTTCTTCATCAATCTGGGTAGATCTTAAAGATCTTTATTAATCTTAAAGAACCAACTTTTTGCTTCATTGCCTGTCTGTATTGTTCTTCTGTTTTCGATGTTATTGATTTCTGCTCCTATATTTATTATTTCCTCCTCTCTGCTTATTTTACGTTTAGTTTGTTCTTCTTTTTACAGTTTCTCATGGTGAGAGTGTAGATGATTTATTTGAGACCTTTTTTCCTAATTAGATGTTTATAGCTATATGTTTCCCTCCAAGCATCGTTTTAGCTGCATCTCAAAAATTTTCGTTTGCTATGTTTTCATTCCATTCAAAATTATTTCTAAGTTCCTTTGTGAGCTCTGTTTTGACTATAGGTTATATAGAAGTACATTATTTAATTTCTAAATATTTTTGACTTTTCCGATATCTTTCTGTCATTGATTTCTAGTTTAATTCTATTGAACTAGGAATCTGGTCAGAGAACATACTTTGTATTATCTCAATTCATTAAAATTTGTTAAGATTTATTTTATGGCCCAGAATATGATCTAACTTGTGAATGTTCCATGTGCACTTAAAAGGAGCATGCGTGTTCTGCTATTGTTAGAATGTTCTATGAGCGTCAATTAGGTTAAATTGGTTGATAATGTTGTTCAACCCTGTATCTCCTTCCTGATGTTCTGCCTACTTCTTCTACCTGAGATAGGAGAGTTGAAACATCCAATTATAATTTTGGATTTATCTGTTTCTCTTTTCACTTCCGTTAGTTTTTGCTTCATATATTTTGAAGTGCTATTTTTAGGCACATATCTCTCTAGTATGGTTATGTTTTCTTCATGATTTTATCCCTTTATTATTATGTCACATCCTTTTGTAATCCTAGTAATATTCCTTGTTCTAAAATCTACTTTGTCTGATATTAATTAATATAGTCACTTTAGCTTTCTTTCGATTAGCATTTACATGGTATATCTTTTTCCATCCTTTTACTTTTAACCTGTTTACATTTTCATATCTAAATTGGATTTCTTGTAAAGAGTACCTAGTTGGATCTTGCTTTTTTATCCAATCCAACAATTTCTGTCTTTTAATTGATGTGTTTAGTCATTTACATCTAATGTAATTATTGATATGGTTGGGCTTAAATGTATTGTTCTGCTACAGATTTATGTGTTGGTTTTTTTTTAACTGTTATCTTTGTTTTCATCTATGTCTCTTTGTTCCTCTTTTTCTGCTTGCTTTTAAAGTGAATACTTTTTATTCCATGTTATCTCTAGTATTGGCTTATTATTTATACCTCTTTTAAACAATTTTAATGGATGCCCTAGGGTTTATACTATACACATTAACTAATTACATTCCACCTTTAAAGAATATTAGAAGGCTTCCTGTGTAGTCTGAGGGCCTTACAACAGTTCCGTTCCTCCCTCCCATCTTCTGTTCTATTATTGTCATGCATTTTACTTCCACAGATTTGATAAACCTACATCTCTACTGTTTTTGTTTTCGAGAGTCAGTATCTTTTGTTTTAGGTGATGATAAAAAATAAGAAAAAAGTACTTCTATATTCACTTTAGCCATTTTCAGAGATCTTTAATTTTGAGGGGAGCAGATCTAAGTTTCTGTTGGAGATCATATCTCGTCTCCTGGAAGAGCTTCCTTTAACATTTCTTGAGGTGCACAGTTGCCGGTAGTAAGTTCTCTTAGCTTTTGCCTGTCTAAATAAGTATTTATTTCACCTTCATTTGGAAAGATATTCTCATTCTGTATAGAATTCTATGTTGAGAGACTTTTTCTTTCAGTGCTTTAGAATTTTCATTCTCTCGTCTTCTAGATTATCTTCTATCTAGGGTAGTTTTAGAATAGAAATCGGTTGTAATTCTTATCTTTTTCCTTATCTATGGTTTTCAGGAGTTTACATATCACGTATCAGGTGTATTATTTCCTCCCCCTCCTCTTCCTTCTCTTATTCCTCCTGCTTGGGATACTCTAAGCTTCTTGGATCTGTCAATTGATGTTTTTCTTTATTTTTGGAAAATTCTGTGCCATTATCTTTTCAAATATTTCTTATGCCCTGTTCTCTTTCTTACTCTTTAGGATTTCAATTATAGGCACATTAGACCATTTTATATTACCCCATGGTTCTATTCTGTTTCTCTCATTTTTTTTCTTTTGATGTTTCAGTCTGGATAATTTCTATTGACCTATTTTCAAGTTCACTATCCCCGGCTGTGTCAATTCTACTTGTAAGCCCTCAAAGGCATTCTTCATTTCTGTTACCTTGTTTTTAGTTTGTTTGGCTCTTTCTTATAGTTTCCATCTCTCTGCTCAAATTCTCCATCTTCATGCATGTTATCCATTAGCCCAGTAGAACTTTTAAATATTAATCGTAGTTATTTCCTGTCTGATAGTAACAACATCCAGATCATCTCTGAGTTTGATTCTGTTGATAACTTTGTCTCTTAACAATGAGTTGATTTTTCTTGCTCTTTTATCTGTCTCATAATTTTTGGTTGAGTACTAGACATCATGTGTCAGTAGGTTTGAGTTGGTTTTTTGGGGTTTTTTTCCTTAAAGATTGGTCCCTGAGCTGACATCTGCTGCCAATCTTCTTCTTCTTTTTTCTTCTTCTCCCCAAAGCCCCTCAGTCCACAGTTGTGTATTCTAGTTGTGAGTGCCTCTGGTTGTGCCATGTGGGGTGCTGCCTCAGCGTGGCGTGACGAGCAGTGCTAAGTCCACGCCCAGGATCCCAACTGGCAAAATGCTGGGCTGCCAAAGTGAAGCATGGGAATTTAACCACTCAGCCACAGGGCCGGCCCCAGAGTTTGAGTTTTATTATTCTTACGGCCACCTTCAGTGCACTACCAGTTTCAAATTTCTCTAACACAGTGATTCTCAACCACGGGTGGTTTCACTCCCAGAGGACATTTAGCAATGTCTGGAGACATTTTGATTGTCACAAGTCGGGGAGGGGCATGATACTGGAATCTAATGGGTAGAGGCCAGGGATACTACTAAACATCCTACAATGCACAGGACAGCCTCTCACAGCCAAGAATTATATGGCCCAAAATGTCAATAGTGACAAGGTTGAGAAACTCTGGTCTATTTTGCCTTATGCTTAGGGTTCTGGGTCTTCTATCCTCGTTTTTCAGCATCCCGTATGCACCTGTACCTCAGAGAAGCTCTCTTCCAATGCTCTTTCCCTCCATCCAGCAGGAGACAGCTGTTGCTTGTTACTTCAGGTTTGCTACCCTGGTGGTGACAGGTGTGTGTGTGTGTGGGGGGGGTATCTTTGTTGTCCTGACTCACCCTCAGTCTTAGGCAGGCTTCATGTCCTGTGTCTTAGTTTGGGGGTTTTCTCAGTGATGCTGTCCCTCCTCCCTGTGACAGCCAAACTTCGCCTTGTATCTTTGGTAAGTCTTGTGTGGAAGAGAACTTTCTGCCCTCCTCCAGCAGTAGGAGACCTCTTATGGTATTGGGGCAGCATCCTGGGCCCAGGAGTGCCTCCTGACCAGAGGTAGAGGTGTTTCTTCCTTACCCTTTCCCTGGGTCCTGTGGGTGTCAGGGTTGTTGCCCACCTTCAGGAGCTCAAGGCTTTTGCTCCATAGGAGAGAAGACTTTTGTGCCTTTCCTGCTCTGGCAGTTGCTCCTTCCTCCAGGTCTGCTGTCTCAGGTCTCCCACCCTGCCCCCAGTCTTACCTGTGAGCACTCAGAGAGGGCTCATGGAGAAGAGCCTGGAAGTGGATACACTGTCCTTTATCTTTGTGGCTCCCTGGCTTCTATGCTCTCACGTTAGCCTACTTCATTTTCAGCAATTCATTAAAATTTTAGCTAAACTTTTCTTACCTATGAGTACAGCTTATAACATCTCTTCCTCCCATGCTCTGCCATAGGAGAACCAGCGTTCATGCTCATCTTTTTAGGGAGAAGCCCATCTTTCCTTAGATTTTAGTCTACTTGACTGCTCTGCAACCTCCACTCTCCCATGGTTGAAGAAAAGCTTTAATTTTGTAGTTTATCTACATTTTCCTTCTTTTGCTCTCTCCAGCTGTCTATGTCTAGGCACCATGTTTACCGGGCCTAGAATTTTTAATACCATCTGTTCTGTGGCAATGCAAGCTTCTTTAATATAAATTAGCTAACAAGCAATCAGCAAGTAGAGGATGAGGTCAGTATAATGCAGAAGTTGTGTTTGTTCTTATGCAATTTTCCCCGGCATATTAACACTTTGAAGCAATCTGAGGCAAGCTTTCTCAAAATTAAAATTAAAGTCTTACAAAGGTTTGCCAAACTTCAGGAAAACCCCCAAAATCTACAGTCTTGTTTTTTTCTTTAGTGCATGTATTGTCTGGCTTAGTGCTTTCCAGCATCTTATGTTTCCACCATCTTAAGCTATTTGGGGCAGACTGAGAGTGAAGAGAAAGAAGCTGCAAATATGTTATGCTCTGTGTGAAAACAACAAGTAAATGAAGAAGGCTATATGTAAAACCCAAGTTTTAAGATTGATAAAACGTTCTCTATTAGAAATGAATGCCCTCCAAGACAAATATTCCAAAAGACGAAGTATGAACCCCAGGCCACATATACCTGTATATTTACCTATGCCACTATTTTTATCAGGATTGCTATTGACTTTTATTATTATTTTGTTTTTAAACTCCCATAGGTTTGAGTGACTTGTCTTAATCCTATTTCCCCATAAACTCTGTTATTTTTGGTGCACAATTTTGTAGAATGGGAATTTTTATGAATGCAAGAATGGTAATATAGCAAAAGATGGCTTTAATACGTATTTTTTTTCTCATCATGAAAGCAGTACATGCTCATTATGGAAAATTGGAAACTATGGAAAAGGAAAAGGAAAAAATCCAATAACCGATAATTATCCCATTCAGAAACAATTTTCAATTTACATATACATATTGTAAACATAACTGGAACGAAAATACCACATTTTTCAAAACTGAAGAATACAAACCATTTTTAAAAAACTTTCTGCACCAATGAGGGAGAGAAATCACGTATGGAAACTTAACATGCACACATACATCCCAAAAAACAACCTTCCCACCCCAAGAAAATAACTCCTTATGGCGGAGAATGGGCATATTCATACTTTAATCCAATTGAAGTTAAAACAGATGGAATTTAGCTCATGATGATTTTTAAGCACTTCTCAGTTCTCCAAATATGATGACCTTGAGATCGGGGAACTTTGAACCTTGAAAGGCATTTTCTGAATCAAGGGCGTAAAAATATATGTTTCATCCAGAATCCAATAAAACGTTTGTTGGTATGTATACTATGGGAAGAAATCCGTACTGCAGTGTGACAGCACAGCTCCAACACTAATTGTGTAATTCTGTGTTCACAATGACCATCTTGATGAATCTACTTAAGGAATAATCTTCCACAATGCTCTCCACTCTCCAGTCTTGTACTTGAGAATTCTGCAAAGGACCAGAAAGAAATGATCAGGGCAAAACATCTGGGGTAATTCAACAGGAACGTGATATGTGTATTTCGTTGACATAATGGTCCACACATTGCAAATAGGACTTCGAAAATATTTTTTTGCCCACAGGGAAAGATCTTCTCTCCCTCTCTCCTCCCCCGTCAAAGAGAGAAGCCTCACAAAACAGAAGCAAAGACTCTGGAAATTCTCAGGCCTCGAGATGAAGGCTGACGATAGTTCCATTCGTTAATAGCAAAATAAACTGCAGTCAACATGCTCACATGGATGGACAGGAACAGGCATGCACAGTTATTACTAGACAAAGTAAAGCTCTCATTGAGCATAAAAATCAACAAACAAACCACTAACCTGTAGGTCTGAAGCCAAGGCTGTGGTAGATAAGTGAGTACAACGACTAGGCTTAGACTGTCTATTTTTGATTGCCGTTCTAATTTACTTTGATTTACTAGAACTAATTTGCAGTAGTGACTGGCAGTCAGCCCTTGGAAAGGGAGCTTCTAAATTTAAAATTCAATTTTAATTCATTTCATCAGGAGCTTATTGAGCCCTTTCTAAGTGCCAGGGAATATGCTAGGGCCTGGGGACAGAGATGTAAATAAGAAACCTGGTGGCCCTGAGCACAGTCTAGCAAATTGTCAGAATGAAGGTTATCCACTGATTTCCCTCACAATACACCAACTCCAAAACCCTTTCCAGGATTCCAACCCATGCCCTCCACTTAGCCAAACGTCCAGGGCTGCCTCATAGGCCCAGGGACCCTAAGGCACAACCTCTGGGAGTGGCAGGGTTTGTGAAAAGATGGAGCTGCTGGTCCAGCAGTCCTAGTGCTGGGGGCATGGATGGGACCAGCCACAGCTCAGCAGCATCAGTGCCCTCATCAGGCAAGCTCTGCAGCATGATTGGGGCTGCTATTCCCAATGTGCAGGCCCTGCAGAGCCTCAGCAACTCTGTGAGCTAAATGTTAGAGCTTTAGTACATTCCTTTTCTGATGGTCAGCCAGAATCTGTTTCTGTTGCATGCAACTCAGAATCCTGACGATATATCTGGGTAGACTTCTGCTCCCTGAGAGCATTCTGTTCGGTTTCAAATCACACGTAGAAAAACACCTGGAGAAAAATTGGATTATGTTCTATATGGCTCTGATGTATTTTATCATATTAAGAAAGCCCTCTTAACCAGTGGTTCTCAGCTGCCATGCTTGTTCACATGGTATCATCATCAGCTGTAGGTGGTGCCTCTATAAGTCTGTGACAAATAAACAACTGAAGTTTAGGGATTTTATTTTATTTTTTTTATCACATTAGAACAGATTTAATGGTACCTGTGTCACTCACTTGCATTTAGATACACTTCTTCAGTTAGAGAAAGACAGTGGGAACCAAGGCACTGGGAATTTTTTCATAAACTACAGTTTATTCTGTGTGGGCTGCAGCTTGAGAAACGTCCTGGTGTAGGAGGCATCTGGTCTAAACTCCGTAGAGTCTTTCCCATGTGTGTGGGAGAGCCCACTTGCACACACTGAACAACCACCGTTTCCAGGAGGCCTGCATTTGCAGAGCTAGGTCCACTCAAGGTCCACGTTCCTTGCAGGAGCCCACCATTAGCTTTGGTAGCCATGGTACCAACCCATTCATCAGCGGCCTTTCATATTAAGTTACGGAACACATATCACAGGGCCCAATTTAACTTGAGGACAAGGAAATGTTTTAAATTCTAGAGCTGCTCCGAGCCATATGAGACCGGTCATGTTGTGTAACCTTTCTTTACTATTTCTATGCGCACTCTACGCTCAGCTGTTGCAAGGTACAATATTATACTTTGCCCAGACTCCAGCACCTGTTGTAGGCAAGTTGAAATAAAAACAGGTTGGTGGGGAACATTGATAAGATATCTGAGAGCACCTTTCACTCACTCGGCATACCCCTGCAGACTATTCCACCTCACTAGACTCGACAACCATTCTTCTTTGTCATTATTTGCCAAGAGAGGGGGGGAAAAATAACATGTCTCTTTTTACAGAAAACAAATCAGCACTCTGCTGGTCCAGGGGCTACAGACACAGATCTCTTTTGCTTACTCTCCTGCAGACTTTTCTCCTCCACCCTTTCAATTTGTCACAGTTTCCTTTCCCCAAACAGCCTTCATTTCCTTGTTTTTCTGTTCTGCACTCCTTCACCCCCTGCTTTTTATGAGAGGACACTGAGGCCCTGGCAGACTTGGGAAACAAATTCATGCCACAGGCCCCTCAGGGGCAGACATGTCTGGTTTCATGAACAGAGGGGAGGCTTGGCATCAGCGTCCACCTACAGAACCCTGAGGTGTCCTCCTCTGGAGCTCACCCACACCCCTCCCACCTTGAAATCATCTCCTTGACCACGACATTGCTTAGGACTGCTTCGAAAAAGAGCTTTGAGGCCAGCATATCTACCAGGATTGGAAAGGGAGGTTTGAAAAGTGCTCTGTACTGTTGACCCCACTAGAGTCTTCCTGATTCATCCATTGATGCCCAGACTCCGTTTTGATCTTTTTGTTTCTGTGTTGAAAATGGGAGTGCTATACCTAAATTCTTCATCCGCTAACATCATTGTCGACAACGTGTTAGGGGGCTGGGATGTAAGGGCTTGGCCTGAAGGATACCAAACCCAGAGTAGGACACAGAACAGAGAGACGCAAGACAGGCAGACTGTGTCTAACAAAGCGTGGCCCAGGGAGTAGGTGGGTGGTCTGTTAGGGAAGAAAAAGGAGTGGGTCTTGAGCAAATATCCCCAGGTTCAAGTCCTAGCAGCTCTACTGGATGCGTACACGGTCTTGGGAAGTTGCTCTGTTTCCTGGAGCTTCAGTTTTTTCACCTGTAGAACGTGGATCACAATAACTCCCTGGCAGGGTTATTGTATGGATTTAAAGAGATTGCGTGAGTACAGTGTCTAGGGCAGTGCCTGACTATTAATAACCACTCCATAAATTACAGCAAATATTTTCGGTACATATAATACCACTGGGGTCATGGCCAATGGGAGGAGTGATTCTAGCTGTAATTTTTCATCTCCTTGAGCACCAACATCTGCCTACTGTTAAGGTATCAATTAATAAGCCTTCGCCCTAACCCCACACTCTAGGTGGGTCAGCTCTGGGGTCTGCATTGAGCAGCATTGTTCCTGGGGATGTGCAGCTTCATTACCACAAATCACAGCGATGTCTATTAATAAAAAATGCAGACAGGCAAAGATGCGAAGGAGGAAAGAGGACTTTTGAGTCCTTAACGCCACAAACCCTCCATTTCAGGAGGCCAGAACAGGCAGCGACAGCCCCTTCTCTCTGCAGGCTGCCCTGGTTTCACTCCCTCCCCGCTCTGATTTCTCTTTCATGCTTCTCTTCAGCTAAGGCGTTTGGTCTGTGTGCGCAGCTTCTCCCCAAGGGAACCAGTCTCCTCCCCGCCACCTGAACTCTTGCTCGCCTTCTCCACACGCACAGCTGCCACTCACTTCTCTGGACCCTCCAGCACACGAATGAAGAGAGAAAGCTTCTAGAGAGGGGCCCAGCACAGGCACAGAGGGAGGCTCCTGCCCGGAATCCTGGCTGGGGAGTTGAATCCTTGAGACAACAGGAGCCGTGTGGGAGACTGAGCAAAGCAGAAAAGACAAATTTTACATCTTTGTCATCCTGTGCCTCTACAAGCCTCATTATGCTCAAGTGTCTGGTAAACAGAAAGGACCTACTGACATGACTTGCGGGGTTAGTGTGGAAACATAAACCTGCAAAAATAGCTGTAAATTTATAAAGAAAAATCACTCTAGAGAATGATGATCAGTATTCCCATGCTAAAAAATTTCAGTGGAGAAGGTTCAATCTCCTTTCTTCCTGTTTCTTTTTTTTACAGCTTTATTTACATAGAATTGAGGCACAATAAATTGCACACAAAGTGTAAATCTGATGAGATTTGACGTATATATACCCTTGTGAAACTTTCATCACCATCAAGATTATCAATGTATCCATCACCTCTCGAAGTTTCCTTGAACTCCTTTGTCCTTCCCACCTGTCACCCCAAGACAACCACAATACAGGTTTTTTGTGTGTCGTTACAGATTAGTTTGCATTTTACAAAATTTTATAAAGCTGGAATCATCTACCATATGCATCTATTTTTTGGTCTGGCTTTTTTTTTTCAGTCTGGCTTCTTTTACTCAACAAAATTATTTTGATATTTATCCACGTATTTGCATGCCTCAATATAATAGTTTGTTTTTGTTGTTGTTGAGTAAAATTCCACTGGATAGGCATACTACTCTTTTTTGTTAACTATTCCAAACCTCTTTTTCCTTTGGAACGTTGTTCCCACCTGCTCTTCGGTGAACGAGACAGTGGACTTGCAGTCATGGGAGTTCTTCGCCTTTTTATATGTGGCATGACTTCCTTTAATGTGTTTTATTTTCATGGCAAAGAAGTGGGCTTCCTGTGTTGATCCAGGATTTGGCAGCGTCTAAATCACAAGTCAGTTTTCCAGGCGGTGGAGCAGTGAGCAGGGACGTGTAAGGACTTTTGTATGTGGAGAAGAGGAAAAGAGCAGGCACGTGTCAGCCTAGAGCTCTTGGAAAGAACAGAAGTGGTCAGATGGAGATGCTACTGACAAAACATTGCCTGAAAAAAACGGTAAATTTGCCAGAGCTTTTCATGAGTGGTTTAAAAAAAATGTTTCTTAAACTCCTAGTATTCATGAAATTCAAGGACTTTTATTTTAATCCTCCCACTATTCGATCATAATTTCCATTAGTGTTAGCAAAACATTAGAATTCATTTTATTTAGAACATAATGCAATAGAATGAATACAAGTAGGCAAGAATACAATTCAAGAATTCAAATATCTTCTGGTCTAGTCCAGCCTCCTTTAGTATACACTTTTCACTGTTTTCTTCATTTAAACATTAAGGTTTTGTTTGAGTCAAAAGCAGCCTCCCACTGGCCATCTCCTTGCTTAGGCTGTGTGTGGATGTTTTCTTTCCAGCGTGCAGAGACTGGATTTATTCATTTTTCCTGAAGACAAAAACTATCGTGTAGAAGTCATTGGAAGCCTGGCTGTTTATGACCGCTCTTTTGTGATGAGAGGTGAATGGTAAGATTGAGTTCTGCGGGAGGAAGGGAGGATTAGGAAGCCATGAGCTCAGGCAACTTTGGGAAGTTCAGTTTGAGGAAGAACAAGTGGCGGAGCGGGTGGAAGACTAGAGAAGTTGAGAAAAGACTGAGGTGACACAGTTGAGACCCTTTCAGTCATTGGAGTTGCCTTCCTCAGCCAGAAAACCAGTGACAGAGAAACCCAACCCGTTGAGAGAGAATCCCCAAGCTATACACCTGGGAGCCATTTCAGCTCTTTCTTTCTCTCTCTCAATTTAATTAGAAACCAAGTCCTGTTGGCTATGTTTCCTTAGCTTCCCTCCTGCCTTTTCCTCTCCTCTCTCCCCACTTCTTTGGCTTAACATCCAACACCTGTCAACCAAGTCCGACCTGAAGGCGATTGCAAAGGAGCTCGTCGATTGTGTCCTACAGTACGAAGTCCAAGGTCTAAACTGGAATTCGAACTTCACCTGGGCCCCGCCCACATCTGCAGCCTCTTGTCCAGCTACACCAACTCTCCAGCCGTGTCAAGCCCCTCCAGTTTCCCGTAACAGCAGAAACACTCAGAGAGCTTTTTGAGAAAAATTCCCAGGCCCTTTCTTAGGTTAGTTTCTGATTCAGTGGGTCCAAGGTGAGACCTTTGACTCTCTTTTGTTCAAGATGCTCCCCAGGGGATGGGGAAAGTCTGATGGCCAACTAGGTTTTGGAGCCCCTGGCCTGCATCATAGTTTGAGGATTAACTAGGTCAATGTCATGAAAGCACCTTGTAAACTGTCACTCTCCATGCAGATGTCAGCCAGTGTTACCGAGGAGAGCAGTTGGCTGAGGGGCAGGCAGGCAGCCCTGAGGTTAATGCAGACAGGAGCTCTCCCTTCCCTCCCAGCAAAATGGGGCCAGCCTCAGCAAAACCGACTGGCAGGGAAAACAGCCCCAAGGCCGGCCCAGGAAAACTTCTCAACACTCCCAGAGTTTTTTCAACCAATTTTTTTTTAGAGCAGAATTGTTTTACCAAATGGCTCATATAAGGAACCCAAATCCTCGCAGACCCTGTTAGTAGAGACCCAAGAGCCTTTCTCTCTTATGTTCGTGCTGGCTGAGCCCAGGTTCTGTTCAGAGTCCACACCTCCCTACCACGATTCAGGAAAGGCAATTATGATGGGCCTTCTCCTTGCTGTGCCTGGTTTAGACAGGTGCTAGGCAATGAATTGCCCTCAGAGGAGGCCTGCTGAGGGGCTTCTGGGAAAAATTACTTGCTCCTAAGAAGAAATATTTTGCCTTTTCTTTCTCTGGATATTTCTATATGTGCACGGGATGCACAGAACTATGGCAACCATCTTGCTATATTGAGGGGAGTAGCCCAAAGACAACACCCTGAGGAAGGCAAAACACAAGATAAGAGGAAATTGGATTCTCCACGATGTTGCTGAGCCATCAAATCCACCGACCCTGGAGTTTCTTCTTGTGTAAGACGACAAATCCTCTAATTGCTTAAGCCATTTTGAGTTGGGTTTTCTTTAATTTGCAACAGCAAGCATTCTGATACATTAATGTATAAAACAAATCAAAATTGACAAATTATTATTAAACATTTATTTTATAGGCTTTAATGCATAACTTTTACTTATTAGAAGTCAATCAAAGAGAGAATGGAGGATCTTGGTGATACACAATTTAAAATGGAGAGTTAGGTATGTAAATTAAAATTATACCAATCTAAGGATTCAATGTATTTTAGCCTTTTGTTTTAATTGTATAATAGTGAGGGAAGTCTGATTCCCACAGATGAATAGCTGCAAATGGTAACAGTATTTAAAAAAAGCCATTTGCTTTGCAAACTCACGACACTTTTCAGTTAACAGTGGTGGCAGGAAAAGCTTTATTCCAATATCTGGGCTCACACACACAAAGTTGAATTGACAGGCACAAGCTAACGTGCTGATTGTTAAAAGTTGGTATACAGTATTATTTGTTTCTAACTTTTTAAATAAAACCACAGAAATATCCAAATTTTCAAAATTCCCCTAAAGATCCCCACAGAATCTTAGGTTCCTCAGAACACACTTTGAAAACTTCTGCCCTAAGTGTAATTAAGTTATGCTAATCATGTGTAATTAATGTAAAATCCAGGTTTCAATGTGGTAGAGAAGATCCTTTGCTCCTGCACTGACGCCAATTTCCAAGAGCTTAGGGCCAGACCTCGTATAATGTCATTCAAGTCTGGCAATAAGACAAACACTCCTTTAGCAGAACAGGAGATGTGCATCCAGGAGATTAGGATTCACAGAGGAAAAGGGCTGATTGCGGCACCAGACCACACAGAGAGGGCCTCTTTTCCCTCACCTCCTCCTCCATCCAGGTCCAAAGCATTCCTTACCCCTCGTGTCCGCTCCCAGCTGCAGAACCACTCTGAGGAGGGACTGACAATCCACCCTGAGGCTAGACAAGAGAAAGCAGGAGCTGGACAGGTAACTGTGGGGCTGCTGGGGCAAATGAGTTAAGGACCAGAATGGAAGGGAGAGAAGGAGGAAGTAAGGGAGTTGGCCCAGGGGACACTGTCTTTGCCAGCTGTGCATTTGACTTCATGATGCATCTCTGGAATCCAGGACTAAGGTCTCTGCTTGGAAATAAGATGAATAAATAAGAAGGGTCACTAATTTCCCATATTCATTGTGATGATTTCAAAATATGTCCATAATTCTTTGTCATCCTTCCCTTTAAAAGGTAGAATCTAATTCCCCTTTCCCTAATTGTGGGCTGTGTTTAGTGACTTACTTCTAACAAATAGGATGTGGTAGAAGTCACGGTATGAGACATGTGAGATTAGCACATAAAAGGCATTGTGGCTTCCTCTTTGTTCTCGCTCTTGAATCACCACTCCAGGGGAAGCCAGCTGTGGGTCATGATGATGCTCAAGTAGCCTTAGGGGAGGCCAACAGGGTGAGAAACTGAGGCCTCCTGCCAACAGCCACATAAGGGAGCATCTTGGACACGGGTCCTCCAGCCCCAGTCAGGCCCTCAGATGAGTGCAGCCCCAGCCAACATCTTGGCTACAACCTCATGAGAGACTCTAAGCCAGAGCTACACAGCTAAGCTGCTCCCACAATCCTGACCCACAGAAACTAGGAGATGAATAAATGTTTGTTGTTTTAAGTCACTAAGCATGGGGTAATTTGTTATGCAGGATTAGATAATTAATTCATCATAAATATCAGATATCACTGGAACCTGAAGCAAAGGATTCGAAGAACCTTCTCTGGGAGTTCATGTGCAAGTTGGCTGGCAAGACCATTTTCCTATGTAAGCCCCTCTCCCCTCACTTCCATAATCAGTGCTGAGATGGGGTTACACGGCCTTTTGCATAAAAAACGTAATTGGCAATCAGAAATCTAAAATGGAATCACATGGGAGCATTTAAAAGTTATACTGTCTGAGTCCCTCACCCAAGGATTCTGCTTGAATAGGTGTGGGAGTGGCCTGGGCTTTGGAAGGCTCAATCTCCCTCAGGTGGGCATCATGCCGCCAAGGGTGAGAACCTCCGGCGTGGCATGAACTGTTCCCAGAATGCTCCCCTTTCTGTTTTGCATCCCCTCACCTATTTTCAGCTCAGGCATTTCATCTCTCAGGTGGTCCTGTTTCACCTGCTGGGGACTGGACAGAGTTTGATGAGTTCTTCTTTGAAAGGTGCCCAGGAGATTAAAAGAACTAACCATTAACACTATTTTTTAGTGGAATATTTTTTTCCTCAATTGGGTAAGAGCAGGAGGCAATAAAGAAAATACGGAAGGAGAGAGGAGATTGAAAGACCCAGCATTCCTTTTAGCCCCGGGCATTTTTCCAATTGTCAGACAAACCAATGGTCAGTGGATGCTCAGGAGGCAAAGAGAGAAGTGGGCGCTTGAGTGACAGAGCCCGGGTAAAGAGACAAGGAGAGGGGGAATGACGCTTCTTAGTAGCAGAAGCATGACTCCCACTGAGGGGCTTGTGCAATGGTTTCCCACCGCCCGCGCCACCCCAGACAGATGTGAGACCTGAAGCCCCTCCTTCCTCCCTACTCAGTACGTAAGGATGCAGTATCCCTATCCGAGGATCAGTGAAGAGACCCAGGGATCCAGAGAAACTTCTGCTCTCAGTGATCCCTGATAAAACTCTTAAGTTAACTCGAACCAAACACGTTTAGGTCTAAGTTGGGTGAAGGGGGTCAAAAGGTACAAACGTCCAGGTAGAAGATAAATAAGTCCTGGGGATGTCATATACAGTGTGGGGACTATGGTAAACAATACTGTATTGTGTATTTGAAAGTTGCTGAGAGAGTCGATCTCAGTTCTCATTACAAGGAAAAAAAATTGCAACTAGGTGAGGTGACGTATTTAACTAAATTCGTGGTGATCATTTCACACAATATATACATATATCAAATCATTAGGTTGTACACCTAAAAGAAATACAATGTTATATGTCAACTACAGCTCAATAAATCTGGAAAAAAAAAAAAGAACAGGTTCACTTGCGAATGGTGAGGCAGGCTAGTGCTGTGAACGAGGGCTCAGCTCTGGACTCTTTGGGTTCAAATTCCTATTCCGTCTCTCATGACCTGTGACTTCTACTCTGCTTCCGTTTTCTCACCTGTAGGCATCCATTCCATAGGCTGGTTCTGAGGATTTAAGGAGAACTTTTTTCACACTGGTAGCATCTGATGACAATGTAGGGCACAGGTGGTGACAAGGCCCCACCTGACTGTGTCCTTATTGGAGAACCATGGCCAGTGCTTGTGGAGAATAGCCTGTGGATAATGAGACTCAGGCTTGCCTGACTTACTGCTCATTCTAAGGTAAGCCAGCTTTATCTGCTCACTAAACCTGACCAGAGTTTTCCCCAGGTTGCGTTATTAAGGACAGCAAACGCAGAGCGTACTGGGGGCTGCTTCCCACCCGTCCTTGCCTCTGAGCTCCTCTTCTCTACTGAGCCCACGCTCACCAGCTCTGGCCACTGTCAAGGTGCCCAGTCCCCATGCTCTGTTCTGATTCTTTCAGGAGACTTTTTCACCACTGACTCTCTGCCTGGTGAGATGGGCTTTTAATCTCTCTCTAGAAGTCCCCATGTTCAGGTGGGACAGTTCTGGCTTTGGATAGAGCCACCAAGAGTGCAGCCTACCCCAGGGAAGGAAAGTGATGTCCCTGTGAAGTTCCCCTTCACGTCAAAGGGCGCCTCAGTCCCAGGAGAGCAGTCACATTCCCAGGGCTTTGGACGCCCAGAGAAGACCAGCAGGTGCCACTTCTGCGAGTGCCACACACAAAGACCAGCGCTGGGGTGCGGCTGTTGCTCCCTCTGAGCACTTTCTCCAAAATGAGCACCTTTCCAACAGTCTTCCTTAAAGATGGGAAAAGGTCCTATGCTGACATGTTGCTGTGATAGCTGTTGAGACGATCTTAGAGGAAGCAGTGCAAATTAGGAGATATTTGCATTAGGGGCCAGACTGTGAGGCAAGTGAAAAAAAAGGTCTTCGAAGGGCAGAGCCATTTTTCTGTGCTCTTTCTTTCACCAGGCCACAGCCTTGCCCTCTAAGCTCAACCACCTGTACCCCCCGCCTCCCTCTGTTTGTGGTTGAAAGCTAGTGGTCCCTCTGGTTCCTTTGTGGACACTTGTTTATTTTCTACCTGGACACAGCTAACAGGGCAGGCCCCTGGCAACGTATTAAAGGAGACTGATTCAGTCTTTAACCTATTTTCTCTGCAATCTTTTCCACCTCCATCCCACTCCTACCTCCCCCCACACTGGGCACAATGATTTCCTACTCCCTAGTCTCATCAAATGATCCCAACAGGAAAGGATCTGGTCACTATGTTATTCTTACCTTAAAACACACCAACACACTTTAAAGTATATATTTATTGAAGGAGTGAAAGGGCAAAATGTCTCATGAGGGAGACTGAGACACTAGTCACAGATGGGAAGATTATCCTCTGGTCATGGAAAGCAAGTCATGCTTAAGAACATACATCATTTTAGAGTCCTGGGAACTGAGTTAAAAAGGACAGAGAGGCCTCTGAGATGACCCCTTTTCTAAGCCCTAAGCTCTCCATCTCTCCACCCAGATGTCAGAGATCCAGAAATGTGAGTCACCGCAAACATATGTGCAGTGCACAACCTACACAATCGTTCAGGGCGGCCCTGCTAGCACTCTTTCCACTGTGCCTTCTCAAAGCTCTATGCCATCATTCTCATTTAGCAAACCCTTATTAAATGTCTACTATGTGCCAGGGACTGTGCTAGGCATAGGACAAATCAAAATAAATAAAATTCCTCCTTCAGAGGGCACGGTCTAGTGGAGAAGATAGATGCCTGGAGATAAATATCTAGTGCTAATAAAGTTATGCACAAAATATGATAGAAGGAAAGAGAGAAGATTTAATGTTGTCCAAAAAGATCTGAAAACTTCAAAGAGGAGGTGACTTTTGGGGCAGAATCTTGAAAAAATAAGAGTAGGAACTTTCTAGACAAACAAGAACATTCTAGACATAAAGCACAAGCCTGGCCAAGGTTTGGAGACCTGAGGCAGGGCGACTTCTGCACAACCATTTGTCTTGACTTCTACCCCAGATCTCCCCACCACACTTAGAGTCCCCTTAGTTCCTCTTCCCTCACAAACTCTCAGGCAACTCTGCCTCCCAAGCTTTCCTTCACCTCAAGGGCTTTTGTCTCCAGGACCAGAAAGTCAGGGAAGCAATTCCTGCAGTGTGTGCAAAGCTGGGGTCCTGGAGGAGGAAGGCTCTTCGCTTGACCGAACAGATCCAGTGGTATAGATGAGCAGTAAGTCCTTATCTTCTACAACAGACTTCCTCTAACTGCACAATATTCCCAATCAGTGAACGAGCATTGGGTATCTTTTGTGTCCCAGGGGCTGTGCGAGGAGGTATACGTGTAAACCAGACACACATGCGTTTGCCCACAGGAAGCTTATTGGTGTGTTTCATATGTTCAGTCTCCCTGGACCCAGAATAGTGGCTGGCTCTGCTGAGGCTGAAAAGTGGAAAGACCATTCCTTCCCAGCCCAGGAGCCACTCCACCTTCTTTACCAGCTTTAAAACTTCAAGAGCACCTCCGAGAACTCTTGAATGTGTTTTAGAGACCCCTAGGTGTTTGGGGAAGTCCACATGGGACACTAGAGACAAAAGGAAGGAAAGGGAGATGGCAGGAAAGGGAAAATAACCATTATCCTGCATAGCTTTGCCAGCGTCTGTTAAGACAATGAAACATGAGTGTATCTGCAGCCATGGGCCTCTATCTCCAACCACACACAGGTCATCCGTGTTTATTGCCATTGACTTTTCTTTTTGGCTCTTTCTTCATTTCTCTTCATTATGTTTTTTTCCCTTTGACTTTAAAAATAGTCTCTTAGCAGGGAAAAATATGTTCATAATTTAATTCTCACAAATCACATTTGACACATAATTATCCAAAGTTTGTATTTTATTCAAATAAGAGGTATCAGTAAGTTCTAGGTCAATAAAAAGGGAAGATGTGATTCATTAAAATCAAATGTTTTCGGAGTATGAAAAAACGTTCCCTGCCAGGCAGCACGGGCAGGAATCCCAGAGGCCTGGGGCAAGGTGACTAAGGGTTCCCAGTCCCAAGTGAAGCAGTATTTAAAAGTATTCATTGTTATCGGAAGGAGGAGGCCGAGGCAGAGGAGGAGGAAGACGGGGAAGGAGGAGAGAGCGGGAGGAGGATAAAAGGAGAAGCAGCAGCAATTGCCAAGAGACAGTCGTTCAATCCAATAAAGTAATGATCTGTACAGACTCTAATTATTGTATTTGCAAAACAATACATGTATAATTTGTGGCCGTTTCCCCCCTCTATCTAACACAATAAAGGATTCATTTCACGAAAACCTCTTATGTTTTCTTTAGAAGATTTGGACAAAAACAATGCATCTTTAACTCTGCAAACAGAATAATAGATCCTTGGAAGAATTACTTGAAACCAAATGCAGTTGTCATTCTGTATTGATAATCTTTGCTTTTCATTATCATATTCAGCCCGTCGTTTATATGCAGATGACACTATCACTTATGGTAGTAGATTATGCTGGGAGAAAGCTTAATATTATCTTCAAGCTGATTTAAATGAGCTTTAAGATCATCTGGCACAATCTAAATTACCCTTAAATATTAATGAAACAAAGATCATGTTATTTGGCTCAAAACAAAAAGTTGAGAGAACTGAAAAATTGGCACGCAGTGTGACTTCAGAAAGAGTAGACAAATGTCAAATAGTCAAGATTTGGAGATACATCCCACCTTCATTGTGACTGATAATACAACTGATCAGCAGTGAAGGATAGAAAAATCCCAACTCCTTACTCAAGTATATATACTTCTTAAAGAAAAAAACATGTTTTCCATCTCTTCAATGTCCCAATTATGTGCCTTGGGTTTTGTTGGTTTTATTTATCTGACTGCAGCTCCACATTTGTTAGCCAAGTTAAAGATGACTTATCCTCTCTATCTGGACAGATTTGCCTTGAATTATACATCTCACAAACACTACCGTCTGTCGTCTTTTAAACAATTGGCTAAAAATTAGAAGACTCTCAACATTTTGTTGGTATAATAGCTTCCCTCACACTCTATTCCCCAACAGCAGACCACTTAACTCTTCTTTTTCAGTCATCCACATTTCCTCAGCAAAATTTGGTGAATGGAGAGAAAAAGCAATAGCTGAGAGAAGCAATCCTTTGACAGCCCATAATATTCAAGCTGTGCGTGTCTGCATGCGTGAATGTGTGCACACGCATGTACTTAAGTAGGTAAATGTCTTAAATTATGTAGATGACCTTTCTGGACCCCTTTTACTCTCAAATGTCTCACTAAATGGATGGGAAATCTCTCAGCTGCCAACCAGGGGTGCGATGGGGCTCATGGGATGCTACAGCTGAAGCAAGAACGTGGCCTTTTCTTGGCTCATTTCCCTGGAGAGGATGTAGATGAACCCCAGGCCTGGCCAGGAGACAGCTCAAGCCTTGGCCAGAGATGGAGCAGAGCCATCTTCAAGGTAGCAACTGGGGGTGCTCAGGATGACAATGATAAAAAGTGTTCTTGGGGCAGAGATCCATCTTTGTTGCTGTTACTGCTAATGGTTCTCCTTTACTACAACCTGCCCGACTCGAAAAATTCATCCAGCTACCAGTGTAACTGAGCTATGTCTCTGTGGTCTCATCATATCCATTGGCAGCAACTGCTGCCTTTTGGGTGCAGAGATTTCGTTTCCCAGGGACTTCCTGAAGGGATTGTCTCTTGGGTGTGAGTGTACGTGTGGCTCAAATCTCGTGTTTATGTTGTACACTGCCTCTCACTTGGCAATGTTTCTCTATCTCTGCTCTCCTACGAGAAGGGAGTTGAATCAGAGAAGGGTTGAGTGTGTGGGTAAGCAGGTGAATGATGGATAGATGGTGACTACATGGAGCAAGACATTAGGGATGTGTTTTGTTGCTGGTTCAACAGACCTCCTCTCCATATCTTCAGAGAAAAAAAAAAATGAGAGTGAGGAGAGGAAGAATAGCTTGGGAAAGCTATGGGGATGATACAGTCATCTCTCCAAAGGAGTGCCAGCATGACAAACTTCACATGTACCAGAGAAGTGTGGAAACCCGCCCACCTACTGGCAGAGCTTAGCTAGGCCATGCTTGTGTCGAGTGACTATTTTTAAGCTTATTTCTCAAGGCTCAGTTCAAAAGTTATCTATGACACTCTCTAACTCTCCTGGGAAGACTTTATCTCTCCCTTCGCTGTACTCCCATAGCAATTTATTCATACCTCATTCAGAGCACTTATTGTTTGTGTGTGTTAGAATTGCGTACCTGTTGGACTCTCCACTGGGCCAGTCCTGGCAATTGTCTACCCAACAGTCCTTGCCACCCTCTTCTTCACTGGCAGCACAACCTAACTTGGTTCACTGTCAGACGCCACGTGCTTCAGGGGTGAACTCTGCTCCCTCTATCAGCTATGGTGATTCAGTTATGTATCCGGGGCAGAACCAGCATGTGAGGTAAGTCTTGTCAGAGAGACAGGAGGGGAAATGCTGGGGCAGGGGCAGGGGAGGCTTCGGAGAAGTGTTTATTCTTAGCAAGAGAAACAGAGGAAGAACATTCTCACGCAGGCTGTTGTGGGCAGAGATGCCCGCTGCAACCATCTTGTGACCACGAGGGAACAAACTGAGGACAAAAGCCAAGATGCTGAGGAAGGCAGAAAGATGGAAAGAACGTGAATTCTTGTTAATGTCTGTCATAGAATCCAAGGACCACTCCATCTCCAGACTTCTTGTCCATTTTGAGTTGTGTCTTCTCTTACTCCCAACAAAAAGCATCCCATATCAAATATCCTCTAAACTTGTGCTGTCCAATACAGTAGCCACTTACCATATGTGGCCACTTAAATTTAACTTTGAATTAATTAAGACTAAATAAAATTTAAAATTCAGGCTCTCAGTCGCACTAGCCGCATATCAAGTACTCAATAATCACGTGTGGCCAGTGGCTACCATATTGGATAGTGCGGAATTATAGAACATTTCCAAGACCTCAGACAGGCACATTGAACAGCACTGCTCCACACTGCAAACTCCTGGAAGGCAGACACAGGATAGTGTTTGTCTCTATTCCAAGCTCCTAGCATATTATCACACAAAAATAAGTAAATTAGTTAAATTGCTAAATAAGGGAATGAATGGTCTAAGTATCCTCTATTCTGAAGGGTTCTGACTAATTTTTACCCCACTGATTCTTGAGTCTACGCAGGTGGCAATGTCTGTGGTCACAGTCACTGCTCCCACTCACCCCCTGCACAAGCAACAGCTCCCTTCAAGCTGTTCACTTCGCTCCTTTTGCTCCAGGAGTCTGACTTTTCCCAGCTTCACTTAAAACCTCTCAAGATCTCCTAAACTCCTGCCTCTAAAAGACACAGCTACAAATAAAATAGTCATTGGATCTGTGTTTGCTCCATTCTTCAGAGTAGTGTAGACACAGGAATTATGCCCGTGTAGACAGAAGTTGCCCACACACTGGCCAGACATGACAACATTCCAGCTTGGCCTGGCAAGAGCCGGAGGCTCCTCCGCAAACCTGATACTTGTCTTGTTGCCAAGATGCTTCATCCCTGAAGCCCGAAGCATTCTCCCACCTCTCGGGGTAAGGGAGTGCACTTGGAATAAAGCCCGGGTGAAAATAAACGTCACATGTTCCACGGAAACTTCTGCAGAAGCATGCTGCTGCTCCTGTGGAGTCCTAAAGCAGGCTTTACTGTGGGGGCCGGGGTGAATGGCGGCCCTCTCCTTCAGACCCGTGTTTCTGGAAGGTACTCTGCCCTTCTCCCCCAGAGAAGTCCACCTTCTCTTGTTTGAATGGCCCAGGGAAGAGTCTTACCTGAGCCGGATATGGCATAAGTTAGGGTTTCTGCTGCCCTCTCCCCACTCCCACCACCCACCCGAAGGAAGTGCTACAATTCTGCACCCAACTCCAGTGTGTGAGGAATTCTCTGACACGAGCTGCATGTCGTATAATTTAACTCAATTCTGACACTATCTACCTGGAGATAGCATCAGATCCCACAGGTTAAGGGCTCAGTCCCATGAGACTGCTGCCCCGCTTCAGACACCAATAGAAAGTCCGGGTTGTTACCTGTGCTTCTGACAGACAGGCTATAGACTAGAAGTTCCCACAGCCCCTTCCTTGGGTTCAACTAATTTGCTAGAGTGGCTTACAGAACCCAAGAAACTAGTTTACTTACTAGACCACTAGTTTATCATAAAAGGATATAACTCAGGAACAGCCAGATGGAAGAGATGCATAGGACAAGGTATGGGGAAAAGGGCACAGAGATTTCACGTTCTCCAAGGGCCACTCTCCTAGCATCTCTACACGTTTACCAAACTGGAATCTCTCCAAATCTGTCCTTTTTGGGCTTTTTCTGGAGGCCTCATCATATAGGCACGATTGGTTAAATCATTGGCCACTGGTGATTGATTCGACCTCTAGCTTCTCTCCCCTCCCTGGAGGTCTGAGGAGGGACTGAAAATTCCAACTCAGTACTTGTCTGGTTGGTTCCTCTGGCAACCAGCCCCCATCCTTAGGCTACCTGGGAACTTTCTAAAAGTCGCCCCATTAACATAACAAAAGACACCTTTGTTGTTCTTATCATTTAGGAAGTTCCAATGGTTTTAGAAGCCCTGTGCCAGAAGACCAAATACATGGATCTTATTATAAATCACAATATCCCAGGTGCATAGGCACTTTAAATAGTAACCACGTTTTAGAGATTTTGCTCTTGTAGCTGCTTAAAAGTCTTGGGTCATAGAGCAGGTCCACCAGAGGAGGCTGAAAAATTAAGCCCCTTGGGTTCATCCCAGCTCTTTTAGACAGTCTCTCACCACTCCTTCACCAGCAGAACTGCCATTTTTGCATCCTAACCCTTTGCATCAACTTTCCATCCCTTACTTGCATACACTCCCCACAGGCACACATAAACGGCTCAGACGGGCCAAGTGCTGCTCAGCAGATCATGTTTTGGATTTAGACCAATTAAACGTAGATGCTGGGATACTGTTAGAATCTGAGGGTACTCAGAGATTTAGGATCTGTTGATCTTTCTTGGGTGCCAAGGAGGGCTCCCGGCCGAGCTGCCTGAGGCCCAGGCCTCATGTGGTTCAGAGAGGAGCAGAGGTGGGGGAGGGGGTCATATGTATACTCAGGGGCCTAACACTATTGACCCAGAGGTTGGATGAGGTGTCTAATTAAGCAATGTTCATACGCTTGGCTTCAATGCATGCCTTCACAGTGCACCGATTTCATGGGCTTGAGCTTATGAGTATGAACTTTGACCTGCAACGTGTCATGTGTGAAAGAGAAAGATTTAAATTCAGCCTAACCAGGGATGAAATGTCCATCAGGCAAAGATGGTGTAAAGAGAACTGAGGTTGGGTCCCATTTTCACTTCAGGACTTGTGCTCTCCAGACTACGACCAGCCAAGTGTCTGCACAGGTAAACATCTAGTGGATTTGACCTGTAGCAAGTCCACCAACAGCCTCCTCGAGGCACAAGAGGTGGTTGCAAGCTCTAGCTCCAGAGTCAGAAAGCCTGGGGTTCAACACCAGCGCCCTTGACTCATTAGCTGCCTCAGGACATCTGTCTTAGTTCTCTGAGTCTCAGTTTCCTCACTTCTTAAAATTTAGATTACAATAATAGAACCTTCCCCTAAAAGCAGCTGTGAAGAGTTGAAGAGAAAGCGCATGTATAGTGTTAGCACAATTCCTGGCACCATCCTAAGTGTTCAACAAATTAATGGTGCAGTTCTTTCAAAATATAAGTCAGATTGTACCATTTCTCTGCTCAAAACCTGCCAATGGCTCCCCATCTTGCTCACAGAAAATGCCAAAGTCAACAATTTTTTCCATTGAATAATGTGTTGAGTACTATGAGTTCTAGGCCCTGGGGATATATCAGTAGATAAACCAGACAAAAATCTCTGTTCTCATGGGGTTTATCTTCCGACAGGTGATGGAGACAGACACTAAAGCTAATAAGCAAGCAAATTAATTAATATGTGGAAAGGTGGTAAATGCTAACGAGAATGAGGAGAGCAGGTAGAGCCTGCCAAAGGAGACGTGCAAGCTAGAATCTTAAAGAGAGTGGTCAGCAAAGGCCTCGCTCAGAATGTGAGTCTTGAGCAAAGACTTAAAGGAAGTGAGGGAGGACAGTGCTCTAGGCAGACAGCTCCTGAGTGGCCAGTTTGAAGGCCCTGAGGTTTTCAAGGAACGGCAAGGAAGCCAACATGACTATAGCAGAATGCATGATGGGAGAGCAATCAAAAAGGGGAGGAGGTGGGTCCCAGGTTATGGAGGGCCCCAGGTCATGGGTGTTGTAGGCTTTGTGAGAACTTTGGCTGCATTAATAAGGTCACATAACCTCAAAGGGCCTTGTTGTTTTTCCTTTGCATGGGTCCTTCCACCCTTTCTACCTTTTTTAACTTATCATTTTAACTTTTTTCTTTTTTGCTGGAGTGATGATGTTTGTTTACTATGTAAGGGACTTAGCAAATAGCTTCTAACAACATGGTTTCTGTACAGTGTCCCTTCCAGATAATCAGGAGTTCAGGGCTCCATGGGAGCCTGGACTAGAGCTTGGGGACAATATTTCATGGCAGAATCTTCCAGAATGTCAGGGTCACTGGCCAAAGTTAGACTCGCAAGAGGTGGGTTGTCATGTCCAAGTGAATGTGGGGAGAAAGCCTACAAGGAACCAAAGCTGAAGAATCAGGGGCCACGGGGCACTGGTGGACAGGGAGGAGAGCAGCTGGAGGCAGATGCAGCCTGGGGCGTCCTGGGGTTCTGGACACTACAGGAAGGGGTGTGTCCTGAGAGCTAAGTGAGGGTACAGACTGGATGCAAGAGTAAAGATCCAAATATGTGAGTGCAGCATCAGTTTGCATTGGACCCCATCCAAAGAGGGAGAATTACTGCAAAATGGACCCCATAATGAGTCTGGTCTTTTTCAATCAATAATGTAGCGGGGTGGGGGGAGGAGGGCTGGAGCACAAGGCACTTGTGGAAGGGGAGGTTTCACTGTCCTAGAGAAATGGCTCATCTCTCCCCAGAATAACAGGGTGGGACTGGAACATGGCCAGGAGGCTGCAGCCCAGAGCTTTGAGGTTGACTGTTCTTAGGTTTTCTCTTTTCTTCTTTCTTTTTTTTGTTTCTTGTTCACTTGTCTGTGTGCGTTGGTGGTTGTCTGTATTTTTTTCTTGGTGTATTTTCCTTATTTTTGAAGTCAATTTACTTTTGAAAATCCTGTCTTGTCTGGGTTGTGTGAAAGGGAACAAAGGAAACGGACTGCGGCTTTGTCAGTGTTGGACCCAAGAAAGAGAGGTCCTTTGGGGCCAGGAGTGGTGACGACAGGGCCTCCCTAGGGGACTCAGTCTCCAAGGGTGGAAAACAGCATGCTTTGCTCACACAACAACCTTCTGCCACCAGGAGATCCCTCTTCTGGGCTTCCATCTGCCCAAACCTTGGAGGGCTTCCGTGTCCTTCTTCAAGCTCAGGCGGTTCCCTGGGACAGAACCCTGTTTTGAAATATATGTTTTATTATTATTCAGATATGGCAGGACCCACAGATCAGTAAACAACTGCCATTGAAAAGATAGTTTGCTGTATGCACAGATCCCAAGAGGAGGGAGCATGCCACACAACGGAGGGGAGCCACACGGGGGAACACCAGGGTCCCCAGGCAGAGGAGGAGAGGGAGCCTGTGGCGAGAGCCTTTATTGCAGTTTCCATAGGAAAGAAGAGGTGAGGCAGGGTAAGTGGGCTTAGGATTGGCTGGTTTGAGTAATGTCAGCAGGTTCTGGGGCATGGGGTCTGCCCCTAGTTGCCTGGTACCTAGCCCTGGTGTATTAGGACATGTGGTTAGTGGCCTGGAGTGTGGGAGCCTGATATAGGAGGTGGTTGGGGCTGTGGGCTCTGGAGTGGTTGGTTTGTACATGAAAGACATGCTTATTGGCTGGGTGAGTTGTTTACTATCTCTAGGAATTAGCTGGCCCTGGGAGTGGCAGCGTCTCTAGGTCAGCAAGGCCCCGAGGTGTCAAAGCATCAAAAATACAGAATAAAAAGGCATGACTGGGGGCGGCCCAGTGGTGTAGTGGTTAAGTTTGCACATTGTGCTTTGGTGGCCTGGGGTTCACAGGTTTAGGTCCCAGATGCAGACCTTCGCACCACTCATCAACCATGCTGTGGTGACGTCCCACATACAAAATAGTGGACGATTGGCATAGATGTTAGCTCAGCGACAAGCTTCCTCAAGCAAAAAGAGGAAGATTGGCAACAGATGTTAGCTCAGGGACAATCTTCCTCACACACACACAAAAGGCATGGTTAATACAGTCCTGGAGGCAGCTTAGCACAGGGAGGAGGAGCACTGGCCTTGGAGTCAGGAGCCACTAACATGGCATTTAACCCTTCCTTCTTTCTCCTGAGTAATAAAGCAGCTGCAGATCAGCACAAGGACCCCTTGTATCATGAATATTCTATTATCTTCATCTAAACCAAATCAATGACCATCCAAACTGACCTGAGAAAGAAAGGGCTGAGGAAATGGAGACCAGGTAGAAAGCCAGAGGAACCCATCCTCGCATCACACTGGACGGGCGGGATGATACAATGAGAGATGAACAGTAACGTCAGAATTTAGGTAATTGAGGCAAGAAAATAAGGGATAACATGAAGGTTGGTGAGGTGAGGTGTTTCAGGAGTCAAGTGTCCCACATCGGTCCCTTCCAATCCACCTTTTACATGACCAGCCAGGCCAAGCCCAGGTAGACAGCCAGGATGAGATGGAAAGGAAGAGACAGCTGTGAGAGTCTTTGCATAGAAGAAACACAAAGTGCTCGGAAATTAATTGGACTAATTCTCACTAAAGTGATAGTGACTTGTTATATATTTCCTTCCAGAAGTACTTTTATTTAGAAAGAAGACACCAAGAAAGAAAAAGAGAAAGATCAAAAGAAAAAGTCAATGCCTAGCCTAGCAATATTTTCCAGGCTCAAGCACTACTCCATCAAAAACTGAGTTGACGATTACATAATATTGGGAAACTGCTACATATTCTCTTTCTTGGAGGTTCATCCATTAACATCAGCACCTTCACAGCTCAGAGAAGACTCAGGGTAAGAGAACCTGTTTGGCCTTGTTTAATCCAGAATTTCCCAACTGATTTCATCATGAAACCCTTTCCCCCTCCAGGTAGAAACTAGTACCACTCAAGCTCTACTTCAGACCCAGGCAGAGCTACTGCACAGGGTCAGAATCCAGGAGAGCCCGAGTCAAGGGTGAGAGAGTCAAATCCAGTGCAAGGCAGCATGTGACATTAGGGAGGTGCCACCTGTTCCAGCCAAGGGTAAAGGTTGAAGTCCAGGGGCAGCAGCTGGGTATGGGAGACAGGAATGGGTCACAGGACCTAGACCATGAGGTACATTTTGGTGGTTTGCTCATAGTCTGAAACGGGTTTTACTGTGCCAGTCCCACGGGTGGCATCCTTGGCCCTGTCTTAAAAATACCACACGGGCTTGCAGACTGGTGCCTCTCAAGGCGGACCATAAAGCCATTCCCATATATAATCACGTATTCAGTTAGATGCCCACAGCCACCAAAAATAGTGAGAAAGAACTGAGTAATGACTGCTCCAACATCACTGTTCATAGATAAGGGACTATTACACTATTTTCAATCATACAGACAACGAGGGAGCTAATCTGTTACATGGGCTAGAGCCACCCTGTTCATTAGAGTAAGAGACGATCCTCCTGGATGAAATAAGCCTGTATGGACCCATTCTCCCTACCGCATTCCCAAGGGAGGATGAGTTATCTAACTGGCCAGTAAAGGTCACATTGTCTCCGATGCAGAATTTGGGTGGCACAGACCCGTCAGGATGAGAAAATGTGTCATCAGGTGCATGCACAGTGTTCACTATCACAGAGAAAGTGGATGAACGAGTCCCACAGATTTCCCGATAACAGGGACTAACGTTTATTGAACGCCCACCTTGTGACGAGCGCTGGGCTAAGCACTTTACCCGGATTATCTCATTTAATCCTCACAGCAGCTCCATGAAGCTCGGAAGGTTAAGCGACTTGCCCCGGGTCAGGGTAGCTTAAGGGCTGGAACCCACCTTCAGCTCTGGCAGTGGATCTCCAGAGCCCATGCTCAAACACTGAGTTCTTGCTGTCCCCTCGCTGGGCCCACTGACACTCTCCTTGTCTCACGGCCTTTGCCATGCCCTCCCTCCCCTCCCCATGCAGGGTCCTCTCCCCACGCAGCGTCCTCTCCCCACAGCACTAGCCCATCTCTTTGTGCTGATGGTTAAGTCCTTAAACCAGCACTGCCCAATGGATCTAACACCCAGTGGGCTATAAGTGAGCTGAGATTTGGTGCCCCATCCTGAGGGACAGTAGGCTGGGACCTGAGGTAGCCAGACACCTTGAGCTGGTAGTTCTGGGCATCAACTGTTAAGCTACTGTCTCCAGGCTCCAAAGCCACCCTTTATACTCTGCTTGGAGATGCTGCAGCTGGGAAGCTACAAATATGTTTCTCCTTTTACAAATGACTCCCTAGATAGTTCTAACTACAAGGAGAGGGAGCCTGGGAGGCCAGAGGAGGAAGGGAGGACTTGCTCCTCCCTGTTTGCTGGCTGTTCTGTCAGCGATGACCTAGCATTGCCTCTGTGCCCCTGCCGCAGCAGTGGGTTCCAGTTTCCAGCTTTTGTCCACCCTCCCAGAACCTGTCTCACTGCCCCACAGAAGGACCAGCAGCTGCCAGGCAGTGCCCCTCCCTGGGAGTGGATTCTCAGCTTCCTGGCTCCCTCGTCCAAGCACCTAAGATACCAGGAGCCGCTCTTCAGCAACCCTCCGCAGAGGACTGCTCCAAGCCCTCCAGGACCCTCTTCCAAGCTCCAGGTCGGATAACCTCACCTTCTCTTTTCCCCAGCCTAGAGATGGCAGCGGCAATTCCCCCATCTGGGTTACTCTGTCAGTTCTGACGCCTGTTTCACCAATTCCCTGTATTCAACTCTCTCTGTTACAATTACCAGAGCAGTTTCTGATTTCCTGAACTGGACCCTGGTTAACACACCTGGTTATCGCATCATCCCCTCCCAACATCATTTTCTATGTGTGTCAGAATTTTTGGAAGCACTGCCCCCCATCCGCCAACACGAGCCCAGGAAAGGCAGCCGATAGACAATAGAGTCAGAGTTCATTTACTAATATACACACCCAAGAAAATAATTCCAAAATCGGAGTTGAAAGGGGTGCTCATGAACACTTCATTGTTCTGGACACATGCCTGAGTCCTCCTGGGACTGGACACACGGACCAACCATGATTGTCATTACCTCTGAGTCACAGGCGTTCCTGAATGGCAGGGGGTGTCTTCTCTTTCCTGCTCCAAAGTTAAGCTGTTATGACACAGGAAGGTTTAAGTTCAGACTACTTTAAATATTAAAAGCAAAAAGTCTGGGATTGCAGCCTTTAGTCAGCTTATCTTTTTCTATTAATCAATCACCCAGTATTTATCAGGTGCCAGTAGATGCCCACCCCAGAAGACGTGCACTTGCAAATGAGTGCGGAAGGTCGCCGCTAGACATGCATTTGTTTCCTTTTACAGCCCAACTGGGCTTTCAGTGACTGCTCAATAGGCACTTTTCATAATTTCCCATTGTTGTTGGGCTATTTTTATCCTTCCTGTATGAATCAAAACGTGACGCACTGTCCCACTGTTAAAATCCTTATTCTGGCAAAGCCATTATTATTATTTGATATCTTCAAAAAAAATTTTATGGCTTGTTCCCCCACCTCAAAGTAAAATTTAGGTGATCTCATCACTAAGTACCTTGTGCTGAACGGACAGAAGCAAATGACATCAGTCAGTAGAGAATTTACAAAAGCAGCAACTTGAAAAGCCAGGTCAGCCCGCATGCCCGTGACCTGGGCTTCTTTTAGAAGGGAGGTGCTGACATGCTTTTAATTCCAGACTTGGGCCAGAATTGGCTAGTTCTGTGCAGGAAACCTAGAGACCAGCATTCCAGATGGCATGATTAGAAATTAATCATGTAGGGCCAAATGTGTCCTAAATAATGGCAATCTAATAATAACAGTAACACAGCAATTCTTCAATATAGCTCGAAATTCTCTACTCATATTAATCCACTGTCATGGACTGAATCATATCCCCCTAAAATTCATGTGTTGAAGCCCTAATGCCCAGGACCTCAGAATGTGACTGTGTTTGGCGATAGGGTCTTTAAGGGGTGATTAAGTTAAAATGGGGTAATTAGGGTGGGCCCTAGGCCAATCTGACTGGCATCCTTATTAGAAGAGATTAGCACACATTGAGAGAGAGAGAGAAAGAGAGAGATAGAGACCAGACATCTGCACACAGAGAGACAACCGTGTGAACACAGGAGAGGGAGGCCACCTGCAAGGCAAGGAGAGAGGTCTTTGAAAAACCAACCACGCCCGTGCCTTGATCTCTCAGTCTTCTTGTCTCCAGAACTGAGAGAAAATTAATTTCTCTTATTTAAGCCCGTCAGTCTGTGGTACTTTGTTGTGACGGCCCCAGCAGACCAATATACCCGTGAACTTTCAAGAGACTCCCTAACATGGAGGAGAGTTTACTCAGCTACAAATCTTTCCCCTGTTTTTCAGTTGAGTAAATGTGGGGCAGGAAAAGACTGGGGGGCTTTGCCTGGGTCTCTCCATTCACCCCTGGATGGATGGGACTTAACCCAATCCCCTCCTTTGTCTGCTGGCCACAGCTCTGTTCTCCAGCCTAAGTGACTGAATGGGAAAACCAGTATTAAGCAGATATTTTCAAAGAGCAATCAACCTTAGATTGTACATTATTAATGTGGAATAGAGCCTACACAGAAAATTAAAATACGCATATATTTCAAAACCCAATATTAGCCATTAACGTCAACCTGTTCAAACACTTTAGACTTCATCAACCCCTGCTGGTTTCCATTGAGGAAAATCTCAGCAGTGTTATGAATTCATCTATTGTCTTTAACTATTCATAATATCTTGGGGTTGGGAAAGCCCAAACTTCTCTTTGATAGAAACATTTTAAAGTTTATATTTATTCTTATGGGGGAAATGGAACTTCTATATACTTTACATGTTTAAATTGCAAATGTTAAATTGACATTTTGTAAGATGGATCTGACATGCAAAATCATTGGTGTAGTCTTTCACAATCCTCTATTTGGAAGAGAGGAAGATATGTTTTCCTAGGTAAGCCAACTAGAACCCACTAAAACATTATCTTAAAATTATAGTGCCAGAAGGGATCTTATAGATCATCCAGAGTCTCACAGATTTCTTTATCTTTTTTTTCCATTTTTGGTAGTAGACCTCTGTTTTTAAAAACTACCTTTTTGGGCAAGTGTGATGTATAAAAAAGCTAAAAGCTGGGCTTCTCTGATTGAAGTGGGCATGGAAGATCTTGAACCTGGCCCACTCAGCCTTCTTCTTGCCCCTTGACCCTGGGACTACAAGGAAAACAGCATGAAAATCACAGGCTTATTCCAATCCTTTCATCTTACAGATTTGGAAACTGAGGCCCACATGAAAAACATTGCCATGGCCAAGGCTGAGCATTTGATAATGACAGAGCCAGGCCCGGAACCCAGGTCTCCTGATTCCTGGTCCATAAACTTCGCTCACATCACATTGTGTTGCTCACACTGGCTATTTTCTTGCTTGACAATGTGGGTCCCAGAACAGCGTCAATGCTTCTATCAGTTACAGCTGTCACTGCAAGGAACATGCCTGTGTGTCGAGACACACATGTCAGCATCAGTTACATTAAGCAAATCTCTTAAGTGCCCAGAATTCGTAGGCAGATTTTCAGACTTCAGGTCTGAAACCCTGAGGTTAAGGATATTTGCCTGATGAAATATTCCCAGATTCTAAGGCAGTGGTTCTCCAACGTTAGTGTGCCTTTAGCATTACCTGGGAGATTTGTTAAAAATACAGATGCCAGGAACTCTGATTCAGTAGGCTTAGGGTATGACCCCAGAATCTGTATTTTAACAATGATCCCAAGTGCCTCTGAGGAAGTGGTCCCCAGACCATGCTTTGAGATAGATAACCTTAATTTTTCTTTGTCGCTAAAGCCTTTCTCAGATGACTAAAGTTTTTCAAATTTCAGGAACCACAAACTTTTAAATAAATTTTCAATCTAATAAGCACATTGTTCCTGCCTCCCCAGATTCAGAGCATCGCACCCCAGAGACATCTTGCTCTCACAGTGGCATCCTGACCAACTCTGCAGCAACTGGGCATCAGCTCAGGTGGTCACACTGGCAGAAGCAACAGGAACAGAAGTAATGAAGAAAACTCTGTTTTCATGCAAATGGTTTCCATAGAAAATTAAACAACCAACAAAGACATACAAAAAGGTATTGTATATAACAACAACAACAAAAAAGTCTCTTAAGGGATAGCTCATCTAAATTTGAAAGTAGCACTAGCTTTCAAAGGCCATGTGTTCAAATAGTATGGAGGTCAGTGCAAGGAGATGGGAAGCCATCAAAGGTTAAGAATCCAGGGTAAAGATCAGATCTCGCATCAAAAAATCCTCGTGTTGAGTTGTACCAAAACCAGATGTTTTTACTGGTAATTATTATGATGATAATTCATTTAACTAGGAATAAAATAGGGCATGATTGTTTACTGCTGCCTGCTTCCCCAGACATGCAGAGAAATGAGAAGAAAAATCTCAGAGGTTTTACTCTTGGCTAGATGGAATAATTTTCTCAATTAACCAGGAATAAACGTAGCAACAAAATAATTTGCCTTTACATTATACAATGGTTGTAAATAGGCTTCTTACACTTCCTTGCATGGGAAAGTCAAGGTGGAGACAGGCTGCCAAGGAATTAAAAACATCTTGAGTTTGGTTTCCATCTGAAAAGACACAGTCCTTAGAAACCTACTCACGTTGTCAGCCTTGGCATGAGCCTTTCAAATGCTATTCTTGGTTTCTCTCCTCTGTACTGAACCCATTCCAAGGCCACGAGATTGTGGGTTGAACTGTGGTAAGATGAAAGATGCTTCTGGGTGCTTAGGAGAAGCTCAGAGGGACACAGGGGAGAGCAGAGCGCATATCTGAGAGGACGTAGACAGTACTGCTGGTTTTTAGGTGAATCCTTAATATAAACTAGGAATTGATGGTGGTCAATGAACATTCTCATGATCATGGCAAAACACACCATCAGTAAGGGAGCAACTGGACTGTCACTGTGTCAGGCTGATGGAGCCCAGGAAGCGGGCACAGCAGCATGTGACACCCTCACACACATCCCAGAAGAAAAACTATTTCTAACTGTCAAATTTACATGAAATCAGCCAGATATTATGCAAGATAGACCACCTTGCAACAAATAAGCCACAGCCATATTTCTTCAATAACCGGGCAGAAACTGATTTTTTTTTCCCCTTAATGATGATTTTTAAATAGAGAAACTATGAACACTTTTCTCCAAATAAAATTTCTTTTTATGATTATAAATAAAAATCCTTTTTCCCACCCCGTAGTTATATCTCTTTTACGCCCTCTCTCATTCTCTGCTACCACTACCTCTTGCTTGACCTCACCCAAAATTTCTGGAAGAGACTGGACAGGAGATGTTCGAATCTCCAGGTTAGGAGATGTGACCGTGTCCCAATACGTGATGACGTTCGTGTTCAGGACCAAGGACAGAGGTCCAAGTGCGGATGCTGCCACTTCTCCTAATCCCCTTCCTCTCCCCACCCCATATTTTAGTCATACCACACCTATGAGCAGAGGAATGTACACCATGTGGTTCAGATTAGAAGCCAAAATAGAGCTGAATTACCATATAAGAAAAGATGCTTTCTCCACCGAAGTCCCTTTTCTATCAGTCAACAAACTCCTCCAAGGTCAGGGATGGGACGTGTAAAATTCAAAGTGTTTATTTACTACTTCCTTGGGGGAGTCTCCCCTGCTGATAGTTCGGTATGTGGCAGTTGTAGATTTTGGGGAGGGGATGGCCGAGTACCTTTGTTTGAGCTCCACAGTGGCTGCTGCGTGCTCCCCCTGGGTCCTCATCCCACTGCAGGGCCAGCTCCGCCCTGCCTCACTGTGTTTCCAAGATTATCATGGTCTTTTAGAGAAGCTCTGTCTGAGGCATAAGGACTCAAAACAAAACCCTATTGGCCAAATCTGGGTCCACCAATATACTGGAGTCAGAGATTCAACTCTGAAGAAGCCATAAGTGGTGGGAAACTAGCTTCTTTTTGCACTTTCTGGAGTAAGGTCAGAGCACATGCATCTCCTGGAATGATGTGCTTTTGCAAGATAGAACAGAAGGTGCAGAGGATATAAATATCCTACAATTCTGTTAAATACCTTTCTTTATAGAGATAAAAGTTAGGAAACGGGATTAATTGCTGCAATATGAAGAAAGTAGAAGCTAATTAAAAATGAACATTTTAGCATACTATCAAAGGGTTTGGGCTCCCTTTTAAGGTGCCCTTCACAAACAGAAAGAGGTTACAGCATGGCAGAATTATTCCTTTCCTGATTTAGTCACCATGTGTTTCTCTCTCTCTCTCTTTCTCTCTCTCTCTCACACACACACACGAACCCATATACCTCAGTACACTTAGAATATTGAGATCAGAGGAGAAAGTTAAAAGATGGCAGATCCTAGCTAACCCCAGCTTACTACATCCATTGTCTCCATTTTCAGGGTTAAATGAAAGATGAGGGAGTTCAAATGAATCTAGAACCTACATCAAACCTAACAAGACTTCCATGTACCAAGGGTCATATTCCAGGTCTTGACAGTGTCAGACAAGGCCAACAGCAAACAGTTACCACCTAGTAGCATGTGGGGGATCGTGGCCCATTTGGAGATGCTAAGACAAGAGAGAGACAGTCACGGCAGCCTGGAGAGTTACTCCAGCTGGCTGGGCACAGCCTTACCCCGAACCTGTCCAAAGTTACCATTTACTCCTTGGAAAATGATATGCACTGGCCATTTATTATGCACCAACACCCAGGTTATAGCAAGAAATAAGAATGGAGATAAATGAGAAAGGAGCCAGACATGGACAACATTGTGCCAGGATCATTTTTATTATTATTTTAATAAAGAAAACACTAATTCGAATAACAAAGCAAAAAACATTCTTACAAACAAAGCCCATATTGTACGGCTATTTTAATCATTGGCAATAAAAATTGACCCATTATTTTTTGTCACTGCAGAATTCTCCTCTGTGATATCTAATTGCCCTTAAACTTACTTCTCTGCATTCCCAGGCAACTTTATTCACTGGCCCATTGAGTCTGTCCTATTGGATAAATAATTTGGCCTCTTGGGTTGAGAAACATTGACTTTCATTTGCCTCCCAAACAGAAAACATCCCTCACGTTTTTCTTATCCCCTTCCCCTAAGTCTTTCACAAATCCCAATTTCAATCTCCCACTTTGGTTCTCCTCGCTGAAAAGATTACCCTCCAGCTAAACAAGACATTACCCGGTCTGCTTGGGGGAAGTTGTCAGTTCTTTGCTTTTTCCAAGACTTATTAATTTGGGCAGGACCTTAGGAAAAGGGAGAAGGGACTGGGGCCAGGAATGAATATGCTCTGAGCTGTGGTGGGTCTAGAGAAGGAACCTGGCACTTGCTTTGTTTAAACCTCTGCTATTTCCACCCTGCAGAGGGTCTGTCTACCCTTGCTAAATCAACCATACTAAACAGAGCTGGATTCTTAGCAACACAATGCTTGCATCTGGGTATCTTTGTGCATGATGAGCAATCTTGCTATCTATTCCCCCAGGTACTTGGTGCATAACATTAGTGGGATTTCAATATTGTCATGAAAAACTGTGGTCTTCTGGAAATGCTTATGTAGGTATCCCCTCCAAATGGATTTTGGTTACTCCCTACAGAAGAGATGGATTTCCTCCCCTAGGATTTGCTTTGAGTAATTTCTCTCAAGCTCTTTCCTTAAGAACCCATCTCCTAGGGATGGGGTCAATCAAAGCCCAATCATACTTTTTCTTTCCAAAGGAAGATATTCCCCTTGGGCCACTGAGGCACAACTAACAGGTTTATTTTACAGAAGGAAGTCTGTTTCAGATGATCAGTCATTTTTTCTCAAAGATACAAAGCTATTTTCAGCCACCCGAGAAGTGTCATAAATATATATACACATGTATATATATAAAGTTTAAAAAGCAGGTCAGGAGGGGGCCTCTAACACCTCCTAAGATAGCCCAGTGCTACTGCCGAGGGGAGAACCGCAGAGGAGCAAAGGTGATCTTTCCCTCAGACAAAGCCCGATTCTGACCACTCACGAAATCCATTTCCCTAAAGCCCCAGAATTCCCATGTGTGCCTTCACCTTTGTTGCCTGTCCTTTGAGACCCTCTCTCCTTCACCGGCAACCTCCCTTCACATGGAGACGGAAATAAATCGCCATCTTGGGAGAAATGATTTTCAGCTACGACAGCTAAGTCCACAAATGATTTTCAGTTGAGTGGAAGCTCTTCCCAGTCCCAAAGGGAATTAAATAAGGACCTGTGGAAAAATTAAAATCCTGGATGGCAGCTGTGGGGGCTGAAATGAACCAGCCTATTACCCAGCGCCTCTCTGACGGTGAGGGTTAATTTATCCCAGGGAATCCAATCACTTCTTATAAAACCAGCGCAGGTTTCATTTAGTTTGATGAGGCATATTGCAAGATTTCAGAAAATCAATTTTACTGAGAGCCACATGAAGCCCCAGGGAATATAACACCACATGTACCTCACATAAGTTTTTGTTATTACTCAGAGGATCACTGGGGAAATTATATACTTAGCCCAACAAAGGGTAATGGCTACGTTCGTTGTCTTGGGCAGCTCCCACCCTGCTTACCTCTGTGAAACAACAAATAAAAATGGTTGGGCTCCAAACTGTACTTACCTAACCTCTGCAGAGCCAGAGGCATGATAGGACTGAGCAAAAGTAACTTGATATGCCAAAGATGCTAACCACACACAGGATGGTATATGACTAACTCACGCTAAAACCTAACAGGCGTCATGGATACTGCCTATTTCGACCAAGGCCCTATTCTGATGGAGCCCTCTAATTTGAATTCTCAGATTAGTATTTGCAGAGGAAGCCACAATGGGCTCAAAATTGCTTTCACCCGATCTGCCAGGTTAATATTTCCGGAGAGGTATATTTCTTAGTAAGAAACTTTTCCACTGCGGCTAAGGAACATTCCTGTCTATACTCCTCTGGTCTCTTGGAAACTTTTGTATACAAGGCAATAAACCAAGCTAGCTTTTTATGGGGTCCCCAACTTGAAGTTAGTGACAGGGAGTGAATACCCTAGCCAATTTTTGCGATATTTTCCTTCTCCAAAGGCCATTCAAATGGATAGCAGAGGGTATGAAGAGTATGTGTGTTGGGGGAGGGGGGTGATGCTCCAATCATAGTGGATCCCACAAATACTAAAGCTGCTCTTATTTATCTTTGGTCTATGACTGTGCTGTTCCATATGGCAGCAATTATCCCCATGTGGCTATTTAAATCTAGATTACTTAAAATTAAGTAAAATTAAAAATTCAGTTCTTCAGTTACGCTAGCCACATTTCAAATGCTTAATAGCCATATGTGGTTAGTGACTACTGTATTGGATAGCAGAGACAGAACATTTCCACCATCACAGAAAAGTCTATTGGATGTTGCTGGGGAGCCATTCAGTCTGGGGACTTGGCAGCTATTACACAGGGCTGAGAGATTAGTTCAGGCTGAGTCATTGCCCATCTACCCCAAGTGTCCTCATTCCCAAGATCCTCTTTCACCAGCATAAATTGGGGCTGTACATGACCTCTTTATGGTCTTTAGGTCAGAGAAACTCTCTTCCATCAGACCAGAACCAGCCTCATGAAAAACTCAGAACTGGGTTTGGAAATTAAGAAATAAGGATGAAGAATGTAAGCTGTAGGACAAAGCTGGTATTTGGGAAGCTGGAAAAAAGGTTTTTGTCAGTTGAATGGATGCCCTGTACTCAGAAGAAATTTCCCCACCATTAAGCGAGGAATTGTATTCCCCCTAAATCCATATGTGGAAGTCCTAACCCCTAGTATCTCAGAAGGTGACTATATTTGGAGAGGGGATCTTGAAAGAGGTAAAGTAAAATGAAGCCACTAGGGCAAAGACCAGTATGACTGGTGTCCTGATAAGAAGAGAAAATTAGGACACTGACACGCACAGAGAGAAGACCATGAGAAGACACAGAGAGAAGATGGCCCTCAACAAGCCAAGGAGCAAGGCCTCGGAAGAAACCAGCCCTGCCAATACCTAGATCTCAGACTTCTGGGCTCCAGAACTGTGAGAAAATACCTTCCTATTGTTCAAACCAATAAGGCTGTGGTACTTCATTGTGGCAGCCCCAGCAAACTAATACACCTACCAGGCAGATTCTTCACAGAGCAAACCAGACGCCTATGCAACACAGACCGTCTGGATTTCTTCAATTCAAGCTGGAGATTTTTTGAAGATACATTGCCCATCATCACAGTTTTTACCTCAAGCCTAACAAAGCACCTGTTTTCACAGAGGGTTGTTGTTCTGTGTCTTTGCCTTTAGGAAAATTCAGTCTTTGATGCCACTCACAGAACCAGTGGGGCAACTGGAACAGCAGGAAGTGATGGACAAATTACCCACAAGAAAGGGCAGATTTCAGGAGAGGGTTTAAAAAATCATTTTGCCTCCACTGATATTATTCTGTGACATCCATTACCAATTTTTTTACGTCAAGTCTAAATTAGATTGTGTGTTTGTTTATACACATTGAACAGAGATATATACATACACGATATATAGATTTAGCAGCTGTTCTTATTGTCTCTCCTCTTCGAGGTATTTAACAAAAATTAATTAATGGTACATGCAACTTACCATATGTTCAACGTGACGTGCAACAACTCACAAGGAATGTGATGCAAATTTTAAAGCAAAGTGAAATTCTAATGCTAATATTTTTTGCTTGATAGGATTCCTAGAGCAATCGCTGGTCAACTACCGAATGGAGATCTGAATCTCTAGTTAAAAGAAGGGCTTAATATTATCCAATTACTGATCTGTAGAGCCTAACTGTTATCGGGAATAGAAATTTTAATCTTAACCTTTTTTGCTATTTTTTTCTGGCAGCCTTGCAATATTGCTTTAAAAAAAAAACTTTCTGCCATATTGAGCAAAAGCCATATCATTAAAGTAACAATTTAAAACAAAACATTTGTATGACATTTTAGAATTACAAGATGCTTTGAGAGCCAAATTTTCACCTGATGCCCATCACATTTTAAGGTTCAGTTATTAGCCCCATTTTGCAGATAGGAAAACTAAGTATCAGAAAGGTTAAGCGACCTTCCAAAACTTTCACGGCTAGTCAACAGGGAGCCAAGCCAAAATTTAAACCTGGGATTTCAACCGATTTCTCACAATGTCTCCAAAGGCCCTGTTCCTTCCACCACAACACATCACAAACTACAGCCAACCCACCATGAAAGAATGTTAAAACGGTGCTGCTCTGTGAAGCTGCCCCCCTGCCCTTCATTAGTGCTGTTGATAGTGGTTCTTCTGCCTGAGAAGGTGGCTGCAAGGACAGATGGGCAAGTCCAGCAGGACACATGAGGTGACCTAACACCATCTCTGTGGAGTCCAGAGCCTGCCCACTGTGTATCGGCCCCAGCAGCTCCTGCCTCATGCCACCAACCTTTTCCTTATGAATGAGATGGGGCCAGGGATAAGGGATCTAGAATGCGGAACAGGCTGCTAGAAGCCATGGGTAGGAACAGAGAGGCAAAGGTGAGAAAAGCAGAGATTAACTTCCTCCTCCTGCATCCCCTGCAGTCTTTACCACCTGCCCAGCCCACCTAGCATTAACAATAACGTGTCTTTCACAAGGATCACCCACCCTACACTGGGGAAAATCACAGAGGTGTTCTGGAGCAGGGTCCATGATGTAGTAGGAGCCTGTTACGCCCTCAGCCCCCTACTGAAGAATGCTCTTCTAAAGCACAGCATTTTTCTGTCCATCACTTTCTACTTTGATTTAGTGGATCAGTTGTGCTACTTGGGCCACAACTGATTATACCCAGGACTGGTCACCTCTGAGGTGATTTGGCACAGACTCAGCCCAACAGAAGTGCCATGTATTGGATGATGATACACTGACCCAACCAGACATCTCTCTTGGAGAATAGAAATGGTGGCTGTGTGGCTTGAACTGCCCCAAATGACTCAGCTTCTCCACTTTCTAGTCCTGACTGTGCTAGGCCCAGAATGTCTGTGGTTAAAGAGGAAAAGATGTCCTATTCCCTGTTCCCTATTCCCTTTCCCTGTATCCTGGAAGTAAGCCCCCATCACCCAACGAGGTCCGGGTAAGTCCCTTCTTGGCAACCTTAAATAACCCACTTGATGGAGAACAATTCCACTCTCTTCGAGCTAAGTCCCAGGGACCCAGATAGAAATGTGAGACACACAAAAATCACGTCACCAGCTCATCAGAGGGACACTGGCTCAAACCCCAATTGTTAAGGTACTCTTTCTCACGTTTTATTTTCTGCTTCCTGCATCGTTGGACTAAGAAAAAAAGGTACTGAATATTCTCCCCAAAAGACTCCCACGGAAAGTAGCTGAAAACTGTCAGAACAGATAAAGCAGAGATTATTGCTTTCTTTAAGGTCTGTTGCCTGATTTCCCTTAGGGCTCCTGCTGTGGACAGTGGGGATCTGCCTAGGAGTCAGGCGTGTGTTAATTTGCATGATTGTGTTAACTAACCATCAGCCACTCCATCCCAGGCCCTGTATAACCTAAATTAATCCAATAGGAGCAGGTGGTTTAATTTGTACATTATTCATATTTGCTAATAAACAAGCAATTTGGGTTTTAGCTGGAATTTTCTCCTGGGGACAGAGCCAAGGATCTCTGCTGAGGATCTGGCCTGGGGAAATTCATACTGTGTGTTCCTCTCATTTCAGACACCAACACTGACCTACCCTTCAAGCTTTTCATACTGAGAAAATAAGGTTGGAATTCTCCTGCACACTCCACACTATTTTTCAGGATCCCTCCTGATTGGAGAAGTAAACAGCCCTGTTTAACCCACGTTACAGTTCAGGTTCACCTTTGTTGCCAGCAGGACTGGCTGGGCCTCCCCTGTAGGAAATGGCCTTCCACTGCTCTGAAACCCGAGCCCTGGCGTCCTGCCTCTCAGATGGGGTTTCTGCCTGGGTCTAATTCTTCTTGGATTCTTTCTGGCTATCTGCCCACTTTGTCCTTTTTTTTTTTTCCTGAACTAGGGGCTGTCTGCTCTGACCCTGCTAGCCCCTCTTGTTGAGACCAATATCTCATTGTGAACTCAGTCCAGGAGCTACTAGATGACCACTATCCTTGAAAAGGGATCCATGGAGTCCCTACCACTGCATTTGCTCATCTGTTGAGTACAACAACAATAACAGTACTAATAACAATAGCTAGCATTTATCATGCTATTTCTGCGTGTCAGGAATTTTGCAGAACTTAATGCCAATGTTCACACAATTGGATAGTTGAGGAAACAGGCTCAGAAAAGTTAAGTGTCTTTCCCAAAGTCACACAGCAAGTAGAGAAGAGCTGGAATTTAGCCGAGGTCTATCTGGACTCGAGGCCCACCTTAATAACCATGTTCTTGTTGACTCTGCCTCCCATCCCTGTTTGATCGTTGTCCAGTGCTGCCTCTTGACCTCGTTTCAGGACAGGGAGAACAGGCATGGTTGGCTGGGTTAGTTTGGGTGTTCAGGAACAGAGTTGGGCAGTGGGAGGTTCCCAAATGTACTACAGCTGTGGGGAGGCCAAGGGTAAATACTCTATGCAGTCAGAGAGAGGCCTAAGTGCCAAAACTAGAGAAGCACGTTGATTGGCCGGAATATATTAGAGACTTTCCCCACTCTCATGTGAAAAGGGTATAAGCATCCAGTGAGATCCATAGCTATACTCATAGGGATGGTACCCAAAGTGAGTTCCCTAAGTGGCCTGTGATGGCTATTGAGTTGGAGGGTCTGGTTGTCTGATGCCAACTCAAAAGACAATAATGTCATGTTTCCAGGTTATTGTCACATCCACCTCAAATGAACTGTCATCAAATGTGATGGTTGATGCACTTGAGGGGAGAATTTCTGGGAAATCACTTAGCTTTCAGAAAAGTTTGCATGATCCAATTGCTAATAAATGTAGTGAGGTTTTGGGGTGTTATAAACCTCCCCTACCCACAAATCACTTATTATCCACCAAAAGGAACCTAAGAGTTGTGTGTGACCAAGTTGGATTGGGTCACTTCTCAATGCATTTCCTTTGCATCACCTTATGCTCAGTCCCTGAGCTCTAACACCTTCACTTTTGACATACTCCTAAGAGGAAAGAGACCAGCTCCACCCAGTGCAGCTCCATGAACTACCCTTCTTTCTCAATACTTCTTCTCTAAAAGAACATGGAGCCTCCATTTTGCAATACTCCCCAGCCCTGCTCTTCACCAGCATTCCTGGGGGCCAGCAATAGGCTGTTGACCCTGAGGAAAAGCCAGTGATAAGGAGAAAAAGGGAAGGAGCTCTTCTAGACTGAACATTCATGTCCCCTGAAAATTCATATGTTGAAACCCTAACCCCCAAAGTGATGGTATTAGGAGATGGGGCCTTTGGGGATAACTAGGCCATGAGCACAGGGCCCTGGTCCGAGGAGATTAGCACCCTTATCAGAAGAGACAGAGAGAGCTCTCACTTACTCTCTCTCTGCCATGTGAGGACACAGAGAGAAGGAAGCTGTCTGCAAGACAGGAAGAGAGTCCTCACTACAAACCAGATTGGCCAGCACCTTGATTTTGGGCTTCCCAGCCTTCGCAACTGTGAGAAAATAAATTTCTGTTGTTTAAGCCACTCAGTCTATGCTATTTTGCTATGGCAGCCCAAGCAGACCGAGATCTGCAGACAGGAGCAGGAGAAGGAGAGAATCCAGTACTCAGCATTAATCAAAATGTCCAGTCTATTCATGAGAAGGTGAAGTTCTGCTTGTCCCACCTTTTCCTAACAACTTCTTCAGGCAATTCCTGCCATATTATAGGCAGAAGCAGTGGCTGCATTCGTTGGGTGACTTGAAGGACTCTGAGAGTGCCTCCTGCTACACATGTCTCTGTGCCACAGAGCCAGGGCTACCTGCCCCTTACCTGGCTGGGAATTCTCCCTGTGGAACTTGCTAACAGGTCTGGAGAAAAGAAGGCCCCTGGGATACTGACCTTCTTTGTTGTTATGGGGATTCTCACTCTGCTTCTCTTTGGCTAAAAGCACTTTTCTTTGGCGTAATTCAAGCGAGGTGGGAGCTGGTTGGCTGCCACCTTGACAAGATCACCAAGGTCTTCAGATCTCAAGGCTCAGGAGCTCAATTTTGTGAGTTCATTGAAGTTCTGGATGATTGGTTCAGGCTAATCAAACTCATGAGACTGGCTGACAGCTGCTGAGTAAATTTTTTCCTAGAGTGGAAAGTATTTTTGAAAAATCAAATTACTAACTCAAGGCAAGGTCATAGAGCAGAGCATGGGAGGATTTTTAATGATCGGTGTCATCAAGTTCTAATGACCCTCTGCCCTAATGAGCGGCACCCACCAAATGAGCTGGAAGACCCCCAGAGCCAGTCAAGTCACCCACCCCTCCGGACAGGACCAGAGACAAATGGTAACTCTTTAACTCATTCTTTATTTTTATTTTTGTTAATATCCCAAGTAGAGCAACTACTCATTTCTATTATTAATGTGGCACTGTTTCCATGATTACCGTTTGTCTCAGAAAAATTGCATTCAGATTGCATCTTTGCGATGAGTCTGGGGATGCTCTCTAAGCTTATCTGCAGAACACTTGATGGCTAACCACATCTACAGGATGGTGAGTCTTTGGGGCTTCAATTTCAGATGATGGCATTTCCAGACCCTGCCCCCATCCTCTTCTCTTTGGGTTTCAGTATTGAAACTATAAAGTTTAATGAATAAGAGATCTACACGAAAAAAAACAACAATTTTGGAGAGATTCTGGTTGGGCTTGAGGTAGGTTTATCTGACTTCCTCTCATTCAAATTTGGAACTGGGACCCAGAGTCTCTCATTGGGTAGGGTTGGGTCTTATGCTAATGGGTCCTGCAAAACTACAGTTGGAGTGGCCACTTTCTACCTTGGCAGAGAGAAGAGAACGAAGCAGACATGGAGAGATGGAGAAGTAAGAATCCTAGCAGACTCCTTACAGACAAATGGTCACCTCCTCTGGTGCAACTGTATGAACAGCCCCTGGGTGAGGGGATGCAAGTGTGACTTCTTTTGTGGGTGTTTCTGTTCTGGTTTCAGGGTCACAACAGCAGACTGTGATACCTGCTCTTGGAGACTATGCATTATCTATCTCTCTCCACTTAATTTCCTTCTTTTCTCGAATTAGTTTCTGGTAGATTTCTTTTTCTTGCCATCAGTGGGCCTTGATCAGAACATCTTGGAATTCTTCAAGGCCTCTCCTGTGAGTAGATGAGGAAGGCATCAAACTGGTTAGTTGACACATTAAATAAGCATCAGATACAGGTAGGGAGATTTACAAGAAAGTAAAGTCATCTAAAGGACTAGGTAGGAATTGGGAGCCAGCAAGAAGAGATCTGGAGTGAGGGAGCCCATTGGAGGAGACCATGTGAGTTTCAGAAACAGCACTCAAGTTAAAATTTACGTAACGCATAACACACCTGGATACCAGTCAGGTCTACAGGAAATGACTGTCATTAAGGGGACTGAAAGTACCAACTATTTTATCCTCAAAGCCTGGCAATTCCAGAAAAAATAGGCATTTTGGAGCCTGAACTATTTAGACTGGCCCACAGCGCTGATCACATTTTCTGTCTAATTGCTCAGCTCCCCACTTCACGGTACCCGTGTAGATTGCTCTGAGATGTTTAAGCTTCCATAATTTTGCCACTCCCGTATTGAACGAGAGCAGAGCAATTCCTTTTTCAGTCCAGTCATCCTTTCCTGTAAATGCCTGTCTATTCTCTGAAAGTGTAAGTGGATTGAGGGATTTTTGCCCCACCATAGCTCCAAGGAAAACTCAATATTTGTTATTCTTAGAGCTTAATGCCTGCTCATGGTGATTTTAATGCTGCTTTTTAAAACTGCTGTGGTATTTTAATAATACAACATTCTTTCTGATATTGTTGAAACATTACATTATTCAATGTATCCAATTGCAATACATTTTTCTCTGCCCTGGTGGTGCATGATTACTGTGTACTCTTCATAGAAGTATAATTTGGGGAGCAATTTTCTGGCAAACCACTGAAGGTGTTGCATTATAAATGTGAGGTGATGTGCCGCTCTGCTCACGGGACTGCATTACAAGGCCCTCCGAGAGCCTTTTTTCAGGGTAAACACCGTTTCAGCACAATGGTCCCAATGAGACCCACGCCTCCCACCTCGCTCACCTCAGACATCCTCACTCTGCCTCAGGAGTCTGACTTACAAATGCAGCTTCTGATGCCTAAGATGTACTGCCATGGACAGCGCCCTGGCTGACTGACGTGGTCACATTCTTCCTGAAGCCATTTTGTCCTTAGAGTTGGATTTCTCCTTGGTGAGGTCACATCGGTCATTTCCTTCAACTGGATTTGGCTTTCTCTAATATAAAACTCGCACACTGGTGGTCAACAGATAGCCTCGGACCCACAACTGTGGAGTTTTAATTCTTTTTTAACTTTAAAATTTGAAAACCATTTTTTAAATGGTTGTACAAATTTAAAACTCAGGAGTTTTCCCATAAAAATCAGGACTTCCAGATTATCTTAGCAATCCGTGTGGCACTAAGTCAAGGTTTTTCTCTTTCATGAGGTCATGCTCTCCCGAGTTCACCATAGACCTTGTTATGCCCTACTAACCAACTCTGGAAGATTCACTGAGTTATTGTGCCTGACTATGTTTGTAGGCATTTGAGACTGCAACCCTGCTTTCATAGACATGGTAGGCAGAATTCTAACATGCTCCCCCTAGATTCTTGCTACCTTGTGTACACAGCCCTCCCCTTAAATAATCCCCTCCCCTTGAGTGTGAACGAGACCTGTGAATACAATGGTAAATCCCTCTCTGATTTTTGGCAATGAGATTTTGCTGATGTAATTAAGGTCCCTAATCAGTTGACTCTGAAGTAATCAAAAGGGAGATTATTCTAGGTGAGCCTGACCTAATCAGATGAACCTTTAAAAGAGACAAGAAGCATCAGCAGATGCTCTCCTGCTGGCTTTGAAGAAGTAAGCTGCTGTGCTGTAAAAGGGCCACATGGCTAGTACCTGAGGGTAGCCTCTAGAGGAGCAACCCCCAGCCCAGAGCCAGCAAGAAAACGGGCATCACAGTCCTACAAGTGCAAAGGACTAAATTCTGCCAGTAACCTGAATGTGTTCAAAAGCAGACCCTGAGCCTCAGATGAGATCTCAACCCCAGTGGACATTCTGACTTCAGGTGGTGAGACCCTGAGCGGAGGATTCAGGTAACCTGTCCTGGACTTCCAACCCACAAAAACTGCGAGATAATACGTTTGTGTTGCTGCAAGCCATTAACTCTGTAGCAGCTCGTTATGCAGCAAAAGAAAACAAATACAATGGCTTGTCTGTTGGATCATGTGCTTTCAAAGCTGTACTCATATCCCTAACAAAACCGGAATCATGTCAACTGCTTTCACCTAAGACCAAGAAACACATTAGAGAGAATGGTCTAGTACCTCACGTGAGATAATAAAATTTTATATATATATATATATATATATATATATATATAGGTCTCTGCCCCCACTTCCTGGCACAGAGCTCCTAAAACTCTCGTAATTCCATAAGTGAGAAGAGTGCTAGGAGCATCTCTTGTTCTAATATTTGGTCTTTGACCCCATCCCTGACACTGGGCTCCTAAAACCCTTGTCAATTCCTCAGTGGTAAGAGCACTTGGAGCATCTTTTTTTCTAATGAGGCGACTATGGGTGGGCTTCTCCATGGCTCCCGGATGAGGAGTGGTCCCTAGAAAGAGCAAGCCATAGTTAGAAGCTTGGAATTTTCAGCCCTGCTCCCCATTCTCTTCAGAAGGGAGAGGGGCTGGAAGTGGAGTTAATAACTGATCACGCCTACATGAGGCAACTTCCATAAAAACCCGAGAGTAGGGGCTTTGGAGAGCTTCCAGGTTGACAAACAGATCCACGCTGGAGGGTGAGGCACCCCAACTCCACGGGGACAGAAGCTCCTGTGCTCAGGACTACCCCAGACCTTACCCTATGAGTCTCTTCACCTGGATGTTCATTTGCATCCTTTCTCATATCCTTTGGTAAACTAGTAAATGTTTCCCTGAGTTCTGTGAGCCACTCTAGCAAACTGATCAAACTTGAGGAGGGGGTTGCAGGAACCTCTCATTTGTCGCCAAATGGAACAAAAGTTGTGGGTAACCTGGGGACCTACTACTTGAGATTGACATCTGAAGTGAGGAACAGTCTTGTGGGACTGAGTCCTTAACCTGTGGGATCTGACGCTATCTCCAGGTAGATAGTGTTAGAACTGAGTTAAATTGTAGACACCCAGCTGTTGTCACAGAGAATTGCTTGGTGTGGGAAAAATCCTCCACACATTTGGTGACCAGAACTGTTGGAAGCGAAGCATTCTGTGTGAACAGTAAAGGAGACCCACAGGAGGGGAAGAACTGGGTTTTTCCCTGCTCAGAAAGACTGGGTTGTTTTTCAGTACACCTCAAATGGAAGGTGGAAGGATTGCAAACTCAAATGTCTTAAAAATGCCTCGAGGGCCAGCAGCCAGATCTGGGAGAGAATCATGGACTATCAATGCTGTAAAACATTCTTAGATATCAACCAGTCCAGCCCCCACTCCAATTTTCAGATGAGGAAAGTGAGGCCTAGAGAAGTTAAAAGACTTATCCAAGGTCCCACACTTTGATGAGCCATATTCACTTTTCCTACAGTTGGCACAAACCTTACGAATTCTTGAGGAACAACTCCTGCGTCTGGTGGTAGGTAAACATGAGGAGGTTTGAGGAGGTAGGTTAAAGAAGGTCATCCTTTGCTTAGGAATCAATATGAAAGCTCTTGATACTACACTAAGTCCAAATGGTTGTTAATTTAACAAATATCCATTTCCCAAGCATGGTCAGGAGCAGCTGAGAAAGCAAAGAAGTAGAATGCGTGGCCACTGCCTTTAAAGCATTTCTAATCCTCTCCATGAGAAAGCTCACTGCTCTCAATTTAAAGAACACAGGGGCTGAACAGCAACGCAAGACAAGCAACACGTATTTGACGTATGTTTTCCTCTGATAACTTTGCTGAAGACTGGGATCCCTCGGCTATCCCGCACCCCTAAAATCCCTCCACCCACTGCAGTGCCTAAGAGTCAAACATACACTCCTGATCTGTTGTTCTGTCTTGCACTGTGTTTTAAAATGCAAGATACAACTCAGCAATGGTCATGAAGTGGGCTGTGGCCAGCAGTTTGAGAAGCACAGATCCAGAAAAGGGTAAGATGTGGGTGGTGCTAAAGAGGAGGTGGCCATAAGCCCATAGTGGACGCTCAGCAGATGTCCGCTACCAGTGGAGAGAACCGGGATGTGGGAATCTTGCCTGGAACGTTGATGGTGAGAGAGATTCTAGCCACTGTCTCACAGATACAAGCTCCTGCTTTGTTTTACCTTCAAGATGTTCAACCTTCTGTTTAAGAAGAACTATTTCATTTAGTTCCCTGGTTTCAGGCAGAGCCACACCCAAGACAACAGTGACAGCTGCCTCCTCTATTATTAAACACCTCTAAGGATAGAGACTCTAAGTCTCCCTCGGCCATCTCTACTGTCTGCTCCACCCCAGCACACCAGCTGTCCTCCTGGTTTCCCCATTTCCATAAGGGCTCCACCATTTCCTCACCTACCATCTCCAACCAATTACAACCAACAGGCAATTGTAATTCTCTTTAACTCTGCCCGTAGGTCCAAATGGTGACACAGTTGGGTCCATTCTGTCTCTGATGACTCTGGCATCTACCTTTCTGCTCTATAGCTGTCATGGCTTGTAGGTTACCATGGTCACCTCAGATGGTGGAGGCTCCCCAGCTCTTCAGCATCATTCTCCCCTATTCCTTTCTGTACTAGAATAGACCCACACCCTCTGGAGTTATAGCTGGTCACACGCCTTTTCAACTCAAGTATTACTCAGTCTTTCATGCAGCTTTGTGACTCAGTTTGGGCCTGTGGCACATGAGTAGTGATGTGTCCAGTTCCAAGTTGGTCTCAACCTAAAGACAAGCCATTTGCCCCAGATTTCCTCCTCCCTCATTCCCTTTAGCTAGATAGTGGAGATGGAGTTACATGTTAAGGACAGCCCAGCCAACTGGTCACAAAACAGAACTGCTACCTACCCACCTACATTTGGACTATTATATGAAAGAGAAATAAGTGTTGATTTTTTTTAACTGAGTTATAATTAACACCCCAAAAATGCTCAGATCTTAGGGGTTCCCGTCACTGAGCTTTGGCAGGTGTATGCCCCCATGTAACCATCACACCAAAAGAGACACAGAATACTACATCCATGCTATTTAAGCCATTGTATTTTTGGGTCCCTTTGTTATAACAGCTAACCTGTGGCCTAACTAACACACATTATAAATGATCTATGCCTCCTGCCCCCTGATATTTCTTCAACTCGATCTTCCTTAATAGCCAAGTTAGGTATTTTGCATTCCTGCGTAAAAGCCCAGAGATGCCCTCATTAGTGCTCTCATTAATATCAACCCACTGGATCTTTAATAGGATTATGCCTTTCTTCCCTTAGCTGGGAACTGTCCTTTCTTATGTTGGATGGGATGCTTTCTGAATTGATCCCATCCGCAGTCAGATATTGATAGAGTTCCAGGAGGTCTTTGGTCAATTACTCTGTGTGGCCCTGAAGCTTTTGATCACACATTTTAATTCTTTTTTGGGAAAAAAATGGAAGGTAATGAAACTAACCAATTGAAACTTTTAACAATTGTTCTGAAGTTGTGTCAAAATTTGTATGCACCTATCTCTAAAACCTAAATTTTCTGTTGCTGTAATGAATGGTACATACAGTGCTTAGAAATTTGATGTGAGAAATCCCAGTCGGAAAAGTGCTTGCTGTTTAACATTGCTACAAAAGAACAGAAAGGGATCTGCCCAGGAAACCCTTAATTGAAATAATGGGTTATGATCGAATGCCACACCCGCCAATTATTTCTGCCCCAAAGGTGACAAAAGGGGTTGGATACCTTGAAGCCGACATTCCATTGTGATCAAAACCCATGTGTTCACGGTCCAAAAAGAAAGGGAGGGATTAAAGTTTGCTGAGACTTATGAAAAAAATTTAACTCCCAAGTAGAGGGCTGAAACAAATAAGGTAATATCTAAACAAGTTTATCATTTTGTTTTGCCTAGAGAATAAAGAGGCAGAAAGTCTGATCTGTACAGGTCTCTTGGAGTCCTGAGTCCTTTCTTAATTATGGCTTCTTACAAAAAGGACCAACTAGTAGGCCTGATGCAGAGAAGGGAGTCACCCCTGACCTTAGCAAACACCTGACCCAGGAGGGCTACAGAGAACCAGGAGGGGGATCATATTCCATCCCTCTGGTCCTGCCTGGCTCCCGGCTCGGGGTACTATCCCACACCTGCCTCTGCTTTCCTTAAAGCAAACCCATGACTTCCCTGTGACCAGAGTTGGTGACAGAGCTGCATTGCCTCTAGGTCAGATCCATCCCAGCCTTGCTTCTCTGCCAGGCTGGCCCTCAGAGGTGAGCAGAAACTTGCTTCTGGCCTAGAGCGAGGAAGGGAGCATACTGCCACTGTGTGTACAGCTGTCCCTCGAGACCAGCGTGGAGCCGCTGTGGGCTACTCCCAGGGCAGAACTAGGGTACCTGGATGGACGGGCCCAGGAAGCACATCTTAGCTTAATGTGGAAGAACTTCCTAACAGTCTGAGAGCCTGAATGATGGAGTAAACGAGCCCTTGTCACTGGATGTGTCCAAGTAGATGCTACATGATGTTCTGCCAGGAGATTTACAGGAGAGATTCTTGTACTGACGAGAAAATGGATTATAATTTCTAAAACCTCTTCTTGCTAAGAAGAGGCTGCATATCTACCCCAGAACCCCTCCTCCCCTCAGTCTTGGAGCCCCTCAACTCTCATCAAGACACCTGCCCCTCCCCCTGTCCCCCCTGGCCCCCAGGCGCAGTCCTGGCCCAGGCTCCTGGACAAACTGTGACCTCAGCCCAGCGGCTTTCGAGACTTCGAATCCAGCACTCTGGGACGTGGAGTGAAGGAGCAGAACCGCCAGGCCAGGCTTGACTTCACAGCCCAGCTGTGACGCCTGGGGTGTTCCCTTGTTTCTGAGATCAAGTCATCCTCGTGTGTGGGGCCAGGAGGGGAGCCTGTGCAGGGAAAGGAGAGCGGCTGCCTTCAACCTGCAGGCCAGGAACAGTCAAGAACTAAAACTGAGCCCTCATGCCTGCTTGTTACACACGCACACCCACTCACATGCATGCATGCACACACACATGCACACACACAGAATTCATCTGCCAAGTCAGGGCCCTGGGTCACCACAATCTAGAGGAGGTTCCACAAACCCACCAAGACCGTACTAGTACCGATTTCAAAAGCCGAACCATTGAGCCCAGGGGCCAGAGGGCCAAAGCGGAGAGAGGCAGCCAAAGCCAGCTGAGTCTCAGCGGGCCCAGGCTGCAGAAGTGGTGTCATCTCAGGATCAACAACAGGAAGCCAGCCAGGGGCTGCCTAGAAATAGTTCTGAGGCTGACGGTGACCGGTGGCCTCCGGCTGACAGTCAGCTCACACGCAGTCCCAGCAAGAAGGCTCAGTCCCCAGCCATTAAAGGCCCCAAAGGGAGCAGGCTTTTCTCTAACCCTCTTGGGTCTCTTTTGTAATAACCTGTCTGGAATCCCAGGTCCCCAGGCAACAAAACTAAATGCAGGAAGAAGGGCTTAGGCAAGGCTATTCCTGACAATGGAGGGATGAAGACGCAAAATTTTATATTTGATAATTTACATGTGCACAGGCCAAAAAAACTGGAGGCATAACTACATCAGTGTGGTTATTTTTGGTGGTGGGATTATGGATGATTTTTATTTTTTGTCTGCTTTTGTACATATCTCAAATTCTCTGCAATGAATATGTATTAGTTTTATAATCTGTAAAAGGTTAGTTTTAAAATTCATATGAAATTACTATTTTATGGGAGTCATTTTGCAATCACATCTATTTTGCTTACGTGTAGAATTCTTGTTTTTACTGTTCTTCCTTTATGCTTTTTCCCCATCTCTATTTTTACTGCCCTGCTTTCAGTGCACTACGAAGCCAGCTATTCACTCCAGTCAGGCACTCTGTGCATGTGGGTTTGAGTGATACGTGTGCACAGAAAACAATTCCAGCAGCACAGAAGCCTTAGGTGCTCTTTCCTGACCCCACGTGCACTCTGTTCCTTGGCTCCTTCATGACGTTCCCTCAGGCAGGGCCAGCTCCCCCACTTATGCCTGATAAACCCAATCCTACATTTTCTTCCGTTCTCTGTTGAAAATTCTGTTCCTGTAAGAAAGCTTCCACAACTCAGTTCATTCACAAAATAATTACTGAACATCATCTACACACCAGACTTTGTGCTCAGGACCGGAGACACAGCCACAAACATGCCTGGCCCCCTTCTCATTTAGAATAGAGTCTCCCAAACAGCTTGCCGTGGGGGTTACAGACAAGCCCTTGGGACCGGCTGCAGCAGCTCCAGTTGGGGAGCAGGGGTTTACAGCACTGAGGGGGACACTAAACCGTAATTACCACAGCAACAGCTAAGGCTGTTACATCACATAACATTATGCATCATATATAATGTATGGACACATGTATGTATGTATATGTATGTATAAATACCATAAATTATTGCAATTATTTTAACAAGCAACCATTACCGTAACAGGGGCTAACATTTATTGAGGATTGAGTACCCACCAGGCCCTAGTCTAAGCACTTCTACATATATAATCTCATTCATTCCTCACAACTGCCCTGCGCCATAGGGACCACCATTATCTCCATCTCACAGATGAAAACACAGTGACACAGGGAAGCTAAGCAATTTACTTAAGATTACCAAACTAGTAAGTGACGAGTCTTGGTTTCAAACCCAGAAGGTCTGACTTCAGAGCTCTGCTGGCTTCGTTGAGCCCCAGTGCCTGCCACTGAGAATGCTCTGTAGTAAGTGTGGGCCAGGGAAAGTTCCAGAGCAATGGGGGACCCACGGGGAGCACCAGCCCAGGCTTGGCAGGTAGAGGAGGCTTAACTCTAACTCAGAGAGAGCTTCAGGAGAGTTAGAAGGGATGAAGCCTAAGCTGAACCTGAAGAAGAATTGGAGGTAAGTGGGCAAGGGAGTGAGAACATTGCGAGTGAACAGAAGACCAACTGTGAAGTGGAGAGAAGCGAGCCCGCTTCCTGAGGCACCAGCAAGCCATTCTGCCAGGACGCAGGGGATAGCTTTTGCCTACCAAGCTAAAGGCTTTGGGCTCTTTCTTGAGGTCAAGGGAAACACCATAGTCAGATTTACGTTTAGAAAGATCCTCTACTAGTTCAGTACGGAGAATGGGCTGGAAGGGGCAAGACTGCAGACACAGAGATAGTGATCCCATGATGCAGTGATCCCGTGACACAGTGATCCCATGTCACACTGATCTCATGTCCCATTGATCCCATGACACAGTGATTCCATGTCACCGTGATCCCATGACACAGTGATCCCATGTAGCAGTGATCTCATGTCTCATTGATCCCATGATGCAGTGATCCCGTGTCACAGTGATCCATGACACAGTGCTCCTGTGTGGCTGTGATCACATATTGCAATGGTCCCATGACACTGTGATCCCATGTCACAGTGATCCCATGATGCAGTGATCCCACGTTGCAGTGATCCCATGATGTAGTGATCCCATGTCGCAGTGATCCAGAGAGAGAGGACAGGAGCAATGAGGGTAGAGAACAATCATCTTCTCTTATTTGCATTTCCTCTGCATCTTGATTTGAGGGCTCTGCCATGCTAGCTTGCACTTGCTTAAATGATGCCTTAGAGCTAGTTGTTCTCTAGTTGTCCTGTTTATATGTCTTGTCTCAACCAGACTGTAAGCTCCCTGAGGGGATAGGGACCACTTTTGACAAGTAAACCCATCAGTGCTTAGCACAGCACTGGACATGGAGATCAGCTATTTATGCTTTGAATAAATAAATTATCATGTTTGCTATCTCATCGATCTTGCAGTCAAGAAATTTTATCATCTAAATGCATCTTGCTGAAATCGAAGACTAGTTCTGTAGCTCTTTCCTTTGGGTTTACAGGCAATCACAAGCGGAGTGAAACCAGGTAACTAGTACACGTAAAATGCTCAGTAAAACAGCTCTAAGGATCAGTAGGAGGAATCAATTACGTGCAGGTGCAGTGTGCACGCGCGTGTGTGTGCATGTGTGTTTGTGTATGTGTATTGGTACACAGGGCACTACAAGATACGTTATCTTATCTATATTGGCATCAAGCCGGATTTAGCTTCTTAAAGTTCGTTTCTCTCTTCTCCAGGCCTTCTGAAGGATTCATGCACCAAATAACTAAATTATGTCTTGGTAGCTAAACAAATTATGCAAAATTATACGCCATGAATATTTTATAATTCTAAACCCTGAAGCCAGACTCCAGACAGTTTTATGTCTGCAGCAACCTGTATCATACCCAGATGAATTCGGCTAAAGACAAATGACTGCTTTCAAAAACTTAACTTTTTTTTCTAGTCGCATTTCTCTTTAAGCCTGTCTCAAAGGTTTTATTGTACGTAGGTAACGATAGTAAATGCACGCCACCTTCCTCTCAGCTGGCTCAAACTAGAGCTTGTGCCTAGCATAACTTAACTCTCCAGATATGCACAAAACTGATTAAGGCGGCCTACCTCAGACACACATTGAACAGATATAATATGAATAAACAGCTGACAATTGTCCAAGGTGCAACTGGTTCCACATACTTCCTTTTGCCTTAGAAAGTTGAAATTGCCTACAAAATACGTTTTTCTAAATAATGAGGTTTGAGTCACGCAGGAATAAGAGAGGGGCAGCAGTGCACCATCTCAGCACTAAGGAAGATCAGAACTGCTGGTACTTTACACTTGGTTTCTTTCTCAATCACTCTTGCTAGATTTGATCCACCCCTTCTGGTCTTAAAAGAAAGAGCTACCCTGCAAAGGTTCATGGCCGTGTTCTCAAAGAGGCCAGCAGAAGAAAATGAAGAAGCTGTCAGTGAATAGGCCTCTGCTGGCCCCTCTCCTTGCCTCCAGGATGCGGAGTCTGCAGGCTAATGCTGCAAACTGAGCAACTCCAAAATGGCTGTGACTCGGAGGAGCGCAGAGGGAGACTGTCTCTCCCCACTTCTTCCGACTACTTTGTAGGCTCGGAGAGGAATCAAGCAGAACTGGAAAAACTGTACACGCCTCCAGCCAGAGGCTGACAAGGAACACCAAGAAGTGGAAACAGTTGATTTTGCTGGGATGGTGAAATGCTGGGACACTGATTCTTTTTTTGTTTGTTTTTTTCTAAATTTCTGTTAGCCTTACCATTTCATTTGTGTAATAACAAATACAATTTCTCTTTCAAAATATTGCTGACTCATGGTAGCACCATAGAAGTCATAAGCATCTTTCCTGTCTAATCAGCAGGCTGGATTTCCAGAGATAACGTTCCCATCTTCTTTCCCAGAAAAGGGCAAAGGAATAAAACGAACACTAAAAAGACTTGTTCCTCAGAGGCCACTCAGCAGATCCCTGACTACTGCCCTCTCCTCTGAGATGACCTGATTCTGGGCACCAGCCCCAGAATGTGTCCAGGAACAGGCTACACCAGAGGCTGGAAAGCACCCATGTGGAGGGATCATCTCTCATCTCCCCTGTCAAGCCAGCCCAAAGCTGGAAGTAATGAAGGGAGGGGGCAGGAGTGGCAGCTATGGGTCCATGGAAAGAGCTCAGGGGCCAGAGATCTGGGGAAGAATGCTGGTGCGGCCACTTATCAGCCGCATGACCTTTAACCAGTTACTAAGCCTGGCGGAGCCTCAGTGTTTTTATCTTTAAAATGGCTACAAATTCTACTCACTTCCCATGGTTAAGATTGAAACGAAACAATTGTTTGAAAGCACTGAACACAGTGCCCGTAGCACAGTGGATGTTCCATGGCAGAGGGGACTTTGAGGATAAGCCCCATCTTAACTGATCCTGCCCCTCCCCTAGTGACCCCATTGTCCCCCTGCTGGGAGATACACACCTCCTGCCCATGTGCTCTTCTCATCAACATTCCTCTCTCTTTCCTCGCTTTCAGAAACTGACTCAGAAAAGGATTTCATAGGAGCATTTATACTCAAGAATGAATGTCTAATAAACATTCCCTTTTCTAGGAGTATTTGCATTTTCATTGGGAATCAAAACAAAATTATGTCTAGCAGTGCAATTTTAGGTCTCAGCAAGCTAATAAGGAAGGCATGTTGTATTTGTTTTGTTGGTTGGTTTGTTGGCAGAATGGATAATAAGGAATTCTTCCATGAGCTCTTAACATTACACAAAGAGGTGCCTCTTTCAATGGCTGGTTAAGCCTCTAAATTTTACTACCAGTTTAAGGAAAACACAGAAGATAGAGGAACATGATAAATGACACTAAGAGAATTCAACCAGCAAAATCCAGACTGTGAGAGCTTCTAGAGAACAAATAATATTTTTACAAAATGAATAACAAGGAAGAGAGAGAAATATTTGGAGAACTTGTAGATTAAGAGGTGAAAAACACATATTTAACCAATCACAAGGTGTGGACCATAGCTGGAAATCCAACTGAAATAAACAAATTGTAAAAATGAAATTTATGACATGAGACAACTAGAAAGTTAAACATTAATTTAATTGGATATCTGACAATTTTAAGATAATTGTTAATTTAAGTTAGGGTGATAATATTATGGCTGTTTTTTAAAAAGTCCTTATTTTTGACACGCATACTAAAATAGTTACTAATTAAATGGTCTGTGATGGTTAATTTTATATGTCAACTTGGCTAGGCTTTGGTGCCTAGTAATTTGGTCAAACATAAGTCTAGATGTTGCCGTGAAGATATTCTTTAATGTAATTAACATTTAAATAAGTATTTTTTTGTTTTCTATTTTTATTTATTTATTTATTTTATTTGGAGGAAGATTAGCTCTGAGTTAACATCCACTGCCAGTCCTCCTCTTTTTGCTGAGGAAGATTGGTCCTGAGCTAACACCTGTGCCCATCTTCCTCTACTTTATATGTGGGATGTCTACTACAGTGTGGCGTGATGAGCAGTGTGTACGTCCGCGCCCAGGATCCGAACCAGCAAACCCCTGGCCACTGAAGCGGAGCACACAAACTGCTACACCACTGGGCCAGCCCCTAAATCAGTATATTTTAAGTAAAGCCAATTACCCTCTAGAATGTGCATGGACCTCATCTAATCAGTTGAAGGCCTTAAGACCAAAGACTGAGGTCTCCAGAAAAAGCAGCAATTCTGCCTCAAGTCTCCAATATAGAAAAAACCCTGCCTGAGATTCCAGCTTGCAGAATTCAGACTCAAGACTGCAATGTCAACTCTTACCTGAATTTCCAGCCCCCACAATTGGATCAGCCACTTCCTTAAAATAAGCCTAGATAGATAGATAGATGATAGTAGATTGATAGAGATAGAGATATAGAGATAGAGATAGCCTATTGGTTCTGTTTCTCTGGAGAAGCCTGGCTAATACATGGTCTTTTGTCTGAGATTTGCTTTGAAATGATCTGAGAAGTGATGGAGAGTGGATCAGCGGATAGATGGGGGAAGACTGATCATGGGTTAATGGTTTGGGGGCTGGATGATGGGTATTTTTTAAAATGGAGGTAATATAATCTAATTTTATGTATGTTCAAAATTCTCCATAATAAAAATTTTTTTTAAAACCCTCTCTTGATCCATGTAATTATTCCCCAGGGTCATTTGCAAGGTGCCAGGGGTTATATAAGCAGATTTTTCACCCAGTTTGTCCAGTATTTATAAGCCCACTCTCCCCTCCTCCCATGCTGTATCTTGAGCAGCCAACGCCAGTGGGGCCAACTCTCCAGGAAGGCTGTCTTACAGGGCCTCCTGGGATCACTTCCACAACCAAAGGCAAGATCGGGGGGAACCCCCATTCCAGAGGCAGGACCTGAGAAAGGCAAGGGCTCGCTCTAGATCACTTAGCTCCTGAAAGATTCAGAACTGGTTCTAGAATCTTGTTCTCTACACTTCCATCCAGGGCTGTCTCACAAACACTTGTTTCCCTGAAAGAGTCCTGGATCACAGCTCAAGGAGAGACGCCATAGGCTCGCCTCTCCTGAGATGTTTCCTGTCACCCCACCTGATCCCCAACAAACAGTAGCCCCAGCTCTCCTTCAAAACCCCTTGCATTTGGGGGTGGGGGGTGGGATTGGCCCTGAACTAACATCTGTTGCAAATCTTCCTCTTTTTTGTTTTTTCCCCCAAAGCCCCAGTACATAGTTGGATATCCTAGTTGTAGTCATTCTGGTTCTTCTGTATGGGATGCCTCCACAGCATGGCTCGATAAGCAGTGCATAGGTCTGTGCCCAGGATCCAAACTGGCAAACCCCGGGCCACGGAAGCAGAGTGCGTAAACTTAACCACTCTGCCACGGGGCCCCCTCCACCTTCACCCCCCCATGCATTTTTTAATGAACGATTTCAGGCACAGTAAAGAGTATAGCTAATAATATCATGGGTAACTCCCTGTGAATTTACCACCCAGTTGAAAAAAGTAAGCATTAGACTTAGCTGAAGACTCTGAGCCCTTCCCAGACTCACTCCCTTGGTCCTTCCCACAGGTAACCACGCTCCTGAACTGAAGGTGTGGCGTTATCATGCATTTTCTTTCTTTCCTTTAAAAAGAAGAAAAATGGATCTGTTTGGGTTTTTTTTTATTACCGTACATTTTTTAAATGCTCACACTGCATATATGCTATCCATAAGCAATATAGAGCGTAATTATTATTGATGTTTTACATTTTTACCAATGTTTCCATATAGTCGGTATCCTTACGCTACTTGCTTTCTGCACTCAGCAACACGGTTCTGAGATTCATCCACGTCGATATGCATAACTCTGGTTCATGTATTTTCACACTGCTGAATTGTATTCCATTGTATGAAAGTACCACAATTTATTGATCCATTTCTCCTGCGATAGACGTGTAGGTTATTTTCAAGTTTTCTTTTTTACAAACAAGGGTGGAATGAACATTCTTGCAGTTTCCTCGTGCTCAGTGAGAGCCTTTCTCTGGGCCTCTTTTTCACTCCATCATTTCCCTCGGGCCTCTACCCAGCCAAGTTCACGGGTGAAACCTGACAGTATTGGCCTGTATCCTTCCGCGGGTTAAGGGCTTGCTCTCCGCCTCCCTGGGCAAAGGGAAGGAAGCACTGAGCAGCTGTCTAATGAATTCAGGTGGGTGTCGCTCGATAACCCAACATTTCCTCATAGCATCTTACTTCAAGAATAAGGTTTGAGGAACTTAGTTATCTGAATAATTGCCCTGTCTAGACTCAAATGCCACCTCCCTGGAGTTTTTGGCAGCATCCAAAAGGGGTCAGCGCTAACAGAGCACAGTTAAATATAGACATCTAGGAAGAAAAGGCCTAATTAAGAACCAGGAAGTTGCTCTTGGGAAATTTAAAAAGTTTGCCAAAGCATCTTTAGCTGTGCCAAAGCCTAATTTGGCAGGAAAATGCTGAGGAGAGCCCTGAGTTGAGGGGGGGAAAAAAGCAGATTTATCCCCCAAATCACTAGGGTTTGCTGGCTGGCTGCTTCTTGTGTTTGCCCCCAAGTCACACTTTCTCCAACAGGGAGGAAGGAAGACCACCGCGAGGCAACTGGATTAGATTTCCTCCCGTGTCACAGCCACCGTCTCTAATTTCTCTGAACTACTAATTTACAAGAATGAAGAATTTCAGATTCTGAAAAATCTTTCTAATTCAAAACGCATTTCTGATCCTCCAGACTTGAGAAGAGCTGAAGTTTCCTTTTATGCCACCTGTGAGGAAAAAAATTCACCCCCCTCCGTGAGAGAACACGGGAGAAACACTTTTCTCATCCTGATGTGAGGTAACAGAATGGAGACCAGCATTCTGGCCTATCAGCTTTTAACGAACTCCCGCTATCTTTGATTAATATAGTTTGACAAACTCTACATGCTAATCTGGGTTTGAGGCCATGTTTCTAGTAGATTCTCAGGGATTAAAAATAACCTTGAGTTAGGGATGTTTATTCTTCATACAAATATAAATGAGACTCAAAGCTCCATAACACACCCTTGGTACCAAATATAAAGTTGTCATTATCTCGCGGACATCAGGCCGATGGAGGCGGGATCGAGCAGCACAGACTTGGTTCTGAACCACCACAGACGGCGTCTGTTCTGACCTCACCTGTAAAATGAGGCTGGCTGTCTCCTAGGGTTCCCGGCCGGATCAATGGAGATAATGTACTAGAACGCACTTTGAAAAATACGGTGGGCGATTCAAATGGATTATCGACGGGCCTTTGTTAAGTGTTCGTTTGATTGCTGTCTGTCCTTCGACGCCATGAAGAATCATTTCTTATAAACCGTTTTATCACTCAGACCTTTTCACTAATTCAGAATGACCTTCCAGTCGGTTCGGCTCCCGTGGTTGTACGCCAAAGCCCAGGAAGCTGCTGCATGGAATCTTGTAAAGTAGAGGAAAGGGCTTTAGAAGTCATCTGTATCCCACCCACTGCCCCGCCCCCCACCAGGGGGTCTCCTCTACAACCCCTCCCCCAGATAATCGCAAACCTCTGCTGGCCAATCTCCAGTGACAGCGGCTTCCCAGGGCAGGAGCAGCCCCTCCTACAGAAGCGTAGGGTACTGAAGTGAGCTCCACGGGGTCAAAAGTCCCTTCCGTCCATCCGCCAGCTCCAGGCCTGCGGTCCAGAGCAGGGGTTGACAAACCAGGGTCCGAGGGCCAAACGCACCCCAAAGCCTGGTTTTTGCAGTTTGTAAGCTAAGAATGGGTTTTACGTTTTTAAATAGTTGAAAAATGTTTTAAAATAGTATTTCATGACACATGAAAATGGTATGAAATTCAAACTTCAACAAATAAAGTTTTGTTGAAACACAGCCACGCGCATGTTTTCATATTGTTTGTGGCTGCTTTCACGCGACAGTGCAGAGTTGAGTAGCTGCGACAGAGACTTCACAGCCTGCAAAGCCTAAGCTATTTACTATCTGTCCCTTTACAGGAAAATTTTGCCAACCCCAACTTTAGAGTTATATTGGCCATCCTAACCCTCTTTAAACGCGTGAACAATGTTTTCATGTCATTGACCCACCCTCACAAATATTTTTAAGGGTTTATTGGGGTCCAAGTGTTGTACTAGACACTGGGGATGTTTAAAAAAAAAAGAAAGAAAGAAAACACATAAAAAAACTAGATCTTAAGTGTTCTCACCACCAAAAAAGGAAAAAACAGAAGACACCGTATGAATTCAGAGGAAGGAAAGGGAGCATTTCAGAAGGATTTCACACAAGGAAATTTGAGCTTCAATTTCAAGAATGGGATAGATTTCGGAGAGTTGGAGAGAATTAAGAGTTTTTAGCAAGAAAACATCCTATTCAAAGCCATGGAGTCAGGAACTCTTAGGATGTGTTCAGAGAACCCAGTCATTCATCCACTACACACTTCGAGTGTTGACTTGAGGTACCAGGATACGTCAGTGGACAAAAGAAGGACCCCCTCCCCGGGTGTAGATTACCTTCTAGGTACCACGTGCCTGGAGTAAAGGTTCACAGAGGAGAAGAAGGGACCTAAGTTTGAGAGTAGGTAACAGGCAGAGTGGAACACCCACTGAGGAAGCACCCCAGTTCTGCTCACTCAGGAACAATGGAATTACAATCAGAAATGCATGTACCTGGCCCTGCCCTTCAACACTACCACAGACTCTGGCCTTGGCCCTGAACCTTTCAGCACCTTTAAAATTAGGGAGGAGGCCCAGATCTAACTCAAGAATACTATGGTGGTGATTACCTCTTGGTTTTCAAATAACAAAATTTCTGGGATTAGTAGCAAAAAAAATCTAGATAGCTACTCATTTTGGTTTCATTTACAAGTTGCAATTGTGCTTATTTTTCTTATTTTGGTAACTGAAGCTCTCAAAGTGTTTTTGGATTTTTTGGGGGTAATATCACCTAGTTCCTAACTCCAGGATCTGCCGTCCAGTGGACGAGAGACAGAAAGCATACAGTGGTTAAGAGCATGGGCCCTGGAGCTGAAATGCCTTGGCTTTGATCCCAGCTCTGCCCTTGCCACGTTCACTAGGGGAGTTACCCGACCTGCCTGTGCCTCAGTTTCCTAGTGAAATGGAGAGAGTAATGGTATTGACCGTAAAGGTCTGTTGTGAGGATTAAATGAGACTGTGTGTAAAGAGCTTAGGACAGTGTCTAGCTAGCAGCAAATGCTCATGGGCATTATTGCTATTACAGGCAAACGAGTAAGTGTGATAAAGTGTGGTTGAGGCAGTGATCAAAGTTTTCAAGGGAAGAATTGGGATACAAAGTAAGGAGCGCTTCCGTCTGGCAAAGAGGAGGGTTAAGGAAGGCTCCGTGGGTGTCGGAGTGTTGGCGGACAAGCAGGTGTTTTCCCAGCAGACAAGTGGGATGGTGGTATTTTAAGGAGACGAAGCTGCTTGAGCAAAGATGTCCCAAATTGACCTCATTTCTCCCAGAACCAAGGCTCCTTCTCCTCTGCTCCTCATCTTCGTGAGTAGGACTCCGTCCCTCCGCGCCCCGACTTCGCCACTAGCTGCTCAAGAGGGAAACACAGGGGTCTTCCTTGTCGCCTCCCTCCAGCTCATCCCCCCACTGAGTCGTGCTGATTCCACCTCCCACACATCTCTCCGATCCATCTTCTCTATCTCTATATTCTTCCATCTCTCTATATCTCTAGATCTTTCTATATCTCTATGTCTCTCTATATATCCATATCCCTCCAATGGTTTCCCCTTGCTCATAGGGTCAAATCCCACTTCCTGACCCTGTGGGGTCAGTTCCCTCCCTCCCCGTCTGCATCCCAGCAGCCGAGCTTTCTCTCGCATCCTCAGATGCTTGCTGTTCCCTCTGTCCGGAACGTTTCTTCCTGCTCCCCTCTTCCACGCTCCCAGTAACTAGCAATACTCACCTTTCAGGTGGCAGCTTTAACGCCACCTCCTCAGGGACACATCCCTGACTCTTGCACTTGGCTGGGTACCCTCCCTGGATTCTCTGCACACACCACAATCAGAAGCGATCAATTCGTGTGCTTGTTGTGTGTAACCTGTAAACTCCACGAGAGCAGGGACTTCTATTCGTCTTTTGCACTGATGCACTGACACATACCCAGCACCGAAAGCAGTGACTGACAGAGACTTAGGCACTCAAAAAATATATATTAAATGATCATCTTTTCCTCACTAGACAGACAGCTCCGTTACACCTGGGCTGTGTCAATCTTATATCCGCAGAGCCTAGCTCAGCACTCGGCTTGTAGTAGACACACCATAAATATTTGTGGGACAAATGAACAAATGAGTGAATAACTTCAAAATATATCTCCAAATGTGTTCCCAATTAGTGATGCTCCGATTTGTGGTTTGAAAAGCAGGGAGCAGCATCTCCTCTGCCTCACCATGTTTCTGTCAGCGTGGCCTAAGAGGGCAGGAGCTTTTAGCAGCCAGGCCCACTAATCTGACCATGGCATCTCAGAAACAGAAAGGACCATGTGGGTGATTTGATTCGGCCCCTACTTGAGGTTCCACTCCTTTCTGCACTGCTCTCATTGTGCCTTCGTTCAGCTTAAGCTTGAGTGCTGCGAGAAGCAATGACTCGCTGCTTCCTGAGGAAACCTATCCCATCTGCTGTCACCTCCACCTGATTGAAGTTCTTTGTGATCCGGAAGCAATATCTGGCACCTCGTAGCTTCCATCTGTGGATCCTAGCCCTTCTCCCTAAGACAGGGATTTTTAAACTATGAATTTCAACCCATCAATAAGTCAAGTTTGATGGGCTCAAAAGTATTTTTTTAATGAAAAAGAATAAAATGAATAGAATAGAATAGAACGGAAAATATCAAAGTAAATTGAACATAGTAAGGGTAATAACGTTTTCTGGAATGCTCATTTCAGTTACTTATGTGTGTTTATGTGTATTCTGGTTGAGATCTAGAATGTAATTCTCACTATAGGTAACAGCCAAGCAAGTCTGAAAGTCACTGTCCTGGAGAATTGGCAGGCCTGCGCTCCTGCATGATGGCCCTTTCAGTGTGTGAAGACCAGTCAAGATGGCCTCTGAAGTTGTCTCTTCCCAGTTGAACATCCCCAGCTCCTTTCTTCCCTTGTTCTCTGTAGATGTGGTGGTTCGTTGCTTTCCCTTGGGACTTTGTCCACGTCTCTCCTAAAGAGTGACTCCAGGAAATGACAGCGATATACCCTGCTGCCACATTTCCCTCTCACCAGTTGACTTCTCAGGACTTTTGGCCCAAGAATACCAAAGGAAAAAGAAGGAGGAGGAGGAGAAGCTCCTTGCCACCTGTGCTGTGGTCTAGTGATCACCACATTCTCTTCAAGGTGCTCACAAATTACTCCTTCCATAGCCAACCCTTGTCCAAGATGGACAACAGGCTTGCTTACCTGTCTGTGGTCTGTAAAATCAACTCCCTCTCCATTTCCAAAAATAAACAAACCTGCTCACCAGCATTTTTCCCCCAGAGGCCTTCTTTCTCTAAGATTCTTCTAATTTCAACCAGTACTGACTGAAGAATCTCATCTATAGGTTGCCTCAGTACCTTGCAACATCATTCATTCACTCATTCCAGAGATCTGAATTCATTCAGAGCAGCTATATGTTTCATAAAAGCTCGCCAGCTTCCACTGTCATTTACCAGTGCTCAGTCTTTCTCCACATTCTGTTCTACCACTGTCCTTGTCAGGGAAAACAGACGAAAGTCGGTCTCGCAGACGCCTGCCTTCTCTGGGCCATCTAGCTACAATTGCACCATCAACTCCAAGCCCTGGGTCTGTTTCTCCCTCCCTGACCTTCTTGCCCTGAACATCTGAGAGCCCTTTTTGTAGCCTTTAGAAGCTTTTTGCAATGCCTCAGTTCATTTCAGACTCTCACCTTCCCAACGCTTCTCTTGTAATCACTCTTGCCGGTGTGCTTTTTCTCAATGTTCTGCAAAAGTCTTTTTAAAGCTTGAGCTCATTAAGTCCATCACAGCTCCCTTGGATTCTTTCAATACTTCCCCCATTTCCTACCTCCTCCGACCCTGTGGTGATTGCAGAGACTGAGTTCATTTTTGAGAACATCTCACTGGCAGGAGAGGTCCTCCCTTGTAGGGTCACATATTACGGACGGACACAGTGGGCCTGTTTTCTCTCCAGAATTCTCGACACTCGCCTTCCTTATGGTATGTGTCTGAGCATATCCAGGTTTTCTCTTGCCTATCAAGAACCCTAGGATGACACAACCACTTTCTTCTTTTGGACAGAATATCAGGTCCAAAGTAATGATTCACCTTGTTGCTTCCTATCCCTCTGGGAGAGCAGTATACAATCCAACGAGCTTATCAGAAAACTGCTGACTGCAGCTTGGCAAGCTATAAAATAAAGGTCGGAATCTTTCTTCTTTGCTTTTTCTAAAAGAACCCTTTCTGAGTAATAATAATAGTTGTTAAATCTCACTGAGTACTTATGGTTTGCCAGGCAAGTTTCTAAGCACTAGAAAGGCAGTATTTCATTTAATCCTCCAACAATCTTTTTGGGCAGGACCTATTACTTCCATTTTACAGATAAGGACACTGAAGCACAGAGAGGTGGAGAAGTTTGTTGATGATCATGGAAGAAGTAAGGACAGAAGCATGATTGGAACGTGGGCCTGTCCCACTCCACAGCCTGCGCTCCTGCCCACTAGGTCACATCCACAGACATCCCTGACCATGTCATTATTCCATTGGTCTTTTTAATCCTATTCTGAACCATATATCTATATCTGTTAAATAGTATTTCTGCTAGTTTCACCTAGGACTTGGGGCATATAAATGTCTACTTGAATTTTGACTATCTATAAATTCATTGACCACTCCTACTTTTATGCTAGAAACGTCTGCCTTCTATATCTGCCTTTATTATGCTCATTACCACCTTGCCCTGAAATAATTTGTTTACATGTCTGTGAGCTCCCTGATATGAGGGGCTGTTACTCATTCATTTTTGTGTATGTTGAATGAATGAATGAACAAATGAATTCTATGTGTTCATTCACAGGATCAACTTTAAATATGTTGACTAGGCTGAATCTAAGGGGGAAACAATAGCACCAATAATAGCACCTGTGTTTTTTCAAGAATGATGCTATCTTTTTCCTGTGGGGTCCACCTTTCAGGGTATGCTGTCTGGTGGAATGTCATAAAGCTCCTTCTTCTCACAAATTCTCACACATTCTGCAATTCCACAATTAAAGATTTATTCCTTTGACCTATGTCTTACCAGCCACTTGCACCTTAGTCTCCTCTCCTCCAAAGAAGGGAGATTTCATAGAGCCTAGAGGAGAGAGCATGAAGGCTGTGGAAACTGAGCAGAGGACCATAGAGGTCCTCCGAGAAGGGCCCAGAGCCAGCCAGGGGTACTGGCAGTGGAGACCATGAGGACTACAAGCAGAAGCCCTTGAATAATAAAATAAAGTGTCCTGTTGGGTGACTCTCAAAATTTCTTTCAATGAGATGTAGGCTCATAATTTTGAAGTAGGGAAGAAACTTAAACCAACTCAGCTTCTTTAAAAATGAAAGCTTTTATCAAAGCAGTTCTTGAAGAAAATGGCCTCAAAGGCCTTGGTAAAAACCTGAGGAATTAGACCAAGGGAGGTCAGTTTAATATGTGTTGTGTGTGTCTATAAAGACGTGAACCAAATTGAATTGTACTTATCAGCAAAGTACTGAGTCGGCAGAACAGCCCAGCTGCCCCCCAAAGTGCCCACTTCTGAGAGCCTTTCTGTGGCTTTGTCTTGGCCCTGTGCCCACCCCTATCTCAGCACATTGCTGACTTCCCAGTTATCCATACCCAGGGATAACTTGCTGTTATCTTAAATCAGCAAGTTAGCCCTTATTTAGGCGTTTCTGTAAAAAACAGCTCCCATCAGCGTGCTGGGTAGCAGCATTCCATCCCCTGTCTGGCCTTTGGTGCAGACTCTGGGGATCTTGGGCCAAAAATTTCAGTTCCCTCTGCCTTCATTTCTGCCTCTGGGCTTAGGGATTGGGGGGCAGGAAAAAGGAAGTGATTATTTCATTAGTAAAGTGCTTTATACCATTTCATTACTCCATTAGCATCTTCCTTCCTTTCTTCCTCACTGGGATATTTTGAAAACTAATGAGATAATGGTCTGCAAGTGGTTGGAAGCCCCTCCGGGGGAGTTAGACAGTACCCAGGACACTGGCCCCACTTCCTCCTAATGTAATTCTGGTTATCAACAATGCTCACTCGTTTAGATCCAAGGAGTGACCTCACGTGGCAGCGCATGCCACACACATTGCCTCACAATCAATTATCAAAAGAAACATCCACTTCATTTACCAGTTTCATTCTGATCCTCAAAGCAAATGGGTAGAGTAAATCTATAGCAATTCTGAAGGAGACCAAGGATTTCATACTTTAAAATGACAATAGTGAATAAATAAGAAACAGAAATCCACTCACTTCTGACCCAGAAGCAAGAGGTTGCACAATGTACTTGCAGTAAGCATGCTAAAAAAAATTCAAATTCACATTGAAAAAAATCCATTTGTGTGCAGGATAAAATATTAGTAAGGAATGCTTGTCTTCCAGGGTGGGTGCTGCTGGTAAGCAGGCCACAGTAGAGGGAGTTCACTGGGAACCTCAAAACATGAAAGGCAAAGACCTAGTTCTTTAAAAAGCTCATAGAGCTCAACCTAATTAACTAATCAATTTGGAGTAGGCGCGGATTAGAAAATCCATTCAAGTATCTGTTTGATGAAATTGACGGGTGAGTTTGGTGCAAATAGGTGGGGAGAAAAGAGAGAGAGAGACGAATCTCAATCAAGCAAATCCTTCTAGGTCTCTGGTTGGTAGATTTTGAGGACAGCCCCCTCTCCAGTTTCACAGCTTTGCAAAATTTAACTGTTTCTCTGTATTCCACTGAAATACTCCATTTCAGAATCCCGCAAAATGATTTTGTCGTCTGTTCATTTGCATTAGGAATTTAGAGACGGACATCCGAGTAGTGCAGGCTATGGGAATTAGGGAAATAATGTTACAGTGATTTAGATTCCTGCTTTTCATTCTACAAATATAGGGGGAAGATTTTTAAATATTAGATGGGGGAAATAAAATATGGATAAAGAGGTATTCAGACTGGGTCTTTACGGAATAGTAATTGTAAACCTTTTCCAAGTCTTTCTCCAAATTGTGTCTCAAATATTGAAACTGCCTGTCTTTAGGTTTTTTTTATTTTTACTTTTTTCCAGAAAGATTGGCCCCGAGCTAACGTCTGTTGCCAATCTTCCTCTCTTTTTTTCTTCCCTCCCCAAGGCCCCAGTACATAGTTGTATATCTTAGTTGTAAGTCTTCCCAGTTCTTCTGTGTGAGCTGCTGCCACAGCATGGCTACTGACAGACGAGTGGTGTGGTTCCGCACTCGGGAACCGTACTTTAACCCCCAGGCCATCAGGGCTGGCTCTGCTTGTCTTTAGTTTTTACGGCTACATTCACCTCAATAGGATTATGTTAGGCAAAGAATTGTGAACATGAACAGCTCCTGTTGTGTCTCTCTGCCCTGGGGTGCTGACAACTGGTAAGTGTGAGGGGAGTAATTTATTACAAATAGTGAAGAATTGAAGTTTATCAACGATTTATTATACAGCATATAAACAGAATATTTCAAGGTTATTACCATAAGGATAACTCTCACTCACCCAAATTCCAGTTTGACTTGACACCTTTTCTTCTCTTTTGGACCACAGAGTTGACTCAATTCTACTCTTTAGTTGGTGGTGCACTCGTCAATCCATCAAAGGGCCCTCTTTTATCTTTTTTGTGGTTTTCTCTCCTACTTCCTGATCCCCACTCTGATCTCCCCAACTCCAGACTCCCTCACTCCTATCTTTATGTAGACATATGTATAGACTTGAATAAAATATGGTGTTGCCTTTTGTGTGTGTGTTTAATTACAAAAGGCAATGTGCTATAAATCTCATTCTCTTTCTTATTTTCTTCATCCAACTCTATGCTTTTGTAATCCATCCTTGTTGTTATATGTAAATCTAATTGGTACTGCTCACTGCGGCTTTACAGATAACCACACTGGCCTTGCCATTGTCCTAGCAATGGACTCCTGGTTGACACCAGTTCGTTGCTGCCACAAATGGTGCTGCAAGGAGCATGCACAGAGCTGTCCCCTCCCAGATTTGTGCAAGCCTGTCTCTGGGGTCTACACCGGGAGTGGGATTGCTGAAGCATAGGATATGGCACTCCCACGAGCAGTACCAGAGGGTTCTCATTTCCCTGCATCCCTTTCACACTTGATATTAATTAGATTTACAATTTTTGACAATCTGATGATTTTAAAGTGGATCGCATTGTAATTTAAATGTGCATTTCTCTGATTACTAGTGAAGTGAATATCTCTTCATATGCTTATTAGCAATTTGGATTTCTCCTTCTATGAACCGCTTATACCCTTTGCCCATATTTTTCCTATGTGGATTTCCTATATTTTTCTTGCCAACCTGCAGGAGTTCCTTGGGGGCATTAATTCTTTATTGATTTTAGACACAGCAAACATCTTTTCCCAATGCCATCTGTCAGATAGGTTAACAGTTTTGAACTGAAATCTTTACTTTTGATGCAGTCATACCCATCAATTTTCCACTTACGGTTTATGTTGTTTGGGTCTTGGTTAAGAAATTTGCTCCCAAACCCCATAGCCAGAAAGATATTCTTCTACATATCCTTCTATAAGATTTGTATATTTTCCCTTCATACTTCGGTCTTTAATCTGTTTGGAATTTATTTTTGTATATGTTGCAAGGCAGGAATCCAACTTTTTTTTTCCACCATGACTCAGTTTTCCCAACACCATCTGCTAAATGATCCATTTTCTTCCCACTGGTTTGGGAGGAAGCTCTATTATATACCAGTCCATATGGATATATGGTTTGGTGTCTGGGCTCTCTATTCTACCTCTTAGGTCAGTTTGCCTGTTCCTACACTACTGCCCCAAAGTTTTATTATGGTAGTTTTGAAATATGTCTTAGTCAATACGTTTCTTAAGTGGCAGAGAATGGTAGGGTTACAGTTAGTAGACTAGGAATTATACATAATCCCACAGTCTCTCTTACTCTCTCTTATTAAAGGAATTATCTCCTTTAAAAATAATCTGTATGTTGTTGATCACAGCAAAAAATAAAAGTAAAGATAGGAAAAGGAAAACCATTCTAATATTTGGTTAAAGTAATTCCCATACTGGGTCACCCATGGGAGGGTATCCTACATGGAAATGTCATCTGCAATGTATGTCAAAATGGGGAAAAAAGACTAAAACATCTAAGTAATCATCTGTTTGCTCCATGCAATTCTTTGGAATTAAAATTACATGTTTTTCAAAATAAGAGAATCAATATTTTTTACTCTTAAACTTGAAAGTTAATACCTTGAGAACCTATGAGACAATTCTATAGAAATTAAAGGTCTTCGGGAATGATTTCCATGGGTCCCCAAGAGTTACTACAAGGGCAATATGTATGAGGCAGTTGAGGGGCAAAGTGGTTAGTAATTTGCTCCACTCCAAGAGCTAATCTGTAGGGGAATGGAAACCAGAACCCAGATCTCCTGAGACTTCCTTGTCAACTTTACAAATAGGTATCCAATGTCTCCGGTGGGCAAGGCATCATTGCATGGAGCAGGAAAATGAGCAAACAGACATGGTCTCTGCCCACCTATTAATCAACCAGGGTTTTGCCTGCAACCTGGGTCCATGCCTTTACTCCTGGAAGAATAGACCTGTTACAAAGTTGGACAGTTTTTAGTCCAACCTTTCAGCCGGAGGCCAATTCAAACACATTTTACACAGACCAGCTGGCAATCAGCTAAAAATTCTAAATAGATCCTGCCATGGTGGATTTATTGGCCAAATATAGACCTAGTCTATAACTCAGATAAGACAAAATGGCATGCCAAAAATGTCCTTCCAGAAGAGCAATTAGACTGAAGCTACAACAGAGTTTCTGGATACTCACAGTTGATGAATTTCCAGATGAAGAAAAAGACAGAAATTGAGGATCAGGGGAAAAAAAGGAAGAGGAAAGAAAAGAAAGGAAAAAAAAGAAAAAACTGGTGCTCAGTTGGGAATAACTAGAAACAAAATATAGTATATAATAAAAGAGACATCCAGAAAGAGTTTTGCCCACTCAACCTCTCTGACTTCACCAGAATCTCATTCTGAGCCTGAATACTTGTGAATAAATATCAGCACTTAAATAGCACAAACAGGCCATGGCTGACACACAGAAAGTGTTCAATAATTATTAGCATTTCATCAAGTTGACAATTATCTCTTGGAAATAGTGGAATTGAGGAGTGCCTCAAACTATCATTTACAAGCATGAAATAAACTAAACATCGTTGACATTGTTTACTTATTTTTCACCTTCCCTAAATTCATATTCCTGAAGGAATTATCTCCTTTAAAAATAATCCATATGTTGTTGATCACAGCAAAAAATAAAAGTAAAGTTAGGAAAAGGAAAACCATTCCAATATTTGGTTAAAGAAATTTCAGCATACTCATATTTGGGAATTCTATTCAATCTTTATAATTATTCAAAATCATGTGGTAGATTAAGAGTAACATGGGAAGATAATGAGAGTTTATTAAATTTGAAAAGCAGGTTAGCTAACAGTATACCATATTATTTAAGAGTTCAGGGGCTGGCCCAGTGGCATAGTGGTTAAGTTCGCGTGCTCCACTTCGGTGGCCCAGGGTTCGTGGGTTCAGATCCCAGGTGCAGACTTAGCACTGCTCATCAAGCCACACTGTGGCAGTGCCCCACATACAAAATAGAGGAAGATTGGCACGGATGTTAGCTCAGCGACAATCTTCCTCAAGCCAAAAAGAGGAATATTGGCAACAGATGTTAGCTCAGGGCCAATCCTCCTTACGAAAAAACAAAACACAAACAAAAAAGAGTTCGGAGGCTAGAGCCAGACTGCTTGGGTTCAAATCCCTCCTCTTCCACTTAAATAGCCGTGAGGTTTTTTGGGCAATATTTTTAATCTCTCCATGCTTCAGCTTCCATGTGCAAAATGGGAATAGAAATTAAACCCACCTCATAGGATTCTTGAGATGACTCAATGAATTAATACATGGAAAAGCAATCCGAACAGTGTCTGTTACATAGTCAGAAGTCAATAAATGTTAGTAACTGTTAATATTATTATTATAATAGAATCATCTCATATCTCATATCTCTCTATCTAGCTATATAGAAAAGTCTGTAAAGATATACCATAAAATTTTAACAGCCTTTATCTCTGGAAGGTGAGATTATGGATTTTTCTTCTTCTTTCTGCTTATCTGCATCTTTCTAATTTTTCCAGCCATGAAAATACATTGATTTTCTAATAAGGAGCAACAAGTTATTTTTAATTTTTGAAAAAAGATCTATGAGGTGGGTAGGGTTCGGGGAGAATGGCTCACCCATATAATCAAGAGCTCCCTGCAAATAAACAGTCTAGGAATGAGCCAAAGTTTGAGTTATATCCCAAAATAAATAGGGCGTAGGGGGCTGATGAGGGGAGAAACAGAAAAGGGAGGAGAGTGACATTCTTCTAATTTTTTATTTCGTGCCCAAGGTTAAAGTTCAATGCAGCAGCCAAATGAACAAAAAAATGAAGTGCTGTGAGAGGTCATGGGGACAAACACTGACTGGCTCTGGAGTTTTGAAAGGCATTGGATAATCTCATGACCATTAATAACATCTGCAGTCCTGCTGGGAAGACTAATGGCAGGGGTAATTAGAGCCTGTGCTCTGTGATGGATGACTGCTTGTCAGAGCAGGAGAGCAAGCCCACCCCAGGGGCCACGCTGCCCACGGGCAGGCAGGGCCAGGAGGGGACGGGGCCTTCCCAGGAAGGACTCTCCCTGATCATAGCAAAGAGATGACCTGGACTAGTCCCTGGAGGCAGATTCTTAGCTCACGAAAGAAATAGTGGGTGCAGGTGCCACTCAGGGCTTGGGTCTGGATATAAAACTGGCCCACACTAATATCCTACAGTGAAATATTTTCACACTTCATATGCCCAGGATTTAGGCTTAGAAAAATACATTTGGTTTAAAGAAGTTGTGAAATCAATAACTTGTATCGTTAACCAATAGTGATTAAGCACTGGTGGAGTGATTTTTCCAGTCACTCAAATTAAGTGAGAACAATGAGTTTAACATGAATATTTTGGGCTTTCCTTGTCTCTAAACCAGCTTAAGTCATTCAGTTCTTTAATTAAGATGACTAATATATCTCTTCCAAAAGTTTTGTTATGAAATGAAAACATATGTTTTCAAAGTGTAGGTTTCCATCTATATAAGTCTTGGAATTAATCCTTCTACCCACAGGATGGTTCATGATAGAGAATGTCAAAGGAGAACACTTGTAATGCCACTTAGGAATTTGTCCCAATAGTTTCACCTAGTAAAAACTATATCAAATGACTGTTTCAGTAGACTTCTGTACAAGGTTCCTTTCTTGGAGATATTAGACCTTCTAATGCAACGCTACACAATTCTAAAAATAGAGTCCTAAGCAACTTCCATTTAAACACTTCAGATTAACAAAAGTGTCTATCTCAAATTTTTCCTGGAACCTCTCTAAAATGACAGAGAAGGAAAAGAATAGAGAGAATGGAGGAAATGCAAATGTTACTCAACTAACGAAAAGCAAGAATCTACTGATCCAGGAAACAATCTATCTTAGAAGAAATTCACTAGAATTAACACCCGTTTACTTTTTTTTAGTTGGGAGGTATATTCATGGGTGTTCATTGCATTATTACATGTTTAACATACATATATGTAAATGAATCCATCAAAACGTATTTTAAATGGCATTATTTAATAAAGTATTTGGATAAGCAGGAACTACTTAGGTTTCTGC